>NC_092506.1:116073853-116728603 GCF_047511675.1 Marmota flaviventris | reverse complement strand
CCCCAAACAGCATGCTAGGTTGTTATTCAAAGGCTAGACCAGCCCATTAGAGTTCACATAACCCAGATAGTGGAACTTCAGTCACTCTTCTGGACCCTTCCACAACTCCATGTTGTGTGTGCTGAAGCTTAAAGAAATTACCCAGGGAAAAGGAGAGAAAAGAAGCAAGTGGCAAACAGCAGAGGGGCATCCTTGACCAGCACATAGAGGTATAAGAAGCGTAGCAAGGTCAAAAAACTACAAGTGCAGACTACCCCCAAGAAGGGGGAGGGCCAATGCAGTATGGCAAAAGAAAAGTGGAAAGGGTGGGCAAGCTTTAGATCCTCAAAAACTTTACAGGGAATATTAAGCTGGATTTTCCCGGAAAAGAAAAAGAGAAGACATTGTAGGATTTCAGCAGTGGAGTGACCAGATTATGTTTGCAGTTTAGAAAGATCTCTCGGACCACAGGTAGATTAAGTAGGCATCTGTTAAAATGAGGGGAGGAAAACATGTTAGGGATACTTCAGGTGAGAAGGGATGAGGAGGAATGAGAAGCAGCAGGCAAGTTGGGATGGTTTTTAGAGGGGTAATCTGATGGAAGGGACTGGAGGCAGGTGTGATGGAGGATGCCAAATATGGGAAATAGTCCATGTTTTCAGTTGAGCCAAATGGGTGGAAGATGAATGATTCTGAACACTTAGAAGGAGGATATGATTCCATGCAGTTTTTGGCATATTCAAAGATCTGTAGAACCTCCAGGTGGAGATGTTTAAGCAACATCAGCATTTTCCTGAGTCATCTAATTATATCCACTGCCATCCACAAGGGATGCCTGATTTCCTTTCTTTGCCTCCCACTTTAATTCCATAGGAACTTTAGCTCCTTGGATCATCCATCTGCAATTCATTTCTCATCCTCCATTTCCTCTATCTCTTGATTTTGTCTTAAAAAGGTACTGTTTTTTATTGCTTGTTTCATTGGAAGGGTGGAGAGCAGTTCTCTGATTAGGCAGTCAGGAAGTAACAGATGATTTAAGGAGGGAAGGAGGAAAACAGCCCAGCTGTCCCACCTCCCAGATGGGATTTGGTTCTTGTGCTACACAAAAGGTCAGACCATTATCCCCTGGGTTTTGTGAGAACCATTGAAACTAGAGAAGATTCAGACTTTTTTTTTTTTTTAACAATTTATCTATACATTACAGTGATGCAAGTTCTACTTGTGATTTTACCATATAGTTTGATGCTTACTTGCAAATTCAAGGAGGGATGTTATGCTTCCAAGTCTCATCAGAGCGCCTACCTCTGATTAAGAGGAATGCATTTCATTTGAATGACTTAAGAATATAGTGCTAATTCACAATAAGGCAGGGAGCACTAAGGAATAATAGCGTTACCTTAGATTAGGTAGAGGGAAGTGATGGAAGGGGAGGGAAGTGAATGTGGAGATAGAAAAGATAGTAGAATGAAACAGACATTATTACTGTATGTATAAATGTGACTACATGATCAATATGATTCTGCAACATGTACACTCAGAAAAATGAGAAATTATATCCCATCTATGTATGATATATCAAAGTGCATAAATGCATTCTACTGTCATGTATAACTAATTAAAACAAATAAAAAAATTTAAAAAAATAATATAGAGTTAGGTTTAGTCTGTTCCATTTGTCCTCAGTGCTCCCAGAGAGACCCTCCTAGTACTAGAGAGGAAACCAGGGTGTCTGGCTGTATTCAAATGGCCTTATCAGTATATGTCCCACACATAGCCACATGAGTGTAGGTCCATGTGTATACTGCCTAAAAGGGGAAGCTGCAGGGTCATTCAGCTCAGGGAAAGCTGAGTTTAAGTCTGGATTCTGCCTGGAAGTTGATAGTATGATGTTTTTGAACCTCAGTTTCCCCCTACACACAGCAGAGCAAGTAAGTAATGACTCCATGGTAAGGTTATGCAGTGTGTATAAGAAGAGATGTGATATTAAAAAAAAAAAAAAAAAAGATCTCTGGCATTGCTCTTTGCCTATAGAAGTTTGTCACAGAGGTAGCCAATTCCTTAATGTCATTCCTCATTTTTTGCTCTCTTCACCCTCTTCCAAACCACTCCCACCTATCACACATTGATGGTCCAGAAGGCATAATGTAAGTTCATATTCTTAGAGTTGTGGTTGGGATCCCATGAAATGAAGTCCAGCATAGTGCCCAGATTCTGTGTGTCCAAAGACTATTCCCTTTCTCCCCCTGTCCTGTGCTTTGGTGTAGTCATTTCAGTATAAACAAACAAACTAAAAATGCATAGAGAATGTCTGGTGCCTTCCTGGTTGGCTGTCCCTGAGGATCACAGCCAGCAGATTGGGCTCTTTTGCTTGTGATCTTGTTTCCTACAGGGTGGATTTTCAAGAACAGTTGCTCTGGTTAAAAGACCAAATCACTTCTGTTTCTATCTCTTTTGTGACTAAAGGTCTTTGGGGAATCAGCTTAATAGAGAAATAGTCCCTATGTGTTTGAGTTGGCCAAGGACAGTAAAGGGACTCACTGGAGGTCCTCAGATACACAGGTACCAACTCTTCTTAATGCAGCCAGTCTTAATCTCAGTTCTACAGCAGCATGGACAACCACATTTGTGATTTGTTTCTGTCTCATAGTTTCCAGCTTGTGCAAAACTAGCTTCAGAGGGCTGGGATATAGCTCAGTTGGTAGAGTGCTTGCCTCACCTACACCAAGGCCCTGGGTTCAATCCCCAGCACCACCAAAAAAAAAAAAAAAGTGACTCCAGTACTGAGTTAGTCTGCTCATTTGAATATATGCCTTTTGATGTGAATTTCTTGCTGAGTTACTCTCAGAAATCCCTATTGTCCCTGTCTCACTTTTTCCTGTATTAATCTCTATTCTATAGGCAATTTCAGCACTCTTCAAATTGCTCCTATTCCTTCTCTTCATTCTTACCTTAAGAAATGAGAATCTGTTAAGGAAGCACTAAGACAAAAGACAGAAGTTGCTGTAAGGGTGAGGGATACTGGCTGGGGACACCTGATTTGTTGCAGTGCCATGATGAAGTCTATCGGTGAATATCATAACTCACCAGACACATCCCTGAACAACAGCAATGTGATGATTTCAGTGTGTGTACATGAAGAGGCAGGTGGGGGAGAGCAGAGGAAGGCAGAAGCTGATATATATATATATATATATATATATATATATATATATACCGAAGTCATAAGTTGGGTGAGGGGTCTTCATGTGTGTTAGCTCACATAGTATTAAAAAAAAAAAAAAACAAAGGGACATGTGTCATCCTTACTGAAACACAGGTTCCCAGCCAAAGACTGACAAGGCTGAAAATCCAAGGCAGGTCCATCTGATTCAAACTGATGCTCTTTCCAATTCAACACCAAATTGCCTCCTGGCCGCAGAGTTGACCTCATGTTCCAAAACACACTGGACACTCTTTGCTGAACACAGAACAGGTCACTTAAGTCTCTGGTAAGTCTGCCTTCTTTGTGAGCTTCTAGAAAGGAGGTCAGGGGTTTCTATCTATTTGAAGAAAACACATAAGTTTTTAGACAATCTATTGGCTCCAGTGTTAGGATCAGGAAATGGCTGTACTGTTCTGCATTGACCCTGTCCATCTTCTCATAGTGGAACAAGCTCTATGGTGTTGGCTCATGTGAGACCTTGAACTATGTAGGATTCTGAGAGCCTTAGGGAAACAACATATCAGAGGGAACCTGGCAGTCCTATGAAGAACCAAAGAGAGGAAATAGTTAATTCCAGGCTCTACATGCACAACAGAGTGTCATAAAATTAAGAATAAATAGTTTTTTTTTTTAGTTTGAACAAAACAAGAAAAGTTAATAAAAATTGCAGCATAGAAAGACAGATTATAAACTACAAAACATTAACTCTACTGACTTAGATATTACTCCATTTAGGCAAATAGGAACTATTGATTTGAGGTATAATTATATAATTTAAGTGTGTATTTCTATATAAAATACCTTATATCTACCCATCTCTCTATCTGCCTCTCTATCATCAATTCTCTGTCCATCTTGTATACATCTGTTTATCATTTTTCCTTGGTCACCCACCATTGCCCCATACTAAAAGACAACAGATAGTTTATATGTTTGCTCCTTTTCCAACACCTGCATTGGTGAAGACATGGCTTTGTGATCTCTCTCTCTCTCTCTCTCTCTCTCTCTCTCTCTCTCTCTGTGTGTGTGTGTGTGTGTGTGTGTGTGTTAGTTACTGGGGATGGAACCCAGAGCCTCTTGCATACTAGGCACGTGTACTACCACTGAGCTACAACCCCAGCCAGAACTCAGGGCTTCTGAGCTGAAGAAAAACAAAACAAAACAATCCTTTGGGCAGAGGCCTTGTAGAGATATAGTGGATAGAATGAAAAGGAAAAAGTCAGAACCAGAAGTGTAGAGAAGGTGCAGGGAGCGAGCTCTGCATGGTTCCTGTTTGTGACCACGAGTGTCTAATGCAGAAGTGGTCAAAATGTTGAAAGAAACGTATGGATATGAAAGACACCGAGAAGGCAATGTCCATCCTCCTCACTGGCTTCTTTATCTGAAAGGAAATAGGGCTGAATGGAACACAGAGTCTCTTTTAATCTTGCTTTTTCTTTGTTGCTTTATCTTGGATGGTAATACTAACCATTTATGTTTGTGACAATTTATTTTATAAGAATCTTGGGTGTCAGCATTCATAGTTTTTAGATAAGCATCTATAACACAGAGGTCAATGACTGGTCCCCATCTCACAAGTAGTCAGAGGCAGAGGAGAGCTGTCATCCCGGTTCCCTGGCTCCTGGTTCATTGCTATTTCACCAGAGGGTTATTCTTCTTACTCATCAGTATTATGACCTCCAAGAGGACCACCTTTGTCCTTCCTTCATTTCCATCCAGCATACACTGAGTCTTCAATGTTGCCTAAGTACAGGGGTAACAAAAAGTGAGCAAGACATTAACTTGGCAGTATTTCCAGTGAACTATTGTTTATACAGAATGCAAAGGCTAACTCAGGAGAGTTAGTTATAGGTCACTGGACCAGTAATAATCCAGTTGTCCATGGCCCCCTTTTAAGAGTATCTGCTATGTTCTGGCAGTATACTAGATCCAATAAAGATTCTAGTGGCACAAAATGTGGTCTCTGCTTCCAAGAGTGTAAAATAAAATTGAGAGGACACCCCCCACACACTCATTCATGTACAATTTCATATGGTTAAAATATTAAATGTAGGAGGAAATGTCTTTAGAGGTCACATCCTACTGTTAGAAATTTGGGTACATGATTCTCAAAAGACTTTGACCACTCACATCATCAATTTTTTTTTTTCCTGTTTGTTTTTGCACTCACCCAGTCCTAACACTTGCATTTACTATAAAGATTCCACTCCCAATACTTCAACCCCTAATCAGCATAAATATGGAAACATTATTCATTTTAGCCACATCAGGCCTTGCCGTTTATTCTATTCTCCGATCAGGATAAGCATCAAACTCCAAATAGACATGAATTGGAGTTCTATGAGCAGTAGCACAGATGATTTCATATGCTGTTGCTGAGTTGTCATTGTAAGCTCTTCTAAATGTACAAATTCCCTGTGTTTCCTAACACGAGCCCCTACTCAGTCAAGCTCTTGGGAAGACAGTATCTAAGGAGGTAAAGCTGAGAAGGTAACAAAACCCCTCCCTCCCCAACCCAGTCAAACCAGCAGCCCCAGGCTTGCATTGTTCTCTTTTATAAACAATAGACAGCAGCAGGAAAGACGCAGGTCTATCCAAGCACTGGGGTGAGCTTATGCCCAGCTGCCTCCATCCTCTTGGCCACATCGGTAAACAGCACCACAGCAATCAATTTGGCTTTTTTGATGAAGACAAAACCATAGAGGAAAACCATTAGAAGAAGTAATAAAAGCCCTTCTTGTACAGTTAATAGAGAGCCTCCTCAATGGAGCAAGCCCAGCTGTTGCCGCTGAAAATTTACTTCTGTTTTCAAGTTCAAATAGAGACTAAAACATTATCTTCGCGGGAATTGATTTTACGTCTTCCAAACACATATGCCACCTTAATTGTGATTTGTGTGATAGTTCAGCTGCTGAAAGCTTTCGTTTATCTCTACCTGGTTAAACAACTTTAAATAATAACAAGTCAATATATCTGTCTATTGACCAGGGTTCTTCTAGTGTCCCCAGAGCATCTTGCTGAAGAAGAAAAGAGGTGTTTAACCCTTCCTTGCCGTGCTCTTCCCCACATTCTATTTTTCCCATGTTCAGTTTTAATGCTGAGATATACTTGTTTTAAAACATGAAATGAATAGATGTCAGAATGTGGGGCCTTCTGTGATGTCCTCTCTCGGTTAAAAGGTATTTTGTTGTTTCTTTTCAGCCTCCATACCTTTCTTAAAAGAAAAAGAAAATCTGATTTTTGTTAATCTTCTCCACCAAATTTACTCATTCTTCTTATAGAAACTTTGCTTGTAGACTAAGGTAAAATAAAATTATTAAAGATGGCAGCTTGTGTCACACCATATAATAACAATCCTTGAATTTTCAAAGACACACCTTTTTTTTGTTATAGGAGTGCTTAATGCTATTTGAAGTGGGATGAGGAAGAGGGCAAAGGGACTTATTTTATTCCTATGAACTTTAAACCTAAAGTCCTTGAGAGAAAAAAGAATTTTGGTAGTAAAGGTGGAAATGGGGTTAAGTGGGAGTTTTGTTTTTCTGTTTTTATCAGACTAAATCTTACATTAACCCAAAGGAAGCCAAGAATGGAGCGGCTCAGTGACTTGAGAGCGCCTCTATCCAGTGCCCAGGTTTCTGCACTGCCAGTGAAGCAGAACGGGGAAAACCCACAAGTGGTGTCTTCCTGGGCTAGGGTCAGGAGACCCCCTCCTTTCAAGGAGTCTGCCCCTTCTGTAAAGTTTCCTTGGTGCCATTGGTGGGTAATGCAGACAGAGGATGTGATTTGTCTCTCCCCACACTGTCCTGGATATCTAATAAGGAGGTGAGGAGAGAGTCCTGCTGATATCCGCAGCACTCCAGCCCTTTCCCCTCAGTTTTGGCCAACATTCTGGATCAGAGGCAAATAGGAAAAGTATGTGAAAGGAGAAGAACTTCCCATGCATCTGAATCACTGGGGAAGATCAGGCCTTGATCAGCACAGCCCAACAGCAGGAGATGAAGCAGCAATGAGTTTCTGCTGGGGGAAGAAGAGAAGAGAATAATATGGACCACCCCATTTACTGCCCTTGGGATAGTAGAGGTCAGGGAGGCTAAGGTGTTAATGCATGACTCTGGGGCTCATTTACATGTTAAGAGTTGGCTATTTCTTTTCATGCTTATAATCCCTATTCAGATTTCCATTTAAAATATCCTCTTCTTAATTCTCTCTTTTACTCCACTTCCCTTCTCTGAGTAACCACAATAGATAACAGAGTGAATAATGATATTAATAATAAATAATAATACTGATTACTGGAAGATTGCTTATAAACAATGAGCTGTCAAGATGGCAAGCTACCATTAATTGTTAATTAGGAAACACATCTTGGGTTTGTGTTCACCTGGCAAAGAACATTTCTTGACTCTTTTGTGTTTGATTCCCACTATGATTTCCTTCAGGGAAAGGACTATGCATTAATTATGTGGATATCTCCAAGACTAGATGAATGAATTAACAAATAAATGAATGAATGAATCCATTTATTCATTCTTTTCCCTGGCCTGCTTCACTGGGTATGTGAACTTCCTCCTTTAATGCTGACATTGAAGGGCCATCTGTACAGAGACGTTTTACATGCTGTTATGAAAGTGGCTCCCTGCTGCCACAATTTTCTGGTACTCTGTATCTATTAAACTTATTATACCCATAAATACTGACTATGGTCCATGTGTATATTTGCATAGAAAAAAATATAATGCTCAAAGCTGTCCATTCTTACCTTCCCAACACATTATCAAGTCAACATGCCTCTTACATTTTATTATTTTTTTCACAAATTCTTGTCTACATAGATACATCGTTTTACAGAGATGTAAACATAATGAAGATACAACTTCATCACAGTGATCAAGATGCAAGGGTGAATCCCTCTAGCTTCTCAGTTTGTTGGGAGGTAGAGGGATCATTTCTCATATAACAGTCACTGAATACATATATGTTGAACTGCACTAAATGAAGGAACAAAGGTGTGGTCATCTTCAGGGTGGGAGCTAATTATTACATAGAATCTAACACTGAAGCCAGAGAAATCTCAGTGTCTCTTTTATTTTCTAGTCTAAATAAACCATCTAACCCATTAAAACATTCATTTGGTTATTACTGATTCCAAATGGAAGGAGAGAATGGGGGAATGGGGGAGAGGAGGTGAGAAAATCTACTGTCCCAGCAAGTTAAAGAAAGATGCAGAAGGGAGCCATGAACAGGATGAAGACAGGTCAACTCCAGTGTGAGACAGTGCTCATTTTGTAGATGGAGAAACAGCAGTCCAGAGAACAAATGCCCAGTGAAACAGTTAGGCAAGACACAAACATTTTGAGTTCACATTTTCTGGGCTTAGCCCAGGGCTCTTTGAAGGAATCCAGGTTGTCTTTGTTGCAGGGACCTCTGACCAGGGATTTAAAATCCCGCTCTGTCCCTGGGGAAAATCTCCAGCTTATCCAGTCCAGAGCACACCTACAAAAGGAGAACCTGCAGGAGACAACTCAGAAAGCACTTTTAGGGACAGAAGCTTGCTAGTTGCTGCATCAGGTGAGGCAGAAAAGGGGAGTCTCACTGCTGAGACTAAAGAAGGGGTTTCAAAATTTGGCATTTGGGAGAGTCAAGAATGAAATGCATGCTCCTGATGAAGTGAAGAAGTAGCTGCAGTGCCACCCCAGCTTGCCCCATCAACTGCTCAGTTCTTCCTTTGTGCACAGGGGGGCACTAGCAATACACCAGCGGCAGTCCCAGCAACCTGCATGCTTTGCAGCTGCTCAGGGAAGGACTTAATTACACCCACTTCCAAGTGAGCATAGCGTGCTCTTCAGCGAGAGAGTTCTGCATTGCAGACCTGCTGGCTCTGCTGGCTTAAATGTCACCTCCTTTAGGAAGGCTGGCCTTCTCTGATTAACCCCAGTTACCCAGGATCGCCTCAAATTCCCATGGCTCCCCAGCGTGTTGGTCAGATGGCCCTTTACCTATTGGCATTGAACATGTTGTATTTTAAAGCATCCCTAGGTATTTTTCTTTCTTTTCTTTATCTCAAGCTCCCATTGTGAAAGACCATGTTTTCTCCTGCTGGTTCAGATAGGGAGTTGTATCCACAGAGGGAAGATATTCAGTAGGAGCCACAAGACAGACATGCTCAAATCCTAACAACCTCAATTGCTATGAAACACTGGGCAAGTCATTTCATCTCTTTGAACCTCATTTTCTGCAACTGTTAATTAATAATAATCATAACTGTATCATAGTGTTATGTGAGAATTAATGAACAAAACTTGTCTGTAAGCACCTGGCACAGTGCCTGAGCAGAGGGCACTTTATAACTGTTGGCTGGATACAAATGATGCTCCGAACTATTGCCACACTCATCCCTTCATAGAGCCTGTCATTTTACTACCAATTATTTCGAGGCAAACCTGTGCTAAGCAGGAACAGGTCACACTGAATAGTACACAATTCCTGTCCTTAAATTGCCCTGGGTGGCAGTTGGAACAGGGTCATTTAAACATAAAGCAATGTTGCTAAGATCAGGAAGGTGGGAAAACATATCCCACCTTGCAAAGGGAGCAAGATAAGGGAAGAGGATTTTAACTACCTCCTTCATCCAATTTGTGAGCCACTTGAAATGCAAATTACCATCTCTTTTGTGATTTCTAATCCAGCCCCTCCAAAACCCCTGCTGAGAATGCTCCTGACCATGATATAAGATGTAGAGACGTAGTTGGGCTTCTTGCCCACCATGACCCTAAACAGTCAGTGTCCCTTAGAGGTTCTCTTTCATTTATAAAACGTAGTAGTCCTACCATTCACAGAGTTGGTGAGAAAATTTCAATGAGATATTTTCCATGAGTATGCTGGGTACATGATAGAGAATTTCCCTTTCTTTTTGGAGGCTGACTTAAGCTCACAGCCTCAGTGTCTACCTTTTCTTTTTCTTTTCTTAGTGGTGCTCCACATTGACCTAGAGATCATAATGTATGAAATAAGAAATAAGCTGGCACAGGAAGACATATAATACATGATTTCACTCATTTTGGGAAACTACAAAAGCTGAGCTCATAGAATTTGAGAGCAGAAGAATACTCACTGGAGGCCAGGAAGGATAGGGGAAAGAGGATGCAGGGAGAGACTGGTTAATTGGCACAAAGTCATAACCAAATAGGAGAAATAAGTTCTGGCTTACTATTACATACACAAGGAGGTTATAGTTAACAACATTGTATTGTATTTGAACTCTCTTATCACAAAGAAATGGTAGATGTTTGAAGACACTGGATAACCTAAATATCCTGAGTTGTTCATTACATACTATATAAATATACCAGAACATCACGCTGTACCCCATAAAGATGTATAAACATTATTATTTAATTAAAACAAGACATAGAAAGGAAGAGAAGGAACAAGGGAGGGAAGAAAGAAAAAAGTTTTTACTTTAGTCCTGAGAACTGGAGTGGAGAAAATATGTGCTTAGTTTATCGAAGATACTGACACTGAAGTCTGTAAATGACCAGTACATTTGCTCTTTCAGCGTTTATTTACATTTAGAAAGAAGACCTCCGCTACCTTGAAGGCTCTATAAGGGGTTGGAGATATTCAGAGATCATGTTAAAAGGTTGAGAGAAAAGGTTTTTCCTTCACTTTTAATTTGCATCCTAGACCACTGATTCCCCAGTATTTTTTCCCAGTGGTAGAACAAAGTGGGTCAATTATTTGGATTCTCACTTCTAAAAGGTACATTGACTAGTTTTTATATTGTATCTCAAATAATTTTAATGCATTTGTTGAGAATTTGCTCTCTTTTTCTGTACAGGAAATATCTCTTAGTGTGCTTAATTTGTTAGGCAGAGTTCTGACTTAATCTCTAATTTTTTTTTTTTTTTACTTTGATGAACTTTGTGGTCTATTGAACATTATGTGATCCCTCCTTTCTTTTTATGTGACCCCTGTAGGTTGGGGTCCTACTCTCTCTCCTCCCCAATTTTAGGAAATACATTCTTCCTAGAAGAAAATGTCTCAATTTATTTTGAGGGACCTTCATTGACCTTTGGTTGATCCTAGTGAACTTGAAATGAATGTATTGATCTCTGTGTAGCCCCAGTCCTCAGGATCTATGAGCTTGTTATGCTTCTGGAATTACTAGGAGACAGCCCTAAAGACAAAAGAGAAAAGGGAGGAATTTTCCAAGAAATGCATTAAAATTACTTGAGATAGAATATTAAAACTAGGCAACATACCTTTTAGCAATGAGAATTAAAATAATTGATCTACTTTCTTCTGCCACTTTGGGGAAAAATACTGGAATTTGTGGTCTAGGATATGAATTAAAATTCATATCTCAACATCATCTCTATTTCCTATCACTCAGAGAGCCTCCAAAGTAGTAGACTTTTACTTTTATAATTTCAAATAGAAGATCACGACATAACAAGTTTTACAGGCTTTTCCCCCATTAGCTATTCATAGCTAGTGTTAACTGTTTTAATTCTACCAGTAAATAGTGTTGTCCAGAAATCGATCAAGCTATGTAGAATGAGGGATGCCAAAGGAAGTTCCATCATCGTCCTGGTATTCAACATTTATCTTAGAATTTCCCCTGTAACAGAATCATCTCAAAACACTAATTTCTCTGATATGCCCTCTCATTGTGATTCGGCTCATATCCTTTTCTTCCCCCTCTGTATAGATCCATTCTCCTGGTCTCTGTTCACATATGTTTGGTCATTCCTGCATTCTCCCTCTGAAATTGTTTTGGGGATGTTGAGAGAGATAGGACAATTTTTTTTGTTGTTCAAATTCACCATTGCCATTTGTGGTAGATAGACTGAAAAAAAAATTGGCAAAGAATATCCATGTCCTAAACACTGGAGTCTACAAACTTTATCTTATATAATGAAACAAACTAAAAAGAAACAAATGAAAAAGTGGGGGTGAGGGTTACAGTATGATTAAGTTAAGGTTCTTTAGATGAGGAGATTATCCTGGATGATCCAGGTGACTCTAAATGCAATCATATGTACTCATATGCCTTAGTCTGTTTTGTGTTGCAATAACAAAATAAATTAGACTGGAAATTTATTTTAAAAATGGGTTTACCCAATTCAAAGTTCTGAAGGCTGGGAGGTTGAGGAACTGCATTTGAAAAGACCTTTCTTGTTGTGGGGGATTCTCTGAAGTGTCCTGAGGTGGTAGAGGACATCACATTGAATGGATACGTTCAAGAGAAAGAGCCAAACTGAAATTTATAACAGATCCACCTTTAAGATAAGTTATTAACTCATTAATCCATGAATAGACTAATCTGTTCATGAGGCCAAGGACATGTGACACAGTCACCTGTTGAAAGTCCCACCTGGCCATACCTCTTAATATCAAATAGAGAAATAAAATTTCAGCATAAGTTTTGGTGGGGATATTCAAACCTTAGTATTTTATGGGAGGGAGGCAGAGAGAAATTTGACATAGAAAAAAGGCAATGTGAAGATGAAGCCCAGAGAAATTCAAAGATTCTGGTTTCAAGATTAAAGTGATAGGGCAATGAGCCAGGGAATACCAGCAGCCACACGAAGATGGAAAAGGCAAGGGATAGATTCTTCCTTGGAGACCCTGGAGGCAGTGTGATCCTATTGACACTATGATTCTTCCCAATAATGTCTGATTCTCTGACTTCTGATTTTTAGAATTGTAAGAATATAAACACATATTGTTTTAAATTGCCACATTTGTGGTAATTTGTTCCACCAGCCAGAAAAAAACTAATACATCATCTATTAATTCACTTCAGATAATTGGAAATTTTTCCAAATACTAAGTGTCTCTTCAGAGTCTCACCATAATCTACCATGAAGTACCACGCTTTTACCACCAATCATACATTGAGAAATGCTGGTCCATGGAGTTATCCCAGAAATTTTAAATGAAGGTAGAGGTTTCTAGTCAACACTCTTGTGAACTAATATGAGAAGCCACCTTCAAATTCAAACACATAACATTTCTACATAAAATATTTTGAAAGAAATAAATTATGTAACTGAGACTGGAAATTAAAAAAAAAAGAAACTAACTCCATTATTCCAAACACAGACAAAGTGTATAGATGATGAAATTACAGAACTAGTGATGAGAAATAGAAAGGATGTAGACTGTAGAGGCCTTAACACCTACTGCAATGCCAATCAGTTGCCAGTCCTGTGTGTATAGAGCAGCTGAAATTTCCTTCTTAATAAAACTAGGTGCCTTAAAATATGGTCACTCAAGGAAAACCCCTTCAAATTGAAAAAAAAAATACAAAACAAAACATGATGTGATACCTCTGTCTAGACCACAATAAAACAATGATAGCTGCAAGAAATCAGAGACCCTAGTCTGGACTGCAGTAGGATGCAAAACTCAAACTTTTGTATTAAGTAGAATTGGTTTTGAATCTGCAAAATTAGTAACAATTTGGCAAAGGAACTGTGAAACTACCTCTTAAAAGTGGTTTGATAATCCACAGAACAGGAGGAGCTCTCACAGAGGAAAATGGTTGGAAAGTGAGTTAGTTCATAATTCAAAACATTAAAATAAATAAGAAAATTCAACTTTGCAATATTTAATGTGAAAAAAATGCAGCAATTGGGAGAAGCCTAAAATCCCTAAGGTAAGAAAACATAAATAAGCACACGGAAAATAGCAGATGGCTTAAATAAATAAATAAATAAATAAATCTAAGCATGAATATGTGTATTAGTGGTAAAGAACAATTAAGTCATTTCATTTAGTTCAACAAATACTTATCAATTCCAACCATGATACAGTTAGTTCTTTAAGTGCTAGATGGATGCAAAGATGAACAAACATTATGTCAACTCTCATGGACCTAATGGGAAAGACAGAATATATTAAGTAAATATGTAAGATATTGGCAGTGGTAATGCTATTTTAGAAACATAAAGAATGAAGAAATACAAATTATTATAAAAACCAAAAAGGAGAAGATAAACTGCACAGTGATTTGAATATTGTAAAGAGCAAGCAATAAAGATCTTATGAAAATGAATTACTAACACACAAAATAGCAGATGCAAAACTCGTTGGAAAGGTTCACACTTGCATGTTGGAAAAACTACAAGGGTCTGAGCCTAGGCTGCCTAAGACAGAGTTAACTGATGAAATGACAAAAGTTGCCAGTGTCCTGACTATGTAAGATCTTATAAGTATAATAAGAACATTTATT
This sequence comes from Marmota flaviventris, assembly GCF_047511675.1. Classification (NCBI taxonomy): domain Eukaryota; kingdom Metazoa; phylum Chordata; class Mammalia; order Rodentia; family Sciuridae; genus Marmota; species Marmota flaviventris. The sequence goes on along the minus strand of NC_092506.1, from coordinate 116,714,183 downwards.
TGTTTTGTGTTATCAAAGTAAACTGGGAAATTACTGAAAGTTTGTAAACTAATAATAAAATGATCTAATCTACTATTTGAAGCAAATTGGCTAATAAGTAAAATATCAATTATAATTGAAAGAAAATCATTATAATTAAAAGAAAGTAAAAGCAAGGAAGGAAGGAAAGAGGCAAGAGGGAGGGAAGAAAAAAGGAGGTAGATTTGTAATGACTGCAGTCATCCTGGCTAGACATTTTGGTGACTTCCCTTACATGCTCTCAGTGGAGACCATAAAAAACATCAGGATCTAAAAGTTATTTTTAGGAATGCAAATGAGATTTAATGATGTATTGACAATAGATTATGCTGGGAAAGAGTGATCAATAATGCCTCATAAGTTTCCAATGAGACCAACTCAAAAAGGGGTATTGCATTGTTCTGGAAGTGAGTAAAGGAGTGTGTTCTCAGTGTGTGTGTGTGTGTGTGTGTCTGTGTGTGTGTGTGTCTGTGTGTGTGTACACAGGCTTGTAGGATTTATTAGAGATTTTTGTTTGACATGCAAGTATTGGGGAAAGATTGGGATTGAGGACAAAAATTTGGATGCTATCAGGATATAGATAAATAGAAAAACAGGATCTGGAAGAAATCACCTAATGAGAAATCACAAATAGAGAGTGAAGAGATCTGTAATGCAACCCTCATAGGCAAGGAACAAGAGGTTAATCAATAAAGAGGGAATGAGGATGAGTTGTCATTGAGGTAGGAAGAGGAAGGACAAGTGGTATCCCAGAATACAATGTATTGAAAGAGGCAACGATCAACTGCATCAAATGAAACTTGACCAACATATTTGTGGGGGAAATCCTATTCTGAAGGAGAGGACATTGACATGTGAAGTTTTAGAAAATATAGTGCTGAGGACAGAATCTTGGGATGTTTTAAAAAATAATAGATGACAAGAAAATAGAATTAAGTCCCACTTAAATAAATTTTGCTAAAAAATATCGTAGAGATTGGCAGTAGCTGGAGGAGGAGGTGACGATAAGGCATAGATTTTTAAATATGGGAGTGTTGCAACATGTTTGAGGTCTTCTGAGAATGGTTCAATTGAGAAGAAAAATGACAATTCATGAAAGAGAGTCAATAATTGGAAAACATGATGTGAGACAAGTAGGCAAAACATAGATGGACCTAACTGTGAAGCAGAGTTGTCTTTTGTTAGAAATGGATATAATTCATTTGGCGGGGGGGGGGGGGGGGGGCGCAGAGGAAGGAAGTAGAAATGGATGTGTGCAGAAGAAGGCTCAAATTTTGGCCAGGATTCCTTAGAAAATGAGACCTGTTGAATCTCCTCTTGGGAATTACAGACCCAGGATAGTGGGTATAAGGAAAATGTGAAGAGCAACAATAAGATACTAACAAGCTAAATGAACACAATGCTTTTATGCTTTACCATCCTGGCTCCTGCTTCACAGTGAGCGAGGGTGGACAAGACAGCAGGTTGCTGTAGGTTTACTGCCACTTAACACAGGTTTCATTGGATAGTATACACTCAAAAACTATGCATCCAAGTGGTCCTCTGGGAGAAGGATGAGGGGAATGTATCTTCTCAGCTTGATTCCATTTCCTGCTTTCCATCCGTTCAAGTTTGCTATAAAATATAAACACCACTGCACTTTTTTTTTCTTTCTTTCTTTTCTTGGTACTGGGGATTGAACCCAGGGGCACTTGACAAGTGAGCCACATCCCAGCCATAATCTATTGATAATAGATGGGAATAGATTATGCTGGGAAAGAGTGATCAATAATGCCTTTTAGAGACAGGGTCTCACTGAGTTTATTATGTTGAGGCTGACTTTGAACTCACAATCCTCCTGCCTCAGCCTCCAGAGCTGCTGAGATTACAGGCATGTGCCACCACACCTAGCTAACCCCTGCACATTTGAGTGGTCATCTAACCACTTTAACGGACTTAGGGAGTGAGTCCTATTCCTTAAAGCACGGTGTTTCATCAAAGTTGGGAAGCATTAGGAGAGGTTATACACTCCATGAATGAAGTTTTGTGACAGTGGTTGAGGAGTAGAGCTTTGTGGCAGGACAGTAGTAGAGGTAGGTATTATATATAATAGGTGCCTACCTATTATATTGAACCCCCTTCCTCTAATATAAAAGGTACACTTTACATGCTTCTGTGCATGTGTGATTTGTGAGAAAATACCACCTTTGCGCTTTCCCCTAAAGTGCAGGGAGTGGGAACACAAGTCCAGCAATTTGCAAGTCTTCTTTAAGGTTTTGGTGCATTGTGAATTCCTGAAAAACTTAAGCAAACTAGGTGGATGGTGGAGAGCAGCCACCATTGCAGCTGGTCTCAAGCTTATAGGATATCCCCATCATCTCCTTCCTCTTCCAGCAATTCTGGATTCACCTTACTCCTGGACAACTACTATTCTGGCCAGGGGTACATATCTGGTAGGGTGATCCAGTAATGGAGGTGATGGCCAGTGTCTCATTGGGGGGTTCTTTTTTCCCACTAAGGAGGGTATAAGTCATCTGAAAACTTATAAAGTAGTTAGTGAAGAACAAAAGACTAAGAGTCAGAAATATATTTACAAATGTGGAGCCCCTGAAACATCCAGTCCACCCAAGAGCTGGAACTAGACAAAAGAAAGATAGCTCCAGTGGTTTATTTAAGGGAGTACATCAAAGGTAAGGATAAGGTCTTGCAGCATGCAGATTGATTGGTATTTTGGCAGGTCATATCTCAGGTGTTGTGGGACATGGCAGATCAGGATAGAAATTCACAATGTCCCTGCCCAATTGACCAGAGAAAATGTTCACTGGTCATTCCCAGACATCAGATGTTTCTATCCACTAGGATTCTCTGTGCAGTGACTTACACACAACCCATGGACGGCTTGTCACAATCCAGAGTCTAATTCCCCAAGGGATCCAAGTGATTAGTTTTTTTTTTCTTGCACTTCTTTGGATGTGTTTTCTATAACTACTTTTTAACAATTGTTATCACGCATTGGAGTTCTAAGAGATATCTCAATGAAGTAACCAACTCATTTGTCCTTATTATGCAGGACCAATTCTATCCCTTCAATATAAACAAAGCCAATTAAGCCCACCATTTCTATTAACTTCTTTTGCCCCTCTGTTTAACCCTCACATGAGAAGCCCAAATTAACAAGGTGACAATTGTACCTCCTAGAAGAACTCTCCAATTCTCCATAGATTGGGAATTTGAAATTCTATCTTAGGATAACTCAAGGTTGAAGAGACAGAAAACAGAAATTCTGCAACTGGAATATACTAACTGGTTGTGGTACTGAAAGAAACCATCCTATTCCAAGCCATTGGTTCCCATATCCATGTATTATAGCTGCTGGAGAACAGAATAATGCATCTATGCTTGGTATAGTACATACTAATTCATGGAGGAAAGTAGCCATATAGTGCGCCTCAGCTGAACCTTTTGAAAAATTAACTATTCCACTAATATTTTGGGCTGACTCCTTCTGGGTGATAAAATAGTTGAAAGTCTTGAAACTTATGTTCCTTAGATCATGGCCAAATCTCTTTTGGTTTTAAATATGTCTTTTGATACAAATCATTCTTGTATGATACTATGTGTCCACATAAAGTATTCTGTAAGCTATGGAGGGTGGGAATAGGTAGAGATGCAGGGACATATTTATCCATACTATAATAAAGGCAAATTAATGCTTCTCCAAGATGGAAACAGTTAAATGGACTCAATTTCTGCTAAATGACTTGTAGATACCCAAGAAATGGTGTCATGTTTCTATTTCTGATGTTTTCAGAGGCACTATATAGATAGCTCTCCTCAACCTTTCTCTTTGAAGCTCTCTGCCATGTATTCTCTTTCCTGGGCATCAATGAAGACAGAAAAGATAAAGATACTTCGTATTCTTTTTCAGAGGATAATCTACATATTTTATCCCCAAGCCCCCTTATTTATAAACATCTAGTCTTACTTCTATCATTGCTAACTAATCATCCAAGCCATTTGTTAAGGAGCTAGCTTGTACTTTTTCTTCTGAACAGCTCTCCCCTCCATGCAAGATGATTAGTTCTACCCCCAAAGGGTTTCCCTTTAATACTGTTTGTCATGCCTTTGGGATGATGAGGCGAGTGTCTATTTCTTGCAATGCCAACATATTTTTTTTTACTGATACCTGGAAATCAAATCAAATTCTTCTGCTATTTTGTCATATGGCCATAGGGACCTTCTCACATCACAATGAGACCATAGGTGTGAGTGGAGGGACCAAAGGTATGATATAAAATACAAATAACATCTGTTTGTGAAACATAATTGTACTTCTTGCATCTGCTTGAATGTGAGACAAGTTTCAGCTTCGTCCAATTTAATAATTTGGTAGTTGTGATATATTATTGTTAAAAATATTCATTTTAGCACTCTACCTCTGTTAAAGTAGTACACTTGAGAATTCCACTTGTGTTAAACTTGGTTATAAAATGTACTTTGCCCTCAGAGTGGGTAGAATTTACTTTGCTGGACCTTGCCTTTAAGTTACACGTATGACTTACTTAGCAGATAAAACTTAAAAAAAAAAAAAAGTTGCCTGCATTTGGACTTGACATTGTGCTCATATGCTATTGCTGTTTACAATCATTTAACTTTCTCTGATTAGGTGTTCAATATCTGTTATACTCCAGTAACTTACTATGAGCTGCTTTCTATGTTAAAGGTAGTTCTCTAATAGAGAAGTCACAGTTTGCTCCAGGATCTTAAGTATCTGCTCTGTGGCTTATACTGGAGTTTGTAAAAAAAAATTTAGACATTTATCACATATTTTCTAGCACCTGAATTATATAAGTCCTGGGGCAGAATAGCATATAATGCAGTCTGAACCTACTACAAAACACTCTCTGGAAAGCTCTGGATGACTCAATGAATATTTTAAAACAATATTCCAAAATCAAGTATATATTTTACCTACCAAATGCAAACATGGTTTTGACTCTGGAAAACAGTAAAACACCAACAGAGACGAGATGAACACCAATCCTATCTCTCTTGTTTAGTGTGATGGAATTTTTTTTTTTTAATGGAGCAAATTGTGCTTTACAATGTCACTGTGTTTGAGAATATTTGGGCTGCTATAATAAATACCATATATTGTATACCTAATAACACAATAAATTCATTTCTCACAGTTCTGGGGTCTGGAAAGTCCAGGAAGAATATACAGGCATATTTGGTATCTCCTGAAGGCCTACTTCTGGATTCAAAAATGGTAGTATCCTTACTGTAAGGACATGGTCTCTTCATGAGGACACGAATTCCATTCATGGAGGCTCCACTCTCATTACCTCATCACCTTTCAAAGACCACACTTTCAACATTAGTAACTTCAGGGTTATGATTTCAACATATCAATTGTGAGGGAACTTAAAACATTCAGTCCATATAATACAGTATGCCCCACAACAGAGATACCTAATATTTTCATGGATGTGCTATGCTTTTGATTTCTGTTGGTGTGTATGTATGTGTGTGTGTGTATATGTGTGTGCGCGCATGCATATACAGAAAAATTATATATGTATATTTGGTATTTGGAGCACTGCTACTCAAAATATCATTTCAACAAAGATTTTCTAGTGTGAACTGTTTGTTATTATAAGTGAGGGGTGGAAGAGGGTATTGAAAATTTTAAGAGAGGAAATGTGTGAAGTAATCATCCACAAAACATAAAGAACAATGAGTGGGGAATAGTGACATCAGCACAGACTAGGAAGTTACTCAGGAACTCAGGAACCCCATGAGAACATTAAAAACACAACTAAAAACAGGCTAATTAACTTTATGGAAACTCTTAAAAACAGAAAAAAATATCTACAGAATCCACATAAACACCCAATTAGGGAAAATGCACATTCAAACTGATAGCGAATTTTATCACAGTTTTACTTTCCCTTGTCCCATGGCCTGGTTGGCATAGTGCAGTTGGAGGTGGACCAGCTCCTGGTTTCTTCCCAGAGATGGAAGAGTAGACTAGATATGATTCACAATGATCTAAATTGTCTATGGAATGCCTAAAATCTTGGTCTTTGTATTTCCTAACAAAGAGCATAGACAAGGAATAGTGGCATAGCTGACACCACAGTTTGGAAAAAGTTGTAGAGAAGGCTGTAGTTCATCCGTGAAAGCTTCAGGAAGAATGCAAATACACAGACGCCTGGATGAGATGTGACAGGTAACAAACACAACAAAACATATGAGGCCAGAAAAGTTGGGTTAAGTCTGTTCAGAAAATCAGGACCCTTATGCCCAGCCAGACACATGGAAAAATAATGGTTTTAAAAGTTGACCCCCACACACAAAAAATATACCCGGGATACATGATCAAAAAAGACCTGAAGATAATTTAAGCTTTCCCCCTCAGATGATCTCAAGGTTTAGAATATGCCCTGCTTATTAATGAAGGCCTTTGGTGTGTGGAATCAGAACACAAAGCCTTTGTAGAGATGGCTGCTTTCTGTTTGTTCTGTTTTGTTTGAAACAGAATCACTATATTGCTCAAAAGTGATCTTGAAATGCTCTCTCTCAGCCTTCTCAGCACTGCGAATATAGGAATGCACCAACATGCCTGGCTGTTTAATTTTTAATGCTTAACTTTCAACAAATGGTAACAAACAAAATAATAACAAAGAAGCAGGGAAGCACTGCCCATTCAAAGGAACAAAATAATTTTCCAGAAATCATCCGTGAAGAAAAACAGGCATATGACTTACTTGACAAAAATTTGTTATATTTTTTTTTCATTTTCATTGGTTCTTTTTAGTTATACATGACAATGGAATAGACTATGACATAATTATATAAGCATTGAATATTATTTGTTCTAATTCAACCCCTAGTATTTCCCCTTCCATTTTCTTCTTTCCACCCCCTGTTCCTTTCTCCCTACTCTACTGTTCCTTCTGCCATGTACTTCTAGTTGTTTTTTTTTTTTTTTTTAATTAGTGTCTTGTGGAGGTACATGATGCTGAAATTTATTATGGTATATTCATGTGTATACATAAGACAGTTAGGTCTGATTCATAATTCCACTGAATTTCCCTATCCTATCCCTCCTCCACTCCTTTCATTCCCCTTTATCTACTCATCTGGTCTTCTATTATTTTTATCCCCTGCTTTATTATGGATTAGCTTCTTAATATCAGAGAAAATATTTGACCTTTGATTGGCAAAGTCTTTAAAACAATGGACTTAAATATGATGTAAGATGTAAAGAAAAAAAGCACAAAGAGCCAAATAAAATCAGGAAAACAACATTTCAATAAATTAAAATGTGAGCAAAGAAAGTAAAATCATAAAAAGGAACAAGTAGAAGTACCGAGGCCAAAAAATACAAAAACTAAATTTAAAAATTTATTAGAGAAGTTCAATAGCAGACTTACATAGGTAGAAAAAAAATAACTGAACTTGGAAGAAAGGCCACATAAAGTTATTGAGTCTGAGAAGAAAAAGTCAACAGAGCCTAAGAACCTTATGGGACATCATCAAAATTTTCCAACATACACTTAATGGGAGTCTTCAAGAGGAGAGAGAAAGATAGAAAGAAAAGGGCAGAAAGTTTGGTTGAAAAAAATAATGTCTGATAACTGCCCAAATTTGAAGAAAATCGTGGATATAGAAATGCAAAAATCTCTAACAATTTCAAGTATAACTCAAATATCCAAGCAAAGCACAGTATAATAGACTTTTAAAAATAAGAAACAAAGAGAGATTCATGAAAACAGTAAAAGAAAAACAAACTATTACAAACAAGGGAACTTGAATAAAATTATAAGTGGATTTCTCAGCAGAAAATGTAAAATCCAGAAAGCATTGAGATTATATATTTAAAGTGCTGAAAGAAGAAAACCATCAACCAAGTATTCTATATTTTTTGAAGAAGTTATTATTCAATAATGAGGGGGAAATTAACACATTTCCAGATAAACACAAGCTGAATGAGTTCATTACTAGTACATTTGCTCCAGAAGACATGTCAAGGGAATTCTTTTAGTTGAAATGAAAGGATAGTGAATAATAACTTAAGGCAGATGAATAGATATGATTCTTGGTCAGTATAAATGCAAAGAAAAGCATAAAAATATTATTGCAAGTAAGTCTGTAACTCCATTTCTAATTTTTTAATTAAATAAAAGCATATATTATAAATAATTATAAATCTTCTCAGTGATTACATAATACATGAAAATATAGTTATTAATCTAAATAAAATGACATCAAGTGAGTGGGATTATAGGGTAGTGAATTTTTTATGCAACTGAATTAAAGGTGGTATTAGTTTAAAATAGATTGTTATAACTTCCAGATGTTACATTTAATTCACATAACAATCAAAAAGAAAATATCTGTAAGCATCTGCATTTCAGAGAAAACTTTTGGCTTTGGTTTTTTGGGATTGGCTTATTTTACTTAGTATGATATTCTCCAGCTCCATCCTTTTATTGGGAAATGCCACAATTTTATTCTTCTTTAAGGCTGATTAATATTCCATCGTGTTTGTGTGTGTGTGTGTGTGTGTGTAAAACATTTTTTAATTAATTCATCTATTGAAGGGCACCTAGGTTGCTGATTTTGAATTGAGCTGCTATAAACATTGATGTGGCTATATCACAGTAATAGGCTGATTTTAACTCCTTTGGTATAAACCAAGAAGTGGGATAGCTGGGTCAAATAGTGGTTCTATTCCAAGTTTTCCAAGGAATCTCCATACCACTTTCCATAGTGCTTGCACCAATCAGCATTCCCATCAGCAATGTATGAGTATGTGAATGCTAATTCACAATGGGAAGAAGCTAGGGAAAAAGAGTTACTTTAGATTATGTGGAGGGAAGTGAAGGTGCAGAGGGTTGTAGGGGTAGAAAGGATAGTAGAATAAATCCAACATCATTACCCTATGAACATATATAACTATATGACCAATGGGATTCTACATCATGTACAACCAGAGGAATGAGAAATTATACTCCCTTATATATGATATATCAAAATGCATTTTGGAAGAATGCACAAAGAAAGTAAACAAATAAAACATTTCAAAAAATAAAATATCTGTAGAAAATACACACAAAAAAAATTTAGAAGGCAATTAAAATGTGTTACTACAAAAAAGCAAACATGGGGCTGGGGTTGTGGCTCAGTGGTGGAGTGCTGGCCTCGCATGCGTGAGGCACTGGGTTCGATCCTCAGAACAACATAAATGTAAAATAAAGGTATTGTGTCCACCTAAAAATAGAAAATAAATATATATTTTTTAAAAAGCAAAGAACCACGAAGTAAGATAGAAATACAGAAAATGAGAGAAAAACCTTATAATACACAAAGAAAACCAAGAGCAAAATTACAATGCTAAGTATCTCTTTATCAGAGATTAAATTAAATAGATTAAATTCACTAAGCTATACATATAAGAGGACATAATGGAAAAACAAAGTTGTGTATTTAGGGGGAGAAAAACAGGATCCAACAATTTGCTTCGCAACACTCATTTTAGACGCACACATCTGAACATGTTGAAAGACAAAGAATGAGTAAAAGAAAGTATATGGGAAAATTAGCTAAAAGAGAACAGGATGACTACACTAGCATCAGGAAAAAATAGAATTTAGTGTATTAAATTTTGTAAGAGACAAAGAATAGTACAAAATGGCACAAGGGGCAATTCATCAGGAAGATATAATAATTCCAAACATACATGCACTAAATTCCAATTTGTATGACACAAATATTGTTAAAATTAAGGAAGAAATATATAGCTCTAAAACAGAAGTGGGTGACTCAATAATGTATAAGACACTCAGACAGAATATCAATAAAAATAGACAACTTGAACAATATTATAGATCTATATTTCATATGTGTATATATGCAAGTATTTAATGATAATAACATACAAAACATTCTGACCAACACTAACAGAGTACACACTTTTCTCAAGTGCACAATACACATGCATATTATTTGAATGTACATTATCCAATATATATCATTTTCTAGACCACAAAACAAGTCATAATAAATTATATATATACATACACACACACACACACACACATGCACACACACATATATGAAGTATACAATGTTTCTTTCCTAGTCACAATGAAATGAAGCTGGAAAATCAAAACTAGGAGGAAAAGAGAATTTTATAAAAACATGGAAATTGAACAAAATATTCTTAAATAATCAAAGGCCTAAAGAAGAATTCACAATGGAAATTAGAAAATGTCTAGAGACAAATAAAAATGAGAACATAACATTCCAAAACTTATGGAACTCAGCAAAAGCAGTGCTAATGTAAGAAAGATGTTTATAGTTTTATAGATCTAATTGTTGACATTAAAAAAAAGCAGGTCTAAAATCAATGACTTGACTTTACATCTTAAGAGAGAAAGAGGAGAGAGGGGAGAAACAGAACAAACCAAACAGAAAGTTAACAGATGGGAGGAAATAATAAAAACTCAGAAGTAACAAAATAGAAAAGAGAAAACCAATAAAGAAAATCAATGAAACTCAGAATTGGCTTTTTGGGAAAAAAAATCAACAAAATTAAGAAAATTTAGGTAAAATGACTAAGAAAAAAAAAGATAAGATTCAAATAACTAAATTTAAAACTGAAAATGGGGATGTTGCTAGTGATTTTAGAGAAAAACAAAGTATTGAAAATAAACATAAGAACAAACAAAACAAAAAATAAGATAATCCAAATTAGATGAAAACATTTTCAAGAAAATTGTTAGTCAGCTGTTCCTAACTATGACAAATACCTGAGGAGGAAAGATTTGTTTGGTTCATGGTTTCAGAGACTTCAGTCCATGGTTGGATGACTCCATTGTTTTAGGTCTCAAATGAAGCAGAATATCATAGTGAAAAGTTGTGGTAGAGAAAAGCTGCACAGCTCATGTCATCCAAAAATCAGAGAAAGTGAGAAAGCCAGCAGGGACAAGGTATAGTCCCCAGTGACCTACTTCCTCCAACTATGACCAACCTGCCTACAGTAAGCACCTCCTCCCAGTAGTCCATTCAAATTATCAATCCATTGTTCTGTTCTCTAGAGGAACAGAACCAACAGGATTTACATGTAGGTATGAATGTTCAAAGGATGTTTATTAGATTGGTTTACAGGAGCAAAACTGGATAGTCTTACATTGGCCAGCTGCAGGCTAGAGAGCTGGAGGAACCAGTAAATGTTCAGTCCAAGTAACTGGTATCCCAGAACAAAAGGAATCCATGGATATAGCCCCAGCCCAGGATGGAAGGCCTGGAAACTCTTGGGCAAGTTACTTGTCAGAATCCACTTTGGAAGTGTGAAGGAGTTGGAGTCTGATGTCCTCAGGGGGTCTCAGCAGCAATCTAAGCACCAACCCAAGAAGAATTGAGTTTGTGTCTGCTGATGCTTCCTTGTTCTTCTGACGTTTTGTTCTACTCAGGCTCCTAACCTATTGGACTGCTGCCCACACCTAGGGTGATTTTTCTCCTGTTTGTTATCCCTAAGGCCAATCATTTCTAAAACTGTCCTCAGTGACACAGCTAGAAACCTTTAACCTTAGGTATCTCTTAATCCAATCAAATTGACAATTCAGATCAACCAACATATCAATCAAATAGATTAATACATTGGTAAGATTAGAGCCCTCATGATTCAATAATTTCCCAAACTCCCTACTTCTGGACATTGCTGAATTGTCACCAAGTCTTTAACATATAAGCATTTGAATAACTTTTCAGATTCAAACCACAACAAATAAACAAGGAAGAATAAATCATGAATGAATACAAAGTCAGAAAAAGCCTATGACTAGTAAAGTGATTGAATAAGTAATTAGCAACCTCTTAAAAAACAAACGCTCTGTACCTAATTGTTTCATTAAATTCCACCAAGCACTTAAAGAATAATTGACACTAATATTTGTCAAACTCTTACAAACACATAGTAAATCCTTTTCTTAAGTCAACCTCACTCTGATACAAAAGGCAGATTAAAAACATTGCAAGCATACAAAACTACAAAACAATATTCCTGATAAATATGGTGCAGCAATCTTCAATGAAACACCAATAAATCAAATGCATAGCATACTAAAAAAATTTTACAGTACAACCAAGTAGATGTTTCTTCTAGAATGCAAGAATGGTTCAATATACAAAAATTTATCAAGTAAATAAACAATAACAACAAAATAATGACAAATATGTTCATATCATTTGATGCAGAATAAGCATTTGAAAAATTTAAGACATTTCATGATAAAAACATGCAAAAAATTAAGAATAAAGGGAACTACCTCATTAACATAAGATTATGTGAAAACCCCACAGTTAGCATCATGCTCAATGGTGGAAGACAAAGTTCTCCTTTCAGCAAAAATAAAACAAGGACACCCACTTTCAACACATTGATTTAGCATAGTACATGAATTTCTACTTAGAGCTACGAAGAGTGAAGGATAAGTTTAAGGTGCTCAAATTAGAAAGGAAGAAGTTAAAATTATCTGCTAACAGAAGACATGATCTTATATGTATGAAGTCCTAAAAATTGATCTTTCTTTCTCTCTTTCACACAGGCACACACACAAACTAATAAATTCAGTATTGCTTCAGAATACCAAATCAGCCTGCAAAAATCAGTTGCATTCGTCTACAGTAATGGAACAATCAGAAAAGCCAATTAAGAAGCCAATTCCATTTTGCAATTATATCAAAAAAGACAAAAAGCTTAAGGAATAAAGTTAACCAAAAAGCAGAAGACGTGTACATTGAACACTATAAATCATTGCTAACAGAAATTGGAGGATGTCAATAAATGGAAAGGTGTCATGTGTTCATAGATTATACGACTTCATGTTAAGATGTCAATACTACCCAAAGTGATGTGCAGATCCAATAGAACAACTCTATCAAAATTCCAAAGGCATTTTTTACAGAAATGAAAACTTCATGCTAAAATTCTTATGGAACTTCAATGACTCTAAACGGCAAAAAGAAAAAAAAAATCTTGAAAATTAACATATTTAAAAGTCTCACACTCCCTGATTTCAAAATTCATTACAAAGTGACTATAATGGAATGGTGCTGTCATAAAGGTAGACATACTGTCAAATGGAATAGAATAGAGAGTCTGGAGAAAACAAACACCTCATGTGTATGGTCAAAAGATTTTCTGTAAGTTTTCCAAGAGAATTCAAAGGGAAAAGAAAGATGTTTTTTTCAATTAATGGTGATGGAAAAACTAAATATCCATGTGAAAACAATAAAATCAGGCCCTTACCTTAAATCACATATAAAATAACTGAAATGGATTAAAGACCTGAACATGAGAGCTAAAATTGTAAAATACTTAGAAGAAAATTTGGTGACATTAGGTATGGCAAGATTTATTGGGAATGACACAAAATAGCAATAGCACTTTAAATTAAAAAAAATAGAATAAAAAATTTTAAAAATAAATATGTCACTATAAATAGTATAAAAGCAAAAATTTAATGGGAGAAAATATTTGCAAATCATATGTCTAATATCATATACAACACAACAAAAAGTAAATAAATAAATAAAATATGGGAAGAGAACATGAATGGTTATTTTTCCCTAAAGAAAATATACAGTGATCAATGGGCAAATGAGAAGATTTCAAAATTACTAATTATTAAGGAAATGTAAATCAAAAGCACAGGGAGTTATCATTACCCATACATTAGAATTAAAACAAAAACAAACAAAAAACCTAGAAAAGTACTGCTGAGGATATAAGGAAATTAGATCCTTTATGCATTGCTGGTGGGAATATATAATGACGTGGCTATGGTAGAAGGTGGTGCAGAGATTCCTTAAAAATTTAATCATCTGATCCATCAATTCCACAACTGGATATAAACAAAAGAACTGAAAACAGACACTAAAATATTTACACACTCATGCACATACAGTCTTTTCCTTATCAGCCAAAAGGTAGAAACCACATAAGGGTCCATTGAGAGACGAATGGATAAATAAAATGTGATATGAAAGATCAATGCCATATTATTCAGCCTTAAAAAGAAAGAAAATTTTGAAACATGTTGCAACACCGGTAAACCTTAAGGAAAACATGCTACCTGGGGAATAAGCCAGTCACAAAAGAACTAATATAGTGTGATTCTACTCATATGAGGGACTTATAGTAGTTCTATTCATAGAGACAAAGTAAAATGTTGGTTATCAGGGGCTGGTCAGAGGATAAATGAGGGGAGTAATTTAATAAGTAAAATTTTCTGTATGGAATGCAGTGCAATTTCAGTATGGAATGATAAAATATTTTAGAGATAAATGGTGGTAATGATTACACAACAGAAGTTCATGCCTTAGAACTTTGCACTTAAAACTGTTAAAATGGTAATTTTCATGTTTTGTGTATTTAACTACAATAAAATAATAAATTAGAGGAATTTCCAGATGATGTTAAGTGTTCCTGAGGATCATGGTCAGAAAATAAATTTAGCCAGGCACGGTAGCACACCCTTGTAATCCCAGCAGCTAGGGAGGCTGAGACAGGAGGATCACAAGTTCAAATCCAGCCTCAGCAAAAATGTGAGGCACTAAGCTACTCAAGTGAGACACTGTCCCTAAATAAAATACAAAATAAGACAGGGGATATAGCTGGTTGAGTGCCTAGTTCAATACCTAGTACCATAAATAAATAAACAAACAAGTAAAATAAATAAATTCAGTTAATAAGTTTTGGCTATTTCTCTGGTGGCTCTCAATTGTTCTGGAAAAGTTACAGAAGAGGCATGGATTTGGATTGTGCAGGAAAAGGAACCTTTCCAGGTGAATATGAGGGAAGGAAAGAAAAGGAGTTTAGGGTGATTTCAGTGAAAACCTATCACATTGATTTTGAATGAACTGGGAAATGAGGACATGTTTTGAAGAGGACAAAACGTTTGGATATATGTAGTGAATGTATACTGAAGTAAAAGAACTATTAGAGCGTATGTCACAGAAGAAAGGAATGTAAGAATTGTTGGAAGTCTGAGGTTCTTGTTGCAAAATCCAAATCTAACTCAACCCAGTTCCATTTTGAAACTTAATAAAATTGCCAGCCTTGGTTGAAATATCCATGAGGGCAGCACTGGGTTCCTTTCCTAGCAGGGATGTCCAGGACTCATGAAGTGAAGAAGAAATCACAATAGGCTTATATATAGCTAGACACAAATAACAAAGAAAGTAAATATATGCAAATTGTAGGTTGCAGTGAAAGTAGAAATTAGTGGGAAATTTATGACTTAAATGTGCAAGTTTAAAAAAAAAAACTATTGAACTTAAGTTATTCATTAATGATTTATGCATTCAATCACAAATCTTGACTAAGAAAAACAAACCACAAATGAATAAAGTAATAAAAAACAAAAGCAAAATAATTGGTACAATAAAACTAAATGAATCTATAGAAATTTTTAGTGAAACCAAAAGTTGATTCTGTAAATAATAAAAAAATAGAAAACATATGGCAAATAAGAGAGGGGGGTGGAAGAAGTGTAAGTAGAAAAGTATAAACCCCAAGTACTTTGAGTTGGTATTGGTTAAAATTGGAAGAAATCATAGGCTACTAATTTCAATATTAAATAATTAGAAACTTTAAGTAATTTGTAGATACAAAGACTTTTAAGCTAGGTCTAGTAAAATGTTTAAAATTGTATCTAGGTTTAAACTTGTGTGTTATCATAAAATTGCTTTCTTAGCTTTATTTAAAAGAAATTTTCCTCTTAGTTTCAAGGTCATGATTATTACAATTTTTTGTCACCTGTCAGAAATCAAATATTCTCATTTTACATTTGTTATTAATATTTTAATTTACCCATACACATTTTATATCTGTCTTCTGATTTAGTTCTCAAAGATCTTGCAAGAATCAGACACAATTATATAAGTTCTCCTGGAATTAGAAATAACATCTGTGTGCTAATATTTTTCATACGTCTATGTAAGGAAAAAAAAAGAATGTGATGATGATACTTTTTAAAACATTATATTCCAATATGCATTTTCCAATACAGTAAAAATGAAACATATGACATAACTATAATGCCGATGAGACAATATATTGAACAAATTTGTTTCCACCACCATTTAACATATAAAATGAAATACATATCTATATAATGTATACATATCTATATAATGTATAATGTATATACATATCTATATAATGTATAATGTATAATATATTTCATCTAATATATAATAAATATCTATATTTTATTGATACAGAAGACAAAATTGGTTCCAAAAGAAACATGAAATCTAAATATACTAATCATCATAAAGGAATTGAGCCATTGGTCTAGAGCTTTCGCCATAGAAAAGAACTGCGGATAGTTTATAGGTTTCAACAAATTCCCAATAAAGAGATAATTTCTTCCTTACAGAGACTATTTTAGATAGAGATTTTTGTTTAAGGCAAAACTATCTGACTAATTTTAAGCTGTAGTATGATATTGACCCAAACTGGACAATGACCATAAAACATTATAAGCTAATTTAACATATAAACACAGAAGCAAAGCTCTTAAAATGTTAAAGATAATTGTACATGAGATTCCATCACGACTAAGTAGTATTTCTTCCATCTATGCAATGTTCAACACAAGATAAGCTAATCCTCAAACATATTAATAAAAAGAATACTATAATAACCTAAATAAGTGTCAGAGCAATATGTAAAGTAATGCTCAGTTATGACTAAAAGTTTTCAAATGGAAGGGAATGTCCAAGACTTTTTTTTAGAAATTCCTTACTTATCCTATCTAAGCCACTCTCTCCAGCTCTATATTATTTCCCGTTTCATCTTCCTTGCTTGAGGATTTATTTATACAGTTCTCTCCTCTTTCCTACATCTTTTTTTTTTCTTTTTGTAGGGTATTTTCCATCAGCAAACATAAGGTTATTCTCTTTCCCTCTCCCTCTCTTTTCTGAGCCCCTTGCTAAAAAAGATCAAAAGAGTTATTTACCTATGTCAGCTGTGCAGATTTCTCTTTTCATTCTCTCTTCAGATCTCTCAAAGAGGGGTTTTGCTCATCATTCTTTTAAATGATCTCCTCAATAAAGGTCACAGATGACATCCACATTATTACATTCAGTGGTTAATTCTCAGATCTACTGCCTTTGACCGGTCTACAGCATTTGAGAACCTTGCTTGAATATTCTTCATTTACATATTCTTTTTCTTCCTTGTTACATATTATTTGTTTAATTTCTAAAGTGCCAAAGTCTCTTGATTTTCCTCCCAATTAGCTATGTTTTCTCTCTTACTCTTGCCAATTCCTCATCTTTTCTATAATTGCTTAATTTTGGATGGCTCTGATTCGAGTTCTCATTATTAATGACTTCATCCAGTCTTACGACTATTTTAGTCTATTTGCCAATGACTCAAACAATATCAGTCTTGCGTCTTCAGGAGACTTTTCTTATAAACATCAAATTGAATATTCAAATTCCATCTCAGCATCTTTACTTGGATATAAATCAACATCTTGAACTTTGCTATGCTCAAAGTTGGACCCCTGATCTTCTCCCCATAACGTGTTTATTCTTGTTCTTTCCTTTCCCAGTGGAGAGAAGATTGGTCTGTCAAGTTGTTCAGACAAGAGTTCTTCTTGATAGCTTGTTTTCCCCCTAAAAACATATACAATCTAACAGAAAGCCCAGAGCTCAGTCACTTTGTATTTCTTACTTTCTTCCTGCATTGCCTTGCCTACTTCCCTCTAACTAGAGTGCTCCTCTCCCACCTATCTGCATGTCACCTCCTCCTGTCTTCCCTCAAATGAGGCCTACCCTGGTGATCTCATCTAAATTTGCATCCTCAGCCTTCTGCAGTCTAAATTACTGTGGGAGTCACTCTGAATGACCCAGGCCTTCCATCCTGAAGCAAGAGGCTCTAACTGATCATTACATTTCCTGGTGACTTGGGCTTGTCCCAGCCCAGGAAGTAGAGGGTGTATCTTCAGGAGCTACACTAACCTATTTCTTTGTAATACTACCCCTTTGCCCTGTGTGAGATAAAATGTTCCAGAGAAACTTTCTCTGTGTGTCCCCTTCTCTTGCTCTGCCTTGTGTGGCCTTCCTAGATGTCAGTCAACCTGCTGACAGCAGACATCAGGAAGCTAGACTTGACCCCCTGAAACCTGAACCCTTGCCTCATTTGAATGGCTTCTCCTCAATAAAAGGGTTCAAAATGTGCTCTCTCTCTCTCCTCTATTTCTGCAGACTCTTAAGTTCAGAGGAGCCATCACAGGACCCAGAGAAAAATTTTCTCTGTCTCTAGCGTGATTATTTCATGCATCCAATTCACCTGGAGTGACCCTGAGTGTTTTAGTCAAGAAGAACATGACAAATTACTGATCCTGCTTTGTATTTTTCTCAAAGTACTTATAATTTTTAACATTCTGATAGGGTTCAGTGTATGCTATCCAAAGTAAAGGCACATTGACATACTGATGATTTTGAGTTGAAGGAAATTGAGAAATCTGCGGAACTGGGACACTAAATCTCATAAGAGTCCTTCTAGCCTATTCTCCCCTAAAGCAAGTCATAAAGCCTAACAGATAAGCCAAAATAAGTTATTTCAGAGGTGTTCTCACCATACTTGTAAGAAAGAAATGTCATCCAGGGCCATTTGGAAAAAGCTGAATCACCAGGCCTTGCTAAGTTACCTCAAGGTTCTTACCATCACATCAGATGTTTTTGTCCTTTGATCATATTTCTATATGACTGTCCCCAAAATTCAGTTTTTCCCAACTTCTTGGGCTTAATTTGTGAATGTTCTTCTGTCATATCAAACTTACATTAAGCCGGAGGTGTTTCATGCAACCATAATCCCAGCTACATGTGAGTCTGAGGCAGAAAGACTACAAGTTTGATACAAATTCAAGACCTTAGCAAGACCCCATCTCAAAATAAAAAAAAATAAAATAAAAAATAAAGAGAGCTAGGGATGCAGTTCAGTGGTAAAGCACCTCTGGATTTAATACCAGTACAAATAAAAAAAAAAAACAAAACCTCTTATGTTAAATGAATTTCCATGCTTTTCTTCTTATTATTCCTCTTTCTCCTCCCCTCCTCCTCCTCCTCCTCATCTTCTTCCATTTCTTCCTCCCCCTCCTTCTTCTCTTCTTCTTCTCTTTATTATTATGCTTTGTCTTATTAATTTTTCTTTAACTATAGGAATTTCAGACATGAACCATATAATGGTTGAGACAAAGGTATCTTTTCTCCCCTACAATGCCATAAACAAAGTTTTGTTGGTTTTAATTTGTCTCCTGTTCCAGTGTAGAATCCATGAGGGAAGTAATGATTATGTTTTGTGTACTGTGTTCTTCAAGCTTGTAAAGTGCCTATTGTATGGTAGGCTTCCAATAAATATGTGAGGTATGAATTTTGCACAAACATAATTTTATTATAACAAAAGTATAAAAGATTGAACAGGGAAACTCATACCAACTTTTAGAGTAAATGCTAAGTCAAAGTTAAAAGGGGGAGAGTTTAGAAACAAATCATGCTGTTCCTGTTTTTATAAACTGTCATAATTATATGTAGTCATGTAACATGCCTTATAAAAGCTACAGACTTTAAGCAACCATGTTCAGAGGCCAGAGGCTAGAGTTTGGGTCACCCAGGATGAACTCAGGTACATGTCCTCTTTTGACAGGCTGGTGGATCCTAGATTTCATAGGTATCTTGAGCAGAAAATTCAGTTCTGTACCCCTTCATAAAGCTTCTCACTCTAATAGGGTTATCTGGGCTACTTCCTGTGGTGGTCATAGGGCTCAAAGAAAGCAGAAAGAGGGAATGAGCCCTGGAGAAATACATCTAAAGCCACTGCCTTGTCCCATTTTATGATATTCTTAAGCCCAGGCTCTACCTAAGACTACATTTGAGAGGGTGAGTCTCTCCGAGAAAGTCACCTCAGGGATGCATGGATGCAAACAGGGGAAAATGTGTCATTTTAAAAAAATTATTACCCATAACCCCCCAAAAATGTACACAGAGGTAAGAAGAAATGCATTAAAGATTCATAATTATACACACACATATACACATATATGAGTGTTAAATAAGGCAGACAAATATAATCACTTAGCTCTGGACAAGAAAATAGAATAAAGAAATTGGTGAAGAGTGTGAAAAATAACTAATAGCATATAATAAAATGTCTTGTGATGTTTCTAACATGGTTATGGATTTAGCAAGGAACCAAGACAGAAAATAGGTGGCTCAGTTTTTTTTCCATTTGCTGTTTTACATAGGTATCACCAACAGCTGGTTCCTTTCATAGAGCACATTTTCTTTGGGAATGGAAACGTGGATCATACATCACATTAAAAAATAATAATGAAAGTAAAACAAATTAACTTGTAGTGAGCAAACTGCACAGTAACATAAGGTGGGAGGAATGGATCAATGGAAATAATAAGGTCAGGGTAACTCTCAAAGTCACTACCACCACATCTTGCCCTGGATGAAATGAAAGCAGAGTTAATTTTATACATCCTTCAGCTCCTGGGCTTTCCAAGTTACTCTGAACAGAATTTCTCCTATTCTTAAAATCTTTAGTGATAGAGATTTCATATCCTGCTTTGAAAACAGATTCCCTGCCTTTCACTGCTCTTACAGGCAGCAAGTTTTTTCTTAGGTCTAGCCTATATTTGTGTTGCTGCAATGTGCTAATTTCCTGCAAGGGTATGACCTCTGTGGAGATGGTGAACATAATCCTCCCTATAATATTCTTTCATAGATCAGATATAATAGGTTGAATCCCTTTTACATTTCTGCACATCTCTCTTGAAAGACCAAGATTCAGACTACACACAATGCAAGGGTCTGACCAATAGCACAAGCGGTTAAAGGATTAAAGTATTGCCATTTTTGTAGGCAATTCACACACTTATTAGCACAGATGGCTTTTACGTTGGATTTTTTTTATAGCAGTGCCATATAACAGCCTCACTTGTTACCTACAGTCTCTTCAATGTCAGATGTCCTCACTATAATCTGGAGGCAGTGTGAAACAGCACAGAGATCTCCATGCGCAGAACCAAAGATCCCAGTTTAAGTTCAGGCTCTGCTGCTTATTTAAGACATGACCTTGGCCAAGTGGCTTAAAATCTCTGCCTTATATTCTTGATTGTAGGGATAATAAGACCTACCTCTCACCTCTCTCTTGAACTTGCTGGAGAGGATTTAATAAAAATATTGTACCTCAAAATAATCTTGCAAACTATAAACCAGTCCAGTCATGTCAAGCTTTAGCCCTCTTCATAAGCTCCTTGGCACAAGGCAGCTTCATCATGGTTCTCTAGAGTAGGATAAAAAAATGTTTAAAAATGTTCTCAAAGTTTTCATTTCTGAGTTGTGAATTGGGTGGGTTGCTAGAGTTTAAACTATCATTTGTTAGTTGATATATATTTTTATTATATTTTCTTTATAATTCTTTCAACATTATGATCTTATGCATTAGTTCTAGAAGATATAAAGATGCATAGACAGTTTCCTCCCTCATAGATTCAAAGTCAAAGGAAAGAGCTTGTAAAGTAAGTTCTTACATAATTTGGAAAATACAGATGTACATTTAAACTATTTAAATACCCCTTATTGCAAATATCAGAAAAGAGAAAAAAAACTTGTTAAACATGATATAAAAAACCTTCTATAGTTTAAATCTCTTTGTAAAATTTTCTCACACCCTTTTGTAACTTCACTAATTTTATGTCTTGGCCTGGCTAATCAAAATTCCCTACAGTTTTCAAATGGAAAAAGCTGCCTCTAGTCCCTATGAGTTTGACTATGCTGGTTCACATCTCCAGTGTCCTCTTCCCTGCATTACGTACAAAACCAACAATCAAAAGTCTAAGCTGAGTCTGCCTCTTTAAAATATTAAAATTGTGTTTCCTAATGAACATGTAATAATTATTCATTAACAGGATACAGTGTGATATTTCAACACATGTATAGAGCATGCACTGATCATTCCAGAGTTATTGGAATATTCCTCTCCTTACCACTTCTTGATGTTTGTGGCCTTCAAACTCTGCATTTCTAGATCATAAAATATACAATAGATTCACATAGGTATCACCAACACAGGTATCACAGTGGAATTCTCATTCCACTGTCTTATGGAATAGTAGGGTATTTCCTTTCATTTTAGTCTTTTATACACTCTTGCATCCCCACCTGAAACAGCAGAATGTTGGATGAATTGGCCTCCAATATGGAAATGGCAGTACCAGAAATGATAGTGGAGCAAGAGGAAATAATCAGTGGGTCAATAGATGTTGAAAACAGAGGGGCAAAAATAGAGAAGGGAAGGGGTGATTTGCGGCATCCACAAGAAGCAAGAAGGGCTTTTTCAGGCTCAGTGGTATTTGGGGACAAAGAACAAACAACATCCATTTGAGAGAAGAATTGGAGAGGTAGTGTCCTCAAGAACAGTTAGGAGAATAGCATAGTTTCACTTTTAGGACAGGAGTTCAGGATGCAAGGACAATATCTGCTGTTAGCCTGTATATTTCAGAGAAGAAAAAGAGTGAATGAGAGAGGTAGAAGATTAGAGCAGAGTGACAGCTGATGAGCTGTTTGGAGATCTTGTCTGGGTGGTACAGAATTACCTGAGAAGCATGGATTTCTGTTACTCTCCTTGTCTACAGGTGACTGTTCTGGAATGATTGCATAACCCACGACACACCAATCAGAATTGTTCCTAAAAATGTTCAAACTGAAATTTTGAACTGAGAATCTGGATGTTCATTGCAAACTATGTGACATGTGAGGCTTGTGTTTTGTTTGTGGCTACATCTCCTGCCATGTGAAGGAGACTATCCTGCAGGGTAAGTGGAGTGAGGCTGTACCAGGGATAGTAGATTCCTGGTTGTAGCTTCTGAGCATCCGTTGCCTTTATGGTTCCATAGAGCTTCAGATTACATTAGTTTGAACTAGGAAAGTTCAAACTAATGTAATTTGGCTATCTGTAAGTTACAACCAAAGAAGTCTTAGTACATAAATATAATTTACAAAGAATAAAATCGTTGTCAAAATTTGCTACTTTATTATTAACAACAAATTACTTGTGACATGTCTGTGAATGGATTGTGGCACAGCTAATTAATAGAGTCAGTCAAGGGCTACTTGCCTTATGAAAGTGGGGACTCCAGCCATGTCCTCAGAGAGCCTAGAGAGTATTTCTTTTCTCTAATTGGTTTCTTTGGGTCATGCAAGGCGCCTAGGTGAAGGAACAGCCCTCCTGTTGTCTGTATCCCTTTGGCTTGGCCTGTGTGACATTAGTAGGTACCAGTTGTAGTTCATATTCACTTTTTCATACTTGGTCTTATTTATTCCCTGGATGCTGTTGTAGAACTTTTACCCTTTGTGTCTATTCCATATCCACCAATGTGCAAATAAACACCCCCAGTTTCATGAGGAAACGCACGTCTTCAAAGTTTGCCTTAGGGAGATAAAATTAGAGGCAGTTCCATGATTTTCATATTGCTGTGTTTGGTGCATAGTGATGCAGGTTAATGACACTCAATATTCCTTCTAAGACTAGTTAATTTCAACTTGCAAGCAAGAGTAGTAACCCCTGTAGTTATAACATGGCGAAAGGTGACTCATGTTCTGAAGTAAGCAACCTGCTTCCAGGACACATGAGAAGGACACAGAGGGAACAACTGGGGTCATAAAACTGAAGTCAAAGTTTTATCTTTCCCCAGTATTCTACCTTTTTTTCTGAAAAGAAATGTAAGTCCTTCTATCCACTGTCACATTTTGCATTCTCCATAACCCATAGTTCTTGAACCTCTTATATTGAAGGAAAATTGAATAGCAACCTTTCTTCCACACAGGTGAAAAGGAAGCTCTAAAGTGTTAATATTAATTTGGCATTATGCACTTTAGTGAATGTGCCAATTTGAATATCTAAATGCAATCCTTATGACTTGTTCCATCAATCTTGATTGCAAATGCATCCACATCTCTTTTATATTTCCAATTGGCTATCCAAGAGCCATTGTGCCCACCCACATTAATAGGAAGTGATATCTCTGCCTCTGAAGGGTACTCTCTCCTCAATTATCTAAGACTTGAGGAATCACTCAGTCCAAAAGAAGAGGAGGCAGGAGATAAAGGGTTCTTCTCTCCAATGCCAGGCAGAGAAAAAAAACAGAAATTCCACACTGCTCCTCTACCATTCCTGCTGGCTGTTATATATGGTCACTGCTAAGAATGACAATGCTTTTTTGTCTATGCTACCCAGAGGTTTTGCTCATGGAAATTCTTGCTATCACCACAGTGGGGCCAAATGCTGGGTCTCCAAGTTTATTGATTTCTAGTTCACAGGTACATGCTCAATCACTTTCCTTCAAAGCACAACAGCATGCCAGGTGCCTGGTCCTCAGGAACTGGCTGTCATGGCAGACACTGCCAAACCATGTCTTCCCAGGAACCCTTATTCTGAACAAGCATTTTCTGTCCAGATTTTATTTTTCCTCAGGATGATGTTCTTCCTTGCCACTGAGTTGTGGTCATGTCCATCTGTGCTCTTAACTTCAGGTTAGAAGCCTGATCATACTTCTCTGAGGCATGGGGACATTGCCTCTTCTCTTTGGCATGCAAGAGATATTTATTAGGGATCAATACTGCTTGGAGGAAAATGATGGGTAGAAAGCAGAATTGCACAGAGTGAGAATTCTAACCATGATTCAGCATAAATAACCCTTGACTGACATGGTGGGGAGCTCTGGAGAAAGCATTGGCTTTCACAGTTATCTGATTCTTACAACATGACAATGTATTTAGACCCTGCCTTGTCAGTCACAATACATGGGCTCTTCTGACACCTGAATTAGCTTAGTAGAACTGAATTTGGACTTCTGATCTCTAGAACTATAACATAACACACACACACACACACACACACATGTTGTTTAACTCAGTATGTATGTGTATGGTAGTCTGTTACCTCAGCAACAGAACATAATACACCTACCTTATTCAGAATGCATTTGCAGTGGGAAAGACCTTGAAGAGGCAGACAGCTATGGTACTCTGCTGAGCACATGTAGTCTTTTTCTGAAGAATTTCTGGGTAATGCATCCTCTTGTTCACCGCTCACAGATTCACTATTAATTATGCTGGGAATAAAGCAAGGACTTGGCCTTCTCAAAGAGAACCACCTCAACAAACTCTTTTTGTCCACTCCTGGCTCTTTGAGCATGAAGGCCACACTTATTGTCTCTTGTCTGGGGAAGTCCTTTCCACAGTCCCCGTGGCTTGAGAGGCTGGCAGATGTTTTTGAGTTACAGATAGTCTGGAACTGAGATCTGATTAGATGGATGGGTGTGGTTTCCTAGACCCAGTGTCATGCTTCAGTTTCCTTTATCCAGTCCTGGGTTTTATACCAGCATATTTCTCTACATAGCTACAGAAAGCCTCATACCTCATGCTTGGATTTTAGGAGTTCTATAACAATAGCACAGAGCTCTATCAACGCTGTCCCAAATATAATGCTGAATTACCACTGAATGCCAGTGGCTGACACTGGCCGCTACGCACTTCACTTTGTCATATTTTAATGATCTTGCTAGTGTCCCATTGATACAGGAAAAAAAGACATCTGTAGAGGAACTCTTTTTTGAACTCCCTTACTTTTAATTCACAGAGTGGCTTCTACCTTGGACTTTTCAGGAGGACATAGCTTCAGAATCACAGAGTGTGCTCTCAGAATCACTCTATTCTGCCACAAGTTGCCCACCATTGTGGTTGATCATGATCTCCCACATACTCCCAAGGAAAGCTGTGTCCTAATCCCCAGCATCTGTGAATATGTTACCTTACTTGACAACATAGAATTTGCAGGCACAATTAATTTAACAATCTTGAGATTGATAGTTTATTCTGGATTGTTCCACAGGACACAATGTAATCATGAGGGTTCTTATAAGAGGGACACTGGACAGTCAAAGTCAGAGAAGGAACAAAACAAGCAGAGATGGGACAGAGCAAACTTTATATCCTATGCTGCTGGCTTTGAAGAGGGAAGATGAGGCTGCGAGCAAAGACATGTAGGTGCCCCTAAGAAGCTGGAGAGAGCAAGGGTTCTTCAGAGCCTCCAGATGGAGCCCATTCTGCTGACATCTAGATATAGTCCAGGAAGCCTGAGTTTAGGCTTCTGACTTTCAAACTCTACGATAACAAATGTGTATTGTTTTAGGTCACTGTGCACTTGGTGATTTGTTACAGCAGCAATGGAAAGCTAATACATCTACCTTCCTCAATAATGGACACTGTTCACACAAAGTCTTAGGGCTTTCTAGATATTTTTCTTTGAGAGCTAAATGTAGCTTCTCCTTGAGTTGCTTTCTGTAGAAGCAGCTACAAGGACACTCCCCTAAAAGGATGATCCCTTTGCTTCTGCAATGTTGCGCTCTTCTTCACCACGCCATCACAGAGGCTATCATTTCCTCAGTACTACTAGTGGGTAGTTTCCTTGGATGAATTTCTTCTATTCAGTCCCTTAGAAGAAGAATAGTGGTATAAAAGAGCCACAAGCCTATACTTAAAGAGCCCTGCCTGGGGAACAAGATTGACTGCCACCCTCACAAATTTCAATGACCTGGACTGAATGTCCTGGACAATGTCCATATACGTGCTATGCCATATCCATGTTAATTCCTACCCCAGAGGCCAGAGCTGGGACTACACTCGAGCTTCAGAGCTTAGCTTTTGATGCCTTCTGCTTTTACTCATAAATACCTATCAATGTATGTCTCTCTGCTTCCTTCAGAATCAACTTTATTCATCACTAGTGAAGCTTCATGTCCCAATGTGACCTCTCAAGGCACCATTTTAGTTGAGGAGTGTCTAGCATCTGCAAGTCTTCTAGAATCAACCTAAGCTCCATTCTCCTCTACTTCCTGCAGCAGCTTCTCTACTATCAATCAACAGCACTCTGGGAATCTTCTCTGCCCAGTTCCTGGTAAAGAAAATTGACATGCAAGTTCCTGTGGTCTCCACGTGACCAGCTGCTGTTTCCGTGTTGTTAAAGCCTTGGCAACAGGGACGGAGGCATTAGCATTTTTGAGGTCACAGATGACCTTCTGTGCAGGATCTTGTAGACTTTTAAAATTATCATCATTCTTTGCCTCAGGGACTTACAGTCTTGTCATATCTAAATGGCTCTATAGAGTCTCAGCTAGAAATCTTCTTTGCTGGGCACTGTCACGGCACTTAATAAAATCTCCAGTAGTGTTGGGTGTTCTTGGAGCATTTCTCTGGGCTTCACAGACTGCCACAAGGCCTACAGAGTTGTTTCCAAGCTGTACAGACACAGTCTGACTGCATCCTAATACCTCTGGTATAGACCTCCCTTCTAGCTCAAGTGAAATCTTGTATAGTTTTAAAAATTGGTGTCCATAAGTACTGACATGCATATTATCTCCCAGGGCCCTTTCATCTTTGATGTTTTGGAATGATTTTTAAATATTTTACAACTTTAGGGAGTCCATAAAAGAACTGTATAGGTCTTGCTCCCTGGCTGTTATAGCCAGTTTCTAAGAAGACCTCCCTCTGGAGCACTGATTTCCATTAGCAATGTAGTTCCCATAACTTATCTTTTCTTCCCATATCTGGCAGAGGAAGGTAACTCTGTGCCCATAGAGCTGTTGGGAAGTTTGGCAGAAATGGTGAAAACGTTCTTCTGTCTCTATTTAAAAACTATCATGCTACAAATGGGTGCTGTGCCACAATCTCCCAAAATTTTCATCAGATCACCAAAAATATAACCAAATGACCTCAGGGATACGTCTATGAATGCTTTGTGAATTCTGTGACAAGAAGACAGCTGGCCTTTGATTCTCTGAGTTACTTCAGGTCCTTATATCCCCTCTCTGAGCTATGACTCCTTGGGTTCTCGCTTTTAACTTTCTATCCATATATCTCAATGGCCATGACTTCTCAAGTCCTTCTACTATAGATTTCTCTATGATGCTGGTAATCAATGCCACAACAACAGGCACAAAACCATTCCCAATGCTCTTTGTTCCCTTTGTGAGAATTTTGAGTCCCATTCAAAATATCACTTCTTGCAACTTCCTACACTGGGCTACAAACACCCTCATCATGGGAAGTCACATCATTTTATTTTTTGGAGAACATGTTTAACACATACAAATGTGATAAGACTACAACCTGATTCATGGGACTCATACATGGGCATAGGAACAGATATCTTAACCCTATCAGTGGCTATCACACATACTATACCCAGACTTAGGGACACAAAACTTATTTTCAGGTTATATTTACTTCTCATACAAATAAGAGCCTGGAAAGATACAGGCCCTACATGTGCACAGTAAGTGTAGGATCAGCCAGTGACAACCCAGATGAAATTTATACTCACATTTTTTTTCTGTGTTCAAGAAAGATTTTAGCTGCAGTTGTTTTCCCTTGACTGTCTCCCAAGACTGAACCAGACTTTGGCTTACTGGACTGAGTTATTCTTTGAGGATTTTTCCAAAAAATATTCTCAAGATAGAAAGGAATAAAAAAAATTCTGTGATTTGAACCCACAGCACTGGGCACATTTTTCTTTTCTTTCTTTCTTTTTTTTTTTTTTTTTTTGGAGGGGTGATAACTACTTCAAAGAAGTTGTCTTAATGTGATTTATGTCTTACCCAAAGGACATCCTAGGTTTCTCATAACTGATACCCTCAAAAAAGCTACAACCAAATAGAAGAAAGTGTCCAAAAAGAGGCCAAACCAAAATTTCCAGAAATTTATTATTCTTTATTAATGACAATTAGAAGCAACATGTTGTTAGTAAAAACAGGGCAAAAGAAGAAAAAGCCATTTAAAAAAATAATTTTGACTACTTTGTTAAAATATTATGAAATTGCCCCTTACTTTCTAAAAGTCTGGCTATTGATAGTATGATGATGATTTCATGAACAAAAATGGGACTGAAGGCCTGATATTGTAGCTCAGTGGTAGAGAACTTACCTCACACGTGTGAAGTGTGAGGTTTGATCCTTAGCACCACATAAAAAAAATAAAATAAAGGTATTATGTCCATCTGCAACTAAAAAGATTTTTTTTAAATGGAACTGAATGGTCAATAATGTATATCAGTTTATGAGAATCTGATGAAACTTGAACTGGTTTGGACGAGAAAAAAATGGATGTTTGCAATGGGATGGTCAATACTATGATTAACAATCTTTTGGTTTGGGGGTGATTTTTTAGATCCTTGATTTGAATTTTAGCTGGCAACCACATTAATTCCCACCACTTACCCCTTATCTTTCTTTATGAGTCGTTGAGAGAACTCCCACTTCTGTCAGATTTTTCTCTTTTTTTTTTCTCTCTTTATAGACTTCACCTCCTTGTTGAGGACTGATGCTGAGAAGTGGCTGTCCTGGCAGAGACTGTCTTTTCAAGTCCTGCCATTGTATAGCTGGGTCGATGTGATTACTTCTTTCCAAATAAGGAAAGTAGACTTGATATGCTTTAAGGACAGGGTGGGTACGGGATGGGTATTCTTTCTCTAGTCTCTATTCTCCAACTTGCTGAGGTGCATCCAGTCCAAAACACCCCTGAAAGCCCAGCATTGAATATGGCAAAGTAGGTTTTACAGTCTAGGGTCATGATTGACTATAGATACTAACCCTCTTACCCTGAAT
This sequence comes from Marmota flaviventris, assembly GCF_047511675.1. Taxonomy (NCBI): domain Eukaryota; kingdom Metazoa; phylum Chordata; class Mammalia; order Rodentia; family Sciuridae; genus Marmota; species Marmota flaviventris. The sequence continues at coordinate 116,684,424 of NC_092506.1, read as the reverse complement.
GCTGACCAGAAGCACGTGAGCTGGGCTCCACTCCTGCTTCATGTATAAGAAATATACTTTTGCCATGTTAAACAGCTGATTTCCCTCCTCCATTTCTTCCCTCCCTCATTTCCTTTCTTCTTTCCATGCTTTCCAAGCAGTGTTGTGGAATAAGGACTTTCCTCCTTGGTCCAGGGGAGAAGAAACAATTAACTATTCTTATACCAGTGTGATGTGTATTGATTTTTTTTTTGGGGGGGGGGTTCTTACCCCACCACTCAATAATTTTGTGCATGTGCTGATCAGCATCCAGAGGAAGACTTAGGTGGGAACCTTCTGCACATACCAGAGCCTTCTTTCTCTGTGCAGCTTTCTTCTCTCTGACATTCTTCCTTGAAAATTCTGGCTGCATTGGCTCCCATGAACACTAACTCTGTCTTGAAAACTTCTTGCACTGAAGTCTAGAAACTCTCCAGCAGGAAACTGAAACAATCATTGGCCTCACCTCATTGCTTTCTCCTCCTATCCCTATCCTATGATGCTTGGAACATGCTGCCCACCTATGAAAAACTGCATATTTCTATATTTATTTGGTTTTTAAGTTGCTTAAGGCAAGTGGATAAATACAGTTCCTGTGATTCTTCAAAGGATGAAAGTAGAAATCTTTAACTGGTATATTCTCCTAAAGCTAGATTAGCCAGGCACAGTAGCACATGCTTTTAATCCCAGAGGCTCCAGAAGCTGAGGCAGTAGGATTGCAAGTTGAAAGGCAGCCTCAGCAATTTAGTGTGGCCCTAAGCCACTTAGCAAGAACTTGATTCTAAATAAATAAATAAAAATTAAAGAAAAGGGCTGGAGATGTGTCTCAGTGGTTAAGTACCCTGGGTTCAATCCATAGGACTGACTAAATAAATAAATAAATAAATAAATAAATAAATAGTAAAAAAAAAAAATAAAAGTAGTTTAACTAGGGCACCATACTAAAGTCTTTGATACAAGATTTACAACTGACATGAAATTCATGTACACATTTTTTTTTCTCTTTTTTGTGGAAATAGGGCCCAGTTCCTTCAGAGCATTAGCTAAGTCAGAAAAAAAAAAACATGTCCTTATAATCACTAGACACCAAGAAGTTCTTGGACCATCTCCTTAGAGGGAATGTCACTGAAGGACTTCTGAGCACAGCCTCCTTTAGAAAGATGTATTTGTGGGGGGCAGGGCAGGTAATCCTGTCTGTCCTAAGGAACCAATGAGTAGAACTTCTTTTTTGTCCAGAGGACAAACAGTATTCATGCTGAGGCCATGGTGGCCATCTGGGTGGAAAGGGACAGGGTCTGTGAGCAGTGGAAGCTGCCCCACTGGAGCACTTTAAAGGCCAGCTCCTTCTTGCTGTTCTGTGGAAAATGGAGCTTCAGCAGCACTATCACAGTGACTAGAGCCAGAAGGCAAGAGACCCATGACAGGGGAAAGGGCATCAGTCCTTTGAGGACCCTTGTACCTAAGCTCTTATCTGTGGACTTGGGGCAGCCAAGGACAATGACTCAGCCTCTGTGGTCTGCTTCCAGTTGCAGCTTGGAGACGGTTCACTATTGAGAACCCTTGGAGAGGGTTCACTGTTCGCTCCCAAACAGTTAGTTCAATACCTGTTTTTGACTCGCTTCAGGTCTTTCCCCAGAATGACCCCATTAACTAGGGATTTGAGCTGCATATTACCCTCAAGCACACTTAGTGCTGGGGACATTGATTATCCAGAGCCTTAGTCCCTCTCTTCTCACAGTTATGGTGCAACAAGACTGGGATCTTGACTTCCATTACTCTAATTCTCCATTTGATTGGAAACGTCACTTCCTAGGTGAATTCTTTTTTTTTTTTTACTTTTTTATTATATTTTTAATTATAAATGAACACAATACCTTTATTTCATTCATTAATTTTTATGTGGTGCTGAGGATCAAACCCAGTGCCTAAAATGTGCTGGGCAAGCACTCTACCACTGAGTCACAACCCCAGCCCCCAGTAGGTGAATTTAAACAGGAAAGACTCTGGGTAATTTCATGAGTGATCTTCTAGTGAGTAGAGCATTGTTGGATAGATTGGCATCTACAGAGGCCACTGCACATAGTGGTACTGCTTCAGCATCTGCAAGCTATCCTCAGCTTCTCTGCTGTGAAATGAATTGATGCTGCCAGGTTCCACTCAGCTTCCAGGGCCCATGCATATCAAAGACAGCTCTAGTCAATCTAGGCTTCCCTTTGAAACGTTGTTCCTAACCAATAGGGGAGGCTGAGTGCTTATTAGGAGGGGGGACATGCTCTTAAAGGGCAGTTTTAACTTGTGTGGTCTGGACTGGACTCTAGTCTACCCTTTGTGCAACCTACAAAGCTTTGCACAACCTGCCCTGAGGTCATCTCCAGCTTCATCCTATCAGCATTGTCTTTATCTCCTCTCCAGCCAACACTCCCTATTCCAAATTATTTGAGCAATGGTGACTGCACAGTTCCTTTGTCTGTGCTAGCCCATTTTCATTACTATAAAGAAATACCTGAGGCAGACTAACTTTACAAAAAAAAGAAGAGATTCATTTAGCTCATGATTTTGAAATTAAAGGGCATGGCTCTGGCAATGACTCAACTCTGGTGAGGTCCCTTCTGATTACATCACATCATGGTAGGAGCACATGTATGTCAAAGAGATCAAGCACATCAAACAGGAAGTCAGAGAATGATGGAATAGTCCCTTCTGAAGGCTTGCTTCCAATTTTCCAAGGCAACTCTATCGGCTCCAACTGTTAAAAGTCTCCCACTGCCTCCCAGTAATATCACCCTTGGGATCAAGGTGCCAATACAAACCTCATCCAAACCATAGTACCCCACCTTTGCCTGATTAACACCAAATTGTTTTCCGCATTTTTACTTCAACACCATTTTCTCCAGGTCTCTCTGAACACTGAGCGCACATTAATTCCTCAGGTTTTCTTTCAGTTCATATTTTACCTTTCTGTGGTTGATAATTATATATTGCTTATTATAGGTCAAATACTATTTCAAATGCTTCATACATAATAACTCATTTAATCTCAACAAAAGCCCTATCTCATAGTTGCCAAAGCACTTCCTCCTTATCTGAGGTTTGGCATTTGTGGCTTGAGTTTTGTGTGGTCAAGAGCAATCAACACATATTAAAATGGAAAATTCTAGAAGTTATTCACAAGTTTTAACTAAATTTTATTGCATTGTATTGTTATACTTGTTCTATCTATTTAATTATTAATCATCATTGTTAATTTCTTATTGTGCCTAGTTTATAAATTCAACTTTATCATAGTATGTATAAATAAGAAAAACAGCATAGTATTTATAGAATTCTATACTATCTGTGGTTTCAGGCATCATTCAGGTTTGGATATGAGATGTCACACACAAATTCCTGTATTAATGCAGGAATACTCAGAGGTAGAGTAATTATATGATGAGAGCTATGAGCAAATCAGTTCATCCTAGTCTGAATGGACTAACCAGACAGTAACTGGGTGCAGGTGGGGGTATGGCTGGAGGAGGTGGTTCACTGGGGGAATGCCCAGGAAGGGTGCATCTTCCCTGTAGCCCCTTCCCTTTCTCACTCTGCTTCCTGGTTGCCATAAGCTGAGTATTTTTCCACCATACCTTTCTGCCATCATGCTCTTTCTCATCTTGGACCCCAAACAATGGAGTCCACTGACCATGAACTTAACCTCTGAAACTGTGAACCAAAATAAACTTTTCTGACTCTAAATTGTTCTTGTGGGATTTTTTGGTCCCAGCAATAAAAATCTAACAGTCATTCACAGAATACCCTGGAATATATCCTTGCAGATATTGGGGGAATACTGTATAGTATCTGCATAATTGTCAGGAGAGGTTATTGGCTAACTGCTGAAGTGTTAATGTCATAAAGAGGGTGACAGAAGCTATCTTGTTCGTATCACAACTTTATAGAATATAGTAGGTATACCCTGAGTATGGGAAGGGGTCAACAATAAACTATAGTAATGTTATATAATTTTCCAACTTTCTAAATGAAATGTTTTTGTTGGCAGGGCTTATGCCATACTGATTTCTGTATTCTTACTGCCCAATAGTGCCTAGAACAGGTGGATGTTCAACACCTGTCCCTAGATGAATGTGTGACTGCCCCCAGAAGTTCTTAAGAACATAATCTTCCTTGCTCTTCCCCTCTGAATGATGAGGCTACTGCCTTTCAGCCCTTTGTCAGAATTCTCCACTGGGTTTTCTCTCATTTTTACCTGTTTTCTCCTGCACTACTTATAACTGGCTCCCTTTTTCCCCTGGGTACATGATATTGCAACAGGCAGAATCTGGCAGGAGGGATTTGTATCAGACAGGAGGAAGCATCTTCATCACACTATCAAGGCTATTGGAGGTGCACAGGGACATCAGAAGGCCAGAGCACTGGTTTACATGGGGGACACTACTTAGACTGTCACAGTTCCAGCCCTGTGCTGGCCATTGGCAGAAAGCTGATCTAAATTACCCCCCAAAGCCATTTCAGGGCAGATCTAGGATATGTGGAACAAACCTGATCCCTTATTTTGCCTGTGTGTGAAACAGCAAGTGATCGCATTGAGCACAGAGCCTCCCATGGATAACAGGCTATTAATAGATATTCATTAAGTGACAAAAACATGTTAGACATTGTACCAAAACAAAGAATTAGATAAGGTCTCTGCTAGAATATCAGCTCTTCCCAGGGAGCAAGGAAACTAAATTCGTTGATTGGTGGGGGGAAAAATCACTGGTAGAGAACATAAATGCAGTCAGGGTTTTGACCCTTTTGAAAGAACTTCTTACATATTTCCTTTATATGCCATGGTCTATATATAGCATGTGACATTCACCATCCTAAAAGGATTTGTAAGCTGTTGCCCCCAAACCCTTGCAGACAGGAAAATTATAATGGGCCATTTCATGTGACCTTCCTGAGTCTTGGCTTCTTTATTTGTAAAAATGAGAAAGGAATGGTAACAGGATGGGAGACGGTGCAATGCCCACCTGGGTGATTATAGGAGCTACTAACATTTTGAAATTCTTATACATTGGTTATGCTCTAAATGCCCTTATTATATGTAGAGCTGCAGCCATCCTTTTTTTAGTGCCTCCTTGGTATCTCCTTAATCCAGCTATGTGTGTATCATTCAGGTTTTTTTTGTTGTTGTTGTTGTTTTTGTTGTTAATTTGTTTGCTCCTTTTATTTTATTGAAGAAAATGATATAACCCAAAAGGCATTTAGAGCCAGATTCATGGATGGCTCGAGAAGATGATATGCTTGGGGTTAAAAAGAATGACCAGGACACCCCAGGTATAGCAAGAGTGGAAAGCTGCCACTATCCCTGGGCTTGAAGGGTCAGTGGTTATAAGCATCTAGTTAGATCTGTGGTCTTCCAAGGGGAGAGCTTACTGATGGGAGCCTGAGGCCTTTATACAAGTACTAGTTACTACTAACAACTCCAGCCCAGCCGAAAGGGGCCCAGGGAATGAATAACCCATACTCTTTTTTTCTTTCTCTTCTGATTTCCTGTGGTCACCCCCCACCAGCAGAATCCAGCCTGAAGCCAAACAACAAGGGACCTGGTTGAGGCTGGAAGTCAAGGTCAGCCTCTTGGGTGTAGAGCAGGATGGAGAAGGATGGAAGATTAATTTACAGAAGCCAAAGGAAGGTACTCAGTTCTATGCATTTAATGCTTGGCAGAGCAGGGTTTTCCAAGCCTGCTCCATTGATTCCCTGCCACATTATTGTAAATAATTTTTAAATCCCTGGTACTAGGTCTTAGAATATAACGTTTTCCCCCTCTTTGTGTTAACTTGCATTATGTAGTGCTTTGTTGCCCTTAGAACTTACCATTCTAACAAGGAAGAGTTGAGCTTGACAAAGGAGAACAGGAAGTAGCTACTCCTGTCTTGAAATAAGAGATATAAAGGGCTATGACTCATAGGAGATCCAGTCCAGCTGCAAGGTCAGGGGTTCTGTCTGGATGTGTACAGTGACAGCCTTGTAGGAATAGACTGGGTGAATTTGTGTATGATGTTCCCTTTATCTATTTTCTTTGTTAATGGGTGTTAGGGGTAGGCAGAAATTGTAGGTGCAATGCATGATGAGTCTCAGCTTCTCTCATTATCTCTATTCACCAGAGAAAGGGATGCTTACACTGTTGACTTCCACCTGGGATCAACACTTTTTGGCATGTTCTCATGCTCTGCTATTCCCTACACCCCACCCAGTACTTGGAATTGAACCCAGGGATACTCTACCACTGAGCTACATCCCCACTCCTTTTTATTTTTTATTTTGAGACAATCTCCCTTACTTGTTGAGGCTGGACTCAAACTTTCAATCCTCCTACTTCAGCCTCCTGAGTAGCTGACATTTCAATCATAAGAAAAGATTATTTTAAAATAAACGCTTTATCTATTATTACTGCAAGGAAAGGGATGCCTGGAGGGAGAGACCCTGAGTAGGTCTTCAGAATCTTCCAACACACATGGCACAGTATTGTGTAGATCATGCTGACCCCCAAGAAAAAAGATGCTAATTGACTGTTCTGGACTCATCTGATTTGAAACAACTTAAACAATAGATGTTAGGGTTCCTGTGCTCATTTGGTCGGGGACAGGCCTGGAGACCTCCTTATCTCCTCAACAGAAAGAGGTCACTTCTTTTTTCTTTCTTTCTTCTCCATTGTGGGGATTGAACCCAGGCCTTCTTACATGCTAGGTAGGAACTGTACCTCTGAGCTGTATCCTCAGCCAGAGAAGAAGCTGTTTCTATTCATAGTATTTTTTCTCTGGGTGAGGACAGTGAGTCCTCTCAGAGGCAGGAGCTCCATCCTTGCTCCTGGCACAGGTCTCCTCACCAGAGGACAAATGGCACTGGGCATTGAAGATACATTGACAATTTGCTCAGACTCCAAGACACAAACAAAATTTGCTCACCCTTATGGTGTGCCATATTTCTCACTGCATTCTCCCACTGCTAGGAAAATGCATGTCTGGAGGAGCTGTGATTGTCTATGCTTATTGCCTTTTCGATATTAGGCGGATGGAACTCTAACCCTGACAAAAGCAGCTTAAAGCCAAGAGGAGCTCTCATGTCAATTTCAGTTTAACCAGGTGTTGCTTTTCCTCTGTCAGTTGCCTCCCTGAGACTTCCTTTGCTTAGCAACAACCTCAGCTTTTCATAACAGCTTCTCCCTAAAGCCTCAGCAGTAACTCTGGAGCTGCCAGCAGGGTGAAAGACTCTTGGATTTAAACAGAATCGAAGGTAAAAACTCCCAGAGGTTTGAGGCTCCTGGAGGGTCTTAAAACCTCTGGCATTACAGCTCTATTTAATGGCTGGACTGCTAATCCTGTTTAATATAAAGGGTTAGTACCACATTGTGTTAATAGGTTTTAGCCACCTGCTCTTGCTCAATAGTGCTAGGTTAACCACAGAGGATGTGTTCTGAGCATGCACCTAGTCCTAACACTATCTGGCACACCAGGAAATCTCACTTAGGAAATTCATTTTCACAGAGGGGGGCAATCTGTGAAAGTGATTTTGAATCACTGGGAGACAAAAAGCAGGCAGTATGAGCTGAACAGTATATTCTTATTCTGAGTTTTAGTTCCCCAGAGATTATCAGGTTATTCCTGAAAAATATCCAGAGCTCCAAATCTTTCCAAGGGCCACTGGAATAGTATGGAATCTCTGGGAAATAGATACTTGGTTGGTGAGTAAATTTTAGCATCTATGGTGCAGGGAGATATAAGTCCCTAGCATGATGCTATGCAAGCTCTTCACTCCACAGCTCTTTTGACACATTGCTCTCCTAGACCAGTGGTAATGGCACCTCCTTTAATATCCAGCAAAACACATCTCGACTGATGGTATCCAGACAGAGGTTCAGTCTGCTCTAACATTCACAAGTTGTTCAACCTTTATATATCTTGACACACATAGAAGATGTGCATGTGTATAGAGTGAATGGACAGTGTTGTCCACAGATGCTGTGAGCTTAGGGGTTCCAGCTGCCCAAACCATGGTCTGATGTTTTCCTTTATCCCATTCCTTAATATGCTAGGGTGCCACAGACCTCATTGGTAAACTCTGGTTTCTCATTGCAGACTTACAACTCAGAATAACACCTCCAAAATTTGCTGAGACCCCAGTATCTCCTTGACTAATTAACTAATTTGGACTTAACTACTCATTTCAGATCCCTGAGAGTATTCATAGAGAAATACAACCAAGACGATGCACAGCAATTGATGGCCTGCCTCTCCACACAGTTCTAGAGAGTTCTAAATAAGATTAAATAAAACAGAATATGTTAAAATACTTCATAAACTACAAAGTGAAAGATAAATGTACACATTGGTTACCATACTAAGGCATGGTTTTAGACCAATATTCTTACTGATTGTGATTCTAACCCCCCCCCCCCAAAGAGCCAATCAAATTTATCCATATAAAGTTACATATGAAAAGAAAAGCAAGTGACATGTCTAGCTGGTAGGGAATTCCACCCCCTCCAACACAAGAAAACATTGGGCTGTTTAGAAGTACATGACTCACAGAGAGGAATAATAATGATGATGAAAATTAGGAACATCTAATTCAAATCATATAGAGGAATGGAAAATGGATTGAGTTTAATTCTTAAAACAAAAACAAAACAAAAAAAAAAAAACTTCTAAGAACAGTTTAGAAGAAATACTGAAAAGACTAATTATTAAATAGTTAACAAGCAAAGTTACCAAGGAACTTTTAGAGTAGAATATTCTAATGTTATTTTATCTTATCTCCTTTTTGTTAGATAAGTTAGAATCTAGTTGATTGAAATATTAAATACTGATAGTAATATGATGGTTATATAGCTCTCTATCCTTCTTCCATAGTGTTCAACATGTTGTGTTTGTCTTGTTACCCAGGATACAAAGCCTGAAGCATGGATATCCAGAGCAGCCCCCTGACCTATTCCCATCCATCCATTCAGCTAACACTGTATTTCACCAACTCTAAGAGCTGTCAGTTGTAAGACACGATAAAATTTTTTATACCACAGGAAAAATGCTAAAAATTAAATCCTGGCATGCCACCAATTAGAAGACACACCTCCAAATTCCAAGACATTTAAGTGAATCAATGTGCATCTTGGATTGGAATGAAAATGAAAAAGAAAATAAATAAATAAAGGTAGTAGTGAACTAAACTGGTAGGTTTCATCAGGCCACCTGGATTAAAGATCTGGCTTCACCTCTGGTGAGGTTGAGTGCTTTATATATCTGAATTTCCATATCTGTAAATTAGAATAAAAAAAATTAGCTAACCCAAAGACTGTTGTCAATATTAATTATAGTAGGCCAATATCTGCAATGTATCATAGAATGATAAGGGGTGTATGTGTGTGTGTGTGTGTGTGTGTGTATGTGTGTAACTCTGACTCCAACATTATTGCATGAATAAAGGTTAGAAACAAAGAGGCCAGGTAAAGGCTATTGAAGAATAGGTAGGGATGTGGCATAGAATTGTTCAAGCAATAATGGGACTTAGATGATAGTGGTAGCAAAGTCAGAGAGAACTTTCACATTGGAACATACCTTATAAGGATGCCATCAATTTTCTGAGACAGTTTTCTGGTGGACTGCAGGTCGGTATAGAGGAGGGAGAAGTCAAGGATAAATCCAAGTTTTGGGGGTTGAACCAAGCTTGATGATACTATTTATGAAGATAAGAAAAATCACATGTTCTGTTTGGGATTTATTTTTGTTTGTTTAGTTGGTTGGTTTTTCTGTTTGTGTGCTGTGGGTTGAACCCAGGGCCTTGTTTATGATGAGAACATGCTCTATAACTGAAGCTGCATTCCTAGTTCCTGAATTTGTGTATTTTGAGGGGTCACTAAGTGGGAACTTTTTTAGAATGCACACATTCCTGATGTGATTCTGCAATCTGTGTATGGGGTGAAGGTGGGAGTTCATAACCCACTTGAATCAAAGTGTGGAATATGATATGTCAAGAAATTTGTAATGTTTTGAACAACCAACAATGAAAAATTAAAAAAAAAAAAAAAAAAAAAGAATGCACACATTCCAAGTCCCTTCCCGTAGAGGTTATAATTCAATAGATTTCTCCTCCAGTAATTGAGATGAGCTGAGTTAAGTTTTGAGAATGTCTTGGAATACACAAAATTTTATATTCAAAAAGTTCACCTGCATATTATTGTGTATAGTGTGTATGCAAAATAAATGACAATTATATTGGTTTGATTTCATTTACATTAAAAAATCTCCATGTATCTGAAAAAAAAAAGTAGTAAGCAATTGCTTAGGGCCTTGCTAAGTTGCTGAGGCTGGCTTTGAACAGAATATTCTCCTGCCTCAAATGCCCAAACCCCTAGGATTACAGCCATTATCCATGGTGCCCACCCAGGGATAAAGTTTGCTTTGTTGCACTACTCTTCTCTCTTTAGGGTCTTCCTGTGGTTACCACGTCCTTTTTCCTTAACCTGCGCAGTTAAATTCTCTTCATCCCTGGAAGCTCAGTGTAAATCTAATCACAAGATCTTCCTGCCTCATAGATTGACTCCTGCATTGTGTATGTTTATAATATCCTGTATATAGCACATTTATTCTCTGTATGTGTGAGAGAGATACTTTTATTATTGACTTTTTTCTCTATAAAATTAGAAACCTCTTGAGAGAAGGAAATATTTTTATTTTACTCACTATTTTAGCCCTGGCACCTATAATAAAGCCTGGATTTTTTAGGTCCTCAATAAATAGTGGAAGTAAATAAACATATGTGGTGTCATAACTAATCTCAAATGAAATTAATTTTCTTCTTTAGGGTGGCATTTCTTGCATCTTTAATTTCTAGAATGGTTCTTGGTGACTCTTAGGAACAATTGCACAAGAAAGGAGATAAAATGATTACAAAAAAAAAATGGAATGGAGACAGTTCTGATGTAGATTTGAATGCCAAAAATAACAAAAATCTATTGAACCCCTCTTTCAACTTTCGGTTGAGAATGAATGTTCCAGGAGTCCTGAAATGAGATTTATGTTGAAGTGATAACTTTCATAAGCCTATATTGAGTACCTGTTATGCCAGAAACCACTGGCCACTAGATAACTGGAATTTAATATAGCCAGTTCCTGTCCCTCAAGAATCTTTTGAAGTAATCAAGTCTGGGTGTTCTTCGGCAATGATTTGGTTCATGTAGCTAATCTGGGTTATTCATCAGATGGCTAAAACTGAGTACATAGACCAAAGAGATGGGTTAGTGTCTATTTCAGATCACTGTAAATCTAACTCAAGGTATAGATGATGCATAATTTCAGGTATAGCCTGACCTGACTCTTTCTTTCCTCTGAGTTATAATATTAGTCTCCAAATGCCTGGTGTAAACACTGAGATAGGAAACAGTCTTGGAGTTGCTTTTTACTTTTTAAAATTGGTTCTTCTTAGATAACTTTCTTCAATGGCAGGCAATACAGGGAGAAGGAATTGGGAGAAAGCAGAGGAAATAATGGAAAATAGGTAGAAAATGTTTCCAAATAAGACATGGGTGAGAGAGCCCACCAAAGTTATTTATTTAGTTATTTAGTCAGTAAGACTTTCTTGGTGATAGTTCAGGGGCGTGGCTCAGTGCTGTAGCACATTCTACACTTCTACTCACAAATTTGCTTGATTCCCATTGATTCAAAGCTCAGGCCATCCTCTGCCTTGGGTTTCTTCTGACTGATTACTCTTTTATATTTTTAAAGACAATGAACGATGAGTTATTAATACAGATGTTCCTAGTGTGCCAATGTTTGGAAGACTGATTCTATATGTGGCTGAGCAAAAAGACATGGATTAATGCAAACATGATCAGGAGGCCAGGGTGTCTGCAGTGTTTGTAAAACAAGAGTGTTGACATCCATGCCAAAGTAGCAGCAAACTCATTGTAATGAATTTACTGCCTCATGCTGCTGTGATGGAGGGCGATTACTTCTGACTAGTGAATTACACTGTGGAATATTGATTTCCTTGTTCAGAACTAGGGCTGGGCAGATAGTGTGCCTGACCCTCTTACATACATGCTGTGCTAGTTTTGGCTCCATCAAAAGCTTAGTAGATGGGGAAAAAATGTTTCAGTCTTTAAGGGGGAACAGCCACTGTGCCCACAACACAAGGAAGAAACTACTAGTAAGAAAGATGAAGGATCCTCCAAATATGGAACTCTAACACATGAAGTGTTGGGTGAATTACGCTTTATTAAATCAAATGCCTGACCTCCTTAGGCCTAACAGACATGGGGAAAAACAGTGCTGATTTGATTTCTGTAGCTGAGTGTGGGCTTTGTGCTATTTGGCTGACAGAAAGGATCAGTATCACTAGCTATTATAAATGAATGCACAGATATGTGTGGTTTTATCAAAGCTACTATAATTGTCAGAGTTAGGAATATCTACTAAGAATAGCCAGTCAGCAGCAAGAGTCTGCGGACACAGAGCTTAGGTAGTAGACCATTGCAGATTTGATTTCTAAATGTTTGTATTCTAATCCACACGAAACTCCCTGGGTGATTCGGAAGAATGTCATAACTTGCTGTTTATTCAGTTAAAAATTAAAGAATATTGGATGAAATTTTTGCCAAGTATATGTGAGAAATGTTATCAATCTAAGAGAGAAATCTAGGTAAAACAGTATAGTAGGGATTCTTAGTGTAAAGGTCATTGGTGTGTTAGAAATATCCGACAAGCTACCAGAAATTATTTAGAGCATTTTGTGTATATGTTCTTGTGTGCATTTTTATTATTATTATTTGACTTAAGTGCACACCTGTATGTTTTTCTTTAGATTATGAAAGACAAGCCTTACACAAAAGGTATATGAACCATAGGCTTTTTGATCATTAAGTCATAAATAAAGGGAAAGTTAGGTGTGAATAGAGATACCTCTTACCTGTCTTTGTAAAGCCAATACCACCTAAAGATATTGCCTTGAATTAAAATGTGGATTTATGTGGGTTTTTCTTATTTAGGGAAATACATATGAACCACAGAAGAATTTAGAAAAAGGCCCAGAGGATTTCAGATCTCAGAAGACCTTCTGAGACCACCTTGTCTAACATTCATTTTACCAACAGGGAAACCGAGGCCTGACAGGTACAGCAACTTGCCAGAGGTACTACACTACCCGATGCCGTTTGATTGGCTGCTTTTTTCATATTCTTTCTATATGCCCTCCACCTGTTGTTCAGGGATGGAGGAAATTAGCATGCTCCCTTCAATATGCAAAACCTGATTGTATTTTGTGAGATCCTATCTAGGAATAGTGCTTTCTGGGGATAGTGAGGCAGGAGGCAGGGACTCACCTTGACTGTCTGGATCACCATAACATTTGATGTATGTGGCTGTTGATTCCTCCCATCTACAGACTCAATGACAAGTTTTAACTGTCTTGATTTCTTTTCTAACTTATCTTTTGATTTCCATTTCCCTTGCTTGCTAAGTTTTAAGATGAACCCTTAGAGAAGGATTTAGTATTTAATCGACAATGACCATAGCTTCCTATCTTACTTTCTCTGTCTTCCTTACTGAAGGCCAACTATGAATGAAAACTATGAATGCTGGAGAAAGGAATTGTCATGGTGCATGTTCATCAGTAACATAAAGAATTTTTCTTTTTTTCTTCCCCTTTTTTTTTTTTTTCCCAGAGAAGATGAGGATATCTGTGTTCCTATTCCTTGACATTGCTATCACCCTTTATAGTTTACACAGTGTGGGAAACACGGCTGGATCATTTCATCAGATCTTCCCATCCACACTGAAGGTGAAATTTCAGAATGAGTTGAAGCTTAAAAGGTCAACTGGGCACTAGCACTAGGGAAAAGGTACCAGGGATCACACATCTTCCCACCCTAAACTCAGTCTGAGCTTTGTCCTTTTTCTCATATCCTCTAGTTCTTCACAGAGGAGTTAAAATGAAGCTCAGAGTCTATTGGGAAGGATGTGAAAGTAAAGACAAATCAGTAAACTTAGAATTGAATCAGCTATACACAAAAACATCTAATGTAACCCGGACAAACACTGCTGGGCCCTTGAGCACAACACTTATCAGGTTGATGAGAAATCATCATTGAAAACCTTATCTGGGGACCCCTCTTTTCATTCCTATTTCCTGTTGTTCTAAAGATGAAGCTTGGGAATAACAGGTGTCATCTGTTTTGAAGCATTAAGTAATTAAGTAATTACAGTAAACACATACACACACACACACACACACATACACACATACACACTCATGCTTATAGTGGGAACTCTGAGAATTTTCCTTAGTCCAATATTTTTTGCTTCCCCAGACTTCATGGTGTGCTGCAGTTTATTCTCTCTTGTTTTACTTGTGTCATATAGAGGGCAGCTTGGGGCTAACATAATTTCCTGTTCCAGAAAAAGCCACTGTCTTTTATTAGGCAACACTTCTTTCCAAGCATTGCAGTACCTATCTCTCAAGTTCTCCTTAAGGAGTCACTGCAAATATCTGCAGAAATAGGAGCAATGATTATGCACATTTCTACCAAGGAAAAGAAACAAAGACAATGTATTTGGTGTAAAATTTCCCCAGATTCACACCTTCAATTTTCACAGCACAAAAAGGTTGATTTACTAGATTTTTCTTGCCAAAATCTTATAAAATCTCATATCACTTTAATGTTAAATTTTAAAGCTAGATAGAATATTACAATCTTTATCATAATATCTTATATAAAAGATAAGGGAAGGGAATTCAATTAGTAAGAGATCTGGGCTAGAGTCTAGTTTTACTAATTAGAAACTCAGTTCCCTAAACAAAACATAGCTACAATGCTTAGAAATTCCAAACTCAAACATTCACTGGAGAAAATTTAAGTGCTATGGCTACTCTAGGAAGTTTTAATCAGATGTTTTGATAAAGAAATTATTCATTTAAAATATTAACAAACTCACATATATTCAAATAAACTTTCACCACATACTGGAAGAAGTTATCCACATTACCTAGAGGTTTGCATGGGAGTCAAATATTATAAAAAACTAAAGCCAAACCAGGTCCCCTTCATAAGGATAATGTATCAAAGCAAATTGTAAAATCTTATCTTAATTTGAGCTCAGGAATTGGAAGTCTTTTCTATAAATTCTTGTGTGGTCTTATCGTATGGATATGATAGGAGACTCAAGGAGTTGTGGGGAGAAAGGAAGCAGAGATTCGGAGAACTGTTATACACAAATCATGGTGATATTAATTTACGTGGATTGCCTTGGAGGCGGATAGAGTTGGATGCTCATGGAAATACTGTTTGAATTAATATGAGAGAGAGGTAAGAATCGATGCGCTAGAATGGCTTGATTGAGCACTTATGGGATGACAAAGGAAACACTACCATATAATCAAATACCAATGAGCAAGATCTGAGTCAAATTAGCTCTAGGATTTACTTTAAATTTTTTTTAAAGATATACTGAAAGGAGAGTTCTTATTTCCTCTGTAACATATCACTAATCTCAATTGTTTTAAGTTGCTTATTTGAAGAAGGGTAAATGACTGGCATGTGCATATACATTTGGCCAGTAGTAGCACAATGGCATTTTGGTTCTGTATGAGAAGAAACCTCAGATCCCTCCTTTTGCATAGTTTTTTTCCTTTTATGGTGAGTACTTCATTTTTTACATTGTAATAATAATAAAAAAATCATTGATATTTTGCTGAACTCATATTTTATATTTTTTAATCAAACAAGTCCATCTTGTGATGGATTAATGCTACTTCCCTTTTATACTCATAGTCCAGCAGGTTTAAGATAAAGATGAGGTCAGTCTAGTGGAATGTGCTAAACTTTAATCAGATTTTAGTGTTAATTCATTTGCTAACTTATCTCCAGCTTGAAGGACAATAGCTGTCACTCATCATCACTGTCATCATCATCATGTATTGCAAAAAAAAATGTAGACATTAGTAAGTCATTGACTAGGAACATAGATAACTTTTGCTGGGTACATCCTACTGATCAGTGGGCAGTCCTTGGATAGGTACAGACAGTGCTTCAAGGTAGATACCCTGGCTTAATGTGTAGAGCATTGATAGGGAAAGACTTTCTGTTGAAATAAGATGAATAGGGTTTTATAGGGGTGTTTGTTGAGAGCAGATAGGAATAATACAGACTCAACAAACCCCTCTACATACTGAGAGAATATCATGGGATAGAAATCTACCAATCCTAATTGATGGTTCCCCTAAGGGTCTTCCTAATGTTAAGGGTAGTGGAGTAATCCTAAATTATGGCAGTGATTTATCTCTGAGTCACAGGGGTCCAGGACATTTAAATTCCAGGCCAACTCATACGAATTGTCTCCCACTTGAGCCTATACCAAGAAAAATGTTACTACAGGTTCTATTCCAAGTGATTTTCTTTCTTCATTCTAGTGAGCACTCACCTGCCAATCTCTTGTTCCCAGGAAAGGTGGACTTGAGAATTGTGAGCTTCTATCAAAGCCCTGTTCTCCTAAATTGAACCCTCAATTTAGTTTAAGGCCCATAAGGGGAATGCTCTTTCTCGTGAGTACCTGTATATTCCCTTAGGAGTTTGGGCCTCATGTGGCATGTTATGTCATGATGAGAAGAAACACCTCCTGATAGGATAGGTAGATTTCCTGTCTGAAGAACTTACCAGTCACAGTAACGCTTGTCCACAAAGAGTATGCTCTTGCACAACCAGATTGCTAAAGAACTGTAAGGCAAGAGGACTATTGATTTGGCACATAGGTGAAATGAAGTCAAGCTCATCAATACTGCTTTACAAAGTTGGCCCTGAATGCTATTCACTGCTGGGAGCAGCACTCTGAAGCATGGTTATTCATAGTAGGTATTACTCATATTTGCTAGAATAGTCTAGTCAATGTTAGTAGCTGTCTGCTAGTGGAAATCTGGTAGTACTATATTTGAAAAGAGAAGCTTCATTTCAAAGAGAGCCTGTGTACACTGTGTTCTCTCATCCTAGTGGATCCTCGAAGGGTTTCTTTTCAGGAGGCTTGGCATATTTTACTCAAAGGGTTTTCAGGTCTCCAGTATAGGAACATGGAAATCAGCTGGCATCTCCCCTCTATTACAGTGATCCATGACCTGTCTCCAAAAACTCCAGCCCGTGTTGCAGAGAAGTACCAGGCAGGGAAATGTTAGTGAGTCTCACCAACCCACTTTCATTCCAAGGAAACCTAAAGGTCCCACCTTCAGCAGGTCCAGGACATAGAGATACATTGGTGCAGTCAAATGTATCCAAACTATAGAGATTTGGCCAGGGCCAGCCTGTTCCCATACCATGCTGCCAGGAAGAAGTTGACACCCGGGGCTGGGGTGGGGTGGGAGGGCAGAGGGGCACAGAGGAAAGTGAAGTCAATAATCTCCTCTCCATTTTGCTAGTGGCTTCGGGAAATCATACTTCTCCTTTGCAAACATTCTGACTCCTCTCAGGAGGCACTAAAGATCCCTTCTGCTGCTTATTTAATTTCTAGAACCACCCAGAACAGAATTACATGAATATTATTTTGCATTAAAATCTGCCTTTCCTCTGAATTTGTGGCTAGAGGTGATATTCAGGGGCAGGGGACAGATATGGAGGGAAGAGAGTCCCCAGAACACTGGGTGATGGGATTCAGGATTATTTAATCACCACCATGTTGGTGATGGCCACACTCTATTGCTTATCAGAAACAGACATAAAAGCCTTCTCCATGACTGGATTTGAAATTCTCCCCTATAAGGAGGTGAAAGACTTAAATACAAGTGGGGTGCCAGCAGCCAGGCCATGGTATTCTGAAGGTACTGAAGACAGTCCCCATTAGATGCCACTTCCACCCCTTGCTTCTGTGAAGTGGTCTCCTGTCTGGGCTGCCTGTCTCAGTATACTCCCACCCACTCCAGGAAGGGTACAAGATCCCGTCCCCACTCCCTGTTCTTCAGTCCTGGTCAGGTAGGCTCTGTACCTCTCCCCTCCCCTGCTGCAGAATGAGGTACCACACCAGGTAAAGAGGGACATGGAACACTTTTTAATGTCAAGTCAGAGACAACCCTTCCCTCCCCTATCCCCCAATCCCACTTTCCCTCATCACATCCAGAACCCCTCCCCGAGGCCGCTCTGGTTCCCAGACTTCGGGGGAGGAAAAAAAAAGGTTACCTAAAAACTGCATTTTTCTTCTCTTTCATACACACTCACACAAAGGTGGGAAATTAAATAAAATCAACTAAGAGGATTAAATTCTCCAGTGGTCACAAAGGCATCAGGGATTCCCATAATGGGCTAAAGCAAGTGGTTACTGACAGTTTAGTTTGTTCAGTTGCTTGCTGTCTGTTAATGCCCCGAGGCGTGATGGAGAAGCGAGGCAACCTGGGACAAGAGGGCCTTCGCCTCAGAGAGCCACACCTGGAAAAATGCTGCGCCTGGTATTAGTTGTTTTGCTTTTCACTTTTTTTATAAATGTCTCTGACGTGTAAATAACCCAAGAAAATAAAAAGGCAGGAGCTGATTACACAATTACCAGTAAACTCTATCATCTTTTAGAAGATCAACACACAGCTAACGCCATATACAGCATGCAGTAATGTCTGAGAAAGGACCCTGCTGAGAAACAAAATGGCTAGAACTCTAACAAAAAAAATATATGTATATATATACTGTATAATATATGTCATCAAAGGAAGCATAGCCAACAAACCCAAGATACAGTGTGATCAACTTTCCATTTCTAAACAGTATGTAGATAGCATAGTATTGTCTGCATGAAATGCCAGAAAAGGAGGAATCTGTAGCGCTGGTGGAGAGGTTGGTTAAACTGGATGTGTTTTTTTTGGTGGATCTGCCAAATCCTCACCAGGTCCTTATTCCTGGTGTGTGGTCCACCTATTGTAAACCTAGTTAAGAGATAACACTATTCATTTTTAATATTTAACAAACACATTTCTCTTTACCCCTCTCATGTGTGTATATTTTAGTTTCGTCTTGTTTTTGCACTAAGTTCTAGACTCATATCAGAAAATATAATTAATAAAATTAATAATGAATCAGAATCCCTTATTATCCATCATGTCCATGTAGTAAAATGAAAAACAGAAAAAAAAATGTTTAACAAGATTTTTTGTGACTGTTGTTTGTGGGATCGTTGTCGCTGTCAGGCTGTCTTGTCTCCTTTTTCTTTCTTTCTTTTTTAATTTCACATTTCATGACACACACAATGGTGGCGCAGTCTACCAAAGGGCCCGCCGTGGCACATCTGAGCCTGCATGGCTCACTCTGCGTTTGTCTCTACTGACGGATGGAATTTGGGATGGCCGACTCCAGAATGTTCCATGGTGGGGCACTTTAGTGGGCACGGCATCTGAGCCCTTGCCCACCCTGGCAACAGAGAGGTCACACGGTGCAGCTTGCGGGTGGGCCCAAGCCGGGTGTGCATTCTTCCCGTTTTGGGAAAAGAAAGAAAACTCAGTGGTACCTAAATATCTGAAAGGCAATTTTCAATTTCCTCTTTAAAACATTTTTTTTTTCTTTCCCAAAGTATTCTTTGTTTCCCTCCCTCGAATTTCTGTCCCATTAGGCTGTGTTTCTCTGAATTTCATTTGATTCTTATTGTTGCTGTCAGGTTGCCGTTGCGGTTGTGTTGTTGGTGCAGTGGCGGCAGCTTTCCCCCCCCAGGGGAAGTGGCACTCACATCAAAATTTGAGGAGCAGGTGCAAGACCAGAAGAGGGAGAAGCCAAATGCAGCCTGCCCTCCGTGACGACGTCCCATTGTTCACTTCGCTGACTGCGCCGGGGCCTGTGAAAAGAACGCACTGGTCATGAGCTGCCTGTTGTAAAGTGGAAGAAAATCCTGTGAGTGGCCTGGTCTGGTGTCATCAGACTTAGCTCTGCTAAGGCATCCCTAAAGGGGAGCATCGGCTATTTCAGGTCCAGCATTAGAAATGAACTTTCTCAAGCTTTGACCCATCCATGCACACAGGACACCATGGGAAGCCTTCCCTGGCAAGTAGAGAACTGGAGGCTCAGGTTAAAGCATCCTGCTGGCATCACTCCTTTACTGTATTATAAACATGCTAAGGCCATGGCTCAAGGTCGAGTTCAAGAAGGTGGCTGATGAATAAATATCCTACGTGGAGTTTCAATAAAATAAACCCTTGCAAAGTTTGTATTCTCACCCAACCCCTTCTGAGCTCTGACTGCCTTGATCATTCACACAACCCTCCAGCTGCTCAACCTGTTGTTCAGAAAAGGACCTGTTGAAAACAACAGTCTGTCTGCCGGCTGCTACTGCTGCATGGGGCACAGAGTCCATTCTGTCAATCACTCCATCTCAGGGTAGGGCGCTGGGTTCTACCTGGAGTGCTTGGCCTCTTCCCCATCTGGACAAGATAATAGCAGATGTAGCTCATGAATCAGATGCCCAAAGGCTCCAAATCAGCCCAACAGAGTGGAGGTGGGACAAAGTAAAGAAAGAGGAGGCTGTTTTCTGCATGGACATTGATGTAATTAAAGATTTAAATGGACTCTGGAGTACAGAAGACAAAACCAATTGGAGACCCATCCTGAAGGACAAGCAAGGGAAAGGGAGGGCACATTTCCCTATGAGGCACAGACAAACCAAGCCTGCAAAGCAGATGCTCTTTGAGATGGAGCTGAACACAAGAAGCAAGAGGACTTCGTGTCCAAAAATTTCCCTAGTAATTTCTCCATTGCTCTGAAACATCAGCTTTTTGGCTACTTAGACCATTGTGGCCGAGAAACCCCAATTCCAAATGGATCTATGATTCCTGAAAAGTACCTAAGTTTGGATGCCAGGTGACTTCGGTGACTGATTAACTAAGATACCTCTGTGATTGGGTGTGTCCTCACATTCTCTGCTGTCTTGATTTCACAGAGGTATTTAAAGCTGGTGATTATACTCAGTCCATTTCTTCACAGGGTTGAGAATAAGTAACAGAGCCTGAACCTGCTTGACTGACTTGGATGCTCAGCACTGGAGTCTCAGAACTGATTAAGTCAGTTCAGAATCAAACCTGGCTTTTTGATTCCATATGGGATTGTCCTGTCAAGGACATGACAAACTTCAGACCTAGGGCCACTACCCATGTGATTGTATTTTTTATCCCTTTGGAATAAATCTTTGATCTGGGGGTGGTAGCTAAATAGTCACAAGTTTGAGATGTAGCAGGGCAACTCTTGTTTCTCTGGTATCTGGTTCAGTTTTCTCAAGGCCAGAAGTTTGCAGCAGTGTAAATCCCCAAATTGAGAAATCCTCAGGAAATCTATTCTGCACTCCACCCTGCAAGGAGGTGACCTGCTGGGCAACACAAAACTGATGGCATCCTTGGGGCCACAAAAATCCTTGGTTACAAAAGGACATGCATGAGGATTTACATTTCAATTGCTGGTCCTTCAAGATAGGACACTAACTGGTTGTGTCTTCTGGAATCTAACTACTATGTTACCACACAAACCACCACTGTGATCTTTCAGAACATTTTCCTTGGAGCCAAAGGAAAGAAGCCATTTTCTGTCACTTTTAAGGGTAAGAAGCTATGTTTCTCTCCTCTGATAAAGTCTTTTCTTCTGGGCCACTCCAAGACCTTTCCCAACAAGAACCCTGCCTGGACCTGAGACTAAGGAATCTAAGAGACAAAGATTATCATTTCCAAGTCCTCCTGACCCAAAAGGCTTTTATGGGAACCCAGTCCCATGACTCCCCTGGACAGATCTAGTGGTCACGTTCCATCTCCATATATGCACATTGCCCAGAACAATTCCAAATGTGTCTTGCATACCTGATACCCTCTGCTCCTGGAAGGACCCAGAGTTGTCGGCACCTGAACTCTTGTTTCTTTTACCTATTTCACTCTTCTGAACACTCCACAGACACAGCTTTGAAATCAACTCTCTACTCAGTCTCAGAATACCACATCTCTTCCTATCAGCTCCCCACCATGGCTAACAAGATGCCTAGTGGTAAAGGAGTTAGAGAACAAATGCCAAATCCCTGAGAGCATCCTTCTCTCCTGCATTCCTCCTTGCAGGCCTGACCAGCAAACAGAACCAAGAGCCAGGTGTACAGCCCAACAGGGGCCTGACTTGCGTACCATGTAAGAAAAGGCTGAACATATTGTTTCTGGGTGGGGGATTCCATAGCTTAAGAGGTACCTGTGAGCTGGCAAAGGGCACCCCACAATGTCAAGTCACAATGGCCTGGAGGCTCTGCCCAGTGTTCTTTGTGGTGCCTTGTTTGGATACCCCTCAGAGTTCTTTTGAGGCTCTGCTTCCTGCTAAGAAGCACTATAGGGAGTCTTTCAAGACAGATTCTAACCCATTGTGTTAGGGACAATGTTTTCTACAGAAAACAGAAAAAGGGCACCAAGAGCCTCTCTATGGTTCCTCTTGCTTATAGCATTATCTTGGAGAAGCTCAGGGGCCTTTGGGCTCTCCTATTCAGGCCTGAGAAGGGGCTGTCAGAGTCACTGTGCATGAGGAATGCACATTGAGCATGCAAGTCCAGTCTGCCCACACCCTCTAGTCCACACAGGCAGTCCTTCTCCTCCCCATGACCCTAACTACTATGCTTCCATAGATTCTAGCAGGAAACTGGAGGAAGCAAGAGAGAAAGGGCAGGAGACAGAGGTGTTCCCTGAGGCACAGGTACCCCACACAATCCTCCCAAAGGAGACAGCAGGAATTATCCCCACCACTCCATTCACAAAATGTTCCCCACCTGGGCCTTGCCACCTGCTGCCTTGACCCCTCAAATCTGTTCTTTATGCTAATTCCAAGGTGGTGTTTCTATAATCCCAAATTAATCATGCTGCTAATCTGAGGCTTATAGTCTTAAGAAAAATGTTCAAACTTTTTTGGCAGAAAATGCACCCCACTGTATGATCTACCTGCTAGCTACCTTGTCAGCCTTTCTTCCTGCCTCATCTTCCAGTGCCTTTTGTCCCATGTAAAACAGGCACATGTATATACACTCAGGCATACCCACACACACATGGGTGGACACCCTCTAGCCATATTCTTTTTATTCCTCAACTTCACACATTCTGCCCCTCTATGAGAGATGTACTTCATCTAACTCACTCCCATTCTTTATTCTAGATTCTGTTCTGGCCTTCAATCACCTCTTCCAGGTAACCATTCTTAATCCACTTGGGTTGGTGCTCTCAGTATCTTATACATTCTCCTACTAAAACACTCCCCACCCCTGCCATATTCAAATTGTCTTTGTTTGTATAACTTGTAGTTTCTCCTCTGTTATACCGGTTTCTTAAAGGCAGAGTCTGTGTCTCATTGGCCTATGGCAGGTATTCAATAGATGTTTGTTGATGGAAGTAGAGAGTACTGTGACTCACACTGATGTGTCCATAATTACTTTATCCTTGTGTTTTCTTTCTCTTAAGATTATACTTGGGGAAAGAAATCAAACCAAATGAGAGGGAAAAAAAAAATTACTTTCCTATCTTGTCTTTGATTTACCTCAATTTCCTCTTCCAGATACCCTTCTTCCCTTTCTTTAACTGTCCAATAAAAGTCACTAAAAATTTTGGTGCTGAGTGAATGTCTACATAGAAGCAAAGTTATATGGACAAGGAATTCAGGTAGGATGCTTTCAGGTGGAAAGTTATCTATCACAGTACTGATGACACTCATATAGGAGATGCAGATTATTATCTCTTTTATAATAGATGGAGGCTTAAATTCAGAGAGCTTAAGTGGCTTTCCCCAAGTCCCCTGACTTCTGTCTCCAAAGGCAATTTTCTTCTCACTAACTCAGAGCTGCTTTTTTGTACAACTCCTGATCTTCAGGAAATAAAGAGAAGAAAGAGTGAGGCCCACAGTGATAACTGGGAACTGGCTAAGGTGGGCACCACAGACATATGACTGTTTTTTCCCACTCTAAATGAATGCTACGTTAAAAAAAAAAATGCTATGAGATGTGGTTGTTTGTCCAGGCAGACAAGAATCATAGTGTCCTGGGAGCTAGGCCTCTTAGAGTTGGTGCCTGCCAGAGTGACAGTTCTGTGCATCTGCCTGGCGATAGGGCCACACATTTGAGGCCTCTGTTCTTCATCCAGCCACACTTCCACTTCACATTGGATGTCTTTATTGCCTCTATCTCATTAGAGAGTTGCGGAAGCCTAAAGAGACTAATTACCAGGACAGTTAGGGTCCCAGAGAACTGTGATGAGTGTCAATTATCCATCGGAAACATCTGGCAGGAATGAAAGCCGCAAATAAGACATATTTTATTCCTAGCCAAGTGACTCACCCCAGAACCTCCCCCTTCCTCCCATTTCTCCCTCCCTCCCATCACTGCCCTTCCAGTTCCAAGTTAAAGAGAGGAAGAGAGAGAGAGAAGGGAATAAGCAAAGGGCAGCATGCAAGGCCAAGGTCTAAGAAGATCACTGCATTAGAGCATTCCTGTGCAAGGAAAGAGGCAGGCCTGGTACAGAGGAGCTCAGAGATGCAGCTATTCTGGGCACTGACAGGTGCTCATTAGTGCCGCCAGCAAAGACAAGTTAGACTTGTGCAAGTGGAAGCTACCCAGGGAGAATGGGATGTCCTTAGGGACAGGGTTAATAGAAATTGACACAGAGATGCTCAAGGTCAGGGAAGGGTTCCCTCTGGGCTGCTTCCTGGTGTGAGCTTAGAAAAGAAGGCATCCTGGAGGAAGGTAAAGAGTTTTACATACCCCACCAAGCAGCAGCTTCCTGAAAATAAATATACTAACCTTTCCAAGGGGTCAGGGCTGTAGTTTTCACTTCTAAAAGAAATTAAAAAACAGGCCACTGTTAAGATAGAAAGTAGTTAGAAGTGCTCACTTTGCCCTCAGATGGTTTTAGGAACTTGGTGATTCTTCAGGCCCAAGAGCTTCCCCAGGCCTCTTGAACCTGCTTCTCGTTGTCCTGACCAGAGCCCAGCACTCATAGTGACCCATGTCAATGTTCTAAGGCAGCTAGAAGTGAACTGGGGACTAAGAAAGGGTATAAGTAATGGTCAGAACAGACCACAGACTGAAGCAGAGCCAAAATATCCACCTCATTTTAACAGGAGACACCTCTGCAGCCTGAGCTGTCATGTCAAAACCTTTCTGTAAAACAAATTTCTTTATTTGGCTATCAGAGTAACTCCTAAGTGTTGAAGTGTGGGTCTTAAGTACAAAAGTGACTGGTACAGATGGATGTAAAATATCATAGTTTTAATATGGGTGCCCATGTTTGGTTTGAAATATAAAACTTTCACCTGATTTTAGCTATACATTTTCGAAACACCAGTGAAGAAGCTCTCAAGTGCCAGAAGAGCCCAGATGTTTAATGTTTGACTTTTCTTGATGAGTCAGACAATACCAGCTTGGTCCTGTTGGGTCTCATCTCTTTGGGTCACATGAGGCAGTAAAGATCCACACCTGTGCTGCCACAGTTGCACTTGATTCACCTCCTTGTAGAAATGCTGGGGAGCCAGTTCCTCTTTGTTGGTTAGACCAGGGAAGATTCCCAATTTGTTAGCTTCAAACTCTCGGAACACGTCACAGAGGCTCCCCAGCTCTTCTGTGGATAGGAGGTGTTTTTGTCTGGTCAGAAGTTGTAATCATCTCTAATCTCTTACTTCCCTCTTTAGCAGCCTCTGCAATTATTCACTTGGTACTGAGAGGGTGAAAAGTGTCCTTAAAGACTTTTGATTGAGGGGATGGCTTTGAAATCTATGTTAACTGACAAATGTCCTCACATATAGAAAGATAACCTAGATACAACTGTCTTCCTCAATGCAACTATAATGTTTGTTCAAAGTCAGATGAATACATACTTGTGCATTCAAGATCTCATTGTGTTTTTAAAGGCACAGATATATGATATCCGTCTCTATTGAAGTGGACTTTAGCAACCCTGAAAAATTGTTCTGAAGATATAAAAACATAAGTGGTGATCTATGGTTAAATATTTTATGACTGATGGAAGATGTGATGTAAAGTTGGGATAGTAGAAAAAGTACAGAAGTGATGGTTCTGTGTTGTCTGTGCCTTTAGCAGGGACAGTTCCCTAGAGTGCTCACTGGGCCCTTGAAAACAGCCAGAACTTTAGGATGGGCATTTTTTTACTAATGTTCTTATTCAGGTATCACTGATTTCTGGATCTCCCTGTATGAAAAAAGACAACTAGGATGAAGGCAGTTTGAAGAGAGACTTGAGAAGATGAATAGTCACACACATTTTACCCCCAAACCATAAGCAGTGCAATAAAGGGTAAGCTTGGGGAAGAGTCACCCACAGAGTGAAGGGGATGCTGGTTCAGACTTTTAGAGGAGGAACAGAGGACATTTCCATTTGGCAGTTGGGACTATCAGGAAGAGGGGGGAAAAATCAAAGGCAAAGTTCCTGCTCTAGACAACCAGAAGAGATTATCTGTACAGCAATGATCTGAAAACAACTTTAGCTTAATTGTTCCTGTCTAGCTCCCCCACTCCCCACCCCTGCTAATCTATAACAATCACTACTTCAAAGAAGTTCAATGCTAAAGTGCATCCATGAAGATAAAGAACAATTTGATACCCACCCATGACCTCAGCTAAAACTTAACCTTGGGTCTTTCCAGGTAGCAATGTGTCAATCCTTCCAGGTAAACAGAATGTTCTTGTACCCTTTCTTAGCACAGAAAGGGAAACCTAAGCATGATAAGCTTCATAGTTACTTTAAACCCACCATGCTGTGCTCTGGCCCATCATTCCTTTACTTTAGCACTAAGAAGTGATGTAAGAATGCTGCTCAATGTCAGTCCTCCAAAACATGCTTGACATGTTTCTGTTGGCTCTACCTTCTATAAATACAAATCTTGCTTGTGGCTTCAAAGCCAGTGCGAGCCACAGACTGAAGTGTTTGAATAAGATCTTGCTATCAGGAAAAGAAACAATCCCTGATAATCCAAGCATACATCTTTCTTCAGCAGGACCTTGACTGAAATTTAGTTGATCTCTTTGTTAATGATGCATTAAGAAGGAACCACACAGAGTGGGAAAATACAGTCATGAGAAAGAAAAAGGAAGGAAGAGAGGGAAGGGAAGAATGGGGATACAGGTAGAAAGAAAAGGAGGGGAAAGAGGGAAAAGAAAAGGGAGAAAGAAAAAGAAAAAAAGAAAATGCAAGGTAAAAGAATCCCCTACATACACCCTAAGTCTCCAACTGGTCAGTATTCAATGTTTCAGCTCAACTCATAGTGATTTATTTTTTCAGGAAAAAGCTGAATACTCATGGCTGAATCCAACAGTCAGGAAAGCTCTGGGCTGTTGTCTTATTTGAATAAGAAGCAGAGGTATGCTGGATGAGAACAGATATACCACCTTTCCAGAAAGAGGATGAGGGAAATTTTTCTTTTTGTACTTTCTCTTATTTTTAACATACAGGTGCCATAGAAATGCTAATTGTGGATGCCTTGGTGGCTTGGCCTAATTAACTATTTTTAATCCTCTGCAGGGAAGCACTGATCATCTTTTCTGTGGTTGCAATTGTTTCCTTCTGATATCTAGACTTTACTTTTGCTTCCCATTCTTTAATAAATTGGTTTGATGGTCACTGTGAGGTTCACAGGCATTAATCAGCCAACTTTTCCCAGCCCACTGATATCATCAAATCTGCCTTAATGCCTAGAAGATAAAAGACAAAGGGCCAGTGGATGGGAAATGAGCAGCCCAGGAGCCGCTGAGCTTGCAGTGTGGGCCCCCGCATACTGGCCTGTGCAGAAGTTTCATGAGGGATGGTTGGCATAGCACCGAGTCCTTATTTATCATTGCAAGAATCCTGCACCACCAAATATTAATACGAGAAGGTGACATGCAATCTGTTGTGTTTGCAAAAGGGAGGCAGAGAAATACTTCAAGGGTGGCAAAAAAATGCTGAGGAGGAATGAAATTCCCTTATCAGAATCCTTCTAGTCTATCCAGATATTGTGTAGCAAAATAGCTTTGAACTTCTCTGAAAAACCAGTGTTCCCTGTCAGTGGAAATCCACATGTTGGTATAAATCTTTCTTACACTTCTCTGATAAGATGTGCATAACTTGAAGGTATTCCCTAAGAAAATAGGTTGCTCTCTATTGCATCAGAGAGTAGCAAAGGAAGAAGGAAAACTGAGCACAGATGAATGAGGTGAGTGTGCCCAGGGTCAAGGTCTGTTTCCTTTAAAATATTCCTAGTTGTATCAAAAAGTCCAGCAGCTATACTAAAGACCACATAACTCAGCTGTCAGAATATTGCAAATGTCTATGACTTACTACTTCTGGTTGGTGGGATGAGGGACTGAACACTTCAAGAGAATGAAATTAGAAAGTTGGCATAGAGATCATTCCACCCAAATCAATCAGTTCACAAAAATAAACATATAAATAAAATAAAATCACTGGGGGAGGGAAGAGAGAGTGAGATATATATATATATATATATATATATATATATATATATATATATATAGAGAGAGAGAGAGAGAGAGAGAGAGAGAGAGAGAAAACAACCCAGCTCTCTCTTGGCAGGTAGAGCCTGATAACAATGTCTCCAGCTCCAAGTCCCATATTCAGCCACTAGGTAAAGTGTTCAGGTTGTTTTTATTTTTGTTTCAGCTTGGTTTTGTTGCTGATGACTTTGATGTGAAATGATGCATATAACTTTAGCTGAATATATTAGCTTATTAGAAACCACTACCCAAGTTTCAAATGTTTCTTATTCCTCTGAGAATAAAGCCTTAAGTAGCCAGAATTAGCTTAGTAACTTCTGAAGGCACTTCTGAAGAATCATTTGTTGTAAGTTCAGTCCCTCCTTCCTTTAATACCATTTATGTTGGCTACTTTTCTAATGCTGTTTCACATCTGTGACTATGTCTCACATGGAGGTTCAATAATCATACATTAAATCATAACTTGAATCTGAATATGTTCATTTACTTTCCTCTTCCTTCCTCTTTCTTTCTCTCGTTTTCCTGTTCATGGTTCATTACCAAGTTACTATATATCACTAAGGTGAACTATGCAGCCCTGACTCTTTTCAAGATACAAGCATTTTTCCTCATTTGTCAAACAGCTCCTCACATAATTGATTTCTTTCTCTCTTCCCATCCACCTCCCAGGTCTAAAACTGTCCTTCTATGATCATTTGCACAGTTAGAATGTGAATGGGTGAACAGGATGAACATCTGGAATGTGAATGGTGGAACAGGGTAAGGTGGGAAGAGGGAGGTGGGAAGGTTGGGCTGGGAGGTGGGAAAAACCATTCCCCTCATTCTTTTCACAAGCTGTCTTTCTGCTGGACTATTGCTGGACTCAGCACTGTCCTTAAGAGGAGAACTACAGCACCCAAAAGGCACCAGTTTTATTCTACCCCTCAGCCCAAATGCTCAGGCATGTTCTTAATGGGTCATTTACACTAGATTAGTGGACATGAGAAAAGAACTTGATGTGGAAGGGATGTCAAGGGGCTGGGAAAAGGATTTGAAGGATGAGTTAATGGACCCCATAGGATGCTCCATGAAGGAATGGTCTCCATCGAAGTAACTCTTTCTCTTTGACTTGTATCTGGAGATTCAAAATGCACCTGTTTCAAAGTCTTTTTATTACATATTTTCAAGTTGAATGTTGTCTGATTCTGTAAGGTAGATAAGACAAATCGACTGTATTTTATAGAAGAGGAAATTGAATAAAGTTTAATGACTTACCCCAAAACAGAGAACTACGGAAGGTCAGGCTCTGAACTAAAAGGGAAGGCACCCTCTCTAGATCATTACTTGTAGGCAAACATGCATGCTGCACCAGCCTGCTTCCCTCCCTTGGAGAGTCATGTGAGCCAAGTGATGCACTTGATGGAATATTTCAATCATCCATATATATGTGTTTGACCTTGTTGCTGAGGGACTATCAATAGGATTCTTTATGAAAGCTGCTCAGTTGGTTTTAATTCAGATGTAGTTTTAACCTTTTGCCTTCATGCTAATCTCTGGGTTTTGAGATGTGAATGATATTTATTTTCCTTTCCCTTCCCAGACCTCCTGGGGCATTGTGGGCAAGGGGTGAGCAGAGAAAAGAGAATTGTCATTGGATTTTCACCAGATCCCAATAACTTCCTTAAAGAGCCTTCCACCACCATCTTCTAAACAACTTTACTGAAAGGAGTGTCAGGTAATGCACAACAGGGGAAAGGGAGAGGAGTGGGGGCTCTGGGATTGAAGGGAGGGGAGAGAAAACATAAAGCAAGGGGGATACTGACCTTGCAACAAAGTTGAGCTTGTAGGCTCATTTAGTTCTAAATCGGGTGAGGGACAACAAGAGAGAAAAATGAAAACAAACACATATATTATATACAGTAGCTATATATTTGTCATATATAGTTTGTATACTGTTTTTTTACAAGCATTTTTGGAGAAATGGATAAATAAAGGAAGACACAAAAACCAAAGGTGGTAGGACAAGGTGCAGCAAGAAAAACACTGAGATGCTTTATGTTTCGTATTGGATGGGATGGTTGGGAAGAACAGGACCTGGCCACTGTATATATTTTCCAGTACAAATGAATTCACTTGTCACTTGTGCTGAGTTGAGGTTCTGATTTGAAACAAATGGCTGAAGCCTCTTTCCAGAGAGATTTCTCTCCCATATCCTCACCCCTGGTGTTTCAAAGAAGTTCAACTTCAAGAACTTCTGATCCCATGGCAATATGATTGGAATATGATCTCCCAGAAATCACTGATTCAGGGATGTGGCAGCAGAATTCTCGTGTTTACTGCCAGTTCTGCAATCCCAGAGATCAGATGCTTGGAGCCCACTTAGTTTGAGATAGGAATGAGCATGCTGTTTCTTTTCTTAAGTCTCCCAAGATCCTTATCACAATGGAAATATCTTGCATCAGAATCCCTCACTTTTCAATGTCTAGGAAACATGGAAAGAGCATGCAGTTTGTGTACAAGGTGGTGGCAAAATTATGAAAATTTAGCTGGCTTTCTGGAGAATGAACTTCATCATGAATTCA
This sequence comes from Marmota flaviventris, assembly GCF_047511675.1. Taxonomy (NCBI): domain Eukaryota; kingdom Metazoa; phylum Chordata; class Mammalia; order Rodentia; family Sciuridae; genus Marmota; species Marmota flaviventris. Next base: position 116,653,368 of record NC_092506.1, on the reverse strand, counting down.
TATACTCATGTGAAGTAAATGCTGCTGCTTTCCCATCTGCCTAATCTGCTTGATAGAACTTAAAGGAAAATGACATGGAAAATCTCCTAATAAATTTATATTTGTCAAAAGACTTCATTGATAGGAGCCTCAATGATAATGATGATGGGCAACTTGATAAAAAAAAAATAAGCTCAATAATGAGCTTAGAAGCCATGATAATGTCTGCACTAGACTTGGCTTGAATTAATGGGTTGAAAATGCTCATCTTCAACATTAATGGGGTTAATCTTTGAGAATTCCTGCATTAAAGAGGACCCCACATGTACCCATTCATCTTTGTTTGACCCAGTCTTCTAAACTTATTCACATAGGTACCATCATTTTATAATGTTGGTTTTAGAGAACCCTGGACTCTAGAAAGCTGACAATGGCTGAAGTACCCCCAAAGTTAGCACAGGTTGAATGCTTTTAAAGCAATGGGGGGAGGGCAGGGAGAAGAAGGAGTTATAATGGTCACAAATGGGTTTGCTGAGTGTGTTTATGACACATGGTTCACTACTTGTCATAAACTCCAGTTATTTCACTCCTTTTTTTTTTTCTTTTAAGTTTGCTGCTTCTCCCTATTCTCATCTTGAGAAGGGTTAAGGGGAGGAGGCTAGGGGATTAGACAGTAGTGATAAAGTCAATGGCAAAGCCATTTTCTGCATCCAAATCAGAAGAAAGAAAAGGTCAGAGGAGGAGGAAGACTATTTATAGGAATCAGGACTCCTGTGGCTGCAGAGTAGGACTTGGGAAGCTGTAGAAGGGAAAGTGTGGAAGAGCTTAGATTTGCAAGACAGAGGAAGGAGTGGCCTGTTCTTTTCTAATTCTGGCCCTCTTGCCTGCAGACAGACATCTGTCAAAAAAAAAAAAAAAAAAAAAAGGCCTGACAAATGTGAGGGCACTCATGACTCTCCCTGTGTGAGAGATGCCAGGCAGATCAATCACTCTAATCATAGCTCTGCCCATTCTGTGCTAGAGGCTCTGGGATCAAGGGCAGCCTTCCTTTTCCCAGTCCTCTCAGATAAAGCTGGGCTTTATTTTATGTGCAGAACAAGAGGCTGGGAGAATGTGATTTGGAAGCAAAGATGTCACAATGGAACATACACTGCTACTGAGGTCATATGGCAGGGTTAGGGCAGGGGTGTGGCCCTTGAGGCGATGGATTATCCAGGATTTCTGGGAATAACCACAATTTATGTCTTTGCCAATTATCTGTCAAAGTCCCCATTTTTTCCCCTTTTATGTTACATTTAAGAGTACTTTTCAACATGGGGTTTTTGGAGAATGGATTTGAAAAGTCCCAGAACCACTAAGTGTGGTGGGGGTGTGGAGGGATTTGCACAAAAGGCAACCAGAAATTAACCATTTGATGTGCAGGGAATATTTGCATCCATCAAGGTGCCAAGCCATTGCCAGGCACCTGTAGGTCTGTCTGTTGACACACAGGGACATAGGCTCACCTCTGCATAGACAGTCTCTGGGCAGAGAGGTGGGGCATCCAGGGTCTACCAGAGAGCTGGTTCACTTGCTTCTGGCAATAAGATAGTTGCCAAATGCATAATGAAATTAGAGCAACTTGCCTTATATACATTAATCCTTTAATAAAGAGTTGTTTAGGAAATGAATGCATGAATGACTATGCAACATATTTCAAGATGATGGTTTGGATGGATGAATGTTTTAATCCAGCCAGACAATATCCAATGGTACAAGTGGGGAACTTGGAAAATCCTCATTTTCTACATTATTTCTCCCTCTGAAATTAATATTATTAAGGATCCCAAGACCTGTGATTCTATTCTGATGAATACAATTTGATTTATCTTATTTTCCAAAAGATGGAAAAACATTTTAGAAAAGGGAACATGTTATATTAACCCAGTGAGGAAAATATTGAAATAGTAAATACTCTTCTCTGGGCTCTTTACTATTTTACTCAATTATAGTCTCCTTGTCAGTTTAGAAGACACCACTGAGGAAACAAAAACAAAAACATAAATGTCATTTTTAGCATCTCAAAGCCTTTTCTTCCTGATTTAGAATTTTTCTCATTATAGAATGTAATGAAAATTCTGTTTCATTTCTATTTTCCCATTCAAGATATCTACTTTCATACCTGCATTCTCTCTTTCTCCTCTCTTCTTTTTCATCTTTCTTTCCCTCTTGCCTGCTCAACTCACCTTTGATACCCATCCTTCTAGAGCCTCCTCCCTAGCTTCTTCCCCACAGGGACTCTCCCCACTTCACACTCTCTCAGTGCCCAGCTCAGGGCACATTCTCACCAAATAATGTGATGCTGGCATTGGTGTGGCCCAACTTGTTTGAGGCCACACAAGTGTAGTTCCCGTAGTCATGTTCAGAGACATTGAAAAAGATGAGTTTTGACAGGAAAGGTCTGTTTTCCACTTTGACTCCCTTCTTTCCTTCAATCAGTCTAAAACAAACAAGAGACATAAAGAGAAGAATAAAAAGACATGGTCAGTTTCTCTCATAGGATGGAAATAGACTCTAGAATTAATGAACTTCTCATTGTTTCCCCATCACATATTATAATAACCCCACTATTTCCTCCTCTCAATGATACCCTATGTTCATTCACAATGCACAGGTGATCATAGTGCTCCATAGTGCTCCATGCCCATGGAGATACTCTAAAAAGGATGGCATATTTCCTATGGCCATATTTCAGTCTTCTGAAAAGAAATGCATCATTTTACTCTTGCTACCTCTTAGTTATGCCACAACAATATACACCATCATCTCTCTGGCCTTTAGGAGACTATCATTCATGCAGTGGATAAGGGAAAGTACGTATTTGTCTGGAACTGTTGATGATGTTAATGAAAGTGATGATGATGATGATGATAACAATGATGATGTTGATGATGACAATGAAAAACTGAAGCTTCAAAGAGATGCATGACCTGAAAGGTTTGAAAAACACTATTTTTTCAAGCACTTGGGCAATACAAATTTTCCATAAGTACTTGAGACATTCTACAGATAAGACTTTTTTTTTTTTTTTTTTTTTTTTTTTGCAGGGGCGGATCTGGGAAAAGAAGAAAATAATCAAGGATTATTTTCATATCAGGGAACTCTGAAGGACTTAGGAAGAGTGATCGCCCCAGGGTATCATAGGGGATCAATCTGGGAAGGATTAGAAATTACTAAGAATATGACTTTGTAGAATCAAGACAGTCTCTGTGAGCAATCAATGTGGCAGGAAAATATGCCAAGAAAAGTGCTTTACATCAACCTTTTACTTTCCCTGAAAATTTGTATTCCTTGCCCAGAAGCTCATTCTGTGCTATAGGAAAGAGAAAAAAAAAATATTGGGGAGAAAACATTCTTCATAAAAGATCATGGAAAACATGAACAAATGCCTAAGTTGACCGTTTAGGGCCTGGATGGAGCAAAACTTGCAGTGAGAAAATGATGTCAAGTGGGGATGAGCACTGAATCAGGCCCAGGGGACATGCACTGGGGCAAATGGCTGGTATTGAAATCACCAAACCAAGAAGGACGATATTCATGGCAGAAAGGAAAAGTGAAGCTCAGCAAGACAATGATGAAGAGATGCTTTGTCAACTATAAAATGTTTTTCAGTGTAATGTGTTTTTCTGGTGTAAGACAAGAGGATCCCTGTCTGTCCCTGGGTTATGGTGTATTTTAGCATAGAGTGTAGCTGGTTTGTATCATCAGAAACCTCATCTCTGTGAGATTACAGAATGATCCTCTCCAGCACAAAAACTTATGATGGTAATTTTATCAGAAGAGAGAAGCAGGTTCTAGTTTATGTTCTCACCCATCTGCCAAGAAAGTTGGTTGAGGGATTTGCATTGCTTTTCATTATGAAGATGTTTCCTCTGGGAGACTTCCTGCCTAAAAATCAAGGTACAGTGAACTGGCCTGAGTCCACAGACTTCATTAAAATGCTTGCACTGTGCAAAAGGAATCCTGCTGTGGTCAGAAACCACTTTTATATTTCCAGCTTATTATGTCTCCATTGCTTCTCTAGGGGGTACTGTCCCAGAAAGCCTCCCAACGCCACCACCAGAAGGCTTCCATAAGCCAGTCAAAGTATTGATCCCTTTCTCAGTTTTGATGGTGTTCCTCAGAGAAAGAAGAATCCTTCACATCAGAACTAAGCTGTGAATTAGATTTTGGCTCCATAGTGGGAAGCAACTCACCGGAAGCAGGTTCCTGCTTGACAGCTTTCAACTGTCTTTAGCTAAAAACAGTGTAGGGTGGCCAGTATCACTTTGCAGCACTTCACAGCTCCTGGGATGACAGCTTTCCCCTTCTCCATGTGTTCACACTCTGCCCACCCCCATCCAGTACTGCTACGAGGCTTCAGTTTCTTAATGAAGTTGTAGATTTTCATTTGCTAATGCTTCTGTAGTTGGGTGGCCCTTATTAAGTGCAGAATTCCAATTCCTCTGCTTCAGATTGACAACACACACAAAGTAGTAGGTGGTGGCGTGGTACTAGTACGATGCCAAAAGATTTCTACCATAAACTTTAAGAACACTGCCTGTCCCCACCAGATTCTTTTCATTTTCCCTCAGAAATCAGCTCATCTCCCTGATAATGGGAGATGGGTTAAGAACTATTCTCCTCCAGTGGCGGATGTGATATTCTTTCTGAGAGTTGCCTGATGGAGATTGCCTGGTAGCTCTGGTGGCACAGACACAGCTGACTGTGACAAGGACCACAAGGCAGGGATACTCTTGTCCAGCCAGGTGCCAGGAGAAAAGGCAACTCCATTCCATGAGAGAACACTGGAAAGGAATAAATGAATGAGTCGCAAATAGAGAAAAATCAGTGGAAAAGGGAGCAAAGGAGAATCCATAAGAAGAACTAAAATAAAAAAGGAAGCAAAGCTGCCTCAGCCAGGACCTCTGAGAAGCACCATTAACAAACATCACAGTCTCCTTTCTCCTCCTTGGTAAATGTTGGGGCAGACCGTGGCCCCCTCTGTGGTTGCTGTGAAAAGAAGAAACCTCTCCATTTATCTCAACATTGGCCATTTGTGCTGTATTTTCCTCAGCATATTTTGAGAGCTTGCTTTCCCCCTATATTTTGTTTCTATTTTTCTCTTATAAAGAATTAGAATAATGGGATGCAGCTGATTAATTTTCACTAAGACCTAGATAATTCAAGATTCAAGAACTGACCCTGCAGCTCAATAGTGTTTTGTTTTGTGTTGTTCTTTTGTTGTTTAGTATTTTTTTTTTCATCATAGATCTTTATGCCTCAGCTTCCTCCTAGTACATAAGAAGGGTGGTGAAGAATGATGGGGATTGGTGAATTCTTGAAAGAAAGACAAAAGCCAATTTTATTTCTTTCTATTTCTTTGTAAGTTTATTTCCCCTTTTCCTATGTCAGTTCTTTCATTCATGAAATGGGCAGGATGAATATAGCACTCTTCACCAGAGGCTTCCAGATATGTCCTTAAAATGTAAAAAGGATTGCTTGTCACTTGGAGGGGTTATGATTAATAAGGTCATGAATCTTACGATTGTGTGATAGTCCCAAATGAAATTCATTTATTGATTCAAAAAGTAGAAGAATATTCCATGTTTGACTTAAAGAAAACCAAGATGCATTGAACATAGTGTATGTAGCATCAAATTAGTTGTGGTACATCAAATAGTGTATGGGCAACAAATTGCTGAAATTTCTCACATCACTCTTCTTTGATTTTCCTCTCTGTTTTTTCCCCTAATCAGCCCTCAGCCTCCATCACTCCTTCTTCTTCTACCCATAGACCTCAGGACATTTTTGCATTCCTAGCACCAACACCTCCATTTTTATGAAAATATTCTGAACAGACAGCACTTGCACATTTATTTTTGTTGTTCATCCACCTTAAAAATAGCTCTTTGATAACGGTAATTGCCATGTTGCCGGGCTGTACTGAGTTGCTGATCCCTGCACTGACATGCCATTTGATAACTCCTCAAAATGATCATCTTCAGTGACTCACAACAAATATCCCAATGATGGCTGCAACAATAGGGAGGAAGGGAATAGCCCCAATTCTTTTCTCCTACAGAGAAAGAACAACCTGGACACAAAGGAAAGGTTAAATCAGGTCATGGACTCTTGCACGCATTACTGATGGTGTCTGGAATTTAAGTGGAGAACTGCCAGCTGCGGCTAACTTATGTGCCCCTCCCAGAACCCCTCAGTCACCCTTTAAAGCAAGCCTGAGAATGTGTTAAAAATAGCTTCAGGCAGAACACATTATTTTCTTGGCCTGGAAAAAATCTGCTGGCCTTTAGAAATTTTCTGGTGGCCTTTCTTTGGCAATTTTTGCTTTCCTAAAAATATGCTACCTTTCAGGCCTGTTCATAATTCTGCATGGTGACATAAAAAAACCTAGCTGAATTTTATTGATGTTAAGGAAAGACTTGTTTGCAATTATTTTCCCCCTACAGGTAGGAGAACCTTAGAAGAGAATTTTACTGGAATTTATTTGCAAACATCTGGAATCAGGAACCTGAAAAAAAGCTTTTTTCTGAGGAGAAAGGATGAGGACTGGAGATGAGAGGACGTTACCTTTTGTCATCCTTGTACCACTGGAATTCTGCTGAGGGAACTGCTGAGGCTTCACACTGCAGAGTCCCCTTCTGTCCCACAGGGACACCTGTACCCTTAGCTTCTGAAATGTATGGTGGATCTGCGGAGAGAAGACATTCCACCGCATTTCAAAGTGCATTTCAAAAGAAAAAAGCCTGCCTTATTCATTCGTGGATTTTGTTGGTTACTCTCTGCCCTACTTTTGTTAACTTGCTCTGTCAAATTGCTGTAAATTGTGCCAGAGAATGAAAACATTTTCAATGTCATTCTAAGGAAAAGCATGATCTTTCTAACATAGATTGCTTCTGTTCTCCTCTGTGCAGAGGTGGGATGACCAGATATTCAGGTATATTTCCTGTGAAAACTTGTTAACTTTCATAGGATGATGCCAACATATCAACCCTATACTTCATGGGTTGACAGTCAGCTACTTTAATCAGCCTTATAGAATTTCTATACACCAGGTTCTTGCCAAAGTATATAACCTCAAACTATTCAATTCCCATCAAAAGCTCAGTTACAAGAAATAATATTCATGGAAAATTGCCTGAAGGATATATAGATCAGTCATTTTTCTAAGTATTCTGACATGGATTCCTGAATTCACCCAAACCAAACTAGAGCTACATACTTGGTTTGCATTCATTTGAAGTCTTTACCAAACTATCCATGACACTCCAACAGTTTGCACTGAGAGGTATTAAAGAAGAAGACACAATATACTTGCTGTTCTATTTGTTGCAGAAATAATATCATACATGATGTGTTGAGTTATCTCAAAATGTTCCATTTGTGAAGACACCTGAAGAGAATTTTCTCTACAGTCTCAATGCCAGGAAAAGCAGTGTTTCTCCCAAGCAAATAAATTGCTTTTTATCTTATGGATAGCATAAATCTTAAAGCAAGTGATGTTTCTTCTCTTTGCTCTACCAATTCAAAGCTATATACAGGACCTGAACTTAGCCACTTAGTGGTATGTATTTCATGTGCTGATCTTCCCTAGCTTTTACTCATTTTTCTTAATATAGTTTTCCTTTGCTTCAATTTCTTTACATTTTAGGTTCATCTTTATGAGTTGGAAATAATTTTAAGTCCTTTTAAAATTGTGATAGAGTAAAAAATATCATAATAGCATAAAACTGATAGCCTTGTTAAATGTACTTTCTTACTCATTAAAGAGCTTCATATTACCTAGGTCCCAGTAGTACTGTATCCTTGTTGTACCCCCACCCACCCAAGTATTGAATGGAAAGGATTCTTGTTGCTGGCTTGGTTCTTGGGTTTTGTTCTGCTATAAGATTTCCTGCAGCATAAACAATACGGTAAAACTTCAGAATGCCATAGGAAACTGAGTCAATCAATGTAAATTAAAAAAAAAAAAAAAGAACCCAGAGAAAAAAGACTGGTATACAAGTAGGGAATTTAAATAGTATCAATGTCAGAGAGAATTTGGATGGTTGACAAAGCAGAATGAGGTATGCACAGCAGTGACTCCCAAACTTTGCAGATCCTGAACCTCTATTATTAGTAAAAGTCAAATTTTTAGATACACATGTATGCAGGATTAGAGAATGTATCTGTTTGAATTTAAAATTTGAATGCATACCATGAATGTCAACATCTATAATTATAAAAGGATGATATCCATACATAGAAGGGGGTCTCACCACATTGTGTGAATAAGTTATGGGGAAACTTTGGTTCTCAAAATGCACTTATATAACTTACGCATTGAATGCCATTTGATTATCTCCCAGTCATGTCACATTTAGTTTTATATTAATATACTTTAAGGATTTTTGTGTGTGTGTGTGTGTGTGTGACACTATGACTTCTAGACTTGACACAAATGTCACTTTGGCCCTGTTGGTCTTGAAAGCAGAATGTGGAAAATGGTCCTGTATTCTTTTTCATCCTGAGTCAGCAGTTGATTCTGCTGAGTGGCTTGTTGTTGTGGCTGTGAAAGCAGGCCAGCTTCATGCACATGAAGGGTCGGGGACTGGCGAGACCACTTACAGTTCACGGTGACCTTTACTCTTCGCACCACTGGTGCAGCCACGTCATTGGAGGCGCTGCACTCATAGTCCCCAGACTGCTCCCGGGTAATGCCCTGAATTTCCAAGTATTCATCTTCACTCACAAAGCCAACAGCTGCAGAAGAAGCAGTGAGGTATAGTGAAATAGGAGGGAAAAAAAGACAAAAAGTATAAATTTAGAAAGAGAAGTATAAAATGGTTAAAATGGTCTGTAGAGAAGAGAATTGTGCCACTTGTCAGTTCAGATCCTTAGGAACTAAATAGATTCTCCTACTCCATCTTGCCTACCCCTTTCACCACCAACTTTTCCCTGGCTCCCCAGTGGACCTGCTAAAATGTTTGTGCTCCTAATTGAACTAAGTGTGGTGCCTAGATAACTAATGGTACTCTATAAGTAATTAATAATTTTGACATTACACTGCCTGGATATTATCAAGTGGTCCCATTCTGGGATCTGAGTGGGGCACTTTAACCCTTTCTAATCTCAAGGCATAATTTAGACTGAGTCTTGAATGTAGATCTGCTGCTGATTGCATTCCTGGGCATGAACTTATTAAAAATGCCACATTGGCAGACACACAACATGCACGCATGCACACACACACACACACCACAAAGACAGCAGAAATGCTAATGTGATAAATGTAACTTTGTTTTTAGATGAGACAATCAATTTATAGAAAAAAATCAATTTTATTCAATGTTGATCTGTTAGAGCTCTGGAGTATAAGATGCTAAAGACAAACCAACTGGGGGGCCATATTCTCGATTTCTAACCACAAGCAGAACTCAAAAAATAACACCTGGCTGTAAACCTCACTGTCACTTAATCTTCCCAAGATTAAATTTCTTTAGTGAGAAAAACTGTGAATAATAAGACCTTCTACATGCCCAACGCCATACCTGATGTTTAGCCAAGACCATTCAATTATAGGAAGACCAAGATATTGAAGCCTAGGGGACAGGTTCTAAAGTTCTCTCTCAGAGCCACATTAAACTAAGCTTCCTTGACAAAGGAAAATAAACAACAAAAATAACTGCTTACATTCTGGGATTATCCTCCCTTCTCAGTTAAATGAAGACAAGTAGTATACAGTTTCCTAAACCAGGATACTATTAAAAGGAAATTATTATCAGCAGGCTTAAGTTGGGATTGTCCCTACCAACTGAGAAACATTTTCTCAATATAATGTACCCAACACTCCTAATATTTTATGGAGTTATTTAGAGCAGTATATATATATATATATCATACATACATCTCTATATAGCATACATACATCTATTTATAACATTCATACACACACACATATATATATATAACATACATACATAACTATATAGCATATATACATCTATTTATAACATTCATACATATATATATATATATAACATACATACATCTATTTATAACATTCATATATATATATATAATGTATAAAAGAACTTTGAAACTTTCATGTGCTGCAAACCTGCTGATTTAGCTATTAATCCTATAATCATCTGGAAGTCCAGATTCAGGAAGACTGAAGTCATATTCATATGAACAGTTCCAGAAAGGTAACTAAAGAACATTTCTCTCTAGGTCATAAAACTCCATAAGGCCACATGTTTCTACTGAACCAGAGAATGAAACTGATAACTCAAAGAAATTAATATGATTCAAAGGGTGATATATGTGATATGTTAGTCATGATTGTATTTGTTCTATGACAGTGCTAAGATCATCATTCTGGTCAAGTCAAGAGTTACAACAACAATAGTAACAACAACAACAAAAATCTTGTAAAGAAGGGCCACTCTTTGTTCATTTCTGCTGCTGCTTCTTGGTCATGATAGTTCTGTGCTACCAGACAGTAACCAGTTCAACCTGAGCCATTTCCTCAGGTACTCTTATGCATTATGAAATATGTACACATCCACACACCCACACTCACTCACTCACACACACACACACACATATATATGTATATATATATATATATATATATATATATATATATGAGAGTTTTATATATATATATACACACACACATACATATATATAGATATAGACACATATATCTATATATAACATACATACATCTCTATATAGCATACATACATCTACATATAATATTCATATATATAATACATTCACTCCTTTATTACGTACAAAGGAAAAAAAAATAGTTCATGTCTGTTACAACAAGAAAAAAACATTAAATTCACAAGAAGAAACAGGATCATGTTAATTAGAAAACAGGAAAGTCTTGCACAGAGAGAGTCTTATACAGACAAACTCATGGACCCAGTTTATAAGAAGGTCTACTTGTCTCAGTGGGCTTTATTATTACTGTTTTATACACATCTTCAGGGGGAAAAGAATCCCGATTTGAGAAAGGGTGGAGGAAAGTAGGAGATGAGACTTACATGAGGAATCTGTGATTCCTCTTATGTTGCCTTTGTTTATTTCTCCCAACCACAGGCCTACATTTGTCAGATGGCTCATTGCACGAATGCTATAATTACTGAGCAGAGCATCTCGAAGTCCAGTGTCACACTTAATATTCCCATTAATTTTAAATGGTAGTCCTTGGTACATATGTGTGGCAATTGGTGTCATATTTTAATTAGGCTTGCCCTACACCATCTGAAATTAATAATAGCTCGAATTACCAGTGTAATTTATAAATTAACAGTGCTGCAGCATTAGGAAATAAATTAGCTCTGGACAGCTGTTTCTGGATGGAGCTCCAGTGTCACATCAGTGACTACAGAACCTCAGGTCTCCTGAGGGGCTGTGTCATACACCACCAAAGTAGAGAACAAAAAGGCATAGGTTCTATTGACCTCTATTCTTCTCTCCAACTGAAGTCCATATATCTTTTTTAATTCTGCCATCCAACTGTACTCTTGTGTGACCATACTGAGACAACCTTTGATCAGCTGGCTCTGTGGACATTCAAAAAGAAAAGCATCTTGGGAGGATAATGGAAAAAGCTAAAAGGCAAATACATAAATGTTAGTGTAATCAAAATGAAGATCTGGTCAAGTTTTTTTGTGGGAACATAGGCATATGAATGTGGATGTAAGTTCACCTATTCTTGCCAAGGGATCTTCTGTAAGGAGGGAAGTTGACTGAATGAAGACCTGAGGGAGACATATGGTCTCTACTGCTCCAGATGTCTGTTACTGAAAAGAGGGGATTTGCATTTAAGTTATCCTTCCAAAACCAATGAGACTTGATTTTACTATCCTATGTTCCCCAGACCAGTATAGAATTTCAGAGGAACCATGATGACTTCACTTCCCAACACTTCCTATGTGTAAACTTTTGTATGACATTTGGTGAGGCCTGTGAAAATGATTTATGCATATATTAAAGCACTTTATATATTTTATTTTTTGTTGTCATTATTTTCACCTTTCTCTTGGCATACTTTTTTTCTTCCACTAGAGGCAAATATGGCAAAGCCAGAGAGAAAGATGATCACTGTACCCACAGAAAGCTAAACTTTGATTCACCAGAAATGAGTCTGATATGTGAATTTTTAGAGATACTAAGAAGGTTTTCATCTAACAACCTATATACTCTGGCTATGAATTAGCTTTATCACTAGTATAAAGAACTTAAAAGATTATTTTAGGAAAAAATTTCAGCTGAGTACACTTTTTAAAATGCTGAAGTATTCTTGTTAAGAGACACAAGTGGAGAAGAGGCAAACCACTTGATAAAACCTAGTGAAAAGAAACCCTTCATGGTCAAGAGCATCTCATTTATAGGTCTGCTTCCTCTTCTTAAGAAAATGTATCCTTGGGTAGAAACGACACACTCATCTTCTTAAAATATCTCTTTCTTCATGTCACACCTCTTTAGAGGCTATAAATGGCTCCCACGGCCTTCCTATGTCCTGTACCATTAAACACAAACTCCACTGACTGGTTACCAAAGCTTTCCAAAAAGAAGCCCAGATTTACTCATCCAAATTCATCTTGCATTAGTTCTTTGAAGAACAGACTGTCATTGTAAAAAGCAAATAGATGGAATCAGACAAAGCCAATTCTTGGCCTTCTAGCTTCATGCTAGAAGTTACCTAATTCCCCTGCATCACTAATATTACACACCTTAAGTGTTGCTGTGGGAGACAACAGATGGACTATGGTGGGGAAAGTGAAAGGCACAGGGTAAGTTCTCTGCTGGTGTTAGCTACTACAGTCAATATTATTACCCCCAACACAATGCAATTCTCAAACCAAGTTATGCTACTTTTTGTCTTGAATAAATAAGATGATAGATTATTTTTATCATTATTTTTATTCCTTCTGTCTATCTAAGCAAAGAGAACCTATATTTCAAATTCCAACTTGACCATGGAATACTCTAATTTGGGATGAATTGTATCCCCACAAAAGATATACTTCACACTGAACCACAAGTAACTCAGACCACATCTGGAAAAAAAGTCTTTACAAAGCAATCAAGCTAAATGTGATAACAGGGTAGGCTTTAATCCTTAAAAAAGGAGCACAGACAGAAATACACAGAGGGAAGGCAGGGTGAAGACCCACAAGGTGAAGGCGGCCACATTTCTGGAGTGAGGCATGCACTAAGAGCTGCCAATGAACACCAAAAGCTAGAAGAGGCAGGAGACAGAGTTATCATAGTTCCCATGGTTGTTTGAGAAAGAATGGACCTCCTCATGTTTTGATTTCAGTCCCCATCACTTTAAGACAATACATTTTGATTGTTCTAAGGCAACTAGTTTTTTGTACAGTGTGATGGCAATTCTAATAACACTAATACAGTGTAAATACACTCCCTTTTAACTCTCAGTGTCTCTTAACATCCTGCACCCTTGTTGTGTGTTGAGTTCATGTAGTCTTTAAAAGCATACATGATTTTAAAGAGCTGAAAGGGGTATTATGGTTCTATAACTCCACAGTTGCTATGCTAGGACACAGTTATACTGAAGTGGAATTACCTATAATGGTTGTTTAAGCTACAGATTTCTAGGTTCCACTCATACTTAATAAACCGGAGTTCCCTGGGATGAGGAGTTTTCATAATCTTATCAGGAAATCGTCATTTGTTGTTAAGCTCAGAAATTAGTGATTTAGCTCAATTCCTTCTTTGTCACTTGGGAAGTAGATGTCTAGAAGAATCCAAGGTCAAAGGTCCCACTGGTGACAAGGCACACTGGGGTCCCTCCATGACTAAGCCACTGTTACTGCAACTGTAACTGTGGCTTCTAAGAGTTGTTTTTTTAAAAAAATATTTTAATTGATTTTTTAAAAATAAATGACAGCATTACAATTCATTTCAATTCATATTACACATATACAGCACAATTTTTCATATCTCTGGTTATATATAAAGTATGTTCACATCAATTCGTGTCTTCATACATGTACTTTGGATAAGATGTCCATCACATTCCACCATCCTTGCTAACCCCCTGCCCCCATCCCTTCCCCTCCAACCCCTCTGCCCTATCTAGAGTTTGTCTATTCCTCCCATGCTCCCCCTCCCTACCCCACTATGAATCAGCTTCCTTATATCAGAGAAAACATTCGGCATTTGCTTTTTTGGAATTGGCTAACTTCACTTAGCATTATCTTCTCCAATGCCATAATTTTATTCTCTTTTATTGCTAAGTAATATTCCATTGCGTATATATGCCACATTTTTTTTTTTTATCCATTCATCTACTAAAGGGCATCTTGGTTGGTTCCGCAGTTTTAGAGTTGTTTTGTGTGATACATTCTGATATTATCTTGCATGTGTATTTGAAGTTATTGGAAAATAGGAGCCAGATTTCAGACATCTCTGACTCTTAAGGCAGCAAAAAAAAAAAAAAAAAAAAAAAATACTGGTTTACATAATTTAAAACTTGTCAACTTTTTATTAATTCAGTGATTGACTGATAGACAAGATGAACAGGTTGAATTCAGTTAAAAAATATAAACAGAAATTCTGTATTGCTCACTAATCTTCACCTGGATCTATTTCTAAGACAATGTTGCTTCTGCTAACTGTCCTTAGCATAATATTTGTATTTCCTGACTTTAAAAATGCATCATCCCTATTAGTGTTCTAACAGAAAAGATTTTCTTTAAATGTGTGATTTTAAAAGGTTTATTGAGTGTTCAGTATAATTTATATTTAGTCTTGAGGCCAATTATTTCCTCAGGGGAATGCATCCTTAATTTAAAAATGTAGATCAATGATGAAGTATGATTTATCTAACAGAAATTTGTTTTACAGCCAACTTTTCAGGAACACAGCTATTTCATTAAGTGCAATATGACAACCAAAGCAGCTGAATGAAGCGAGCTGGATATGAAACCACACCTGTCCACAAATCCCTTCACGAGTTTCATATTGTCCAAAGTGTTGAGCTCAGTGGTTGACAATCAAAGCACAAAGAAAACCCCAAGTTTCTAAGTTCATAGATTGGGCAATAAAATTCTTTATAACTGAAAACAATAATAGCCACAATTATCATTTTTATCTCACCCAAGAATAAACTCGTCAGGAGAGCAGCTGTAGCAGTTGGAGAGGAGAGGACACAGCTGTTGCCTAGCTTAATATTTTTATGGCATATATACCAGCTGAGATAAAATCGATGGACCTCAGAAATTGAAAAAAAAAAAATAATACAGAATATAGAATCCTAGAATTCAAAGTTTCTAGAAATTAATTTTACAATTTAGCTAAAATACTGGTCCAGAACTAGGCCAGCACTACAACTACTGATTCTGCTCTTACTCTTTTTTTAAAAAAAATTTTTAAACTTGTAGATGGACACGATATCTTTATTTCATTCATTTAATTTTTTATGTGGTGCTGAGGATCAAACCCAGTGCCTCACACATGCTAGGCAAGCACTCTACCACTGAGCCACAACCCCAGGCCCTGCTTTTAATCTTAGTTGGCATCAAGATGCTCCTGCTTAGTCTAGACTGAGCTCCAAAGAAATTGCTGTTTACAGGACAGGTCTCTGATGCCCCTCCCAGTGTCTTCATGGTAACTGAGGAACACATATGGTTTGGCATTTAAACTGAGGGAAGACATAGTTTTGTTCAGTTAATGGGAGATAAGGTATCCCAAAGCCACTTGGTAGAGGAATGATTAGTGCTTCTATTCCTGCAAGGAGGTCTTATTTTTATGGTCAGATGAAGAAAGTACTTAGGGCCAGAAATTAAAGATGTTTTCAAGGAAGACTAGAGGCTGATGGTGTTCCTGTGGATCCATGGTCAACATTTGCCAATTATGGGGAAAGGATTTCCTCATTCTACACCACATGAGGGCTTAGTGCTGTCCTGAAACCCTGGTTGCTTAGACTAAGACCCTTCAAATAGAGCCACAGTGAGGTGACATCATTGCAATCCATGTGTCACTGGGATGGATGGTGCAAAGGAAACTGGGGCTGTACATAGTCCCGTTAGCAGTATCTGCTACATCAGGCCAAAACTACTGATGTTAAAACATGTTTGTATGGCATGATTTTTTAAAGTATTTAATTTTTAGTTGTAGTTGGACACAACACCTTTATTTTTTATTTATTTATTTTTATGTGGTGCTCAGGATTGAACCCGGGGTCTCCCACGTGCTAGGCAAGTGCTCTACCCCTGAGCCACAACCTCAGCCCTGTATAGCATGATATTAATTTGAATAATTGACACAGAATCTGAGGGTCTGATGTTAGGTTGGCACAAAATGATTGAATAGGTAAGAAAGAGAGTACATTCACTTCTCCAGGCTGTAATGTTGGGTAGCCATGGGTTCCAATTCCTGCACCTTGGGCCTTATGACTGTACCAGATGATAACTTACTTCTGTCTGCTTCAGATTCCTCTTCTGTAAAATGGGAACATCATGCTACATTTCAGGATTATTGCAAGCATTAAGTGAGCAAATAAGCATGAAATACTTAGAGCATAGTAAGCCCTTAATAAATAGTAGCTATTTTGAACTGAAGTCTAAACTAAGTTTGAGTACATTTTAATATACAAGATCCTTGATACAAGAAAATCTCAACTCAGAAATGAAAGGATAATCATATCTCTGCTTTGCCAGTAGGAACTTAATAATAATAAACTTTACAAAGGATTATTCATATATCCTTTAATTAGAAAGCTGTACTCCCTTCACTTAAAATAGGATTTGACTTACAAGAAATACTATTTCTCAGGATCACTTCTTCTAAAAAGACAAAAAAAGTGACTATAGTTGAATAACCCAGGTAAGACCTGAAGAGGACTTGAGAAATGTCTCTAATTACATAACTAAAAATAAAAGGTTATAAATATCATACAAATGTGCTCACACACACACATGCACACATATTTATCACTGAGTTTCCTTTAGATGCAGATAGCAAAGCTAGCAAAAAGAGGAATTGGATGATCTTTCTAAGAATGGAGAATTTTAAAAGCTATCTTTCATAGAAAAATTTCTGCAGGGATCAAATATATTTCTACCTGTTGTAAACTGAAGTACAGGCCAGAAATAGTTGATGTGAAAATTACTTTTGACATTAAACCTACGGGACATCTTTGGGAAAGGAGGCAGGTTGAATTGTTCTAGATGACTGGGTCCAGCCTATAAGAAGAATCTTTTAAAACAGGTTAGTGTGGGTTATCAGTGCGGCAGCAGCTAATGTCACACAGTGTATATGTTGCAATATCCCCATGGCACTTCATACTTGCTACTCTCAGCTTTCTATTTTTCTTATTCCTGGGAAATTTATCTCATCATTTCCTTCAGAATCATTTCTGTTGGATACATAAGCATTGCTGGTTGCTAAGCCCCTCCATTCTGTCAGAGCTCCTTTTGCACCATGTCCTGAATGCAATGAAATATTCCCCAAACAACCTCAGTGTTCACTAGACCCACTGCTAAAGATAGAAATGCAAACTGAGAATTTCAAAATTAATCTGTTAACCTGATTCCATCATAAAGCAATAAATATAGATTCAATAAAAAAAAAATACTTACAAAAACTAATGCCAACTATAAATTATGTGTGGGGTATGTGTTCCTCTCAGCAAAATGTTTAGCATAGATCCTAGTATATATTAAAAACTCATTTGATAGTAGAACTGAATATATGTATATGTTTGAATATGTATGAATGTGCATATATAAAATGTAATATTTTATAGGTATAGAGAAGGAAAAAATTCCCTTAATATATTTGCTGAGAACTTTTCAGGGAACATAGTTAGCTTCATATTAAAAGAAGTTGTAGCCCACCACGTAGTTATGTCAATGAATTCTCTGTATTTCACAGAGCCAGGTCATGTGCATTTCTTCAGCCAGTCTCTTCCCTGAATAACATGACCCTGGTTTACTTGTAGATTCAACTTCAGATGCCGCTCAGCCCTGAGAGCTGGGTGCTCTTCCTCTTTGGGCCTTCTTCGGGGGCCTATCTGCTTAGTTGTGCATGTAGACCTTCTATTACGGGGAACGATATCAAAGTCAGAAAGCACACAGCTGGGTGTTTAAGAGTTCACAGCTTGATGTCTGGAACCTGGGTATTTGTAGTAGTGCAGCTGATGGCTGCTAAAAAAAAAAAAAAAATTAAATAAATAAATAAATAAATAAATAAATCAGCTTTTGATTTGTAAACTCAGCCAATTTGATCTGAAAGACATTGATAGGGGATAAATATAGAACTCCACAGTGTCACATTACCTCAGACTCTTGGTGTTTGATTTTCCTTTTTCTAAGTCTCTGGAGATATAAGCTAGGCTTGAGTGCTGAGAAATGTGAAGAATTGAATTGCTTTGGAATTGCTTGCCTAGATTCATTTAAGAAAATTCTATTTATTTAAGAGGTTTCTAATGGGTTAATGCAGTAACTCCTGTGTTTTTGATCCTATATAGGACAATGAACATAAAGGGTTAAGGTCTTCCTGGGTAGATGGTGCACATGCTCAGATAAGAGATCCACAGACAGCAACTACCTCAAACACTTGACTCACACCACCGTTGGGAAGCAGACTGTACCCAGTCCATAATTTAGCCATTAAGGTTCTTTGAAGAGTGAGATTCTTAACCTGAGAATCATTGAACTCAAACACTAGGGGTTTTGTACCTCTGGAAATAATTTTTTTGTGTGTATGCATGTATGTGTGTGTACATGTGTGATTGGGCTTTCCCTAAGTTGGAGCGATTCTATGTCTACTTAAAAGAGTTCTGAAAGCAGCCTAGGATACAACATAATCAACATCAACATTGCTAAGGTCTTTTGGATCCCACCTATCAGTGACTCAGAACTAAATCTGTATCAACACACACCTTCACAAGAAAAAAAGAAAGTCCTCAAAATACAGCCAGTGAGAGGTAGAAGAACATAACACACCTATAGTTTATATATTTTGCAGAGTGTGGGAAGTGAAGGAACTTAGGCATAATCCTTCTATGATTTGACATGCTGATCTGGGGACTTCATTTTTTTTGCTTAAAGTGGCAATTCCTTTTCACCAAAGCTTAGGTTGAAATGCTTAGAATATGTAAGCCTCTGCCATGCCCTTGGGAGCCCACTTCCAATGGGTGACGAACCAGGGGCCCTTTGTACATTTTCAAGAGAAGCAAAGCAAGGGTTTTCCTTGGCAATTAGCATTCTCAAAAACAGAGCAGAATGCAAACTATCCTTATGAATACCAATTTTTGGTGCATTCCATTTTATGCGAATCAAGCAAAACTCAATGATATGGTTGCCACTTTGGGAAGGCAGAGAGTACAAATCTGAGATGGGGTAAAATCATAATTAAGATAACATAATAAGTAAATTCAATCAGGTTCTGAAAAAATTATGAGGTACTGACATGACTCCTCACCCGCCACACAACCAAGCCACAAATCTCAATCAAGAAGTGATGGTGGAACCGCCCAGTGGTGGTCCTGGCTGGCTGTATACAGACAGTGAGAACTGTCTGTGACTGCATGAAGCCTTTTATGCTGGTGGGGGCAGAAGCGTGGAGAAAGGGTGAACCTACCTGTCACCTGTGGCGGCCTGGCCAGGGCCCAATGCAGATGCAGGCTCTAGAACCTTGTGTATCCAATCAGAAGACTTCAACTTCCTCCTTCCCAAAGGAGCACAGGAGAATAAGTGGGGCAGACCAAAATGGGGTTACAGGGATAGCCAATAGCATTGGTACTTTTCCATACCCTGATTAGCATATATTTAGGCCAATAACATTGATCCAAGTGTTATATATACTACTAGACTAGCAAACTAAAATGGCAACCCCTATTGGGAACTTCTCTTTCCCTTGCAGTAGTTCTGTTTCTATTCTCCTCATTTAAATAAATCCTACTCCTATCATTCTTTCTTTCCATTATCCTGTGAATTTTATTCTTTGGATTTGTGAGACAAGAACCTGGAAAGAAGTTGGCAGTGAGCTGCATGGTCTGTTGTAACAATGGAGAGCATAGCCTATCATTTAGATCTGCAAAATTGAGAGGTGCAACATGCCACTCAATAGAGGAGAAGAATCTAGATTTGTCAGCTGGGACCCTTGGAGTTGACCCCAGTAGGTATCCCCTACTGTGATTAGCTGCTAACACCAAAATAAGCATTTTTGGCTGCAGAGACCTACAGATTGCACAGGACCCATCCACTAACAGAAGGAGAGAATCAAGTTTCATATCAAAATCCAGTTTTAGTACTATTAATACTACAGATAGAAATACAATCTGTGCATTTGCAATTGGCTCATGTTATGGTTTAGATATGAGGTGTCCTATAAAACCTCGTGTGTGAGACAATGCAAGAAAGCTTAGAAATAAAATGATTAGGTTAGGAAAGACTTCACCCAATCAGTGCATTAATCCACTATTATCTATGGGCTGGTAGGATGTGGCTGGAGGAGGTGAGTGGATGGGCCATGCCCTTTGGGTTTCTATTTTGTCTGTAGAGATGGAAGCTCTACCTCCCCACACGTTGCTCTGCTTCCTGATTGGCATATCCTGATTCATTTTTGTTGACCACACTCTTCCATCAAGATGTTCTGCCTCACCTCAGTCCCCAAGGAATGGAGCTAGCCACCTATAGACTGAGACCTCTAAAACTGTGAGCTCCCAAATAAACTTTTTATTGTCTAAAATTGTTCTTGTCAGGTCTTTTGGTTGAAGCAATAAGAAAGCTGACTAAAGCACAGAGAAAGATTGCATATTTGTCCATGTATATAAAGGAATATCTACAGAAACCACACAGAAAGATCCACAGAAAAACAGAAAACCTATTGGAGCAAAATCATTAGAGTCTGAAGAGTAAAGGAGACATGGCTGAAAACCTTTGTATTTGTCATGTGTAATTATAGCCTTTGATTATGAAAGAATAAATATTTGCAAATAGTTCTCAAAATCTATCTGCCAATATAGCTCCTTTATACTAAATTATATTGCTTAAAACATGTGCACAGATCCTGCCCATTTGTCTGTAAATTCTTCACCTCTTCATTATGATTTCCACTATAAAAAGGTGAAATCTTCAACCATGCAAATCTATAAGAAAGAAGATGTGTGGAATGGAAAAGAACTGATTTACTCTTTCATTGGATATGCTCCTAATTGTATCCATATATTTCTTTTGTTTCAGGTAAAATCTGACCCATACACTCCTGGATCCTGGGTAGAATTCAATATATTAAGACAACACAAGCACAATGTTCCTGAATCCTGATTGTTGTTGTTTCTCTTATAAATCAGGTAACCTTGAGGAAGTTATTGAACCTCAGTTCCCTCCTTAGTAAAGTGTAGGTACTCTTTTATTACTCAGAGGTTGGGTTTAAGAATTTTATGAGAGTACTTGTGCATAGAAGAGTGATTGACACATGGGAGATAGCCAATGTTAGAGAAAACAAATCACAGAAAAAGTCTGGGGTACTCAACCCTAAATAATGGCAGCTCATGAGATTCTTTCTCTACTATTTCTATACACTCTTTCCAGTTCATCTGTGCTTTAAATCTCATCCCTACATTGGAAAAAAATCAGCTATGCTTATGATTTTACATCTGTATTACCATCTAAGGAGATGCTAATGAAATCCAGGCTCATGGGAATGCCTCATCTCTGTGTTCCCCAGACACTGCAGACTGAGCTTATCCTGCTCCCAAATCTGCTCTGGGCCCTGTGTCAGCTAATCTCTGTTGGCTGTAATGCCAACTTCCCATCCTCCTCAGGTAAAATTGAGTCACATTTGTTTGCTGTCTTTCTGTTACTGCCCACCATCAATCAACAGATCCTATTGCTCCTAAATCTTTAAGAGCTTTCCAGTCTGTTTGCTTCTTTTCCTCATATTTATTACTTTCTTAATTCAAGCCCTTATCAACTACTCTGGATTTTTTTCTCTTATTTTTATTTTTTATTTTTTTGATGCCAAAGATTGAACCCAGGTCCCCTCAATCATTGAGCCACAACCCCAGATCCCATCCTCTTTTTTTTTTTTTTTTTAATTTAGAGGTCGTTCCTAAGTTGCTGTGGCTTATGGCTGGCTTTGAACCTGAAATACTCCTGCATTAGCCTCCCGAGACCCTGGGTATAAAGGTGTAATGCCACCATGCCTGGACTACCCTGGATTTTTATGATATTCTCTTCGCAGATATTCATGCCTTTAATTTTTACTATTGCCAAAATAATTTCCCAAACTAAGAATCAGCTTCACCTCTAAACACTTTTACCATTCCACATAGCTCCTTGACATGATATGTGAAGATTCCTGTGGACTGGCTCTTTTCTACCTCTTCAGATTGTACATACCAATTCTTTTCTCCCCAGACCCACTGGATACACCCAAAAAGATCAAAAATATTAGGCAGTTTATTTAACCATATCTTTGACTTGTCTCCTTTTTCTGGAAACTAATCCTCTGTTTGTTCACTTCAAATGCTTGTGCAGCTATGCAGCTCTCAAAACTGTCTTAGACATGAATGCTCTAACCCTTTCTTGACCCTCAAACTTTTTCAATCCTCTACACTGTTTTTATTTTTATTTTTTTCTTCCTAGTGATGTGTTGTTGTGGACTCTAAGTTCCAAAAGAAAAGTGAATCCTTTATTTATCCCTTCATCTACAGTATCTACCCGAGTGCTTAACACATAGAAGGTACCAAATGATCACAGGACCAAGGACTGAATGAAGGAAAAGCTGAATATATTTTTGATAACTGTGGTACATACCGTAATGAACTACTTAGAAACAAACAAACAACAACAACAACAAAAAATAGCAGATATCTAATGTTTAAGATCTTTCTTTTCGTTATTTGTGTGTATGTATAATTAAATTCTGGGCACATAATGAGACTTCTCAAAATCTCCTAAGGTTAAGGATTTCATTTCACATTTCCTAAGGGGGACTAAAAGAGCCTACCTCAAACCAGGCCTGAAGTGAACAAGAAAAGAACCAGGTTTGGCTATTTCCACAAATATCCTTAGTTAAAAGCTCTTGCGGCTAACATCCCTGCTTCCTCTGGATGAGTTAGGATTCAGCATGCTCTAATCAGAAGTGTCTAGGACAGCTTTCCTATGTCATCATCAATCCTGTTGAATTTTTTCCAAGTAGAATCAGCTTGGTGATTCAGCCTTGTCTATCTGTAATTAGTAGGGGAATGATTGCGGAATGTGATTAGGCTCTTTACCTTCCTGGGACAGGCAGAGGAAAAAGTGCTGCCATCAACACAAAAACAAGCCACTGCAGAAGAAGGAGCAACCTCTGCAGTGGAAACACTAACCACATGCAAAAGAAAGAACAGCTCTGTATGAGGAATTGAAGCTGGCCTTGAGGGAGGCAGTTTCACACAACTGTTTCCAATGAGAAAGCACTCAATTCTCAGCTGAGAAGGGCAATGCCAAGCATAGTGTCAGTTCCATCCTGTGGGCTCCTCATCAACCTGTTTCAAGATGTTTGGAACCTACAGTGCACAAAGAGATCAAGCAAATACCATTCATCTGCTCTCATGCATCTGCTCACGTGACTTTCCTGTCCCTCCTTCCTTCTCTAGGTCTGGGGGGTTGTGCAGACCTCTGAGAATACAAGGTAATTCCCACCTCCCCCATCCTCAATTGTTACATTTAAATTGCACTAATGCCCATTCCTTAAATCTTCTTCAAACCTAGAAACTCTCTTCCTTTCCAATAATTTCAAGAGATAAAATAATTTCAAGAGCATTTTACTTGATAGGCACCCACATTTTTAATGGTCCTTAAAATGACAAAACTTAACAATTTTACTGATGAATCTCAAGTTATTTTAAAATTTCTGTTCTAACTCTCGACTTCAGCAAACCAATTGCCACAATTAGGACTTGACTGGCACCTTCCATGCTGTAATTGACGGTGGACAGTAGCTCATAAACCAATAAATGGAGTCAGCAGCAGGGAAGAGAGCGGATGGGGGCAGGGGGAGGGAGGTGGGGACAGAATGAGAGTCAGTAAGCAGAAACAGCTGATAAAATTACATATTGGGTAAGATTTTCATCACTAATTGACCACAACATCTGACATCTAGAAAAGAACTTAAAGAAGGAAAGGTTTATTTTGTCAGAGGTTGCAGGATTGGATGACTGGCTCTATTACTCTTTGCCTGAGGTAAGGCAGAGCATCAAGGCAAAAGGAAAGGATGTCTGAGAAAAGCTGCTATCCTAAGTTCTGGGAATCAGGGTGGTGGGAGAGAGGGAGAGGGAGAAGAAGAAGAGGAGAAAAAAAAAGGGAGAAGGAGGAAAAAGAGACAAGCACCAGGAAGAAGATAATGGTCCATAAGAGCATGCCTCCAATGTGACCTACTTCTTCCAACCATGCCCCACCTGCCTACAATTTCCATTACTTCCCAGTAGTCCATTCAGCTATCAATGAATTTATCCATCAATGAGTTCTGAACCCCTGTTATCTAATCACTTTCCCAGAACTCCACCTCAAGTTTCAACACATGAGCTCTGGATCTGGGTACAGTTGAAAACTGAAAGCCATTGCCACTCCTCTGGGAGTACTTAGCCTTGATCACTCTTTTGTATAAGGCCTGGAAGAAGAGTTTGCCTGAACATAGCTATAGCATCTTCTAATGCTCTGAAGGCCTTAGCATGGGACTGAGTAACCACTCTTTTCTCAGTGATTTATTTTCTTAAATAGGGTCAGCAAACTTTTTCTGTAAAAGACCAAATAGTAAATATCTCACATTTTGCAGATCATGCATCCCCTGTAGAAAATATTGAACTCTTCCCAAATCACACCATAACAGATAAAGAAAACACAAAAGTGAGTATGGCTGCATTACAATAAAGCTTTATTCAAAGACAATTAAATTTCAATTTGAGATTCTTTATATATATATAAAATAAAATAGCAGTTGACTTTCAGTAACCACTGGTCATTGATTCTAGACCTCCTGAGAATCACAAAATCCATGGATACGTAGTCTTATAAAAAAGTGGCATAGTATTTGCATAAAACCTATGCATGTTCTCCTGTATAATTACTTTTTCTCTAGATTACTTATAATTCTTTATGCACTGTAAATGCTACACAAATAGTTCTTAGACTATATTGTTTAAAGAAGAATAACAGAAAGTAGTTTGTTCTGTACATGATCCATACAGATGAATTTTGTCTTTGTTTTTTGCTAATATTTTTGATTGTGGATAGTTGAGTCCATGGATGCAGGACATGCTAGTATGGAGGGCCAACTATATTGTTCTTTTGATTAATACTCAACTATTCAAAAAACCTAAGCAATATTCTTAGCTTGCAGGTTGGCAGGTTGTACAAAAACAGTGTGTGGGCTGATCATGGCTTATGGGCTTTAGTTTGCTGAGACCTGCTCTGGAAGTCTCAATTTCCCTGGTCACTGCCTGCTTCCCTTAGTCTTATATCACATGTTGCCCTTTCTATGACCAAGTGCCACAATTTTCCTCCCCTTCCCCAGCCCTTCTATTCTGCACTCTAGGACCTTGACTGCATAATGGGGGGTCCCAGTTCTTGGGGAGATACTCTCCACCTAACTGTGAGGCCGAGTCTGGGAGCATGGGTATCCTTATAGACTGGCTACTGATTTTCAAATAACACAGATATTTTATTTCCCGGATCTTTGCTCTACAACAAAACTTGTGAAAGACACTTTTTAAAAATGCTGCTGTTTTAAGGCTAATGCTTTCTAAATAACTAAACAGCACTCCTTCTTCCACCTTAACGGCTGTTCTCCACTCAACTGGTCACTCCTTCCTGTGATGGTTAATCAGGAATGTCAATCTAATTGAATTGAGAGATGCCTAGGAAATTTCTAAGTTTAAGATACATCTGGTTGTGTCTATGGGGTATTTACAGAGACAATTGGTATGTGGAATGGCAAACTAAAAGGTGAGACCTGGCTGGATTTGGGGCAGCATGGTCCAATAGTCTGAAGGCTGAATGGAACAAAAGCAGAAAAAGGAGGAAGCTGCCGAAGATACAAGGTTGAAACTACTTGAGCAGGAGTATCTACTGCTGGTGCCATCAACCATGGACATAGGACTCAAGCTCCTTCATTTTTCCAAAATGGACTTTCACCAGCAATTCTATAGGGGAGTTTCTAAGCTTTCAGCCTCAGACTGGGGCTGTATCATTGGTCTCTCTTGTTCTCAGGCTCAGACTTGTTGGTTTGAGCAGCTACATTTGCTCAGTGAAGTGATAGGAAACAAATATTTTACTTTTCATGGAGAACTCATATGCACTGACCCAACACTTTTCAGTCTTATTTTTACTTTAATCTCCTTCTGATAAACCTGAGATTTTCAACCCATTATTGCAATTTCTTATTGTAATACCCTTAACTCTCACACTTTTATTCCTGTGTACCTTCCTCCTATCAAAAAGCCAACCCCTCATTTTTTTTCCTATGCATTCCTTCCCTTCTCACCTTTTCAGTTACTTCACTCCATCAGTTACTTTGGCTTTCTCCTACACTGTCACCAGCTTTTATTGTACTGGATCGTTTCCATGGACGTTTTCTCATGTTTTAACTGTCTGTCTTTACACCACTGTTTCCCAGTGACCCCACTTTTCACAGCCTCTTTGCACAGCCAAGCTTCTTGAAATGATGGTCCAAATGTGCTATCTCAAATTCCTCACCTTATATTCATGCTTCAACCAGTCCAATGTAACTTCTGTTCACACCTCTCTGCTGAACCTATCCATACCAAGGTCATAGGATGACTGCCAAGTTTTCAAATTCGTTGCACACTCTTTAGTATTTTCTTAAGAGACTTCTCAGCAGCAATTTACAAGGTTGACACTGACTCCTTCAAATGATCTTCTCTTGGCTTCTAAAATGTCCTAATCTCTCCTAATTGTCATTTGACTTTATGGTTGCTCTTTCAAGATCTCCTTTCATGGCTTCTGTTGTGTATGACCTTTATGTATTAGGAATCTTCAGAAATAAATCCTAGGCATTCTTTTTTTCTTTTCTTTGTTTAATCATTTCCCAGACAGTATTATTTGTTCTGTGGTTTGGGGCATCTAGGTATATAGCAATGATGCTTAAATTTACATCTTTCATATATTTCTCTTCTGTGAACCCCATGCTTATGTATACAATGGCTGACATAACATAATAACTTGGATGCCTCACATGGCATCACAATTTTGATATGTCCAACAACGAGATTGTGAGTTTCCTCTTCTATTTTTCTCTTGTTAATAATGGCACCTTATTAAACATATAATGTTCAATATTGCAAAAGTGACTCTCAATATTCTCTGACTCCAAATTCATTGGCAAGTATTATGGATTCTACCCTTAAGATGGGTTCTGATTCTATCCTCTTTTTTTTTCATTTCAATCTACATTAACTTGTATTTCAGGAACCATTGAAGTAATATTTTAAGCTTTCTAATTTAGAAAACATGTTTACATATATGTTTTTTTTTTCAATGATATTAAGCAAGTATTGACATTGGATCTAGGCATGCCAGATGCAGCATAAGTCTCTAAATAGCTCATTATGACCTGGTATCTCTTTATGTCTTTATAACTTTTCCTCATATTTGTCCATACTTGATTTAAGTACAACTGAAACAGCTTACAATTCCTGAAGAATGTCGTTGGATCTTTTATCATTGATTGCTCATACCTGGAAACATCTTTTATTTCTTTCAGGTCAGAGCTTATATTCATTCCTTATAATAATCCTTCCTTAATGATTATAGGCTCCCAAGGATAACACCCAGCCCTCCCAATTCACCATACCTTCTAACTGCTTGGAGTTTGTATTTATATTTGCATTTACTATATTATACTAAAATGGTATGGTTGCTTCTCTCTTTTTCCCATCAGACTAAAGGTCCCTTAAATAACATTTCTGTGTCTGAGGCATATAATCATATACACTATATAATTGACTGTGAATAATAAGTAAATAAAAGTAAAGGGGATATAAATTTAGTTTACTAGTCTAACATTATTTTTTGTCTATATTTTTATGGACAGAAATCTATTCGATACCAAAACACATATTCAGAGCCCTAAAATGAAGGATACCATCCTTGTTAAATTCATGATACCCGTACCTGACATTGGAGTTGCATGTATTACTACATTTCTGTACTGAGAAACTCACTACAGGTCCCAGTTTTCCTGTATCTGTGTGTGGTTTATCAAGGACAGGGGAGAGGGAGTTGTCTGCTCACTGACAATACAGAAAACTGAGTGTGCACATATTACTCAAAAGAACTTGACATTTAGGACTTGCAGTCACACTTACAATGGAGTAAGCACCTTCTATCGTACCTCCCATTCATTACAATTGGACAAAATACATAAAGAAATTATGTGAAAAGCCAGTGAAAGCAGTCTAATAAGGGTAATAAGCAGTCTAAAAATAAGAGTAATAAAAACTCGAAGAAAGAACAAGATAATGGTAAGTTTACTGTGATGTTTTTCTCTTACCTTTCCTGGCTTACATTCTGATAGGACAGAATCTTGAAATAGTACAAGTTCAAAGATAAACTATCTTTTTGATTTTAGAATGCAACAACTACAAAGAGAGAAATTCTCAACACAACTAGAAGCTACAAACAAGATATAAACAACAACAACAACAACAAAAAAAACCCCATATAACTGAAATTTAGATATTAACTGAGTGGGTATAGTGGAGCAGAGATGACAGAGTAAAGAGAGAGTGCACTTGTAGAAAAACAAAGTATTCAACCTGAACAACAGAGGTTAAGAGAAGGGAAAGGACCTGATTATAAAGGAGTAGCAGAATAAGTGTTTTGGGGTAATGAAATTGTTGTGTATTCTCTTCAGTTCTAGTGATGATGGCTAAACGAATCTATGCGTGCATTAAAACGTGCATAGAAATAAGCTAAGTTTAGTAGCTAACAGTGTATGGTACACCATTGGTGCCAAATAAATTGTATTTTATATGTCAGAATCTTGGATTTTCCCAAGTTTCACAGCTTCTTAAGGTCTACTTGTCCTTTAAGTTTAAATAAATCTTCTCAATCTTCTGTGTACTGAGAAACTCTCTTTTCCTTCCAAGACTTTGGGGATTCTTGGTTAGTTCACATCCATCTTGGCTTCCGTGGCTCTTGGTTTGATATTCTGCTAGGAATCCTTCTCCATTCTGTGCTTTGTGTGTTTCCAGGCTTCCTATCTCCAAACTGGTTGATAAAAAAATCCACTTCCATTCCCAGAGTAACACTAACTACAGATTCTATATACAGTGTGCAATGGTAGAAAGATTTTGTCAAAAGAGGAGATTATATTTACGAAAGCACACATAGCACCTAAAATTTTAGTCTTATCCATTCTTGTCTCCAGGGACAATATTGTCCCATTCACTCCCATAAATGTTTATTGAATGAAGAGCCCCAATTATTCCTCAACTTTATTCTCAATAGATACACACACATCAATCACACCCTAAACATGTCATGTGTTTCTTTATGTATACCCATGTATTCTATTTGAACATGAAAACATACTGCAAATTGTGAGCTCATAGAATTATAAGCTAATCTGAGACACACTCACATGCATGCTCACACATGCACATATGTTAACACATTATTCCTTTCTCTATTTAACAGAATACTTAGATTTGTAATTTATTTCAAGTTTAAATCAATTTTCAGATATTCTATATTGGGAAAAATTATGGAGTCACAATCCCCGATTCATTTGCACTTTACTTCATGAAATCGCATTCGTTAGGGATTTTTCAGTTTCCCAGATTTCTTTGCAAAGTCTTTTTTAGTACTTTTTTCCCCATATAAACCAAAAAACAAATTTTCCCTCAAAAATTCACAGAACTTCAACCCCAAATGACTTGATACAAACACAGCTCAAGGGTCCTAGGCTCAGTCACATGCACACTCAGGGTGATACACAGGCTCAGTGCTGGCTAAAAGAATGATCCTTTCAAATTATTAGGGGAAAATGAACCCAAACAGAATATCTGGATCATGAGCTCAATGTTCCTTCACTATTCATTCAAAATGTGTTGAATATAAGCATTTGTAAAACATAGCATACTTCACTTAACAAAATCACAATTCTGATTACAACTGTCATTATTTCACCATTATTTGTGCAAGAGCTCTGCACCTAACAGGGGAGCCTTGCCTAAAGGGTTTAAAAGCTGGTTAGACAGATCTGACAAGGATAAATGATCTATGAGCACTGGATGGCATATTCTGTGTCATTGACAGCCTGAGGGGTCTCAAATGGTCCAGAGAATATTTTTAAAAATAAATACATGCTAAGGAGGAAGAGAAAGGAGGAAGTCCTGGTTCATGGATCTGAGAAAGGAGTTCCTATGGTTGAGTTGTTTGAAGAGTAAGGACCCATCACAAAAGAAGAAAAACATCTCAGAATGTTCAATTGGAAGAGGCATGGGGACAGAATGAATAGTCTGGATTCTCCAGAAGCCCAAGATCAATGACAGAGCTTTCTAAACTCAATGAATCTTTCTAATTTGGCTTCTCAGAGGAGACACTATAGAGATTGTGGTCAGGTGGATTCAACAGTGGGTAGGACTACCCTACTACACATTGGTGGTGTTTAGCATCCATTTCCACTGGAGATTAGTAGAGTCTACCAGTCATTCTGATAACCAAAAGTGCTCTCATGCATATTCAGATATTCCCTAGTAATGGTGCCCAGTGTGAATCACTGAGTATGAAGCCTCTTCCTATGCAAGGATGGAGTACATAAAGCTCTAGTACAACACCAGAGAGTCAAGAACAAGTTGAACCAAATTGCTGGTGCAGAAGATTTGGAATGTGGGTAATTTTGTGTTCTCTCTCTAGCTTTTCCCTTACTGTTTCTTCTGTGCAACTAATAAATATTCATTCTTTGACTTTTTTTTCAATCTTGCATGCAAGACCTTTTTCCAAGAAAAGTATCAGGCATGCAATCCCATTTGGAAATATCTGCTAATAGTTGCAAATGCTTCTCTTGAGATTAAGTACAGAGTGATATCCCTCTGTAGCATACATAAGTAGCCTGTCCTGTTATAGACCTGGGTCGTTTAAGTTTTAGCTTGTCATTGAGTTATCTTGAGCAAGTTATTCATCTCATGTACTCCTCAAAGTTGGAAGAAAATAATATCTGCTATGAAGTTTACAGATTAGTTTAAATATTTCAAATAAATCGACATTCTGTAAATTACCACCAACTTTGTAGTTATTGAATGCTATTATTTCATAGGAATGAGAGACTGAAACTAAATGTACTAATGGTCAGTGTCAGCCAACAACCAATAAACAAATTTTAGTGTTATGAGTTTTCTTTGCACCTGGAAGCTCTTAGTTTGTAAGTGTCTACATCTCTCAGGATGAAGACATCCTGAGCTTAGCTGCATTCCTCTCATGATGCAGTTGGGTAAGTCAGAGTGGTTACATTAACAAGATTACCATCTACAAGAGGGTCGACTGTGCCTTGAATTGTAAAGACCCTGGTAGAGGGACACTCATCTGTCAAGGCTAGGGCAGAGGCAGACAGCTTTGGGGGCCTGGCAGCAAACATGGCCGAAGGAGAGATGGGGGAGGAAGGGGGGGTGATGTAAAAACTAAATGATCTCATGTATGTCCTTTAGTGCCAAGAGCTAAGCCTGATTTGCAGATTTGATGTCAAGATAATCTCTGTAAATATGAGTGAAGGAGAAGGGGCGGGGTGGGAGGGGAGGGGGGGGGGGAGAGAGAGAGAGAGAGAGAGAGAGAGAAACAGAGGCTTTCTACATTCCTGCAACCAAAGGGTGGTGAGGAAAACTGATGAGAGGTGTGATAAATGCCAGCAGCTCTCAATCAGGGTCAATGTGAAGGAATGAAGAGGGCAAGGGTCAGGGTCCAATTTTCTGAGCTTCAGGTAGGCCAGAAAACACTATTGCCCAAGGCGATTGAGAGCAGTGGGGTTCAGGTGGGAGGAGATGGGGAGTTGGGAAGCCAGGAGGTCAGGCAGTTTGCAGAGAAGAGCCCCAGCAGGGACACTTGTCCTTTGCTCACTGCCCTGCTCCTTCTCTCTGTTCTGTGACATCAGCCCCGGAACAAATCCTCCTCATTATCCAGGTAGAATTATCTTCTTTATCTCTGGGAAGATATGTTCACCATCATGTTACTGGGGCACATTCCTAGGTTACACCTGTGCCAATAGCCCTAGGCCTGATGGCCCTCACATTCGTGGTGCTAGGCATTGAAGACAGTTTCCCAGAGGCAGACAAGGAAACTTGCCAGCCCTGAAGGCTGTGCCCTTTCCCCAAGGCTTCTGGGGAAGAGTCAGGTGGGGTATGCATTGGAGGACTGGAGAGGCAGATGGGGGAGTGCCTGGGGGTCATAAGCTGAGGTTCTCCCTACCCCTCATTCATATGCTGAAATCCTGACCCCCTCAGTACCTTGGTTTGCAGGTATTTAAAGATAGGGTCTTTATAGATTTAATTAAGTTAGGATGAGGACATTAAGGTGGACCCTATCCAATATGTCTGGTGTCCTTATAAGAAGAAATTAAAGTACAGACACACAGAGAATGAAGACTATGTGCAGACATGGGATAAGGTGGACATTTTTATTTCATGGAGAAAGACCTTCCAAAAAAATCAACCTTACCAACACCTTCATCCTTAGACTTTCAGCCTCCAGAATTCTAAGGCAGTATGTTTCCATTGTTTAAGCCACTCAATCTATGTTGCTTTGTTAGGGCAACCTTAAAAGCTAATAAACAAAGTGTCCATCTGCTTTTCCCCAGAACAAATAAAAATCTAAGAGAAGGGAGGGAGCCCACCTTTGAGTTCCTACTATATGTCAAATTTTTCACACACTTAAAAAATTTAATCCTTATAATAATCATCTTTAATAGAGCCTGTGCTGAGGTTCCAGGAGGTTAGCTCAGTCTTTTGCAAATGTTTAGGCTGGTCCATCTATCTGAGAAGAGATCTAGCACTTCCTTCCAGCACTGAGCAGCCACCCACAAAGGGAAAATACAGAAAGAGATTGCTGAAATGGCCCTTTTCTAGTGATGGCAGAACAGGGGTTGCCACAGTTTATAAGCAAGAGCTGGATGTTTCATTTGCAAGCACCATTATTGGCAGGAAAATTTCAACTTTCTCAGAAGCCCCTCATTTTACAGGAAAGGCTCATTTTAGCATTGCCCATCTTGGCCTCCCCTACCAGACCTTTTCACTAAAAGCACTGTCAGTCCCTGGGACTAACTTAGAACAGGGTACTTTGAAGAAGAGT
The DNA here is from genome assembly GCF_047511675.1 of Marmota flaviventris. Taxonomy (NCBI): domain Eukaryota; kingdom Metazoa; phylum Chordata; class Mammalia; order Rodentia; family Sciuridae; genus Marmota; species Marmota flaviventris. The sequence continues at coordinate 116,620,027 of NC_092506.1, read as the reverse complement.
CTAGTGGAGAGAATTTTAGCAACTGCTGGGAGAATGAGGTGTGTCTCTTTTCTATCTTTTTAAAAAATTCATCATCTGGGAACACAACCATGATGGAAATATTTTTAAAATGCTAAATTTTCAATCCAAATTCACACTTGAACATTAATAAGGATCAGAATTTGCTCGCCTTCTTGAGGTTTTTAATCTCTGATCAGGATATTTTCATTTTTTGCCCCCATAATGGGGATGGAATCCAGGGCCTCTTACATGCTAGTCAAGCACTCTGCCATCCACAGCCCATAATTGTGCTTCTTGACAAAGATAATAAGGCACAGTCTTGCATTAGGACAATGAGTCTGTGCTTCTCCAAAAGGTGGTAGTAATTGTCTTAAGCCATTCACCTAGAATTCCTGGGCTTGTTATAGATGTTATCACTTTACCAACTCAAAGACAATCAGGAATTAAGAATGTATCAGAAATTTAGCTTATACATTATATAACAAGAATTGTCACTGCTTTATTTCTCCTATCTACATAATATTAAAGGAATATATGTTGATAAAGTTATATAACTATGTACCTACCTATAGACTCAGCTAAAAATCTCATATTCTATATAAATGTACAGAAAGATATGCTACATATGTGTGTGTGTGTGTGTGTGTGTGTATATATATATATATATATATATATATATATATATTATATATGTATGTGTGTGTTATACCTAAAAACTAAAAAGTGAACAGACAGGTACCCATAGATAGTGAGAAGATATTATATAGATCATATTCTCTCTTAATGGGAATAACTATTTAATTTATCATTTTGCCTATCCTATTGTTTTTACAAAAGTATCTGCTTTTGACTGAAAATAAAAAGAAAAAAATAATTCTAACTGAGTTTAAATATCTCAAAATTTTAATTAGTCTAATTGGAAATAATGACGTCTCACTGTTTTGGCAATTTTTTTCTTTTTTTGAAATATGAGATTCTCAAGACATCAACTGATCATGGAGGATATTTCTGCTCAAAATACTGTTTGGGAGAAAAATTGTCTACTTTGGGGGTGAGGTGGGGGTTGTCATCTGAAAGCTCCTAATGATCAGCATTATTCATCACCATAAAAAATGTGTCTATGTGTAAACTTGGAAACCAGAACAATTTATAGCTATTTCAAGTTACCCACTGGCTGCCAGAAACAAACTATTCCCCAAACAGCTCTAGCTCAGCTACTCTAAAGACAAGAAAATTTCTAAGGAATATTTCATGGAGATTTTAAAAAAAATGTTTACAACAATGCAAATATTGATGTCTCGGCCCAGTCAATATCACAATTTATTGTCCTTCAATATAAACATTGAGCCAGGCTCCCTATTGGTCAATATTTGCACTCTGGTAAATAAATCTTTATACTGGCTTCAGAAGATGTCAATAGCTACTTATTCCAGATAAGTAAAAGTAAAAACAGGAAGCATTATTTATTTTTTTGAAGTAAAATAGCAACTAGTTACATAAAGGCCCTGCAGCATTTCTGAAATATCAATATGTAGTTACTTTTGGCAATAAAACATAACAGTATTATAAAATGCAGGTTTAAAGCACACTGTTTGAAATTTCAGGAGTAGGACTTAATAAAAAATAAATTTCACCCATGTTATTAATATCGCAATACTTTTTCTAAGACTTGAAAGAATTCTCAGATTTCTTGTTCTTTTCATCCTATGAGAGGTTAATTTTTGATATTGTCCATAACTATGAGAATTCACAAGACCATATTGCTGAACGCTTCCTTGATTATGTGATTAACCCTTACTCCAAACCTAAAAGAAAAATATGCTTATGCTTGACCTATATGTGAAGGAAAAACTTACTGTCTAGTCATGCTTGGGGCTTCACATTTCATGCTTTGGAATCAAGCTTCCAGGATTATTTCTGAGTTTTCAGGGTTCTATATTTCTAGATGTCTGTTCTTACAGATTGGGGTTTTGTTGATGAAAGAAAGTTCCCCCACAGTCATTACCCAGTGGGTGGACAAAGAAATTAACCATTTATTAGTGTGCAGTATTACAATACTAATTGATTTATTCTTTTCTTTCTTTCTTTTTGCTATTTACTTAGTTATTCATTTTTGTGGTGCTGGGGATTGAACCCAAGTTCTTGTGCATGTTAGGCAAGTGCTCTACCACTGAGTTATGTCCCCATTTCAGACAAAGATGAACATGTGTTTCTATGTTTGTTTTTTTTTTTTTTTTTTTTTTTTTTTTTGCATTCTTACAAATGTGAAAAACATTCTGTCAGAAAACATAAAGGTTTTCAACTCCTTTTTTGGGAGACATTTTACTTTTGTGTGCATGTAATTTATTTACCTAGACACTGTCAGATATTTACTTATGATAACATGTTAAGAAAAGTAGTAGTGCTACTATACTGAAAAATACCTGCAACCCTCAGGCTTGTGATTATCCATTACTAATTGGTGTGTGGACTCAATGGATTAACAGAACATTTAACTGAAGAGAATGTAACCAAGCTCTAAGTAACCTCTGATCCCACCTGGGGTTGTTCCTTTATGGCTCTTAATAAAGTTCTGTTTTACTAAATGAGTGAGGCTTGGTGTTGATGTGGCTTCTTTTAAAAAAGTATATTTCAAATAAAATTATATGAATATTTATGCCCATCATAAAAAAATATCTACAATGTGGTAAGGGCTGAAAAAAGAAAATGAGGGTTTAAAAAGATAAAATCTACTAATGATGAGAGAATGTTATTTTCCTCCTCTTATTTTTGTACAGAGGTGACATAGCCCAGCAACTGCCCTGTGAGAAACAACAGCTTGCTTTCTGGAATGGCTGTATAAAGAATTGATATATTTTTCTTTGAAGTCTTGGGTGGGCCCTACACAACAAGATACAAGTGGAAGAGCTCCCAAGAAACCACAGAGAAGACTAAAATAGCTTGTGGCTTTGGGCACTTTCCTGCCATACTCTAGAAGTGTTCAGGCTTCTGTCACCTGAAAACAAAAACAAAAAGGAAGGGCCACTCTAAGCCTATGCAATGTGCAAAACAGGTGTCTGATGGAGAATCCTGGACTTTCCTGATGTGACATTACTATTTTTACATGGAGATATTGATGTCAATGGCTTCTTAAGATGAATCAAGGAAGCTTTACTAGCAAATCCCAAATTTATTTATTTGCATTATTCAAGCAGAAAAATCACTGTCCATTCCTGTATTTCCCTAATGATCCTACTTGAGAACCATGAAGGGACATTTTCTCTCGCTAACCACTGAATGACACTTCTGAATGCTCATGGTCCTCCATAGTTTATATTTTATTCAATGCAGGACTGAATACCTACAATGAGGGTTAGAGATGTATCAGTATCAGATACATGTTAATTTAGATAGGCTCTGAAAAAACTCCCATTAATCATAGAATCTGTTCCAACAATGACTGGTATTTAAAGAAGGAGCTACTAGTCATTATTTGTTTAATGAGTTAATAAATGAAGGATTACTGAGGTAGAACACTCACCACCAGAGAGCTATGTAATACAACTATTATGACACAATGAAATATTTTATACTGGAGGCCTACAATAGAGGAGGCAATGCAAAGTATTAAATCTGTTAGTTTACAGAGTCATTGTATTTATTCATTTGGTGAGTATGTATATGTGGTGGACCAGGCACTAACCTGGGAAATATCCATAGAAGGGTTAGCACTTCAAAGGAGATTTGAAAACATCAAATAGTAATAAAAAAATTAGGAGATTAAAAAAAGGAAATAACATATTTTCAGAGGGGAAAATAAATATGGTGTTTTAAGAGTTCTCTACACACTGTTGGTCAAGCCTATGTTTTAAGGTATAGAACAGGTAATGAGCTGAGCACTCAGTGCGGACATGTGGGCAGATATCTTAAGGATGACATGCAAATGGCTTTAGGGTTTTCCAGAGAATCATGGGGGCCATTTGGAAAATTTGAGATAGAAAATAACCTCTAGGAAAAGAATGGAGGCTGTAGCAGAGAAGAAAAAGTCTAAAGATAAGTGTCTCTTTAAGAAACATAGTACAATGATGATAGTAAGAGATAATATGTGTCCCAAGTGCACAATGGCAGAGGGGATTAAGAGAAATTAATATGTTGAAAAGAAATTTAGAATAATTAATTGATAAGTATAAGCAGAGTGCAAAAATAGGTGGACTATAAAAGGAGAAACCTAATTGGCAAGATTCTGTTTAGGATAATAGGATATTGGTGCCATTGCCTTAAATAGGGAGTACAGGAAGAATACAACACAAAAGACGTAGGAAAGAAATGGTGAACTCCATTTGGATAATATAAGTTTAAAGTGTCTGTAGAACATAAAAACAGGAATGTCTTATACATATGTGTTTGGATTTAGAGATTAGGAGTGAAGTCTGAGATTTATAGATCTGCTTGTTATGTGTTTATTGCAGCTACATATTGGTGATAGTTATAGTGGGGAGCATAAATGTGGTAAGTATAAAGTGAAAAAAGGAAAGAAGCCACGACAGAGTCACCTGGAGATTATTAGCATTTAAGCAGCAAACAGAGAAGGAGCCGAAACTAAGTTTATGAAGAAAACTTTAAAGGAGAACCATGAAATAGCATCATGAGGTTTATACGGTGTTTTCCAACTATATCTCCTATATACCTTGACTTTGCCATTCCGCCTATTAAGAGGTAGGATTTATGATCCTTCCCCTTGGCATCTGAATGGGATTGTAATATAATTTCCAACTGCTCCCTAGAAACCCAGCAGCTTTGCTCTGAGAAAGCCCCAGCAAGGCCACACAAAGAGACTACTTGGAGAGACCATGCACGCATGGGTGTTCTAGTTTGTGGATTAGCAGAAGTCTTCGCCAACAGTTGCTACAAGATGCCTACAGATGATTGCAAACCCCAGCTTTCAACTCACTCCAGGTTTTAGGTCTTCTCAGCTGAGGATCCCAGACATCATGGAGTGATCACATGTTCCTGGCCCAGAACTCTGAACCGTAGTATCTGTGAGCTTGGTTTATATTACTGAGCTGGGGAGTAGTTTCATACACAGCTATTAGAAAAAGTAAAGAAATGGGAATTCTCAATAATGAGTAAGTAGCCTTTAGACAACTGAAAATAAGCAGAGTTGAAATAACATAAAGAAGAATTACCTCTGGTTAGAAAGGCCCATGGTGATCTCATCACCATAGTGAGTTAAGCAGTGAACGAGACCAAGGAAGACAAGACCATTGAAATGGACTGCTTTCTGAAAGTAGGTCTTTTATCTTTCAACAACTGTTTGATGATATGTCAATATCAATTTTTTTTATATTTATCAATAACCTGTTATAAAAAGTCAACTGTTATAAAAATATAACATCTTCTGTTAGCTTTTAATTTCCTGTAGTTCAAAAAATAAAACTCTTCAAATTGAAGTTATTTATCACAAATTTCTACTATAAGAAACTGATATGTTTAAGTATTTTTTGGTATTATGTACATAGCACCCAGCTGTTACAATAATTACTATTTTGCATATCTAATTTTAATTATTATTATTATTATTGTTGCTACTAAGTAAATTGCAAACATCATAACATTTTACCTGGAAATATTTCAGAATGGGTTTCTATAAAGCAGTATTGTTGGTATTACATTACCAACTATATTTAGAGCATCCAAAAAATTTAAAATAACTTTATAGTAATTGACTTTGATGCAAGTTTTCCAAACATTCTTATTTTTCAGTTACTACCATGTTAAACTTTGGGCTAGGATCTAAAGGATGTGCAAGCAAAGAAAAAAGTTAAGTTAGAGGAAAGACTATAAAGGAAGTAGTTCTTCAAATACCACAATGTAACCTTTCATCTCTTTTTATCCTTATGAATAGAGACCTCTCCTTCAATGTCACCTGGTACCCCACACAGTATGTGCTAACATCTCAACTACTATTTTGGGAGAATCTACTCTTACATACAAAAAAATTCATATAAAATCATTAAGTCACAAGTGGCTTTATAAAATAAATGCTAATTTTTAAAACTTTTTTAGCTGTAGATGGAAGTAATACCTTTATTTATTTATTTATTTATTTATATTTATGTGGTGCTGGGGATCAAACCTAGTGCCTCACACATACTAGGCAAGTGCTCTACCACTGAGCTACAACCCCAGCCCCAATAAATGCTAAATTAAAAATAAAAGAATAAATGTTTTTCATCTTAGATAAGAAACAAGACAAGAAGTCACATTCTTACTGCCTTCATTCAATAGAAGTCCTAAGTAGGATAAGGAGATATGAAACAGAAATAAAATGGATCACAGATTAGAAGAAAAAAAAAGCAAAATAGTTTCATTTGCAGATGATGTGATTGCTAAAGGAGAAACATAAGGAATCTACAAAGTATCACCAGAAAATTATGAATGCATATAGCAATATCATAGAATACAAGGTCAACATACAAAAATCAATTGTATTCCTATACACTAGCAACAACATATTTCAATACTGTGTCAAGGATCCTTAAAATGTCCCCTGTACCTCAGAGATTTGCTAGAATGACTCACAGGACCTACCCTGTACTGTGTACTTGTACTGTGGCTAAGATCTGTTAAAGAGTGGTATATTGAGGACACATCCCAGATCACAAACGGCAGGGTCTGCAGGAATCCACCTGAATCTTCCTTATGCTCTTTCCTTCACATGAGGGTTACACAGAGCTCATTTTCCCACAAAAACAACAACAACAAAAAAATGCACTGAGAGGCATGTGATGTTTCTGCTTAAGGAAGGAAGACTCAACAGACAACATTTTTTGTTAGGGGTGGTCACATGGATATCTTCTGTTAGCACATATCAAAATTCCAGTTTCCCTGAAGAAAAGTAGGTGTTCAGAAAAAACACTACTTCATGCACAGACTGGGCACAGGGAGCCATATTACCATTTAGGCAAAGATTTTATAATTTTATTATTATTATTTTTAAAAATTTATGTATAAGAGAATGCATTATAATTCATATTACACATATAGAGCACAATTTTTCATATCTCTCATTGTATACAAAGTATATTCACACCAATTCATGTCTTTATATATGTACTTTGGATAATGAAGACCCGCACATTCCATCATCATTTCTAACCCCATGTCCCTTTCTTCCCCTCCCACCCTTTGCCCTATCTAGAGTTTGTCTGTTCTTCCCATGCTCCCCCTCTGTACCCCACTATGAATCAGCTTCCTTATATCAGAGAAAACATTAGGCATTTGGTTTTTTGGGATTGGCTAACTTCACTTAGCATTATCTCCTCCAACTCCATCAATTTACCTACAAACGCCATAATTTATTCTCTTTTATTGGGGAGTAATATTCCATTGTGCATATATGCCACATTTTTAAAATCCATTCATCTACTGAAGGGCATCTAGGTTGGTTCCACAATTTAGCTATTGTGAATTATGCTGCTATAAACATTGATGTGGCTATGTCCCTGTAGTGTGCTGTTTTTAAGTCCTTTGGATATAGACCAAGGAGAGAGATAGCTGGGTCAAATTGTGGTTCCATTCCCAATTTTCCAAGGAATCTCCATACTGCTTTTCATATTGGCTGCACCAATTTGCAGTCCCACCAGCAGTGTATGAATGTACCTTCCCCACACCCCCATCCTCGCCAACACTTATTGTTGTTTGTATTCATAATAGCTGCCATTCTGACTGGAGTGAGATGAAATTTTAGAGTAGCTTTATTTGCATTTTTCTAATTGCTAGCGATGATGAACTTTTTTGAATATATTTGTTGATTGATTGTATATCATCTTATGAGAAGCATCTGTTCAGGTCCTTGGCCCATTTATTGATTAGGTTTTTTTTTTTTTTTGTGTGTGTGTGTGTGTGTGTGTGTGTTTAACTTTTTGAGTTCTTTATATACCCTAGAGATTAGTGCTCTATCTGATGTGTGAGGGGTAAAAATTTGCTCCCAAGATGTAAGCTCTCTATTCACCTCACAGATTGTTTGTTTTGCTAAGAAACTTTTTAGTTGGAATTAATTACATTTATTGATTCTTGATTTTAATTATTGAATCTGTTTGCCAATCAGGTTTCCAAACCACAAACCATACAAGGGCCAGGCTTGCAAATATTCTTCTTTAAAATTATCAGTCTCTGGTCTGCTATATTGAATCTTTAAGAGCTAATGCTAATAAATTAACCATAGCTATTTTCTCACCAGAAATTGACAAATTTTCTCTAAAATATAAATATAAAAGTATAATAAGTAGAATAGGTTAAAAAGGAAAGAAAGAAAACAGAGAAATCAACTTGTAAGGTTTGTATCATCTAAGTCTTACTATAAAGTTATAGTAATAACACATCAAGTTAGACATATAGGCTGAAAGAGGGTAAGAGTTTGTTCCAAAATACTCATACACATTTGGTCAACTGAATTTTGACAAGTCACCAATGTAATTCAGTGGGAGAAGGATGGTCTTATCAATATATGTTCTAGAATAACTGCATACTAATCAGAAGATAATCAATACCCCCTTATATTTTATTAAAATATCTTGAAGAATACAAAGAACAACACTATCATGACCTTGAGGTAGTCAAAGATCTTCAGATTGTTCATAAAAGTCATGAATAAGAAAAAGTAAATGTGAGACAAAAAACTGGTAATTTGATTTTCATCAAAAATAAAACTTTAAGCTTTTCAAAAGGCAGTTTAATAAAATGAAAATGTAAGCTAAACAATGTAAGGAAATATTTATTACACATACACATCTGGCATATGACTTGTGTTCCAAAAATATGATATGCCTATATAACAATGACCTGCATTTTATGTAAAAATAGATTTCAAAAGATATTTCATAAAAGGAGATATACTAATTGCCAGTATAAACATGAGAAGATATTCAACATCATTAGTCTGCAGGAAAATATCACCACAATAAAATAATATTTTACACTGAACTTGCTAAAAATTTAAAAGACTGGTACAGAACAGTCTATCTAACAACAGCAACAAACACATCCTTCTCAAATGTATATGGTGCATTCTCCAAAATAGACCATGTGCTGAGCCATAAAACAAGCCTCAGTAAACACAAAAAGATTTAAATCATAAAAAGCATGTTCCTTACCACACGGGTTAAAATTTAAAATAACAGAATAAAATTTGGAAAATTCACAAGTAATTGAACATAAGAAACTCACCCCTAAGTTGCCAGTCATCAAAGTGAAATTAGAAATGCTATAAAATAATCCAGTTGTCTCCTTTGCTGAATTTGAAAAATTGATAATAAAATTTTTGTGGTAATCTGGGGGTCTCAGAATATTTAAAAATAATCTTGAGAGTGAAGAACAAATCTGAGGGACTCACATTTTCAGATTTAAAAACTTATAGCAATGCTGCAGTAATCAATATAAATGGATAGGTATGTTAATCAACAGAAGAACTGAGAGTTCAGAAGCAGGAACCCTGCTTAATGATCTCTAAATTTTAGCAAGCATGTCAAAAATTTCATAGGGAAAAGAATAGTCTTTTCCACCAACAGTGCTGGGAAAACAAAATATGCACCTATAAAATGATAAAGTTGTACTTTATCATATACCATATGTAAAAACTAACTGAAAATGGAAAACACAAGATCTAACATTCTTAGAAGAACGTGGTTTTTATGTTATTACATCATAAGCATAAGTAACAAAAGTGAAAAAAAAAACATAAAGTGGACTTCAACATAATTTAAAATAGGTGTTTCAGAGATTACCAACAAGAAAGAGAAATTACAACACACAAAACAGTGGATAATATGAGAAAATTATACAACTGTTCAGGAATTCTCATACCTAGGAAATATAAAGAACACTTACAACTTAATAAACAAAGACAATTCAGTTAAACATGGGTGAAGTCTAGACATTTCTCCAAAGAAGACATACACATGGCCAATAAGCACATCAAAAGTTGTTCACATCATTAGCCAGTAGAGAATAGCAAATCATAACTACAAGTAACACTTCACACCCATTAGAATATCTATAACCACATGAATGGATAATATCAAGTCTCAGGTTAGATATTGAAATATTGGAATTTAATGCCATAGTCAGAACTAAAATGGTAGAGCATCTTTGGTAAACAGTCTCTTAGCTTCCTCAAAGGCTAAATATAGAAGTACAATATGACCAGTGATTTCATTCCTCATTAGATAATCGAGAGATGAGAACATATGTCCACACAAAAACTTCCATATGAATAATAACAATAGCCCCAAATGGAAACAACCTAAATAGCCATCAACTGATGGATGGACAAACAAAATGCCAGTGTAATATTATTCAGTCATAAAAAGAAAGAAAGCACTGACAGATGCTACAACATGGATGAACCTTGAAAACATGTGGAGTCGACAAAGAGAGTGCCAAAAGACCACATATTATGTGAGGTCATTTATACAAAATGTCCCAAATATGCAATTTTATAGGGGCAGAAAATAGGTAAGTGGTTGCCTGGGAATAAAGGACTGTATGGATTAAGACATGAGATAAAGTATGAATTCCAAAGGTTACAGGTGTTTTTCTGGGGATAACAAAATCAATTTTTCTAAAATTGATTGCATTATACAAATAATTGATTGTTGTATAACTCTGTTAATATGCCTCAAACCACTGAATGATTCACTTTTAAATGAATGACTTGTATGTCAATTATTTCTCACTAATATTTTGCATGTATTTATTTTCTTTATTACATTTTTTTTTCCAAAATTAATTGTAGTAACATAAAAAGGACACAATTCCAAAGAGTAAGGATGGGGAGGCAAATGGAAGGCTCAAATATTTTTGGTGATAAAGGGGCACAACGGCTTTTTAAAACTGTCTTGTTCTAGCTTATAAAGTCTAATATACACTTAACATTCAATGCCCAATTCTTAGTATTTATCCAAAGATAGAAAAACATATCCACAGAAAGACATGTATGAAATGTTCATCACAGTTTTATATGTAATAGTCTGAACATTGAAATCACCTGAATTCCCTTAGGCAAATGAATGGAATAAAATTATGGTTTGTTGCATGTAAACTATATGTGACAACACAGATAAATCTCAAAGACATTATGAACGAGAAAGCCTCATCCCCCAAGCACATCTTGTGTGGTTTCATACACAGTGTATACAACCTTGTCTATATTATAGAAATCACACTGGTGTTCTCCTGGAGGTAGCTCTCTCTGAGAATAGAGAAGACTATAAAGGGAGCACAAAGGAATGTGCTCACCAGACAGGGAGGTTTACATCTTGATTAAGGTAGTAGTTACAAAAGGCACATAGTTTGTCAAAGGCCACCAACCTTAAAATGTTTAAATCACTTTGTATGTAAATTATAGCTCAGTGAAGTTGATTTAAAACACACACACACACACACACACACACACACTTTATGAGAAAGTGACACATCTCTTAGATGTGTTTTGGTTCTTGAGTGATGGAATTTCCAGAATGTTTTTAAATTGCTGGCTTTGCAGGACCCTCCAATCACACAATGACTGTGCTTTCTCACCTTCCTGCTCAGCAGCAGTGTCATGGTAATTCTCAGTGCAATAGTGTGTAATGCAGAGAACACTAAATTGGAAGTCAGGAATCTTGATTCTAACCTTGGCTATATCATTTGTGGGCTATGCAATTTTGGAATAAATCTTAGCCTATGGAATACCAATTCAGGCTTGTTGCATAGTTCGAAATACATAAGACCCATAACCATTTGCCACTTTAGATGTGATTGTTATTGAAAAGTATTTTGTTAACACAGGTCTACATTGAGAAGTAGTACACTCTGGTGAAAAGGTAGCATTTTTTTTGTGTGTGTGTGTGTGTGTGTATGTGTGGATAGAAGGCACAATGATGTAGCTCAGTTTGACATCCTGCTTGCTAGAGATTTTTCCACTGGGGCTGAAAAGGAAGACTTATTTGCCTTTGGACAATAATTAAAAAAAAAAAAAAATGGGAAATCGCTAGCATTGTCCTCCCTGTCCTCTCCAGATCTCTAGATCTGCCATGGAATGTTAATTTCAAAGGAAACATTCTGGAATACTTGAGGTAGGCAGTAGTTTCTCCTTATTTGGGATTCTTGTTTCATTGTTGGTGCTAGGCTTCCCTGCTTCAAAACAATATCACATCCTCTTTCCTTAGGAGTTTTGTCCTTTTCCCTCACAACAGTAGCCGCTCTTCTACTTAATTAATCTGGTCACAGGGAGTCTGCCTTTGGATTCAATTCTGATTTTTCTCCCCCACTTCATGCCACTCTTGCTGGTGGAGTTCACCACTGTGCATTGGGGGAGCAGAGACTCGGGTGATGTTTGATGTTGATGTCTGAGGCTGACTGTCCACCCATGGATGGTCACTCAGTTCACTCGGCAAGAAGATGCCACTCTCTGACCTGCCTCATGCTGCTCATAAGACTCATCATTCTTTCTTTTCTGCTGGTGAACATTGTCAATATTAATGTCCTCACAGCGAATTGGGCCTTTTAAAAGTATAAAATTAATATTAGCCCAATCTTATCTTAAAAATATGATGCAAATCTATCCTAAATTCATCTCTTCATCCCAAACACATGGCCACACAATGCGCGCAAGCACAAGCACACCCACAAACACACACACACACACACACACACACAATCATCAGCCAACCCTAGACATATGGGCAGCCTTTTTTCTCACCAAACAAGATCTTATGCCAAACTTCTAAAAACAAAAATAAAACAAGATGCAGAAGGTGTTTGACGATTATATGTGTGCTGCTAAACCTTCATTGAACTATTCATGGAGTCTGAATCATTTGAAAAAGGAGGATGATGTCTACAGTACATTGTTGTGATCCAAAGTAAAAGTCACATAATTATGTGCATGCACCCAGCACAGGGCGTGGCACCAAGGAACCTTCAACACACATTTCCCTTTTCAATTATTCACACAGACATTGACTGAGACATTGTGTCTTAAAATTTAAGAAAACTTTTAAGATTTCAGTAGTCTTGCTTTACAAGGCAAACCTTATCTGAACTAGGCTGTAACTACTGGGAAGACAGAAGCAGCAAGTGTGGTCTGATACTTTTCTACTCATGGCACTCCCACTTTATACTGATTTGGACTTTGCATATTGCAAGCACTCAATAAATTCTTCTTAAATCCATTTTTAGGTAATATTGTAAGTGTGAACACTGGGGCTAGCATTCTAAGATTCAGTTCTTGACTTCTGAGAGCCCATGCCTCACAGAAACAAGAAAAGCAGTGTAATCTTCATGATGTATTTGAGTATTATTTCTTTATATTAACTTCTTTCCTCAATGTTAAAGAAAACACAGACTTGGATGCCAGTGACAAAGCTTCAGGGATAAGATATTATTACAAATGAGTTTTTCCAAGAAAAATAGGCAGGTGTGCAAAGGTAGGAAGATGCCTAAGATGAGGGCTTAGGTGTGGATTTGAAACCCACTGGATATATGTAAATAAGAGGGAAGAAGAGAGGGAGATTATGTAAATTCCAGTAGATTTAAAGAGAGCCATGTAACCAAAGGGTGAGAAATGTATATATCTAAATGATAAGGTGTCTTCTGATGATCTTTACAATATTTCAGCAGCATCTCTAAGTAACCAGCTGTAATATATTACACTGTGTTTTTCAAATTAATTGATTTTGTGCTCCTGGACTGCAAGTCTAGTCTTTCATCTCCTGAATCTTTGCTATGAGACTAAATGAGCTTTCACAAGCAAACCTACTTTGATCTAGTTACTCTGGGGAAAGGAGGAACAGTGTATTATAGAAGACACTGCTTGGCCTTATTACAAGGTGCTTGCACATGAAAACGATGACAAATGGTGGGTGCCCCTCCCATCCTTCCTCTTCATTACCTGAGCATAGGCGCTAGATGTCTCCTTCACAACTTGATCTGCCCACCTTCCTGGTAAGGAGTAACAGCCACTAATGCTGGTACTCTATACAATGATCATTTGGTTGCAACAGGAAACATTTACATGCTGAAATATTCACAGCCCAAATCTCTCTCTTTTTATAATATATATATATATATATATATATATATATATATATATATATATATTAGTTGTTGATGAACCTTTATTCTATTTATTTATTTATATGTGGTGCTGAGAATTGAACCCAGTGCCTCACACATGCAAGGCAAGTGCTCTACTACTGAGCTACAATCCCAGCCCCATCAGAGCCCAAATCTCTTAATGACCTTACCTGGCTTAGGTGTTAATAACAGATTCATTTAACAATTCCATGTGTGATTCTGAAATAGCCAAAATATTACACACACATCTACAACTTCCTTTTCTATAATTATTCCCATTTGATCCTTAATTGGCTATAATACCAATACCAACAAAAATCACAAATTCAGATAATCTAGGGTACAAGGATTATTATTTTTACCACCTTGTCTAAAACCTATAAGACCTCATTCAAATCACATAATCTTTCTAGCTCTTGAGTTCTCTATCTTTAAAACTTAGATCATGCTACTATCTCTGAGAAAGAGATTAAAAGCCTCTCTCTGTTACCTCTGGTTTCTGATTGACTCAGAATACAGTGATCTTCATGTAAATAATATTCAAGTGGAGGATGGGACTCAGTTTCTGTCTAATCTCAGGTTACCCTGTTTGGTTTTTTGATCTGCAGCAGCCTTAGCTTGGACTCACCAAGCTCTGAGGTTATAGTGAGGAAGTCTGGGTGGCCACTGCCAGTGTGGACCCTGAAACCCAAGTCCACCTTGGTGAACAGAGAGGCCATAGTGCTTGCTCCTCAGCTGGACTTGCCCCAGGAAGGCTGTGGTTGCTTGGGAGCCTGGGTAACACAGTTAGGTGTGTGGGAAGTTCATACAGTTTGGGCATTAATTGGCTAGTCTCTGAGGGTGCAGAGGAGCTGGTCAATCAAGAATCATCCCTCACCAGGCTCAGAGGTACACACCTGTAATCCCAGCAGATCAGGAAGCTGGGGCAGGACAAGTTCAAAACCAGCCTCAGCAATTTAGTGAGGGCCTGAGTAAATCAGTGAGACCCTGTCTCTAAATAAAATACAAAGTAGGACTAGGGATATGACTCAGTGGTAGAATGCCCCCAAGTTCAATCCCCTGGTACCGAAAAAGAAAAAAAAAAAATCATCCCTCATCCACAAAACAGTGTGTTGTAAAGTGCAGGCATCCCTTGCTTCTGTTAAGTCACCCTAGAGATCAAGTATATTCCTGTGAAATTTGATCCGACACTACCCACAGTTTAGATTTTAATCCCAGCTCTGCCACTTGGTGGTGTGTTACTTTGGGCTTTATCTTAATACCTCTGCTTCAGTTTCCTCATATGTCTAAAAGGGAGAAAAAGAGTATGTAACTCATTTAGGTCGTTATTGAACTGAATGAGTTAATACCTTAAATGTTAGTGCTTAATGCACAATTAGACTTGGTCAGTGGCCAGCATTGTCATCATCACAATTATTATTTCCATGATGCCTTCTTTCTATCATTCTCAGCTGTCATGCTTCCTGCTTCTAGCCAAATTTTCTGTTAACTCTATGAGCCCCAGGTTTCTCACAATATAGTGTCTTTAGTTTCTGTTAATATCAGTACTGATTTTTTTGCAAGCAAAGATGTCCAAATTTTATAACACAGCAGCTAGAGTACAGGGTTCAAGAGGCAATGGAGAATTGCAGTGGTTCCTGGAACACAATCACAGCAAATCTGTCATCTCCTTTAGTCTAGGAAAGAACTTTAGCCTGTCAGAGTAGTTAGGTAATTTAACCACACCACACAGCAGAAAACAGCAGAGCCAGGGAAGTCATGTCCTTTTAACCACAGCCGAGATTTGTGAAGTCTTTATTATTTTTTAGATTTTTTTAAGTTGTAGATGGACACATCACCTTTATTTTATTTATTTATTTTTATGTGGTGCTGAAGACTGAACCCAGCACCTCACATGTGCCAGGCAAGTGTTCTACCACTAAGCTACAACCCCAGGCCAAGTCTTTATTGTTTTTAATAAAAATATCTGGCATTTGGTGAAATGTTAGCTAAATTCAATTGCCCAAGATGCATAGTATTATTTAATGCCCAGAACAACCCTAAGAATGAAGAGTGGATTCTGCTGTCATAGTACTGAGAAGACAATTACTGCCGGGGAAGTGACAATTCCTCTCCCACGGTCTCCACCACCAGGACACAGTGGAGTCACTACTCTCAGGTTAGCCGATGAACTTCAGACTTCAAGGCCCAGCTTGTCTCCTCTCCTCTGTGTGTCCTCATTTTAACATTTAACACATTACTCAGACTGTCAGGATGTAAGCAGTTGAGTACAGGGCTGCTTGGACTGAAGCTGGGATGAGAAGTTTCTCGTCTCCCTGCTGCCCCAGCTATCTGCTCTCTGCTTCTCAGCTGCCCATATAGGGCAGCGTTTATAATCCTCCTCCGTCTCATGCTGCCTTCTATCTCGCAGGTGAAATAGCTGGGAATCATAAATACCAGGATGAATGAGGCCAAGAAGGATCCACAGCTCCTCACCAATTAACGGGCTCATCTGGAAACACCTCACAGGTATATCTGCTCCCCATCTCCTCCTGCATCCATTACTGATGACCTACCAGGGGGCTCTGCAGGATGGTGGGGCAAGGCTGTGGCCCCAAAGTTACAAACCTAAAGGCATTTCCACATTTCCCCTGGGGAGGCAGCACAAGGAACAGAGGTAAACATACAAGCAGCTGTTTGAAGTTGCCTTTGGCAATTCTGTCTATTGGATACACTGTGAGACCTGAGTAATGAGATAATAAAGTTGAAAACACTTGGAAAGTAAAAATGATATGTAAATATAAGATACTACTGTCTTCACATGTGACATGCCTGGGAGGAACTCTTCTTATTTAAATTGGTTCATTTCTCTATATCTTTGCCTTTATTTTTTAAAGGATTCACGATGGCTTACAAAACCCAGTGTGTGTGCATGTGTATATATAGAAGCCAGCCTAAGCAAACGTGAAATAATGAAGCCATAACAGAAAAGATTGGCAGTTTTTATTATAGGCAAATCTCAAACTGTTGTATGACGAATGGTACTATAAAATAAAGTGAAAGACAACAGGCAGACTGGGAGGAATATCTGCAACATTTATAACAACAGGTTAATGTTTATAGTATATACAACATCTCCCCACATCAATTTAAAAAATAATGAACTCAATAGGAAAAAATGGATGAAAATTTGGACAAGCAATTCACAGAAGATATACAAATGCCCAATAAACATGAAGTGTGAAAAAATATGTACAATAACTTCCCTAGTAACTAGAATATGCGAATTAATATAGGTATAACTTTCTACCTATCACATTGAAAAAAATGTACACTATTGAGAGTATCTAGTATGCACTAGGAGGTGGAGAAAGGAGAACTTCTATGCATTGGTGAGATTGCTGACAAATGCAGCTCTTTGGAGGGCAATCTGGCTGGCAATATGAACCTTTAAAATAAATATGCCCTATGCCCAAGCAATTTCATTGCAGGAATTCAGACTATTGAAATATATATCTCATACATACATATACAAACATTTGTATGTCTGAGAGTATTCTGGAAAGTATTCTTTGAAAGTGTACAGCATTATAAATTGCTACATGTCACAAAAATAAATAGATACCTATATGGCCATATTATGAACTAGGTAGCACTAAACTGAGAGCCATTGAGCAATGAGGAAAAAATATGCTCTCGATGCTATATACCATAAATTTTAAAAAGTGTAGTAGACACTGCTGGGTGTGGTGTCACAGACTTGTAATCCCAGCAACTTGGAAAGATTTCAAGTTCAAGGGCTGTCTCAGCAACTTGGTCAGGTCCCAACCAACTTAGTAAGACTCTGTCTCAAAATAAAAAAAAAAAAATAAAAAGTTCTGGGATGTTGTTCAGTGGTAAAGTGCTCCTGGGTTTAATCCCCAATAGAAAAAAAAAAAAAAAAAATATATATATATATATATATATATATATATATATATATATATGGTTACAGAATGGCAAGTACAGAGCAATCCCATTTGCATTGTATGCCTTGCATGATACAGATGTCCAGATGAACAAATATATAGAAGATTCGTTTAGGATAGTCATCGAACTGTAATAGGCGTAAATGAGGATTTCATTAATTAAGCAAATAATAATGAATATTATGTGCCAAACACTACTAGATATAGGAGCTAAAGCAGAGAAATTGGTACTGAGAATGGGGTGATGTGGCAGCAAATATCTCAAGATGTGGAAGCAGCTTTAAAACAGGTAATGGTTAGAGGCTGGAAGAGTTCTGAGGTACATGCCAGAAGTGCTGAAATTAATATGAACAGACTACTAAGGTGATTCGGTGAAGGCTCAGACAACAAAGAAGAAAGATGAGGTCTTATGGCTCAGATCTGGAATGTCCCAGAAAGTCACATGTATTCAGAAGTGGGGCTTTTGGGAAGTGACGGGACCACGAGGGCTGTGACTTCATCCGTGGATGTTGGTAGCTAAATGGAGTACTAGGTGCTACCTAGTTGGAAGAAATAGGGCTCTGGGGATATGCCCTGTCCTTCTCTCCTGTCCTTCTTCTATCTCTGTTTCCCAAATGCCATAAGCTGATTAGCTTTCCTGCACTACACCCTTCCACCATGGTGTTCCGTCTCATATCAAGTCCAGAGCAATGAAGCTGGTTGACTATGGACTGAAAGCTCTAAAACTGTGAGCCAAAATAAATCTTTCTTCCTTTAAGTTGTTTTCCTCAGGTATTTTTAACAGCAACACAAAGCTGATGAACACATGAAGAGAAAAATGCCATATTTTTTAAGAGGATTCATAAATATTCATGTGCGTGATATTGGTAGAAATATGAATGTGAAGGATCGTTCAGATGAGGTCTCAGAAATGAAGAACCTGTTATCAGAAAATAGGGAAAAGGAAACCCTTGTTATAAAGTTGTGAAAAACTTGGCTGAATTTCATTCATGGACTAGTGTTTTTGAGGAAGGTAGAACTTGTGAGCTGAGGATATTTCTAAACAATGTGTTAAAGAAGCAGCCTGGTTCCTTCTGACTGCTCATTATAAAATGTAAAATGAGAGAAATGAATTGGAGACAGAATTGTTGAGAAAAAGGAAAAAAAAAATCATAAAGATTGGAAAATTTCTTGGTTGGTTTGTATTACAAAAAAAATAAAGTGTGTTTGGAAGAGACCATGATGGATATTATAGAAAGACCGTTTTATAAGGAAGAGTATGGGTGTGAGCCACAGGTCTATGCAGCTATCCCAGCAGGAAAAACAGTTTGAACGGAGGAAACACACCGAAGGAAGGTTGTCTGACTGGACTCCCCAGGATGGCACCACAGAGCTGTCCAGCTGTGGATGTGCCCCAATCTTCAATTACTTGAAAGTAATTCAGAAGTGATCAGGGCTGCTTCAAACTCTGGTTTCAAAATGCTAGGTTGCCCCAGGCAAAGCACTAGGGTTGGGGGTATTCAGGGCTCCTGTAAACCCTACCCTGCAGAGCAGTGGGAGCAGAACTAGGACCCCAGTGGGACAGCAAGGCATAGAATAGAAAATAGGATTATTATTGAGCCTTAAGACCTGGAATTTGCCTTGAAGTTTTGATTTGCCTGGGACCCATTATCTCTTCCTTTCGTACTATTTCTCCATTTTGGAATGGGAATGTCTACTTCATGCCTGTCTCTCCATCACACTTTGGGAATAAAATGTTGTTTTGTTGCATAGATCCACAGACAGAAATGATTTTGAAGAGGTAAAGTTGAAACTTGAGGCTCTGGACTTTACGTTTCATTGAGGTTTTTGAGGTGAGTGGGATAGAATGAATTCATTGTAGCCATGAGAAGGTCATGACAGTATGGAGGTTTAGGGGTGAACACTATAGACTAAACGTTGTCTCTCTCTGAAATTCATAGGTTGAAGACTTAATCTCCTTGTGGTGGGACTAGGAGGTGGGGCCTTTGGAAGGTGATTAGTTCATGAGGGTAGATCCCTCATCAGTGGGCTTAGTGCCTTTCAAGAACAGGCAAGAATATTGCCACCTGTAAGCCAAGATGAATGTCCAGTCATTAAATCTGTTGGTACCTTGATCTTGAAATTTCTATCCTCCAACACATGAAAAAGCAACATTTGTGTTAATGTCTCTCAGTCGGTATTATTTCGTTATAGCATCCTGAACTGACAATACTAAGTCGTGAACAAGAGAGACAAAAGGCTTGCTCTCAGGAACTTACACTGCATTGTGGTCAGACTAAATGAATAAAACTACAGAATATAGACATTGATGCATGATTAATGAAGGAAGAAAGCAGGAAAGTGGGAAAAGAGTCCTGGAACAGGGAGATGGATTAACACAGGAAACTTGGAGAAATTCCACTGAAGTAACCTCTATGTGATAGCCCAAAGAAGATGAGAGAATGAGTTATGTAGACACCTAGGATAGAAGTGTTTCAGGAAGATGTGATAGCAAATGCAAAGGCCCTGAGGTAGAAAGCCACATGGCACCACTTAGGAATAGTGAGGAAGGCAGTGTGACTCAAGCAGAGTTTTCAAAAGGAAGAGATAGAAGAAATGAGATGGGAGAGGGCAAGCTTGTTCTCTGAAGAGGTGGGAAAGCACTGCAGGATGTTAATCAGTAGATTGACAAGATCCAGCTTTGATAAGATCACTTTAGGTGCTGTGCAGTTAATAGTCTGAAGCAGGGTTAGGGTGTGTAGGCTGAGGCAGTAGTGTTAGTAGGTATCACAGAAATACAGGAAAGAGCAAACAGGGGCTTGGGCCAGGCAGGTATTCAATAAATATCAAGTCCTCTTCATTAAGAGTATATCATGTTCTTGAATTTTAGTTCTATGGAATCCATAGTTGTCTGTGTTATTGTGCTTCTACCACAGAAAATAAAATCAGACCTGACAGGATAAATACCAAGTTTTGATTAGCATTGGTGCCTAGCTGGGGTAGACAGAGACTTTGCATTAGCATGTGACCACTTTGTTACATACTGGATGGAGATGGGTGGGCCTGGACCCAGAAAGGGTCTGATGGAGTGACAGACAGGGTCAGGGCAGAAAGCTACCTCTAGGAAGGAGTCTACCATCACAAATTAAGTCACAAAGGAGGAGTGCCAACCCAGAAGATATCCAACAAAAACTTGTGAGAGAATGGCATGGGGTAGATTTTTGAAGTGGAAGAAGCAGTAATTCTCAGGCAGGGTGCAAGTTTGAACATCAGGCAACCTGGGCATCTTCCCAGAGGTAAGGCAAGGTATGCAGGAAGCATTAGGGCTTCAATGAAGGACTGAAAAGATGCTGCTTCCCCAGAGGCTACAGACTAATGAGTACAGAAAATCCCAGAGCCTGACACACAGCGGCCTGGGTAGGTGGTAGCTTTGCATATGTTAGTGAGAGCAAATCAGAAGCCACTCACAAAGAGTGATGTGGGGCTGCGGTGATGGTTGTCATGATCCTGGAAAGACACTTGAAGGAGATGATGTCTGAATCACCCTAGCTTCTAAGACATCCGCTATAGACCCTCTGTCTACAGCATTACCTAAATCTCCTAGAGGTTTCTGTTGGGGGAGGCCAAAGAAGTAGAAAGCTGGATGCTCATTGAATATGGGGATTAGATTTGGGGCAAGACCCAGCAATTTGGAGTCCCCTTCATCCAGCTGGAGCCTCATTAATGGTGCTGCTGGGGAGAGTCCCGGATTAGCAGCTGTCAGTGGGTTCAACACAGCCACCTGCCTTAGCTTCACCAGTTTTCCATTTGAAGTTCTTGAAAAGTTTCCCCACTGTGACTAGTCAAACATGATCTGTCTGCTTTCTCCCTTCCTCCACTCACAATATTTATACTCATTTCTTTTATTGAAATCTATCTGCTCCTGTTCTATTAAAACAGTTTGACTGGCAGCTCCTATTCTCCCGAAGCCTGAAACCCATCTATTCACCAGACAATGAGGTACAAGCATTCTATCTTCTATTGTGCTCGTGTGGCCTTCTGCGCTCCCATCTTCAATCTTAAAAGGCATGTCAGAGATGCCTCCATCTAAACTAGGTCCTGGAACATGGGCAATTGAACTACTAGTTCTGCATTTAACCAGTTGTGACCAAGCAAAGAAAAAAGATCCCAAACCTTCCGTCTCTGCAGTGCTTGACCTAGTGGTCTGCCCCACTATTTACAATATAATAACCATCACTGAATGAGACAGGGAGCAGTATTCATACACTCATGTGGGAGTGAGGGTCTGTGTGTCCCAGAAGTATGTTTGTGTGTACTATTAGTACATGCCTGATGTTCCAATTCCAGCACATCTCACACAATCCTCTCGTAGACCACTGCATCCACTCTGAGGTGGGGATCATGACCATCCTGATTTTAAGGATGAGCAAACAGAGGCTCAGAGAGACAAGGTAATATGTGAAGCCTCTCGTGAGGTTTTGGGAAGTTCTGGCAGAGGAGCAAAGCTACTGTAGTCTTTCAGACACAGAATTATTCTGCTAAGAAAAACCTTCCTTTTCTATAAGTGAGGAAGGGGACAGTGGCTTAGTGCCCCAGGCAACCCTAAAGGAAATAAAGAATCTTTTCACTTTTCCATACAGTTAACAGATGTGCTCACATCATGGAGCGGAATGAATGGAGCCAATGACTACAGCTGAATCTTCCTGCTCCTTGGCCTGAGTGTGTTCTGGGATGCAACTGTGACATAAGTTGCAAATGGTTTCCCTCTCCTGAAGAATGTGGGTCTAAAGTGGTGCTCAGGAGAAAACGACGGCAAGGCTCCTATAAACCACTTTCTAAACCAGGCTGAAGCTTATGACTTAATGGGTTTGGGGAGCATTTGAACAGAAGGTTCCCTAGTGTTCTGCTGCCAACACCTAAAAACTCAGCTGTGTTTCAGGCCATGCCCCGGAGATGAAGGTTTCCCCATCTGTTGACCCTCTTTGCTGCAGATCTTTAGCCAAGACAGGTCCATTTGGCCAGATTGTGAATAAAATCATCTTGTGAAATATTTTATGATCTAGTTGTGCGCACTAATGGCAAGTTGAACTCGCGGACACAGATTTTTACCAAATTTTAGCTCAAGGTGATGAATGCCATACCAGTGATTTTTTATGAGCATCTTTTATTCATTTTCTGGTTTCTCTAGTTTCTGATTGTATCAGACATATTTTGAAGCACCTTTGTCCAAAGTAAAACTCCAGAATTTTCTTAAGAAAAAATGATAACCAAAACATTCTTTCCCATGGTAATGCAGAGGCAACATAAAGTTTTGCAAAACCCATTATAATAAAAATTTAGATTCTAGTCTTGCTTCTGCTACTAATTAAGTGCAAATTTGAAAAATCCACTTAAAATCTCTGAACTTGTATCCTCTGATCTTAAAAGAAAAAGGTTAGGTTGTGTGAATTTTTAAAAATACCTCTCATATTTAATTTGATTCATCTATGGACCCTTCTGGTAACTAAACAAAGAAATACTGCCAAGTTTAACTCAGGTTTTAAATTTAAGCTTAGGACTAGGCTGAGCTCTATACTAATTAAAGAGTCATGGAATATCCTACATGGTAGTCCTCTCCTTCCCTGTTTCTTATTCACAAAATACCTCAATGTTTTCTTAGAGTACATCTCCCCTGCTTCCCCAGTAAGTCCCTTCACCACAGACTCTATAAAAAGTTTTAAATACTTATTTCTAGTTACTCCTCTTCAGTGAAAGGCCTGTTTAACCACCTTCATATATGGTTTCTGTATTTCTTTTGTTTTCCTCCAAGCATTTCTTGTGGTTGCAAATCCTGCCCCATGTTCATCTCCTGCCTTTAAGTTTGCACACTAGAATTTACACCTGTTTACAATATTAATTCCATCAAACTTTCATTCAATAAGAATTATAAAGGAATAATTGTACTAGAAAATAACATATTTGAGTGGTGAGAGAGGTTATAACTGTAATATTCCTTTTGTGTTTATGCATGAGATGGTTATGTTGCAATCTCCTGGGCTCCAGCAATACTCCTGCCTCAGCCTCCCAAGTAGCTGGGACTCCAAGGCATACACCACACAATGCCTGTCTGATGTAATGTATGTCATTTACCTTACCCCCACCAGCTACCCTACTAAACAATAATCTCAGAAGAATTAGAGGCATGTGAGGTGGTCAATATTGACCATAATCTCAGAAATGGTTGGTTAAACCAGGGCAGTCTACACAACAGAAATCTTATAGAATTGAACACTGAAGAGTCTTCCAAATAAAACTCTTAGGTATCTACTGAATTGAATTATTTTGACTACATTCAACTGAGCATTGAGTTTGACTTCCTCATATATGAAAGGGTGTCTATCACTGTCTTTGGATGAGTACTGATTAACTATAATAACATGCTGGTGGATGGTTGACTAAGCCATAAACATTGTTCTAGTTCCTGTGTGGTACCCTTGTTTGCTTGTGGTGATTGAAAATGGTGGGTCCAATGAAAGTTTCTAGGTCAGTTGTCTCTACACTGTGTCCCTCAGTTGGGAAAGATCTGCATTTCTTCTAATTGCTGATGACCCTTGAAAGAATCAAGGGTCATCAAGAGTCTTGCCAAACTTACAAGAGTGCAAACACATAGGAAATATATAGACAGGTCCCTACGTTAGCAAATCACACTGAAAAAAGGAAACACGCTTTTTTAGGTGATACATTCTGTTTGAAATGTATCGACCATCCAGGAATTGCCCAAACATTTGGTGACACTGAAGCAGCCTCTAGAAGATTATCAGAAAACGTACCATCCATTTAAGCCAATGCCCAATATACTTTATCTATGACCAATCCTGAACTTGAGAAGAATGCACAATGACAGAATAAAATAACCATTGATGGTGACACAGGGACAGAGGATGATTAACAACCAAGATGAAAACAGAATACAAAAAAATCTGTCCCTCTGTCCTATGCTTTTTCTGCCAAAGAAAATAATACCCATCCAAGCATATCCAGCTCCCAGCCCATAGGATATTCTAGTCTAAGTTCTAATTAGGGATGGTCTGTGGCTCTTCATCTCCTGGAAGATGGAGCCATGCTATACCAAGCCGAGCTCTTTGCCTGTGAAGGACTGTCTTAGAAATGCCCAAGCAGCTGTCCGTGAGCCTCTGCTGTCACCAAGTACAAATGTGTCTGGTGGGTGAGGCTCTGCTGCTAAAGGCACAGCAAATGCCAGCTCCATTAGAATGGCAGGTGAGCAATCTATTAGGAAATCGAAGGCCCCTCCCTCATTATAGGAAAATAAACGAGCTGTGTCTCACAGGGAGCAGGGAGAGGGAGAAGGAATTCTTTTATAAAGGGAGGCAATGGGCTTTGAAATAAGACAGATGTGGTTTGGAATCCTGGCCCTGCCACATGGAAATTGGATGGCTGCAAGCAATCCCTTTAAACTTTTTGAGATTCCTTATCATTTTGCAAATGAGTCAAATATAATTCCTAGCTCATGGGAGTGGGAGGATTGGTAGAGATTAGGTGTGAAGAAGATTCAGCCCAGAAGTGACCCAAAATGAAGGTTTGGTCGCATTTATTCCACTCCCTCGGTGTGGCTAGCAATCTTAGGAGTTCGCAGGCAGCACTGCTTGGCAGGATGAGGACCAGACCCCAGCCTCTCCCTCTTGTTGCTCCAGGTCCCCTCAGTGGGATGCTTCTCAGTCTCAGCAGCATATGCTCCAGTTCTTGCCCTCTGGTAGTGCTGTGTAACTCAGGCTCTTTCCAAACTTCTTAAAGTACTTTTCTCCCCAACTCCTCACTCCTTTTCTATACCCAGGAGGGCTTGAGGAGAGATTCCAACCTTGGAGAGACTTAGACCCACCACAAGTTCTCCTTTTATTATTTCCTTCTTGCAAGGTGAGAGAGGACAACGTCTCAGAATGAAAGATTCTCCTCCATGCCCTCTCTCAGCAGAGGCCCTAATTCATTTTTCATGGCCCCTTGCAGTGACAAAAGCCGCTGCTTTCTCTCTTGTAAGCGTGCTCCATGCAATAAGTCAAAGCTGATGTGCATTTTCCCCCTGGGTGCCAGAGCACACTTTGATTTAATTTGCCCTGTTGTTTGGCACAGAGCCTTTGCCGGGGAGTTTCTTCACAAACCTGGGGAGGCGAGGCCCTGACAGCGATGGGGTGCAGTGACAGATGGGGTTCAGTGGGTAGTGTTTAAATAATTTGCTGCAATGATAAAGGAAATGTTGGAGAGTGACAGATGCTCCTGCAGAAAGGCAGCCAGACATGCACGCGCGCTCACACACACACACACACACACACACACACACACACATCTTATTTGTGGGATTTGGGGGCCCTGAATACAACATGGGTCAATGAAGACAGGCCCACTCTCTTTTGACTGAAATCAGCAGGGGCACATGTGAGCATGGAGCTTTGGAGACTGTAGGACTGATGAACCCGCTTTTGCCTCTCCTGTAGTCACTGAAAACTGTCAGCAGGGGCTTTGTGCAGACACACAGGTGTAACAATTATGTCTCTTTCTCACTCTCCACCCCAGAGCAGACCCTGCCTGTCAATATAGGCCCAGGGGAAAACAACAACAATTCCATGGGAGTTGCACTGGATTCAGCAAGCATTCCTACCTAATAATGACCTGCTTAAAAAAAAAAAAAAAAGTGTGCAATGAATGAGAAGGGTAAAAAAAGAGAGGAAAAAAGTAAACAAAATACATTGCTAGGGTTTGGATATGGTTTAGGTGTGTTCCCCCAAAGTTTTTATGTATTCAAAGCTTAGTTCTAAGTGGAGTGATATTAAGAGAAGTTGGAACATTTAAGAGGCGGGGCTTGGTGGGAAATCTTAGATTATTGGGGACATGCCATCAGAAGGGATTTATGAAGCTCTCATGTGATACCAGTGCATCTCCTGCTTCACTCTCTTGCTACCTGTCTGATCTTGTGATTTCTCCACCTTGTAAATTTTCTCACCATGGCTCTGTCTATCATGAGGTAATGTAGCCACAGGGGCCCTTGCAAGAACTGGTGAGTGGTGTTGGACTTTCAGCTTCCCAAACTGTGACCTAAATATTCCTCTTTTCTTTATAAATTATATAACCTCACATATTTTGTTACTGTTACAGAAAATAGACAAATAAGGTTATATAATTTAGTAGTGGGAAGGAACTAATTGGCTCAGTTAAGGGGTGAGTGTACATGTCACAGAGGCCCCAAACCAGAGGCAATTATTTTGACTCTGATCGTGAGTTAAGGATGGCATTCAAACTACTGTCAGCTTTCTTTGCATATTGCCTTTATGATCATCAGAGAAGCAGAGCAAAACACTGGACAATAGATATTATCTATTCTTGATGCCATAGTCATAATTATGGTGGGGTCAGTATGCTGTCTTCCCAAAGGAAGGCCTGCACATAGGAGGGACACAATGGAATATGTTGCAAGTAAGGCAACAGCTATATTGGAATCATTGCACGTGTGCAGGAGAACATCAGAATGGGAAATGGTTGCTGAGTGTTCACCTAACATGGCCTAGACTGGGTAGCCCACATTTGCCTTTTAAGAGGAAACATGCACAGATGTGGTGCAGAAGGAGAGAAAAGAAGGTAGGGCATGTTTCAGGTAGGCGGAAGTTCATTGGGTTTGTCTATTTGGTTTCTTTTATTCTTTACTTTTGAATTTTTAAAGTGTCTTTGTGTGTGAGATGAATTATGAGAGAAGCACAGGGAAGACATAACCAGAAACAAGTGTGCTTATTGCAGAGGTGAGCTGGAAGGAGGGCTCAGAAGGAAGATAACAAGACGGCAGTGGAATAGTGACAGGAGGTGGTTTGGAATAGAGAGCACCCAAGTGAGAATGCAGAGCTGAGCAGGCAGTGGGACCAATAGGCATGAACTATCTCCTGGCCAAGAGTCAGCAGTGGAAAGTTGAAGGTGACTCAGGTGGTATGGCACCTGAGCTGAGCTCAGAAGAGAGGAGCTGCATTGGAGCTGAGTCTGTTTGCTGGCTCACCTGTTGAGAATTTAACAGCTATGGATTTCACCACCCACTTCTACCCCCTTCCCTAACTGGGCAGTACGCTTCATTCTGAAAGGTGAATTGAGATTTGCCTCTTGGCATTTTGTGGATTTTGTTTTACAGCTAATCAAACAGACATTAACCACCTGGGAACCTAGAAGCTGAGTTCCCTGGAGCAGCAGAGTGACACCTTGACCTTTCTGAGGGTACAGATGGAACACCGTCAGAGCCACTTCTGCAAGAATCATTTAAATGACTTAATCAGAGTTGTTTTCAACAGTCTGGGGCCCAAGAGTGACATGCTGTCATGTTCGAAAGAAGTTTGGATTATAGTGAAAGAAAGCTAAAGAAAAGATATAGATAGATAAAAGGAAAGAGTAGAAAAGATCAGAGTCAAGACGAAGAGACAGAAAAGGAAAAGAAATTCAGAAAACTGCCATTAACTTCACTGTGCCCTTCCTGCATACCCAATGAGTTTCAGAAACCTCACTTCAGGTTTTGGTTCCAGAAATGAAGTCAGACTTTTTAAAATGGACATTTGGCACTGTTTGGAGACATTTTTGGACATCACAATTGGGAAGTAAGTACCAATGGTATTCAGTGAGTAGTGACCAAGGGTACTGCTTAAGCACCCTAGGATACACAGAAGAATACCTGCTGCCCTGACAATAAAGGATTCTCCAGTTCAAAATGTCAACAGTTTCAAGGTTGATGAACCTCAGGCTGGAGAATCCAGGAAGTCACAATGAGACACAGAGCCCAGTGGAAACTTAACCTGAACCCCAGGAAAAAGAAGTTTCTGGTTTCTTTAACCCACCAGCGAGTACCATCTCCATGGAATAGTCATGCTCTCTTTTCCAGCCTCAAGGAGAACCAAATGACATTGGTTAGGAAAGCTAAAGAGGCTCTCCCATAAATGGCAGAGGTATTGGAGGTAGAGGTCATATTGAAAAAAAAAGAAATAGATAAAAGAGAATGAGGAGAAAAAAGAAGACGGTAGAAGTAACATGAGAAAAAAGTCCTAGGCAGTAACATGAAGAAACATTGTTAATATATATCATGAGTTTAGGAGAGAGAAAGTGATGTGTATCTTCAGTGGATTTGTCAGAGAGGAGTGGAGAAAATAAGATTGGTGTTCTAAGAAACATGGGAAAATTGAGGATAAAACACAATACCAGCTCTAGAAAAAACAGAAAGAGAAATAAGAAGAAAAAAAAAGAGGAACAAGAAGTAGGGCAACTAAGGAACTAATGGCCAAGAAAGGAGAATTAAGAAGGCAGGGGGCTATTACAAACCGTGGTGCAAGGAAGGTGGGAATGCAGTCATTGTTTCTAAGCATGATTTCAAATCTTTGGGGTAAAACCCCCAAAGCAGGATTGGTGAATCACACAGCAATTCTACTTTTAGTTTTTCTGAGGAACCCCAATATTTTTCCCCATAATAACTGTACTAATTTACCCTCCTACCAAGAGTGCACAAAATGACCTCCTGATCATTGCTAATATTTACCTTTCATTTTTTCCCAATAGCTATTCTGATAGTTATGTGATGATATATTATTGCAGTTTTAATTTGTATTTTCCTAACAATTAGAATACTTTCAGATACTTGCTGGGTATTTGTATATTTTCTTTTAAGAAATGTCTAGTTATGGCCTTTGTCCATTTTTATTTTTATTTTTTCTTGCTGTTGAGTATTTTAGCCAATATCCAACTGCGTATTACATGTTAACACCATATCAGATGTATGGCATGAAAATATTTTTTTTCCACTCTATAGGTTCTCTTGCCCATTGTTAATGGTTTCCTTTGCTGTATAGAAGCTTTTTAGTTTGATGTAATCCCATTTGTCTGTTTTTGCTTTAGTTTTATATACTTTTAGAGTTAAATAAAAAGAACCCACGTTGAATAATGCTATGTAATTTTCTGCCATGATTTCTCCTAGTAGTTTTATAATTTCTAATCTTAAATTTCTGATTTACATTTTGAGTTTCATTGTGTATCTGGAGTGAGATTAGGGTCCAGTTTCATTCTTCTGCACATGCAGTTTTTCAAATACCATTTGTTGAAGTGACTACTCTTTTTTCCATTGCATATCCTCAACACCTTTTTCAAAATCAATGGACTATACATATGTGTGTTTATTTCTGGGCTCTCTATTCTATTCCATTGGTTGACAGGTCTATTTTTTCCAGTCTCATTTTATTGTAATTACTTAGCAGCAGCGTTTGAAATCAGGTTGTATGATACCTTATACTTTGTTCTTTTAGCTTATTATTTTCTTAGATGTTTTATTTTGGGTTTTGTTATTACATATGAATTTTAGGACTTTTTCATCTATTTCTTTGAAACATGAAATTAGAATTTTTATAGTATATTAAGTATATAGATATTTGAGTAGTATTCAAATCTTAAAAATAGTATTTTTTCAAATTATGAACATGAATATCTTTCTATTTATTTGTGTATTCTTTAATTTCTTTCATGAATCTTTTATAGCTTTCAATGTGCAGGACTTTTTTTTAACCTCTTTGGCTAAGTTTTTCCTAACTATTCTATTTTATTCTTTGTATCTATTGTATATGGGATGATCCTCTTGATCCCCTTTTTTTTTTTTTTGTGTGTGTGTGTAGTTCATTGTTACTGTTTTTGAGTTGTTGATTTGGTATCCTGTAATTTTATTGTATTTGCTTATTAGTACTAACAGATTTTGGTGGAATCTATAGATTTTTTTACATCTAAGATCATGTCTTGTGCAAACAGTGACAATTTCACTTCTTCCTTTCCTATTTGTATTCATTTTAGATTTTTTTTTTTTTTTTTTTTTTGCCTAATTATCCCATCAAGGACTTCTAAGATATTGTTGGGTAAGAATGGTGAGAGTGGGGATCCTTGCTTTCTTCCATATCTTAGTGGAAAATTCTTCAACTTTCACTGTTGAGTGTATTGTTAGATGTATATTTTTACTAGTGTTGAAGCCCACATAGGGACTTCTCATATATGACTTTTATCATATTGAAGTACATTACTCATATGCCTAATTTCATTTGATTTTTTTTAAATAATGAAAGGAAGTTGAATTTTTTTCCAATGCTTTAAAAAATTTATTTATTTAATTCATTCCAGCCTATATAGGTTAGCCACATCATGGAATTAACAAATGTTTGTCAACAAATGAATGGGTAAAGAAAATGTGGTATATATACACAATGGAATAATATTTAGTCTTAAAAATGAAGAAAATTCTGATATTTGTGACATGGATAAAATTGGAGAACCTATGTGAAATGAAGTAGTTCAGGCACTGAAGTCAAATATCACATGTTCTCACTGATATGTGCCAATTTTTTTTTTAATTGAACTCAGGAGTAGAGATTAAAATAGTAGCTACAAAGGCTGGGGTAAGGAAGGAATGAGGATATGTTATTCAAAGGGTACACACTCTCAAGTGGGAAAACCATGTCATTGTTGTTGTTGTTGTTGTTTCAGTCCTGTTACACAACATGATGAACATAGCTAACAATAGAGTATTGTACATTTCCCAAGAGTAAATTTCACATGTTCTTAACAACAAAAAGATGTTAAGTATATAGGTGTATTAACTAGCTTGATACCACATTGCATTCATAAATCATAACATCACTTTGTATCCCACAAACTTATACAATTATAAATTGTCAACTTACAATAATTTTTAAAAAGCAAGCAAGCAAGCAGGGGTTGCAGGGAGGTAGAGAAGACACTCCACTGGGAAGGGGTGGGGCAGATGATACCCACTTCAGTGGTAGCCAGAGCTGAGCTGAGGACACAGTCTGTCACTGCGTCTGAGAGCTAGCAGTGCCTAGCTGCCAGCTTTAGTTAGAAGCTCAAATCCAAAATAGTTGATGGCCTGGAGGCAGGGAATTTGGAAAGCAAAGGACCCAAAGTGGGAATGAGGCTTTGGGCAGAGAGCAGGAAGCTACATTCCAGCCCCTTCCTGGCTTGAGTTCAAAGCTAACCCTGCAAAGACTGTTTCATTTCCCCAGATTCCACATTTGTGAGGATTGGGGAGAGACTAGGGGGATAACTAACTCAACTCCTACTCTCCCCTGCTCTCCACATGCACAGATAAAAAGGAGTCTTTGTTCCTGACACCCCCACTTATATAGAATGAGCAGTGTCAGGGGCAGTGTTCCCCAACTTTATCTTCACACTGTAGGTGAACATTTTGGTGGGTCCAGCCTGACAAATTTGCTGAGAAAAGGGGTAAAATGTGTGAAAATAGCTCTGGACTGGTGTCAGGGTAATTGGTAGTAATCAAATTGACTCTGAAACCAGCTGGTCATGTGAGCTTGGGCAAGTCATGTCACTTCCTCCCAATCTCAGTTTTCTTATTTGCAAATGGATAAAAAATAATAGGGCTTGATGATCTTCAGGTTATTTCTGGAGCTAACATTCAATTGATAAATTAAGTGGTCCTTATTTATAACTTAGGTTGCTGAATTTATTTGCTTTTTTTAAGGGTTTTGTTTTTGGAAATGGGCCTCATTTTCATAATTGGTGTCATATGGTAGAAACATTATATTAGAGTCAGCCAGATCTTGCATCAAATCCTGGCTTCACTACATATCTTTTGCCCATGAGTTACATATCTTTTGCCCATACTAGACTCTAAGTTTTCTCATCAGTGAAATTGGAATAATGTGGTCTACAGGCTCTAAATGAGAATTGGAGGTAATGCACAGGAAAAGCACACCCTCAGTAAATGAGGGTCATGATCATCATCGGATATTGTAAGCTGCTAGACCCTTGAGGTTGTTCTAGGAAGAGAGTTTTGCTCACCTGCACCATTCTGGAAAAAACATTGTTGGATACAAAATCCCTGAATAACAGAGACAAAACCAGAACCAGCTTTGGTGTAGATCGAATATTTTCCCCAAATTCTAAATTCCATGCAAGATGTTGCTGTAATCAATATCCTGAAAAGAAAGTCTTTTTCAAACAAATGTGAGAAAACTTTGGCTTCAATAGATCAGGAACAGTACTTTGCAGAATCATGCATAGGTTCTTATATAGCATGAATTTCCCAAGCTATATAGAGCACATGTTGTTTCTTAAACATTTTTGTCCAAGACACATTTCTCCTCCTTACAGAAATACCTCTCTAGGATCATTTATGAACTCTGAACACAGTTTCAGAAATAGTGTTGTACATTAAAATTCGTGGTTTACTGACCCATATGTTGGTGATAAGGAGACCCAGGTATCTATAGATATAATATCAACAAGTATCCTGAAGCTTCAAGCCATCTTTCTCTTTCTTTCTCTAACCAACTTCTCATTCGTAACCTACTGTAGTCTCAAGGTCTTCCATTCAGAGCCTTCTAGGCTTCCTCATAGAAAAGCATTGTCCTGTGTCCTGGTTTTCTCTTCTTGCTGCCCAGACCCCACAGTATCACTCCTCTCCTGCCCACCCCATTATGGAACTCTCTGCCATCAGGAGAGTGGGTGGCTGGTCACCCTGGGACAACTGAAACGACTCACTGGATTCCCGCAGCCAGCCAGCCTGCCCTAACTTCAGCTGGCTGCTTTGCCTGTGGGCTTATATCAAGCTCATCAAATTAAGAATTTGTTACGTGATGCCTGTCAGAAATAAATGAGAAGAAGTGAGGAGCGGGGAGAGCTGATAGGGAGGCAAGTCAAAGGGCTGATTGTAGATAAATTTCCAATTTTTCATAAGACAGGGAACAAATGTTAAAATAAAAATTGAGGAAAAGAAGCCATGCCAAATAGAACTGAGGCTGGTAGCAGCACTGGCTAAGAGGGGAGAGGGAGGAGGTGGGCAGATGTGGGAGGAGGGAGAACAAGAGACCTTGGTGCAAAGGGAGACTCCGTGGAGACTGGCTTTCAAGACACTCCAAAGGGAAGATGACAGCCTCTTCCATTCCCAGTGGCCACTATGCACCAATGCAGGGCAGTGAGGCAAAGCCCTCAAACTCTGGCATGTGCCATGCTTTCATGATGCTGTGCTTTGCCACTTTAAGCCTGATATCTCCTCTCATGGCTGGAGGAAGAGGCAGCAGGAGGTACTCCTGCTTCTCTTCTCCCTACTTTTGCCCTTTGTCTTTGACCTCTGAGAAGCAAATAAATCCCAAGTTCAGGACATAAGTGGTACATGCGGCATTACCTAAAGCACTTTCATATTACCATTACACCAATGGGGCAAAAGAAATTATGATGTGTTTAAGCTTTGCAATACCCTGTAAGGTGGGTCTCTTTTCACATCTAAGAAAACTGAGAAGCATATAAACAGAGAGGGTGTCCTAAACAGCCGGAGCAAGGTAGAGTGAATTTCACATACCTTGCTCTTGCCCCATAAGTATGGTCATCATCACATAAAGAAGTTTCAGTCTGCAAATGGAAAGGTGATGCATGTGGTGGGTGAAAAATGCTTCTATACTTAGTTGGGCAGATAGGTTTGTTCAGTCCAGAATGCCTACTAAGAACAACTGAATGAATTAGGTAAGACAAATTACATCTTTTTTAAAAAAACTTCAAAGAGCTCCCTTCCTGCTACAGACTTACTAGACCCCAACTGTCCCTTACTAGAGGGTGTTTGCTGAGTCACACAAATGTTAAACTTTTCTTGACAAGCCAAAAGGCCAGGAGAAGAGGAATTGATGCCCAAGAGGAATTCATGCTCCCTCTGGGTGAAGTGGGGAGGAAAAACCTCTTGTAATAAGTGGAGACCTCAGAAGGTGGCACTTATAAAATGAGGTGACTGTGAGTCCAACATCCCTTTCCAGAAATGGAATTATGATTTGAGTGCCCAGGGAACTAGATGTTCTTAAAGTGGTTCTAATAATAGTGAGTCCACAAATCCTCTTGCAGAAACAAACACAAATCATACCTGGAGGAAAGTACATTCATCCTAGCTTCCAAATTATTTCAGTTTTTAAAAAAATCAATGACCATGATACAGTAAAAGATAACTAGTACTACAAGAACACAAGATACTAAGAATGAGAACAGTAGAAAGTAGACAAGAAAAACAGACTCAAATATGTTACTAATGGAATTATAAAACATGAAATTAAAAACAGCTATTCTTAAAGAAATAAATCTTCATGGAAAATAAAATTATGAAGAGTAATGACCATATTTGAAGAAACACTCAAGATAGGACTTCTCTAAATAAATAAGTATGCATATTATATAAGAGTAAATATATAAAATGAATTTAAATGAAATAAATAAGCAGAATGTATACATTAATCTACATGTTTATCTAAGTTTGCATATGTATATAAAACTTAAGTAAAAAATTCCAATGGAAATGCGTAAAAGAAGGTGGGAAAGGCTCAGCAAATTTGAAGACTAATAAGACAAAAGCATCTAGTAAGTAGAATAAAGAGACAAAGAGAGGATGTAAAGAATGAATAAACAACATCTACAGAGAAAGAAGGTCTACTGCACATCTATAAAGAAAGAGAAAAAAGTAGACAATATTGGAAGAGATCGTGACTGAGAATTCTCCAGAACCAATCAAAACCACAAATCTGCGGATTCAAGAATACCGACAAATCCCAAGAAAAATAAAAAGAAAATAAATGTATGTCTGGAGACAGCATAGAGAACTAGCAAAGTTTCAAAGCCAAAGGGGGGAAAAATCTTTAAAGCAACAGGGGCTGTTGGAGAAAGGTAGACAGGTAAACTTCATGGAAGCAAAGTTCAGATGGATGACTGACTTCTCAAAAAGAGAACTGAAAGTGAAAAAGTACTTGTGAATTGGGTAGAAAATAACTTCAAACTTAAAATTATCTGTCAGGAAAATACGCTTTAGAACTCAGGAGAAAGTAAGACATTTTCATTAAAACAAACAAACAACAACAACAACAAAAAAAAACCTCCAAGAAATTCTCCTACCAGCAGGACTACACTAGAGGAAACCCTGAAAGAGATACTTTAAGTAGGCAGAAAATGATCCTAGATGTAGTTTGTAGTTTGTGGAGACATGAAGACCAGATCGTGTGATCAGTCTGTGATAAATAAGAATCGTAAAAAACAGTACCTTAAAATGTACTGTTCATAAGCATATGGCAACAGTGCCAATGAAGCTGGGATGGAGACCAGTTAGATTAAAATACTGTGGACATCATTGAACTCGCTGCGTTCTAGTACCTTCACCTTCGCCACTTCAATACTGGCTGTCACAATCAGGAATAAATCCTGCTCTTTACTTCTCAGCCTGCTCCTCTATGGTATATTTAAAACATTTATGGGAAAGAAGAGCTCGAAAGTGAAGAGGGGACTAAAAAAGGATGACCCTTAGGAACAGAAATCTCAAAACCTGACATGATAGACCATGTCTTGAGCCCCTTCCACTTGCAAGCAGCCCTTTTGGACTTCACATTCAAGGGAATAGCCTGATATTGTCCATTTCCTGCATGCATGAGGCTGCCCCTGCAGGTGAGCCCTATCTTTCTCCAGGCAGTCCCCTTTCCATCCAAGAAGGCACCCAGGAATGGGTGGTCATCATTTCTCTGAGGGCTAAGAGACACCTTCCTACCCTACGATACACACACACACTCACATGCACAACTTGTACACTCACTCATTCTCATGCCTGGTGGATTGCTATCACCCCCCCCCCCACACACACACACACACAACTGACATTCTCACACCCACAATCACAACTCACCCACTCATGCTTACACACACAGCTCACATGCATTTGTTCTAAAAATCTCATACACACAACTCACATAGGAGAATACTCACACATATGCACAAACTGACCGGCACACATATTTTTTAGCCTTCAGCCCAGTTCTACCCCCGGCATGTAATTGCAATGGTGTCATCCTTCATAAAGACCACCCAAGAATATGATTGCTTTACTAATGCCAATTCAGGGGGGCATCTCTGGAGAGAGCTTGGGGTGGAAAAACAAGGCCCAAATCAATTTAAGAGGTACAGTTGGATACATGGAACAGCACTGACACCGAGAGAGGGAGCATGCAGGATATTTTCCGGCAGCATGATAACTAGGCAGAGCCCCCAACACCCACTGAACCTACATGGCAGGGGATGCTGCAGTGTTGGTATGGGAAACACCAGTGTCAGACACCCTCCTTTTCTGATCCCTGAAATAGATGACATTTCCCCTGAGAAAGAAGCTCTGGGCCACCAACCTCTCACGTGCATTGCCCACCCAGCTGAGGCAGAGATGCACACGAATGGTGTGATTGGCAGTGTAGCTGATCCAGAGCCTGCATAGCAACAGCTTGATGACTGACAAACGTTCTCCAACCCTGGCATCAGTGGGCACACTGAATTTACTGCAGTCAGCTGAACTTACTCTATTTGGACCTGATGCCTGGTGGATCACTGATTGCCACCAGCTTGATAGGATGGGCATTTCAGAGGTGGGGGCATGTGCAGACCTTAGTTTCTGAGGTTGTCTCACAAAAATGGCTTTGAAGAAAAATCATGAAATACTGCTGATTTTCATGGCACCACTGAAGGGACCTATGTCCCCAGCTAGACCAGGGGCCAGACTGGCACTACCCTCCCTCTGTAAAAGCACACAGAGGTAGTTTCCCTGCTCAGGAAGCCTGCTGGTACTCAGATGAAAGGCCATTTTAAATAACAGTCATGTATTAAAGCAAGGGGAAAAGAAAGGGAAAAAAAACCCTCAAGGGCTATAGCACTGCCACAGTTTTAAATTATAGTGTAGGAGGATAAAAATAAAAGAGAGAGAGAGAGAGAGGAAGACAGAGCAAGGGAAAAAAATTGCCATTGTTTTATGAAGCAGATGGGAAAGTTCAGGGGATCAGAAAAAGACTATGATTATCTCAACTCTACAGTGACAAGCCAGGAGAAGGATGCATGGTTTTTTCCCCATCTCTCCCTGAGCATGGGACACTGGTGGAATTTATTTTGAATGCAGTTTAAGGGCAGGAGTTCTGAGCAACCAGGGGTAGAATTAAAGATTCAGTAGGCGTGCTTATTTTGAGAGCACTTTCTCTTAATTTCTCCATTTTATCCTGTGTTTAGATGCTTTGAGCTGTGGCCATTTCCTGCCATTTCAGGCCCTCTCTAGAATCTGTGGAGAATCCCAAGATTTAAGAGCCAGAAATAAACATTTCTTAGGGGTTATTTTCTCTAAATTCCAGGTTAAGGGGTCAGTGGATAAAATTCAATGAGATAGCAAGTGTCAGCTAAATTTTCACATCCCATAAATTAAAGGTGCCAGAGAATAAAAAGAAAGGAGAGGGAGAAAGAGAGAGATCTAGAAGCAAAGAAAGCAAGGAAGGCACTAGAACTGTGCAGAGATTTAACTTCTTAGTCTTGGACCTAACAGACACTTATCCTTAAATCTAGGACCAATCCAAGATCCACCTGGCTTCTTTAAAACCTCGCTCATAATTGCTTCTAATAATCCTCTCCTTATGAATCTTCAGTTGCCTAAGTGCAAACCAAACAATTTTGCACATGAGGAGATGTCTATTTTATTCATTTATCCAATCAATGTACACGTACTGAAAAAAAAAAAAAAATGAGACATTCATTAAAGACAAGGGAACCAACAATTAGTGGGAATTTATGCTTAGCATCTTCCTAAGTTTTCTATTATGTATAGCTCCTTGATGATTTCTTACAGACTGCCTCTGATATTCCCATTTTAGAGATGAGAAAACTAAGGCCCAAGCAGGTTATATGATTCAAATGGAGCCACAAAGCACACATAAAGCAGTGAATGCAATGAAACCAAAATCCACCCAATCTCAATGCCCATATTTCTGGTCTCTGAGCAAAATATACATTTGAGGATGGAAGTTCTATTGTCCCTGCCCATACAAATTCTACTGTCTCTCCAGGAAACTGGTCATATGGATAGATGGCACACCATAGTATGCTGGGTGCTGGGACTAAGGTGCTTGTCAAATTCGTTGGCAAGTCAGGGGAAGAAGCTGTGGCTTTGGGAAGGAAATAGTTACCCAGGAAGTTTTCTGAGTAAAGAGAGTTTCAGGTAACTCAGGAAGGCTTTAGAATTAAGAATGAGGTTTGGGGAGTGGGAGGAGGAGGAATGGTATTGTCCGCAGAGAGAACAGCATTTGCAAAGTAATAAATATCTGGAGTCTGCAAAGAGAAATCTACAGAGCATTGTGATCAAGGCAGGGGATAAAGTTTGGGACTAGGCAGGGCAGCCAGGCCTTACAGGAAGGCTGCTGCATGATCTATGAATAGTGTTGGGTTTTGTTATCAAGGCATCTTTCGTCAATTAAGGTGAGTAGATATGCAATTGGTGTGGAAAAAGATGTACTCCATCCTAGGAGTATAGCTGTACACGCTGAGAATATCTCTTAGTAACTTATTGGTCTGGGACCACTTTACCATCAAGGTGAAGATTCTTTCGATCTTTTTCCTCTCAATTCACTCTTTTCATCAGGTTTATTGAAATTATCTGAATATTATCCAAAGCAATTGAAAACCACAGAGAGGGAGTCACAAATGAGCATCTGGGGGAAGAGTCAGAGGGATGAGGCCCCAAATTAGAATAATGGGGTTTCATTCTGTCTCCACCAGGAGTTCAGCTCTGTGACCTGAAAGTAGTCATTCAACCTATTGCTGTACTGTGCTCCTTGACCATTAAAAAAGGAAACTCATCATAGCTGTCTCACTGGGCAATTGTGAGATTCAACTGTAAATAGCCAAGGGTTGTAGAACCTTCTAATTTTCTATGTGTTATGGTGTAGCTGCAGACATAAAAAACACTTGCAAACACAAATACACACACACACACACACACACACACACACACACACACACTCCCTGGACCAGCTAGCTGGGCTGGGAGGAGTCTCTGCCTGGGTGGGAGGTGTGGGTGGTCTCCTCTGCCTAAATCAGTACTTAAGCTATGGGGAAGAAAAGTTGGTGACTTCTAGAATTCTCCAGTAAGGCAGTTAGCTTCTCTCACAATTGCTAACAGGGCTTGGAGGGCTGTGGAAGGCTGTGGGCCTGAGGCAATGAAACTACACACCTTCTTCCTTTTTGCTTCTCATTCCCTTCTAGCCTGGGGCAGCTCTCACATCAAACCTTCCAAGAGGGGCACTTGGCCCCAGGGAAGGTAAGATCCCAAGTCAGCATCTGGGGTGCCTAAGTGCAACCAGAGTCCTTTCTGTGTTCTATGTCCCACCACTTCAGCTCCCTGAAGCACTCCTTGCATTATGTGGAGCAGTAAGGGAAACTGACACAGTCTACAAATCCTAAGACATAGGAGATAAAGGATTCCAACAGGAAGAACTAGCTGTCTTTGCTGAGCACAGGTGATAGAATTAGCAGGAAGGATAAGAAGCTGGTGCTGGGAGGTGAGTAATGTCCACTGCTGGCCAGTTGCAGCAGGAAATATAACTTATTGGGATTGAGCCCCTATGCCACTCCCCCCTACAGAGGTTCTGCAGGCAATCTGACTTAAATTCTCTCCTAATTGCTGTTGCTCCCAGACTGTCTGTGACCTACAACATCAAGTCCTGTCCCCACCATGCTACTTATGGGTCTAAAAAGACACTGCATAAAATTCTCAACTTGCTTTTTCTAATACTTTGCCTGACAACTCTCTACTCAACTAGTATTAGCTCTTCTGCAATCCACTCTCTCCTGGTCCCTGCATTACCTTGACCCTCCACTTGAGCTTCCTGTCCCCTTTCACCTCCTGTCTGGTTGCTTTCTATTGGCCCTGAGGTGCTTGTTCTCCGTTATTCCTGACTCCTCTGCTGAGCTGCCTCTATAGCAGGTACCTCCTCCCACCACAACTCCTGGAGGTGGCCATGCAGCCTCCCAGCAAATGTCCCATCCACGCCCCAGCAAATCTCTGTCCTCTGCCAGGCATGAGAGGAGGAGCCAGGAACCTCTATGCCTAATCCAGCAGCCATTGCTTCAGTGCACTTAATATTCACGACAGATAGAACATTTCACGGCGAATTGGACGCACATTCAACTGGAAATGAAAATTTTATGACTGTTCTCACTCGGAGCCGCAGATTACACCAGCTGAGAAAACACGGGCGCAAACGTACAACCTGTGAACTGTAAAGTATATTAATAATGAAACCACAGCCTGGGAAATGAAGGCTTTATTCTGTTTATATTCTGCTCCATTAATAGAAGGCACTTCAGCTAGCTCCGCCCCATTAGCCAGCAATCTGTGCAGTGAACAGGCTGGACTGGGAGACTTGGGGCTGGGGTGTTGGGGGCTCCCTCTTGGCCTAGCACACTATAGCTGCAGAACCCCAGAGGTCACCAGCTTTCTCTCAGTGACAGCCATGCATCTGTGCACCTGACTGTGCATGTGGCTCCCTTATAGAGATAGGCTACTGTGATTTTAATCAAAGGAATCTGTGTCCTTTTAAAATAGCAAGGTTGAAAAGAAACAGAAACAGGAGAATCAATTAGAGACAACACCCAGGGATGGAGAAGTAAGGTTGAATCCAGTGTTCGTAGTTCTTAAAGTGAGGAGTTAGATCACCATCCCAATAATGCAGACTTAAAAATGCAGATTTCTAAACCCCCATCCCAGACCTTAAAAATTAAGATCTTGCATTATTTGACTTAATTGAGAAAGAATCTCAACTTCATCAAACTCTGGATGCAATAATGGCATAACTATCCCCAAGCTATCATTATTATCCAAAGGGCAATACAAATCTACAATCAGAGACACAATACCTACATTCCTCCAGTTGGGGTATACTGTCTGAGTCTGGGGCCAGGGTGACCACCCATAAGCAGGGACAGCTAGGGACAGAGTTGGGCTTGGGGCATGGGTGACACAGAATCCTTCCCTTCTGCTCCTAAGAACTGATTAGGCAGCTGCCTTTGGAGCACTTGGTGCAGGTGTGGCCTGGAGTCCTGAGCTCAGTGTGATAGAGGGCCCATCTCTCTCCCTGTCAGCCTGAGTCTGGGATGATTTACAGATCTGCAGTGTAATTAGTGACAACTGGAAAGAATTCAAGAATCTGATGAGCCCATCATGGGAACCCATGAGATTGGATGGCAGATGGCAGAGACAAAAATGAACCTAGGGAACCTTTGGTGAAGAAGGATATAAACTCTGGCAGTCTCTTGATTCCACATTGCCTGTCTCTCTTCTGGGCCTTGGAAGGCTCTGTGTTACCTGCAGAACCAAGGAATCTAGGTATCGCCAAAGTGCGTAACTCTCCTCTGCTCTACTGGGCATGAACCCCGCCTCCCTTCACTCCTCTTGACACCCCCGCCAGGGTTCATGGATCCATCAGAGTACTAGGATTGTCCACAAAGTTAGGTAGATGGTCAGTCCCAGCCAGTAGACAAAACACACTGTTCTGGGATATGTTTGAAGGTCATCTCATTGCATTTTCTGCTAACCATAGAATTCCAGCAAAAAATAGAAATTCAGTTCTGGGCCATATATCCACATTTTATTCAGCATTGATAATAATCCCATAAGATCATAAGGAAGCTGAGAAATCACTATAGGGTAGTGATGTCAATGCATTACTCACATTGGCAATGTTGGCATAGGCAAACCTACTTGATTCCAGCTATATAAAAATATAGCACTTAAAATATGTATAGTACACAATATTTGATAATGATAATAAAGAACTGTATCACTGGTTTATGCATGTACTCTACCTTTTATCATTGTTTTAGACTGTACTCTTATATAAAAGTTCACAGTAAACAAGTACACTGCATTATGCTGGCAATAGTCTCATTTCTCTTGATGACACCAAGGGGCCAAGTATACTACCTATACTAGATAAGATTGTGTAGGTTACCTCTAGAGTGTTTACACAATGACAACCTCATAATAATGATGCAGTTCTCAAAACAGCACCATCCTTAAGTGATATGCCATCTCCCATTCCCCATCCCGGTGCTCCCATGATGGGCTAAGAGTTAAGGAAAACCCTCCATTTCTCTATTCTTCTTTGACTTTTTTTCTGTTTTTCTTTTTGTACTAGGGATTGAACCTAGGGATGCTTTACCCCTGAACTATATCACCAATCTTTTTAAAATTTTTCTGAAGCACCTATTTATTTTTATTTTTTTAAAGTTATCTTCTGTTTTCTTTTATAATTTTAATTCGTTATATATGACAGCAGAATGCATTACAGTTAATATTACACATACAGAGCAATAATTTTCTTATCTCTGGTTTTATACAAAGTATAATCACACCATTCATGTCTTCATACATGTACTTAGGGTAATGATGTCCATCTCATTCCACTGTCTTTTCTACTCCCATGCCTCTTCTCTTCCCATCCCACCCCTTTTCCCTATCTAGAGTTCATCTAATCCTCCCATGCTCCACCCCCAACCCCACTATGAATCTCATCCTTATATCAGAGAAAACATTAGGCATTTGGTTTTCTGGGATTGGCTGACTTCACTTAGCATTATATTCTCCAACTCCATCCATTTACCTGCAAATGCCATGATTTTATTCTCTTTTAATGCTGAATAATATTCTATTTATTTTGAAATGGGGTCTCCCTAAGTAGTTGAGGCTGGTCTCCAAATTGTGATCCTAATGCTTCAGTCTCTTGAGGCACTGCACCACCATGCTGGCTCCCATTAGATTTTGATTATATCACTGGACTGTGAAAGATGAAGGATACATTTGCTGCAGAGTAATTCTGCTGTCCCAGGCCAGCCATGCAGAGAATTAATAAGTACAAGAATAGAGAAGGATGCACTGGAACACACAGCACAACGGATGCCACTCTGCACCTCTAATAATGCCAAATAGCCTGTGCTAGTTTGATAAGTACTTTTTGACTGACAAATTCAATTCTCTTTTAACCACACAAGGTTTGAACCCATGTTATCTGTGCACATAAGCCCTCTGAGACAATCTGGGGTCTGCTGGTTTCTTATCAAGCTCTTTCAGAAAGCCCCCTCTCTTCTAGACTTTAAAACCTGACCACAAGTTTGAGCGGTGACTTGTTGGCAAGGGCTGTCCTTTCACTTATGAAGAAATGGAAGCAGAGAGAAGGGAGG
This sequence comes from Marmota flaviventris, assembly GCF_047511675.1. Taxonomy (NCBI): domain Eukaryota; kingdom Metazoa; phylum Chordata; class Mammalia; order Rodentia; family Sciuridae; genus Marmota; species Marmota flaviventris. The sequence continues at coordinate 116,575,934 of NC_092506.1, read as the reverse complement.
TGACAATGTGCACCAAATTAGAAGCTGCTGCAACCTTAAGTTGAATGAGCATTTTCACATTTAAGCTTAGAACAGTGCAGCTTCTCCTTAAAATTTCGCGGGCACTGATGGATTTTTCTGGAAACAGTCCCTGTGTCTGAAGTCAGACTGCCAGAAAACATCCCCTGGGTGTTTTCCAGCACAGCCGAGCTCCCTCTTCTACGCCTTTGCCACCCCAGTGCAAAACGCCACCGTTCATGCAAAGCACATCATGGAAGCTAAAAGGAGCCAGAACAGGATTCCTGTAGCTGAAACAACCTGATGTTGACAGAATGGGGACGCATTTCCAAGCTCAAAATTCTATAATAATACCTCGAGGGAGTCATTGGCAAAGTTTGGCCAAAGTATAATTAGTTTGCACAGCTATTAGAGGCTGATAAAAGGTTTTAATTTGTGGAGTGATCTCACGAATCTCAGATATTCTGTAGCTGCTTTTGCTTTACTTTTAAATGGGGTGACTACTCGGGCTGTGGGCCATGTGAAGCCCACGTCAAACCAGCACAGACAGAGCCAGCCTGCTGGCATCTCAGAGTGGAGGAAGGAAAGTAGGGATTTCTTTGCTCTTTTGATAACTAGAATAAAGGAAAGGCAAGAGAGATGCCCATATGATGTCCTCTTCTTTCAGTGCTATTTTTTTCTTATGTTCTGCTCCCCTTTTTCACTAAGCAGAACCTTTTTGAAATATAACATTTGTCTTTACAAATTGAGAAACTTGGAGAATTTAATCTGGACCATCCTCTACTTGCATGGGAGCCAAAAAGAAACCATAGTCATTTTCCTCTATGTACTTTAATTGAATGGAGTTCTAATTAGAATAAGATATATCCTATCCTTGTATAATTTTATCAAAATGGATTCTACTGTCATGTAAAACTAGGAAGAACCAATAAAATTAAATTAAAAAAGAGCTTTTTTTCAACACAATTGTATGATCCAAAATGAAAAAAAAAAAGACATTTCCTTTGAGAGTGAATTAAAAAAAAAATGTATTAATGCAAAGAAAGGAAGCATGACTTTTACAGGGTGCCCAGGATCATGATGGTGCAACTGGTTGATCTGAGGCTAAGGACTAAGAAACCAGCTGACAGCTTGTGAATTCCACCCATTAGTGGAGAGACAAACAAATATGATAAAAGTAACCAAGGAGATGGTATCAAAACACCACAATCTATTGTGCTGCTGCAAAGTGCACTTGAACGAAGGCTGGAATTGCATCCGATAGCATAATACAGGTTTTACCCACAGCAATTTGCCTCTGAGGGAGAGAGGGAAAAAACACAGCATGCACATACTAAGACCATCACAACAAAGGCTAGTTTATATCTTTCTTCCAAATGCTACTCCTTAACCAAAGATTCTACTATGCCTAGGGCATTGGGCTTGATGAATGTTGTAGAAATCAGGAAGCAGTGGTGCATCTGAGAACACTGATGGATATACAAGGCTTATGGAAAATGCATGCAAAGTAATTGTGCATTTCCATGATGGTTTTATGTAAGGCCCCAATGGTTGTCATTTGTATCACAGATATTTTGAGTATTGGGTGTAGGAAACAACACATTATCAGCTTCATTTTATAGAGATATAAATGACAGGTTATGGCAAGAGATCAAGACCCCTAGACAGAGGCAATTACCAAAAGGGTGATGTTTCTGTTTACAACTTTGTATTGCTCCAATTGTTTGCCCCTGCTGAACAGTTAAAATATCCCATTAGTTAATCTGACTTATGTAACATGACACCACACTGAATTGCATCATTAGGAGAGAGATGAGGACTAAATAATATTAAATTTAATGACATAGCACTAGGTCAAACACATGGTAACTATTCAATAAAAATGGCTAAATTGGCATCAGAACACTAGCCATATGGCTGGTTATCAACCAGATAAGATATGTGTGCATGTACCAAAAGCAAAGCATATTACATATAAATAATACAAACAGAAATATACAAATATAAATAAATGGGTATATTTATTTCTTGGTTGAAGTTACCATAAGGAAAATACCTGAATAAACTTAATAGAACCATTATTGGCTCCTCTATCTCTAGTATTTCTGATTAACGGTTTAAATTCACCATTAACCATTTATTGGTGATATGTCTCATTGTTCAGAGGTTTTTCTTCTATCATTTAATTTTATCGAAGTATATCTCAAGTTTGTATGAGATTTCCTGCAGCAGCATTGTATTCTACTTCTGCTTGCTTGAACAAGGCAAGTGACAAAACATTTTCAACAGGATGGTATTTTTCTCTTAAAAATGAGTAGAGAGTGGACAATGACTCTATAAAGCTAAGCAGAGGTTCTATCTATGCTTGAAACAAAACATTTCTTCATTGAAGAAAACAATAATATTCTTGAGATGAAATAGTTAATTAGTATTGTCAAATTTGAAATTGGAACCCTCAGACAAAGATCTGGAGTTGCAGTTTTATTGAAGACCCCCCCTGCAAGAATCCTATTATAATCACCATTTCAAAATTATGCCCTTAGATTACCACTTGATTTCACTTTTCCTTCTATTGATGCTTCAAGAAAAAGAATTATAGATAATCTCCACAAAGAATTGCTTGCAGGTTTGAAGGAAGAAGGGAATATCTAGTATATACCAAATGGTATATTCAAATTGTATCCAATAAATTATTTACGTGCTTAAGTCTCCTGTTAAATTATGAAATCCCCTGAAGAGGGAATCATGCCTCATTCATCTTTACTTTTCCAATCTATTTATTTTTCCAGATTCAACAGAACTTGTTAAATACTATGTAAATGTTTGTAGATGAATGGAGGTACCCATGGATGGATGGACGGATGATGAGCAGATGTAGATGGACTAACAGACAAATGAATCAGGAAATGCATAATGTTCCCAACCACAAAAATTTTTATCCAAATACTCAGGGAATAGTTTGGTAGACAATAGGAATTTAATTAGTGGTGTTCTTATTCTTTAATTATAATTAAACTGTAAAAGGAAAATCATTGTTGTTATTCTAATGCTATAAAGAATGAGACACATACAGGCATGAACACATACATTACACTTCATATGTATACCCTGAGATAAAAATAATAACAAGTTTTCAAGATAGATACATAAAAAGCCTTGGTAGGGAAGATGTGTAGTGAAAAATTCCAAATTTATACTGTCTGCCAGTTTCTCTGTTCTTGAGTTTATCTATTATATCATAACCCCCCCCCCCCGTGTGTGTGTGTGTGTGTGTGTGTGTGTGTGTGTGTCTCAATTTCTCTAAGAAAGAATGTAGTAGTAGTGTTTAGAAGATTGGTAGGAGAGTAAACCAAAACTGGCTTTGAGAATCATGGCACCTCTACTCTAGCTCTTACAGAAGGAAGTCTAGGGTTCTCTAGAGAATCGTTTTGTTCATTTCAACACTGATAACCTGGGCTGGATATATCAAGTGATTGCATAAGTTTCCAATTATTTAGGATGTATAGAGAGAAAGCTTGTGAGATAAGCAAATGTGTGATTTTGAGAAACAATACAAGTGACATAGAAAAACATATATTTTTCTTTAAGGAAGGAGATTAGATTGAGTTCCAAGAGTCCAAAGTTGTATTCAAGCCCTTTTTATTTTTTCTTGATTGATAATAGAGAAGTAATTTCCCAAGACACTTCTGGCAGTGGCCCCCAGCCTAGAAACTGAAGGCATCATTTATGGCAGTGTCCATGATCTCTATTGTACTTAAGACAGTCTGAGAAGTTTTCATACTTCATTCATTCCAGGACCTGCAATAAGTAGCCAGTGTTTGATGGAGCAAAAGCAACACATTTCTGTTTATCCACCTTGGAAATTGGGACTGTCGCTGTTTTGATCCCCAGTAGTAAATCAAACCAGAGTAGACATTTGTTAGAAAGACAACTCGGAGCTTCTACTAAAATTGGTAGTGGTCCCTTTCTCAGTGGTCAGTCTGTGAACCTATAGCATCAACCTATGAACCTGTCCCCCTGGAGCCTGTTAGAGATGCAGACTTTCCAGTCCCACCCAAGACCTGCTGAATCTGCATTTTTACAAGGTTCCCAGGTGATGTATATGCACCTTCAGAGCTTGAGAAGGAGGATGTGGGTGACAAAGGAGGCTTCCTGCAGAATCATCTTTCATCTGCTCCTTGGATTCCCTTGTATGTTTCCAGCTGTATTTCATCTAAGGCCATGAGCTTTGAGCCCACACATAGATTCCTGTGCACCCTGCAAATAGGGAAAGCTATTTCCTTGACTCTCATATCCTTCATGCCAAAAGATAATCTCATTGTTTAGCTGTATCTTGCTTCTCCTAATTTGTCTGTTGTGGGTTTCTGTTGTTACTTTGAAGATGCCAAATAGAAGAGAATAGTTGAAAGGGATTAGAAAATGTTTTCTCTGGTGCACAACTCCTGAGTTGTGAAAGAGAGATACAAAGGTTACATCTAAATCTTCACATCAACTTTGCATCTTCTCAGGCATTTTGTACCAAAGGAATAGAGGATGCTTTGCTGTCTGCTCCTTCTTTCTGAGGTCTACCACTCCAATGCAGTCATCCCTCCTTTTCCATACACACCCGTGGACATGGACTTGCTCACTGTTGTCCTTCTTCTCTCCTCTCAACCAGGACTCTCAACACCTACTCCAAGAATGTCTCTCTTCCTCACTGATTAAGTGCACATCAAAAATAATGGCAAATTTACAGGTTAAGATTGATTTAGTGGAGTGCACTGTAGCCAAATTAATGCTGGCCATAATGTAGTTTACCTCATTAAACAATGCACACCAAGATCCTGTCTGCTGTAAAGCAATTGGTCTCTGAAGCCCAGTATTCATCTTCCAGGGTTGCTGGGAGATAATAAATGGGTAATATTCCAGTGATAATGGTAATGGAGTCACGGCTCAGAGCTAATATTATGGCAAAGTAGTAATTATTTCAACAGTAAACAAGGGGATGGTTGAGCTGCCGACAGAATTCAAGCCTGTTGAAATGGTTGAGTTAATTTTCTTGGAACTGGACCGAGAGAGTAGAATGAAGCTTTCCTCCACTGCCCGAGTGCTCCAATCTCCCTCTGTCCTCTGATATCCTCTGGCTATGGAGACACAGATAGTTCCAAGCTTCTACTTGTCCTGCTTTCGATCGATAGGAAATGACAGGGATGGTGGCTTCAGATCTTTCTCCACCAATTCTGGAAATAATGAATGGCATTTGATCTATTTTTTTTTTCTCATGCCCAGAGAAGCCCTCAGCCCAGGATGCTGAGATTAAGAAGGACTTCATGAGGGTGTGAGAATACTGACACATAAGCTAGACAACTAGGGATCTTTACATGATGGGCCTCTCCAAATTTTTACAAGTTCTCTGACCCAAAGGCAGAGACAGCAATGAACTTATTCCCAGGACAAAGCTTTAGTGTGTTGTCATTCTACAGGGCACATGAAAGCTAATTCTGGGCTACCACAAGTTACTGAGATCTAAAGGGAATATTTTGGGATCACATCATAAACTCTGGGCACTGGAAAGTCCGTAGGTAATGAAGGCCAGTAGGTCTAAGGCCAGTAGGTCTACCTCATCTGAGGAAGAAAGTAATAAGGGAAGTAGAGACCAAAGTAAGAAGCCAAAGGGCAATATATATGTGAGCATTTTGTCATTTTGTAATATGCTATGCCTGTGTTCTAGTTATTTATTGCTAATTAATAATCTGCCCCAAAACAGAGGCCCACCATAATAGCCATATTTCTTTGTTCATAAATGTAGAATTGACTAGGCTCAACCCGGCAGATATCACCTGGTTTTGCATGAAGTTGCAAGTCAGATCATGATGGGGCTGCGGTTATTGTTAATGCTTCCTCTCACACAGAGGCCAACAACTGGGCATGGGGATCTGGGCCCTTGGCCTTTGTCCCTCATATGGGTCTCTCTATGTGGTCCCTCCATATGAGCCTCTGCATCACTAAATTTCCTATCATGTGTCCAAAACCACCCAGTGAGTGGAAGAAGTCAACAGAAGCTGCATGACTTTTTGTCACCTACGTTGGACATCACATACCCTGGCTATTACCACATTCCATTTATTATAAGGCAATCATTAAAGCCAGCCCATAGTTTATTAAAGAGGATCAGACTGTAAGAAATGGGAGGAGTGTCAAAAAATTCTTGCTCATTTTAACACTAGCACAGCCTGATGACCAAGTGTGACTTGTTCTCTGCCTTTCCATAGCAGCACCATGGTTTCACTGTCCCCAATGTCAATTCAAATTCTCTTCTCTGTTCTGTCCATCCCTAAATTGATTCAAGCAGAGTTAAGTCTCCCCATTACTTCATCATAATAACACAAGTAATCAACATTGCTGTTGATAATTAAATGCTCCTTTATGTCTATAGCTGATGTAGAATAATTATACAGTCCTGCTTTTAGAGATATATATTATCCCCATTTTACAAATAAAGAAACTGCATGACAAATGCTAAGCAGAAACCCTAAGCTGTTTGATTCCACAGCTCTTTCTACTGTGCTGTTTTTCTCATAAATAAAATTAGTTCCTATAGACACCATAAGGACTACTGAAAAATAGCTACAACAGTTATTACTATGTGACTTTGGCTTCGAAGTTTTTATCTGTAAAATGGAGATTATAATGGTACTTACCTCATTATGAAGATTAAATGTGATCATAGAGTAGAGCACTTTGCAAAGAGTTGGCAGAGAATAAATCCTCAAGAAAAGTTAGCTAATGGTGCTTTTTAATAACTTCAATGAGAACAAAATCACTTTCCAAGCATAGGTTTTATTTTGTAAACAGCCATTTGGATTAAAGACTCATGAATTAGATGAGAGTGATAAAATTATATTATGTATATGTCAAAAACTTTGATGGCTGTTTTTTTTTTTTTAAGCTAGCTCTAAGGCATTTCCACGAGATGTATTTCAAAGAGTTTCTCAGCAATTGTAGTATCAGTGATGTATTACTAAGTATGTAATGTATTACTAAGGATGTATTACTAAGTAGTTCTGGTATTTGTCAAAAACACTATATTGCTCAAATAGACTACATATGCAAAGGTGCATATTCATTAGTTGCTAAGTTTCCCAGATAATTCAATTTTTTAAAAAACCCTAATTCTGGGATAATAAACAAGGCTGTAAAGAGTTTTGTGGAAGCATTTTGGAAAATTCATCCAAAAACTCTGTCAAATGTTGATTCCTCTAGTGGAGCAGACTCTGAGCCACATGTGGCTCATCACAATTTACTTTAGCTAATTGATAAAAGGGATTCTAACTAGGCACAAAAAAATTTAAGTGAAAATGTGTTAGGGTCTGTAAACAAGTCAAGATGGCGCCTGGCATTTTGCAGAGGGAGTGGTTTGTGAAGTAACGCCAGTGAGCCATTAAGTGTGGAGATTCCTTATTGGTTGACTGCTGTATCTAGTTTATGTTAATTAAGATAAGCTGTGTGGAATGTATATATATCCCTCTGGTCCTACAATAAACGGCTCCCATTCCTGCTGTATCAAGGTACACAAGTTGTTCGTCATCCCCCAGTTATTTTGCTGCAGCCGGACTGCGGCAGATGGTGGCCCGTACGGGGAGCCCCGGGACACTCGGGGGTAAGTGACGGAAAAAAAAAAAAAAAGGACCTGAGCAAATCTGCTAGGCAGATAGGGTGAGAGGAAAAATGGTCATTTTGAGAAAATGGAGAAGATTGATGCAGTATGTTTGTGTCTTGTTTTGTCTTGAAATGTTGTATTGTCTTTGTGATGAAAATATGGAAGGGGTGAGAAGTAAATTACTAAGGGAAGAAGGCACCCCAGTGGAACCAAGAGCAGTTAGGGCATGTGTTGATGAAAGCCCAGGAACTCTAGTCAGAAAGAAAAAGAAAGTTCAGAAGAAGGATTATCAGGAAAAAAGTTGCAGCAAAAGGCTATTACTGAATACTTTTCGTTACCTGAGGGTGTGTGAATCGGTGTGGCGGCTGCCACGTGAACGTGCCGGTCTTGGCGCAGCAAGGACTTTCCAAGCAGCAGCAGCGGGCTCTTCCCCGCTCCCCACCCAGAGAGCAGGATGCCACTGCAAGAGCCCAAATCCAAACCTGACCCGGAGGCACGGTCTCACAGGTTCTTGCTCCCTGTGCCCAGTGGCAGTTTGAGTCCGGAACACTCCCCAGACTCTCCCAGGGGCCATCTGGGGCTGCCCAGGACGCTGCAGGTGGAAGATGGCCCTGAAGTTTGATCATTTCCAAGGCCAGTAACTACAATGGTTCTCCCACACCTGGAAGCTAATGAGTAATGAGCACTATATTAAGGCTTATTTCAAATGTAAAAAACCTTGAGATAATGTACTAAATTGTTCAGAAGGTTGTTTTCTTAGCGACTGCTGGAATACTACAGGATTTTCTTTAGCCATCCAGAGTTCCTGCCTTCATCCCAGTGCGGTGAGGAGGGTGGAAGAATTTCCAGTGTTGCTGAAAACCGGACGAGACTTCGACTGAGAAACGGACAAGACTTTGGAGCTGTTGCTGTTTCTGCTGTTACAGCTTAGGCTAGCTGCCTGAAGAACTTACCTGGACTGTGATTTAAGCTAACTGCCTGCAGAACTTACCTGGACTGTGATTTACCTGGACTGTGAGTTAATCTATTGAGACACTGCTTTACCTGGACTGAGAATTTTTCCAAGGGCTTCTTGCATGGAGCCATCAATTGGCTTGGTATTGTGGCATTTTGTATCCTCCCCTTCTGCTTGTAGCAGATTATTTGTGGTGTTTGTGTAAAAACCACTATGGTCATTATTTAAATTAAACAAAAGGGGGAATTTTTAGGGTCTGTAAACAAGTCAAGATGGCGCCTGGCATTTTGCAGAGGGAGTGGTTTGTGAAGTAATGCCAGTGAGCCATTAAGTGTGGAGATTCCTTATTGGTTGACTGCTGTATCTAGTTTATGTTAATTAAGATAAGCTGTGTGGAATGTATATATATCCCTCTGGTCCTACAATAAATGGCTCCCATTCCTGCTGTATCAAGGTACACAAGTTGTTCGTCATCCCCCAGTTATTTCGCTGCAGCCGGACTGCGGCAAAAATGGGAGTGGAAGGGTAAGAAAATATAGAAAAAGGACAGTTTCATTTGATAGTTTTTGTTTCCCATTTCAGTGCTACCAAACGTACTCAATTCTATGCATCTGCTAATTCTAAAACATCACCATCTTTCAATGTAGTTTACAACTTAAGAGGAAGAACAATCTCGAAGTTAGGGATGCATGGTAACTAAACACAAACATGGAGGCACAGCACACCCACAATTGATAGTCATGTCCCCATGGGTGTTGGTGAACATACTCTGCTTCCTGTTCAGGCATCATAGGAGACGTCAGTGTTTCTCTTCTTCCCAGAGGGTTGGAATTTGAGTCTCACAGTGTTTGAGGAAGATGGTAGCAGGGATGACTACTTTTATATGAGAAAATTCAGTGGGTTGACTTTACAATCCAAACTTTGATCCAGTGATTCTTCCATCAACCACAACTGGGACTACTGTGGCTCTGTCTTCTGCTAAGACACAGCCTTAAGATGATATGGAGCTGAGTAGTAGAACATACCTGTAATCCCAGCAGCTGGGGAGGTTGAGACAGGAGGATCAAGAGTTCAAAGCCTGCCTCGGCTATGGTGAGGCACTAAGCAACTCATTGAGACCCCGTCTCTAAATAAAATAAAGTTAGAATTATCCTAAAATATAATATGTTTTCTGGTAGTTGACTAACACATTAGACTTCCTTAATTCAATGTCTAGTCTGTTCCAAGCCTATCTTATAGGAATTTAAAATGGAAAAAAAAATATTTCTATATTTCTAAAGGTTAAGTTTATGACTATAAGCTTGTTGTAAACATATTATACATTTTGAAACAGAAAATCTATGAAGAAGCATATAAATGGCATCTGTACTTCCAACAGTTAGCAATAACTACTAATTAATTTTTTATGCAAAAATTGAAACTCATTTTTAAAAGTGAGTGACAAGATTTCAAAGTCTATCTGAATAGAAAAGAAATTTTTATGACAGAACTATCCTTTTTCTCTAGCTGGCCAAATGATTATTATTATAATGTATAAAGTATTTTTGAAGCTGTGAAATCATAATGATGGGATTCTGAAAGACTATTCATCTAGGAGATACCTGAGGAATTTTTAAAAATTGTTCTCAATTAGGCAGAGCTCATTTGGCAAAGATCTTTCAGTAAACTTGAGGCCTGCCACCTCTGCTTCACAAATAAACTTTGGGCTACAGGTGTATTTCAGACAGAAACAGGGAGGAGGATGGAAAAAGTAAGGTAGGTGCTAGTAATGGTTTAACACAGGTTTGCAACCATAAGAGGTAAAGAGACTATAATTCTACGTTTTGGTGCAGATGAATGCAAATATGTTCCTCTAAGAAAGTGGTGCCTACTTTGAAGGCTACAGTGAAGCCAGGATCAGATGCAGTACCGTGACATGCCTTATGACACAGAGCACCAAAACGTAAACAGCATCAACCATTGTAACCTTGGCTAAGGTTTATGTGGGGGTCTCTATAGTTCACATACTAGAATTTCTTTTTTTGTAGTTTTATGTTTTACTTTACGCTATTTTTACTGACATTATAATTGTACATATTTTTTATTCTTTTTTTATTATTAGTTGTTAAAAACATTACAAAGCTCTTGACATATCATATTTCATACATTTGATTCAAGCAGATTATGAACTCCCATTTTTACCCCGTATACATATTGCAGATTCACATCGGTTTCACATCCACTTTTTTACATACTGCCATACTAGTGTCTGTTGTATTCTGCTGCCCTTCCTATCCTCTACTATCCCCCCCTCCCCTCCCCTCCCCTCTCCTCCCATCTTATCTCTGTACCCCATCCACTGTAATTCCTCCATGTGAAAGTGTTAGAAGGCAGGGCCTAGTGGGAGGTCTCTGGGTCATGACGAAGGAGCTCTCATGAATATATCGATGCTTTTCTTGGAAAGGGAGTTTAGTTATCACAAAAGCCAGTTGTTTATAAGTGAGTTCAGTTTCCTAGGCTGTCTCTTGCTTCTGGAATCTCCTGCTACGTGATCTCTCCCACTTTTCCATCAATGCTTTGAAGCCACAGGAGACTCTCACTAGACACAGCTGCCTAAACTTGAAATCCCCTGCTTCTAGAGCCAGACACCAAATAACTTCTTACTTTGATAAATTACTCAGTCTCAACTGGTCTTTTACAGAAAGAGACCACAAATGAAGACAACATCCAAATATACTTTCTCATGGGTAGAATCAACAACAGACCAATTGAGCAGATTCTAAGCTGACAAGATCAAAGACCATTGTGAGCAGTGGGTTTGAATTTATGCACAGACAAGTGTACCAAAAAAAAAAAAAAAAAAGCATGTAGAGTATAGACTAGTATGAAAATCAAGGCACCACATCCCTTCTGGTAGTCAGGGAACAACCCTTGGGAATGGCATGGAGCCACTGCTACAAAAACACAGAAGTGGGCATGGGTTTGAATTTACTGAATAATTACCATGATTATAACTTCCCAGAGTGATGAGAAAGAGGACTAAGAAAGGCAATTTGGATAAAAATTCACAACTTTAATAACACCTATAAGGACTATTAGGAGTCAGTCTTAAGGGTTTTCTAACTTCTTTGAAGGACCATATGATAAACACTGTAGGATTTCAGACTTACATTATAAGATGAAATCCACAAATGAATGCTGCTGAGTTCTATTATTACTGAACTTATGAACAATAATAGTCAAGTTTCAAATAATTCTCACAGATCATGAAATATTATTATGCCTTAATTATTTTCCACTGTTTAAAAATATAAAATTTGTTCTTAGCTCACAGGCTGTTTAAGCAAGCTAGCCAATCATATTTGACCCACCTGCATTAGTTAGCCAACCCCTAGTGTCGTGAGATAAGGCAACCAGAGTCAGCTCAGGCTTTGAGATACTTGAATGCTTTGGAGATCAAAGCTCCTGACAAGATTATAAAACTGGTACCAAACCAAATGTTCCTTTTGCCCTGTGATTTCCCTTTTGATTTCTGTACTGCACAACTGTGTCCTAGTGTTCTGATCTTTTTAAACGAGTTCCAGATTCAACTCGCCTCACTTACTTGGACGACATCCTATGTAGCATTTGTGAAATGCTTAGGTGAACTTTCAAATTAATTGCACTGTGTAAATAAATGTAAGACTTAACAAAAGATAATGAGAACAAATGATAATTGCAGTTGTTATAACAACGGTCATAAACACTGGTTACATTATTTGCTTTTTGAGTTTGTGTTGCAAAAATGCAAAAACATCTTTGTCTTGGAAGATTGCTTTAAAGTGGGATCACATCTCTCCTATCTCCCACTGCGACTTTCTTGGCACTGCCCCAGAGGATATGCATGATTAATAGAGAACTTTTAATAAAGGACAATGTGCATAATGTCTTCGTGTTTACAAAGTACCTGCAATGTATTGTTGCTAATCTTCATATTTTGATCCTATTTTACAGATGAGGTAACAGAGGTTCAGAGAAGTTAATTGGTTTGTTGAGGGTCACCCACTTAGTAATTGGCCAAGCAAAGGGTCAAACCACGCATTCTGACCAAAGCACTCTTCACGTTCCTGGACTCCCTGCCTGCTCTTTGAACTTCCAGTGTGAGCTGGGATGTTAGGTTAAAGGCTTTCTTTTCCCAAGTGTAGACCACAGAGGAGCAAGCAGCATTAATGACTTGTAAGTGACTTGTCTCTCAGTTGTTCCACCAACGTGCCTTGGTCTGTGTTTCATTAATGAATACCAGCTGATCAGTTCTCAGCACACTTTTTACTTTCTTTTCTCCTTTTCTTATTTCCCCCTAATGTTTCCCAACATGGAGTATATCATCAGATGGTGAAATAACTTACATTCCCCCCTCCGAGAACTTGGCAAGCACCTCCTAGCTTTTATTCGCACAGTGGGAAGTTTATAGTCAATATGAATTGTAATAGCTCTAAAGGGCTGAATTCTGAGCACTCTCCAGCTGTAGAAGTCTCTGAGGCGAGACACGGGTAGAGCGACAACAACTCAACGTGAAGTTTTTAATTCCCTTTTGTATCTAACATGGATCTTGAAGTGGCGCTGCTGTGAACCTCGTTTTGCCTTCTAGTCACTCAGCAGTCGCGCAGCCCAGGGAGGGTGGCCAGCAGGCCTTCTCCCACTGGGCTGCCCTATCGATTAGCGAGGCATAGAAGACAGTTTTCACTTGAAAAGGCACATGGAAACATCCCCAGTGCCCTAGTTCAAGTATCAGATGTGGACAGCAGCTTGATATTGTCAAGGCCTGAGGAAAGAATCCACCTTATTCCAAACTACTGGGTTTTTTGTTTGATTTTTTTTTTTCCCTTTTGAGTGGGAGTGGGGAGGTTCTCTCTCAGGCTTTACATCTTGGCAAATTTCATTCCCGCTTATAGATAAATACAATTAATGTAATATATTTAGAATGGTGCTTACCAGAAATAACAAGACCATGCCTTATCTCAGTTCGGGACCATGCACTCCAGATAAAATGCCTTTTATAGTAGAAATAAGAATGGGTTTAATGGGCTTGTTTATTAAAACCTAGATCAAGTATTACTTTCAGATTAAATTTCAGTCACTTTCTGAAACCTTCATTAAGTTTCTATTTCTTTCCAAATCAGAAGCTGCTAGTTGTGAAACTATTTTTTTTTTTACCAGTACAAAAAGTGTTCTCAAGAAGATAACAATCATGTACTATCCACAGTCAAGGTTCCAGTACTCATTGGAAGACTGGGAAGCAGCTGAGTTAAACCATAGGAGAACCTGAGACTCTGGGAAAGGCTATAGAATGGATGTGGCAGACTTCATACCAAGAGGTGATTTCATAAAAGCTAAATTTTGTTTGATGAATTGGTGTTTTGTGTAAAGACCTTGGGGTCAGAAATTCACATCTTAGCTCTTCCCATAAAACACTTTATTCTTATAATACAAGCCTTAAAATTTAAAGATGACTTGTCAAGGACAGGGATAGTTATGAATTCTACAGATCACTCTTCCTATCACATTTAATGTCACCACACTTGATGACATTAATTATTTATTTATTACCAGGCACAGGGCATGTATTATATGTCACCTCATGTAATCCCCTACAGCAAGCCCAGAATGTGTGTACAATCATGGTCCTCACTTTATGAATTAGATAACTGAGGCTCAGGGCAGGTGGCAAAATATTCAACATGACACTGCTTAGAAACATGTGTGATTGGACTTCTGGTCTTGAAGTTCACCACATTATGCATCTGATTCAGCTCTAGGCTCCATCCATGCCCATGAAAGATAGCATGCCAACATCTACAGCCTGACCGACCCAGGAGGCTGGGGTTCAATTGCCAGGTCTACTTCTTACTCTCTGATGAACATCAGGAAATTATTTAAAATAATTCTGTGCCCATTTTTCCTCATTTATCAAGTATGGATAATAACAGGTCTACCTCATAGGGCCATTCTAAAGATTAAACGTGCTGATACAGGAAAAGCACTGGCATATAATAACACGATAAGTCCTTGAACTGTTGCTTTTTATCATCTTTATTTACTTGACTGTCATCTCCCACTTAGAGCACGCCCCCTCCCTTCTTCTTGTACTAAATGAGAAGATCCATCAGTTATTAGGCCTGAGCTTCCTCTGCCTTAAAAGATGTGCTTTCTTAGAGGCCAGCGTCTGAGTAACTCGTTGGTATTTAATTATCATTTTCTAAGAACCAGATTGGAGACAAATCTGAAATTAATTTTCTGCTGGGATTTCCCTACACATGCTACTTGCTCAAAGTAGCACAGAGACTGTGAATACTGTTGGAATGGAAATGTAGGCTACTGTTCTTCTGTACAGCAATATAGATGAAAGTAGCTACATTAATAGTAGAATTTTGTGGCATAGAATAAAGAGGGAGAAAAAAAAGGCTATTCAAATGACACGCCAAGACTTTCCATTTATTCCTTCTATCATTGATAGAGTTGACTTCTGGCAACCATTCACTTTAGAAGGCTTGGCCAAGCTCCCCGCAGAGCCAGACTTGGGCCATAGAATTTGACATAATATGTAGGAAATTAAAAAAAAAAAAAAGAACAGATTCTGAATCAATACACTATCATGAATTTCTCTCTAGTCTAAAAATGGTTAGCAGCCAAATTTCTTCAGGAAGATATTGGCACTCTCATGTAATCCCCTACTTTGGTCTTCTCTGTAAAATAAAGTTAATACTAACATAATCATCATAACCATGTATGGTTGACAGGGGATCAAATGAAAATATTTTAAAACTTGAAAGTTGTGTAGAAATATAAATCTACCCATATTCTATCTAAAAAGATGATATAATTTGTCTATTGCACAGTAGCTTGATTTTGGTTTTGATAATTAAACAGGAGAAGTAATGGATTTAGAATCAAGTCTCTAGAATGAAGTTATCTGATCACTTCATACTTGTGTATATCTTTGAGCAGATTATCTAAGTGATCTCTCTGTGTCCAGCTCCCTCATCTGCAAAAGAACAGTAACAATACCTGCATCATAAGACTGTCAAGAAAATTATAGAGATAACATATGTGCAATACTTAGAATATGGACAAGCTACAAAAAAAATAGTAGATTGGCTGCTATTTCTCTAATTATAGCTACTCACATTTATAGGCCCAGAATCACTAGTTCCTAACCAAAGAATTCAGGCAAGCCAAATGATCACTGCTGTCCTCTTGATAACAATGAAGTCGAGCTCCTATCAAGAGGTCCTTATAGCCATGACAACATGTGCAACACCACTCTACTGAGGATGTCATTGCCATGACAACACCTGAATGACCCAGATCAAGAGGCCTAGGAAAGTGCTGCAGAGAAGAGAAAAGACATATCAACATTGAGGGATGTGACTCTTCAAGAATAGAACAGGGACAGCACAGTGGGGATGCTTGGAAGTAAAGCCAAAGGAAACAAAATAAAAACAGTGTAGTCGGCTTTACTAAGTTGCTCTGAATTCTCAAGAGCAGTGGGTCCTGGGTAGGAAACAGAGATGCAGAGAGAGAAAGCCAACTCTTTCCCACTTCTTTTATATTGTACAATATGCCTATTAATCAAGGTATATTCTGTCTCCAAAGAAAGGAGTGTCTTTAAGGTAATGGGGACAGGAGAAGATGTCTGTTAGGACTTTGCAGAGTAACATTTTAGATGGATGACCATAAACACCTTCAAGCTAGGATTAGGAGGATAAGGTGTAGTAGCAACATGATTTTCTTCCAGGTTGGTGAGCTCTCCCCATCTGTAGCCTTATTGTCTAAACACTGAAATTGGTTGCTTCATCCCCTTCTGACCTAGACTTAGTGGTCCTGAGTCAGCTGGCGTGTTTGCAGAACTCTCAGGGCATACACTTGTGCAGAGCTGAAGTGTTCATTCCAGACTCCAATCTCTCCACTTAAATAGTGCTTGAGCTGTTCTTGTTCATATCGCTGGTACATTTGGTGGGGTCTCCCTTTCCACCTCCTTTGCACTTTCCTCTGGACAAGGAGATTTCACTTGGACAATCATTTCTGGGCCCAAGTGGATGGCTTCCCAAGGCTAGCTTGGTTCCTGTTCTGGTTTTGAAGAAAGATGAATTTAGATATACGTGGTACAGGTGAGTAGCTCATCACAGAGGGTTAAACCTAGAGGATTTTGAGAACTACTTCCTTGTTCCATTGGAAGGCACTGAAGAATAAGCAGAAAACTTGCTATGACCCTATGCTTCTTCTCATGAATATTTTTACACTCCAACCAAAGTTCCCATAAGTGCTGTAACTATAAGTCCCCAATGTCATTGAAGTTGACAGTAGATAGATAGTTTCACATCCACACAAAGTGCCTAGTGTCAGAGATAGTTTCATTAGCAACATGGCAAATATAGCTTCAATTTCCCATGGCACCTGAAACCAACCAAGAAATCTGGGGGGTGACTTGACTAAAGATCAGAATGTATCATTTACTCATAAAGAGGAAGCCAATCTTGGTTACTTTTTAAATAGGTGAATACAATCTCTTTATTTTTATGTGGTGCTGAGGATCAAACCCACTCCCTCACACCTGCTAGTTGAGCTCTCAACCTCTGAGCCACAACCCCAGCCCCTGATTGACTCCTATTTTGTCTGAAGAAGAAAGACAGATGAGAACCCAAAGCTATGTAATTATACATCAATAATAGTCAATGAAGTGTCCAGGGATGTCAGGCTACAGATTGGGTTTTAGAGAAAAAAATATCCTTCTTTCAATTCACATTCTCCTCCAACCACTGACCCCTTATCCTGCCATCACTTATAGCAAAACTTCTGAACAAAGATTATTACTCTCTAAAATTGTTCAGCCCATTATCTCTTTTTTAATTAATAATTAATTCACTGATTCTCACCAGAACCATTTTCACCAATGTCTCCTAACTGGATTTTACCAATTCCCAGTCTTCACCACCCTAGACTTCTAAGCACACTTGTGTTATTAATTATCCCTCCAGTTATGAAGAGTTCTCCTTCACTTGGCTTACAGATTTCTCATCACTTTCTCACAATCATTTTTTTATAGGTCCTTCTCTTTAACTGATACCAAATATTGGAAGGAATTCCACTGGGCTAAGATGCAGATCTCCTGCCTCCACTCTGTGGGTGGTGATACCAGTCTCTGTCTCTAAATACAGTCTGTATGTTGATGACTTCTACATTTATTTTTCTATTTCCTGTGCCCTTGTGTTACCAGCAACCTACTTGGCACTTCTACTTGTAAATCCAAAGTACTAAATTCCTTATTTCCTCCCTAAACATGTTCTTTTAGAGTTCTTGATGGATAGATATAAACACTAGCTACCACTACTCCAGGCCAAAAATATGAGTCACTCTGATTCCTACCTCTTCTTCATAACCTCTGTCTAGTCACTCAATAAAAAGTTTTAGCTCTATTTTTAGAATATATTCCAAATTAAACATAGGGTTATTATCTTTGATTCTACCATTGAGTGAATACCATCAATTAAACTTATAAAAAATTAATTGTACAAATTTGTGGGGTACAGTGCCATAATTCTTTACATGTATATGATGTGTAATAATCAAATCAGGGCAGTTACCACTTCCATTTTGTTTTGCTTTGTTCTGTACCAGGGATTAAACTTAGGGGCACTTAGCCACTGAGGCACATCTTCAGCCCTTTTTTTTTTTTGTATTTTATTTAGAGACAGGGTCTCACTGAGTTGCTTAGGGCCTCATTGCTGAGGCTGTCTCTGAACTATGGATCCTCCTGCCTCAGCCTCCCAAGCCTCTGGGATTACGGGTGTGGGCCACCACACCTAGCCACCGTGGGCTGCTGCCTTTCTACCTCTTTCCCCTTCATATTTCTCTTCAATTAATGTGATCTTTAATTTATTAACATTTATTAATTTCTTATTTTATTATTTATTTAATTTATTTCTTGTTTATTTATTATTATTTGTATAATTTATTAAAACTTATTAAGTCTTTTCACTCTCTTGCTTGAAACTCACTAATGTTCTTCATTAGAACAAATTCCAAAGTTTTTAATGTGGCTTTCAAGGCACTAGGGGAGCTGACTCTCAGCTCTCTCACAAAGTCAACACTTGTCTCTGCATCAACATTCTCACTGTTCCTCCAGAGCACCCAGCATTCCCGACCCAACCACTGATACTCACAGTATCCTCTGTCTGGAAAATCCTCTTTCTTCATATCCTGTATCATCATGAAAGGCTCTAGGTCTATGCTCTGGCTTTCAACGTTCTTGTAACTAAAATACCACAGCCAATCATTCTTTACCCATTTCTGTTTTGTTTTTCTCAATAAGACTATCTCTGCCTGATATCCAGGTGCATATGTGTTTATTGAATGTTGCCTTTATTCCTACAATGCATCCTCACAGGGCCAAGGCTGTGTTCACCCCATGATCTGCAGTACCTAGATATACACTGTCATAAGTACTCAATAAATATCTGTTGATTAAAAGATGATTCATTGGGCTGGGGTTGTGGCTCAGTGGTAGAGCGCTTGCCTAGCATGTGTGAGACACTGGGATTGATTCTCAGCACCATGTATCAATAAATAAAATAAAGGCCCATTGACAACTAAATACACAAACACACACACACACATATGATGATTCATTCTGCCTATTTATCATATCTCTGCTGTACTCTATCATTTTTGTTCAATTTAATAAATCTTCTTTTAAAAAATAAGCCTGGACTTTTTATCATTATTTTTGGAAAAAAGAGAGCTAACATGGATCAATATGTAGAAATAAATTAGACATCACTTGTTCTCCAATATCCTACCTATTGAAACATGGGAGAAATCCAGGTGGAGAGGACCTGCCATAGATAAGAGACTACAGCTAACATCAGTGAGGAACAGCATAATTGTCTTCCATTGGGCACTACTGGGACTAAATCCAACACTGCTCATCTCTCACTGCCAGAATGACCACCTGACACATAAGTTTCCCCTTCCCCACCATCATCAATACACTGCAGCCCCTTCATTCCCATAGTGCAGGAAGCTTTTTCCACCTGACCAGCTTCTCACTCCTCCCACCTTCTACTCTTGCTCCCTGTGTCCTTTGGAACATTACTTCCTGAGCACAAGGCTCCCTCCAGACTGACCATTCCCTGAACTGCCATGATTAACTGAAATCCAGCTATTCCTTCTGGCTGTACTTCCTCTGGAGCTTTCTCAAGAAAGTGCTCAGTTGTTTGTTCTGGCATGCGGAAACAGGGGTTCTGGCCCTCCTCAACCCCAAGGATCACTTAGAGGCCTTCCTCCTTGCACTTTTCTCGATAGCCCTCATTCTTGGAAGCTCTGCTGCTAGCAGTATTGCTTCTGTATCTCCTTTTCTGGCCCCAGTGACTGATTTACTGACTTCCTTGTGATTCATTGAGGGCTTTGACACTTGGTTCACAGCCAGACTGATCACGACCTTTTGCATTACATGGGGTGACTGCAATGTTCCCTTTCATGATTTGTCAGAGACCTGCACTGTCAGCTACTTGGCCTCAACTTTCCATGGGCCTTCTCTGACTCAGCTATACGCTTTATCAATGGTCTGAACATCTCATTCTCTAGAACCTGATATCACTAGTTAAGGGGTTACAATTTCTGATTCAAACCTTTTGTCTTTCCAGCATGCAGTTCAGGAACTCAATCTATCGTACTATTTTGTGTTATCTACTCATTGGGTAGACAAACATTTATTGAATATCTATGCTTTGAAAGGCATCATGCTAAACATTGGCACACATGGAGGTAAGTATGAATAAACATTCTTCCTGTTCTCCTGAAGCTTAGAGAGAAGTGGGGGGCAGGCATTAAATAAATCCTCTGAAGCCATATAGCTTTATTGATGATCTTTGAGCATGCCAGGTTTGTCTGATTCAGTGCTTTTGGTATTCAGAGTTAGCCTGGGTAGAAATACTCCTGCTGGAGCTACCCAAATGTCTCTTCCCGTGGTTTTTATGGCGTATCTTCTTGAATATTCCATCCCTTCCTACTCTCTTTAAGACTACACCCTGCCAACATATCCCAGATAATCTCTTTGTTGCTTATCCTCATTAACTGTTTTTGTGGTACTAAGGTTGACTTATCCATGGGTTATTTTCTGCCCCTACCAGTAGAATATAATGTCAGAGGCCAAGGCTATAGTGTGCTTTGTCTACTCATGTATCCAGTGTTTGGGAAAGTTTTATAGCACACAGTAGTTGCTCAATAAGAAATAGTTGGATCCATAAAATTAATCCATCAAAATTATTTCACCAAAGGGTTTTTCTGGGGTCAAAACCCATACCACCTTCTCTGCTTAATTCCTTTTCTGCACTGGTGTAATGATGCAATAAATAAATCAGCAAAAGAGAAAGCCATTTGTCTTTCTCTATCATGCAGATGACTGTCCAAAACTCTTCAACCACAGTGACCCCAGTGAGCCATTCCAAAAAGGGCAATACAGTGATGCAAAGGATTCAGGGAGGGACATAAGCCTCCTGACCCACAGGTCAATTAAACGAGAGTCCTGCATCTATTATGGAGAAGCCATAACATCCAAAGACATTGCTTTTAACTCTGTGTTAGAAGTGGATAGCAATTTGTTTAAGATGAAGGGAGGGGTAAGCATAGAAGAATCATTCGCTGTTAGAGAGGAGTTAGAGGCCAAGATTATCCTCCCAGGGAAGGAAGGGCTGCATCTCCTGAACTCCAAATGCCAAGGCAATGGACAGGTTGTGCTAAGCGATGCTATGTGGAGAACCCGAACAACCCAGCCAAGGAGACTGGAGACTCGACAGTAGAAGAACTCAATTAGCATTCTGCTCAATCCCTTCCAACTGTCCTTATTTTGGTGGGAAAAAGCATTTTACACTGCTAGGAAGATGAAGAATGCTGAACACCCACAAGGACACACAGGGAAACTTGAAAGGAGTTGGATAAGGAAAAACACACCCTGGAATCTAGTACTTTGTTTACATATTTAAATCTAAAACAACCTAATAATGATCATAAAAGCAGAAGCACACTATTTTGTGAGTGAATGATAGTATTTAACCTGAGGAAACAAGAAGTCAAGTTAGAGAGTAGCTGCATCAATCCAGTGAGCCTGGGCCATCTAGGTGGAGAGGAAGGGATTGAGGGAATGTGAAACTAGCACAGGCAGACACAATTGGAGGAAGAGGTAGAGGACATGCCATGTCTCCATGCTGGGACTATATGCTTTGCTTAGAGTATTCATTCCATGATCTCCTGAGAGGAGCCCAAGGTCACAGAGGAAGATGAAGAACTGAGACTGACCAGGAAGACCCACCCGGAGTCCAGCGTAGACAAGTGTGGGGAAGGATTTCTGAAAGAATGCTATGAGAAAGTGGACAACCCAAGGAGCATAGGTCTGGGACAGGTAATGTGTTTGAAACCAGATAACAGACATGCCTCAGAGATCTAAAAGAAACATTGAGCCAGAAATCAAGCAGGAAAGCAATGCACATTAAGAATTTGCATTTTAGAGTCCAAAGACTTGGACTTGAATTTTGCCATGGTCATTTAATATTTGTGGACAAATTTCCCCTTCAATTCTCCATGTCTATAGCTCTAAAATAAAAATAATGCCTATTTATAAGGGAATTTTGGGGAATTAAGGGATGTATTTCATGTAAAGCAAGTGCCCAGCATATAGCACATACTATATGCAGCAGTGGTTCTCAAATGAATACCATATAGCGGTGATTCTCAAAGTTGAATATGCATCATCACACTTTTAAGGTTTGGATTAAGTAGGTCTGGGGCATGAACTAGGGGATGCTACTACTGGTAGTTAATGGACCACTCTTTGAGAACCATCCTATATAACACAGTGGTTAAGTGCATGTATCCTGGAGACAGACTGTGTGGAGTATTTCAACACTGCAACTTGGAGCTGTGTGACCTTGGCCTATTTTCCTGACCTCCCTAAGCCTCATTTAAATGAGAAAATGTAATAAGTTATCACTTTGGTAGAATAGGCTAATAATAAATCCTGTCTCACACTGTGATTGTGAAGAATAGATACTATTGTGCGTCAATGTTCAGAAGAGTGACTAGCACATTTTTAGTGCCTATGAACTGTTAGCTACTATTATTACTGAAAGTTAGAGACTCTAGCTGTTACTTAGACTCCAGGGAAAATGTATTCATCAGAGATCAAGACAAGATTCAGAATCCAGACTAGATATAGTCATTCCCCTTGATCTACAGGGGATACATTCTAAGACCCCCACAGGATGCCTGAAACCACAGATACCTCTGGATGCTAATCAGTATTAACCCCCCACAAACACAAACACACACTATGTTTTATCTGTACATACACACCTATAATAACACCTTAATGTTTAATTTATTATTTAGGTACAGTAAGAGATTAACAATGTTAATAACACATATAACACATATCATTACTAGGATCATGAGTTCACAACAATATTTTGAAAGAGAGAGAGAGAGAAGAAACCATACTCAAATAACTTGTATTATGGTATATTGTTAAAATTGTTATGTGTTATTAACATTGTCTCTGTGCTCTCTCTCTTGTTTCTCTCAAAATATCTTGTTGTGAACTCATATTACTAGTAATGATGTGAGTTGATACAATGCCTATGTGATGGGGTGTGGTGAAGTGAATGATATAAGCATTATCATGTGGCATTTGATGATTATTGACCTTCTTACACACACACACACACACACACACACACACACACACACACCACTGTGATGCCTCGAGAGCTGATCTGATAACCCAGATGTAACTATTAAATGTCTAACATGCAGAGAACATTTATGTGGATATGCTGGACACAGGGATGACTCATATCCTAGGTGGGATAGAGCAGGACAGTGAGATTTCATAACATTATTCAGAATGGCACACAATTTAAAATAACTGTTTCTAGGATGTTCCATTTAATATTTTTGGACCACAGTTGACTTCAGCTAACTGAACTTCAGAAAGGGAGAAAACTGATAACGGAGGATCATTGTACAAAGTCAGAACTATACACAAAAAATCTTAATGACAAGCACATATGCAATGAAACTATCCAGGCATGTTTGACAGTTCTTGGTGGATCCTAGACATGGAATGCCTGAGGTCTTGAGCTGATGTGTGGAGTGTAATGCCAAGCTTATTCTGATTGTGGTAGATAGCGAGAGGCCCTACTGGGATGCTTCTCATACCACCAGGATTACCACCTTTATGGCTGTTTGTTCAGGGATGGGGTCCACTGCCATGTAGGGCTACTATTTAACCAAACATTGCATCTTGTGGAATCATAGCTTATTGCCATCTTTGGGGAAGATGATTCAATCTTCTTGCTTTTATGTGGTTTTTTTTTTCTCTCTCTCTCTTTCTCTTCTTTTTTTTTTTTTTCCATCAAAACAGTTCTGCATAGTAACGGTCACCAAGCACCAGCATAAATAGCCCAAGACTCAGGAGAGCGTGAGGGAGTATGCTGTTAGCAATGTCTGAATTCAGCAGACATCTGATGCTACAACATTTTTCAAGGGTTTTGAAATAATTGGGTAAAACCACAAACAGTGTCTGTGGTATGCACTCCTGCCCTTGGTTTCTAGACTGAGGCTTGATTTCATATGTTCTCAATTCAGTCACATTGAACTCATTAATTTCTCCACTAGTCTTTTTATGATTTTCTCTTCTTTGAAGTAGGAAGTTGCACAGCTTTAAGATTGCTTTAAACCAGATTATAAATATTAAACTTACAAAAATCCTTATTGATACTGACAAATTTTATCCTAACTGTGTCTATCTAGCTGTAATTTTACAGTTAAAGAAATGTATAGAGTTAAAAATTGATATATAAATGTCTCCCTCCAATTTTTCCTTTCCCACCTTCATCTGTGTGTTTAAATGATTTAATTAAAGAGTTCCTGGATCACTATTACCCACATTTGAGGTTGTACTACTATTTTTATTTTATCATAATAAACAGCTTTCTCCGTATAGGTTGGACCTCATGCCATATGCTCTATGCTGCTCTGAACAGGAGATCTGCCACTTTCTACAACGATGCAATTACTTTTTTCTCCAACTATCAATGACCACTGTAATGTCTTTTGTTATAGCAATTACTCAGTCCTCCTGGGATAGCTACTTGGGGTTCTCTGGGAATTTTAATCAAGCACCTATGTTAATTAGAAAGTGGTGGGGGTGAAAAGAGTGCTGATTAAGCACCTTTGAACATCTATTTGTTCTGGCAATTAACCATGTTGGGTGTTTGTAAAGATTCAACCTTTTCAGAGAAAAGCATCTAAATTTCCTGTCCTTCTGTTCTTATCTCATGAGTGAAGGCAAAGAGGAAGGGCTGGACAAGGTACAGAAGCTCACATTATGCAAGCACTTCACATTGCTGAACCAGTTCAATCCCCATCATATCCATATTGAGAACATGTTATTATCTATATTTCACAGAGGAAATTCCAGAGTCCAAGGCTTGGCACCAGTAAAGGTCAGTGGCAAGAAACAGGGCCTTTTCTTATCAACTCCTTTGACTGGTTTAGAAACCATGAGATAGACAATCAATAGCTAAAAATAATGCAAAGAATTGAAGCTCCTGGATCTTACCAGTTACTCACTAAATTTAATTTGGTTTTAAATTATGAACCAGAAAGCCTATATCTATAGTACCAGATACTGACTGCCTCATTCACTTCCAGGGTCTGTGAACATCTGGTAGACAAGGTTCTGGGGTTAATATAAAATGGCACAAGGGCTTTCTCTGAATCCCATGTTCTCTTAGGCAACTGGGAGGACGGCTCACCTGTGCATAACAGCAAGGGATACCATAATTGGGAAAGTGTGCTAAATGCTGTGGGATCTCTAATAAAAGGGAAATTCAATGTGACTGAGGGAGACATCAGAGGTTACAAACTGGTAGCATCATCTTAAAACAGTAGAATTCTACCCAAAAGAAGTGGAAGAATGATGAAAGAAAACAAATGATGTGTGCTAACGGGAAGACACTCAGCTTTTGGGAACTGTCAGGCTGTTAGGGTGACAGTGGTGTGTAAAGCTAATGGGGATGGGACCAAATCTCGAAAACTCTAAGTACTGCACCAAGCAGCAATAATGAAAGTAATGAAGAAGCTCATCTTCAGAGAGAATGATCACTACCCTTGAAGGACGAGCCAGTACTAGTAGTAGTGGTTGGGAACTCAAATCCAGCTGGACCTATATTTGAAGCACAGCTCTTTCAGACAGATCTCCATCTTCTATTATAGTCATTATGGGTAATCAGACTTCAGAGAAGGGCCAGATACTCATAAGACACTCCTGAGACATTCCATGACACTCCAAGTAGCTCACAACTGCTCAGTGCTGAACAGGATGTAGAAGAACTCACAATATGGGTAATTCACACTTGCATTCAGGAAGCAGATATGCAAAGCAGATGCCCTGGGGGTTCCCCATACCCACCTCTGGTATGAAAGCTCATGGGGAAAACTCTTCTTCTTCTTACTACTCTGCTAGATTCAGATAGTAGAGCAGAAGACAGTCAGGTATCTAGCAGTTCTCAGCATATCCCCTGAGTGGGAATCCTATCCTATCCAAGTAGGAAAAAGACTAAAAATCCCAAGTCTTCCTTTCCCTCTCCCAATGCAGTTTCTCAGAAACTTGGGCTATTTTCTGGTTTTGTGGCAAAGCCATAACTGGAAACTTAATTTAATCACTGAATCCTTCTTTGGGTCACTGCAGAGAAGATTTACAGCCTATATTGATTAATGACAGGGAAACCCTACCAAAAATATATTCCAAAAGTTTTCCAGAATTGGCATAGATAACATCCCTCATGGCTCTCTCTCTGGCCTCTCCTGCTGGGTGGGTGCCATTTGTGGGTAAGGTGATGACTTTAGCTCCATTTTGTCCTCTTTCCCTTCCACCCCCAGCTCCTCTCTGCTGGGGAAGTTTTGTTCATCTGCCATCCTAATGATCTCTGTGCCACATGGGGCCCCTGATGCTGGTGCTGACAGGCTGCTCATTAGTGCCAGGGTGCTGCAGTCAGCCGATGGCATGCCAGAGCTCTGTTCCTGACACTTTTTCACAGAGCTGTCACTGGAGTCATGGTGCCTGCCAGCTCTGGTCGAACTCAAGCTGTGATACCTCTAGTGCCAATTAGTGCTTCAATGTCCTGCGTGGCTGGGGAGAAGGCCTCGTCAGTGTGAACAAATAGGAAAATGGGTGGCCTTCAGTGATATAAGGGCAATAGGAAAGGGGAAAGACTAAAGGCTTAGGCAAGGGGAAATTCCCTGTCCAAGGGTCATTTTTCCCTTAACACCTTGGTGTTGACAACCAACTACCCACTGGGCTTCTTCAAGTACAGCAGGTGCATCAATTCAAGGGAGGAAAGAGATGTGGCTGCTTGGAACATATGTTGAGGTGGGAGTGCAAAGGGCATGCATAAGTATCCACTTCATGCTCTGGGAAGAGAAAGTTTTCCATTTAAATAAATTGATTTGGAGCCCAATGGACACATAGTTCTTCTCTAATCCTTCTTAAAGGGTCTTTATGTGACCTGAAGACAAACTTTTTAACTCTAATCCCCCTCTGTTTACACAGCAGGAGGGAGAGATGGGGGTAGGGAGAAACAAGAATGTAGATTAAAATAGTATTTTTTTCTTCTACTAATTTGTTTTTTTTTTCTATTATTCACCCAAAAGCAGCAGCAAAATTTCACAAACATTTGAACTCAGTCTTCCTTTTAATATCCAAAATTTCATTAGGAAATGATTGGTTGGAAGCTATCAGAGGTTTAGGTAAAGGAGGGTATAAAAATTAAGCAACAGAAAGATCAGGTACCCTTCCCAGAAGTGACAGAGGAAGAGCATTTCTGAGAAATGCCCCTGAAGAAAGAGATGACAATAAGGCAGTGAGGAAAACAGAGAGACATTCAAAAAAAACACAGCAGCAAAAACATTTGTGAACCTTTTCTACTCTTGCAAAAATGAACTTGAAATAGAGGCTCTCCTTTAAGCAGAAATTGAGTCCTGCCACAGCTGGTTCCCTTCTGAGGGATGCAGGAAGGGCTTCGAAAACCTGTGAAGATGAGGGGAAAAAAATGTCCTGGAGACTTGCCAGCAGAGAGTTTCAGGTCTCCATTGCAAATATCAAAGTGGAGGAAAATTCCTCAAGGATCAGAATCTTCACATGGAGAGAACAGGCATGACACTTTGGGGAATTGGAAAATATCATGGCTTATTGGCTGAATCAACATCTGTTTCCTGAATGCTTTGTAGGTGCCCAGCATCATGCTAGAATGTGAAAAATTCAAGATAAGTGACCCAGAGACCCTGATCTCAAGGCACTCATGAGACAGGATAATGCAAATGATTCAGGAATGAAGAATTCCCTGAAGAGCTCCTGGTGTTATCCCCAAGTCCCCATGTGTTAGTCAATTTTTTGCCACTGTGACTAAAATGTCTGACAGCAACAAGAGGAAGATAAGTTTACTTTGGGTTCATGGTGTCAGAGGTTTTATTCCATGGTCAGCCAACATCATTGCTCTAGACCTGAGATGAAGCAGAACATAACATTCCACCCCTGGCTCTCCTTGTGTCAATCACACAATGCAAAATGTATTCAGTTCATCTTCAAGAGTCCCTATAGTCTTAACAGTTCCACCATTGTCCAAGTCCAAAATCTTCTCTGAAAATCAAGATAAACCCTTGGGTGTATGCCCCTGTATACATCTACAGCAAGTTACACATGCAATATACAATGACACAGACTGAACACCCAATTAATACTTTTTTATGAATGTCCTTTACGCAGCTTAAAAGAGGTTATGGAGGCCAATTATTTATTTATTTTTTTTGATGAGAAAAAGGTGAAGGTAACTGTACTGCAGAGAGAGTTCAATCAGGCCACTCAGTGATTCCTGATTCTAAATGTGTGAGATACCCCAGATTAGTGATTGGACTGACTCCTTCATCTGAGCTTCATCATGTGCTCCCAAGAATGTGACAATATAGGAATCTCAGGCTTTTCATAAGGCTTTTACAACCCCAAAGAAACCGGTGACAGAGTTTGAGGAATTATTTCCTATGAAGAGTGAGTTCCTGCATTGCATGTTTTAGAATACTTTGAAAAAGATCATATTTCTGTTTACTCAGAAAAGACTGAGAAGAGTAATGCAGTAGTAAGGGCACTCTAGTAGAGATATTAATCCTTGAGTTTAAGGGCTGTGCTAAAATACATTCACCCATTAAAGATAAAAGACAAAAGAACAGACTCCTGAATGAGAAATGCATCTAGAGGATTCAATGATTCCCCCAGAGTTCCTCAAGGCCAGGAGCCCCCTGCTAACTGACACTTACAGGAACTTGGACTTGGGGCCAGTAAAACCCTACACAGATAGAGATGGCTCTTTCTTATGAGAACACGAGATGGGGGTTATTTCCCCTGAAAAGACCAAGACCCACACAGGTGCAAATAACATCTGCATTCCACAAAATAGATATTCTAGGTAAGACAGACATCTCTAAAAAGTTAGTGCACTTTTATCCTTGAACTCTAGGAGTGATAAGTCCATGATAGAAACAAAGACATGACAAATTCCAGAAATAACTACTTATTATAATCAACAGCATTTCAAGAGGTAGCTTGGGAGGCCCTATCCTCTTCTCCATGCTTTCTATGGACAACTGGTATTTTCTCCATCTGATGGAAAAGCCTAGGCGAGGCCTCTTGACCTCCTTTCCCACTGCCAAGATTCCCTACCTCAAATGCATGACCCAATACTGAAATAGTGGCTGACATTTCTGTATTCCTTTTTCCACACAAAAGGTGCTCAAAACTAGAGATACTTTATTCTAAAGAGATTATGACTTTTACAGGTAGCACCATATGAATTATGATGGATAAAACCATGATTTTTCAGGAATGTACAGAACAAACAGATCAGTCTTCAGGGAAAACATTCAATGAAGCCATCAGGGTTTTCCAATCAGATATTCATTCAAGAATTTAGTGTGTGTGTAAAAATGATCTTGACTGAACCACAATCTACCTTCACAAAATGAGACAAAAGATGACAGTAGCTCTCTGCCTTTGGAGCCTTGCTGAAGGTAAATATCCTTCTCTCCAAAGAACCCCATACTTGTCTTAATTTATTTAAAGTAAGTGCTATCTTGGAAATATTTAGTGATGAAAGATGAAGGCCTGACTGCTAAGGGTCTCCAGCTTCAGTTCAGATTTGGCAGCAGCCCAATGACATCTCTGATCTCTAAATAATCAGTCACAGGAAACACAGCGCCCTGGTGAGTTCTGAGGTGATTCGTTGTTGCTTGGCAAGTCTCATCATCCTGAATCTTGGATAGCTAATCTGGGACCAGTATCTGGACAAAGCTGTTCATCTAAATTACTCTAAGCTGCAGATAGATTCTGATCACTCAGTTCCTCTCCCCTTGATCCATCTTCTGTTTCCATAGTAGCTAAAACCTCAGTAAAATGGCAGCATCTGGCCCAGGCTCAGGTAAAAGTCCCCTGGGGAAGGAAATCTGCTAGATGTCTACAACAGGGGACAAAAAAAGACCCCAAGACAAAACAGCATGAATATCTGTATGATGAAGGAAAGAGGCTCAATACTGAGGAGAGATAACATGTGACCATGAGGAAGAGAGAGGGTGGTGGATGGAACAGAGGAAGAGAGGAAAGGAGGAAAAGTGCAAAGGAATGAAATTAAAGCACAAAATGTAGGCAGCTGTGAGAGTAAAGAGAGGTACAGAACAAAAACTATAGGGGAGACGTAGGCATAAAAGGGCAGGGCACAAGGAGATGTGTGAAAGAGACGTGGCAGACACCCAGACAAGGACAAAGAACTGACTAGCCTGAGGATGGGTTGAAAAAGACATCAGACAGGAGACAGAGTCTCTTAGCATGAGGCAAAGGAAGTCCATCCAGATGATAAATGTTCTGCTGATTCCACAGGCACAGCCTGCCCTGGCATCCCATAGCACTAGGGACTCGGCATTAAGCTGTGATGAATGGTGTGCACTATGGACTCAGAAAGTCAGTCCATTTGGATGGCCCCTTCTTCAGCAGTGCCCTGAGGCCCTTCTTCATCCCTAATGACCTCATGCACAGCTGAGCATCCTCCCAGATTTTGGGCCCATCCACACATAAGGTCATTTCAAATGGAAAGATTGACAGAGACATGAGTAGCTCTCACCAATCCCTTTGTTCACAGTAATATCATCAAGAATGGTGGCATAAGACAACACTCAAGAATTCAGGACAACCCAAACTGAAATCTTCTCACCTTCTCTGAGAACATCTATCATAGCATACTGTTACTGTCAGAGAAAGGATATTCAGTATGTGGAAATCACTGCAGTTCTACTCTAGATTTTTAAAATTTCCCAGTGTAAAGTGATGTCACCTTCAGGAATTGAGGACCCATGTCCCCGAGAAGAACTAACTGCTGGTTGACAGTCCTAAATTTTTAGTTCATAATGGGGTTTGTCTTGCTCTCAGACAGATACCTGGCCTAAGGTTACAGCGCTTTTAGGAATAGCCTACATTCAACACCCGACTGCTGTGCTGCTGTAAAGAGCCAGCTCCATTGCCTCAATAGAGGATATTTCTGAAAGGTGTCCTAGCTTTAGGACTCCCCATAGGGGCAGCTGAGATGTTCCATTGAACCGCATCACAACTCAACTTGTCCTTCTGCCCAATCTTGCTTCCGTCTCTCCCTTTCCACAAGAGTTGATCCCAAGAGCACCTCCCAAAATGATTACTTACCAACAATAACAATCTCAAGGTTTGCTTTTGGGGTTCTCAATCTGTGACAAGCAAATATCCTCCATGGTACTTTTGCAATTCTTAAACCGGTACTATGCAAAGCATGCATACACAGATATCTGTGATTATATACATACATTTCACACTAACCAGTGATACAAAAAATAGAATTAAAGATTTTTGTCCAAGTCTTGGCTCAGATTTAACATTTTCAAAACAATTCCCTGCCGGAACCCCTTGCCATTCTGTCAATGTATGTCTCTATCTTCTCATCCTTATCAGCACCTGGTATATTGTCTACTCATTTGTTTTGGTAATCTATCACATAAAATGTGATTTGATGAGAACAGTAATTTGTCAATTTGGGTTTATGACTTAATCCTCTAGTGCCTAAAACAGAGCATAGACCACTGTAATACTCAGTAAATATTTAAGATTTAGTGAAATGCTTTTATATTCCTTGCTCCCAGAGAAAAATTAGCTTAATTATCTAAACATTGAGATAAAATGAATTTTGTAATTTAGCCACATATTAAGTTTTATTTGTTGTCTAGGATCAGTCAGAGTAAAGCAACAACAAAACCACAAAAACAACTAATGACCAGATTTTTGGCAATTCTGAAGAGACCCAAACTAGCAGATTTTCCTTTTAGGAATGTGGCCATTTAAACCTCTCATCTATCATTATGTGTTCATGTTTTCCTTTCTCTTAAACAACTAGCTGAAAGAATAATGCCACCAAAGCAAATCCTTCCATCATCAAACTTGACATATAAATTTAACCCAGGACATCTGAACCACTATTTCAGCCACAGACAACTGGAATCAATTTCCCAGGGGCCTGGAGAGATACTGAAGTATGATTTCTAAAATCTTGAAGGACATGGCTGCCTTGCAGACCATATCCTCTGCAGAGCCAAGAGTGCATTATTAGCTGGGTACCAGAAACTGACACCCTTGCACTCAGTATCTAGCACCATAACCTCCTGTCCATATCCAACAAGTCTCCCATTTCCTCTCAAGATACAATGCACCAAACTGCTCCTCTTACCTTTGGGGGAGATGTGTCTCCAGGTAACTGTAGGCTCCGGTCTACCTGTCGCTATACAGGTGAGGCTGATATTGTTTCCTTCATTAATGGAGATATCTGAAGAAATCTCTACAATTTTGGGGGACACTGTGGAGACAAAACAGGTAGAAGAAAAATAAAAATCCAGCTGACACATTTCTTTGTTGTCTTAAAATGACACTTGATAGAATATTCCCCAAACTGAAACATATGGACTGTAGTTGTAATGCTAAGAAATTAGAGGAATGATCTTAAACATGAAAAATGGCTTACCTTGAATTTAGCTTCCATTTCTTCCTATTTAAACATAAAGTCAGAGTCCAAATGAGAATAAATTCCACTGTAATACTGCAATAACTACTCCTCTAGCCTACACCTTCCCGTCTCACTCTCACCCCCACCCATCTCCAACACATATCCAAGAGCCATTTGTCTCACTGCATTCAGAGATGTCTTTACATAATGCAATTCTGATCATAACACATCTCTGCCTAAATATCTTGAATTGCTCCATTGCTTACCTGATCATAAACAGGCCCCTTACCCAAGCAAACTGAGCTGTTCAGAACCAAGTTTCAACATACGTTTCCATTATCGTTTCTAGTGATTCCACCTCTTCTTACTAATTTGCTGACCCCTAATACATCACATCCTTTCTGATCCTCGTGCATGTGTATCTATGGCATTTCTCACAGCCTTCCTGGACAACTCCCAGTAATACTTTATGGTCCAATTCAAATGTCACTCTCTTTGTCACAGCCATCACTACCTCTACACATCTTTGACCTCCTTAACAACTCAAATTTAATGTTGTTTCTTTGCCCACTCTCCTATTAAACTTCATAAACCCTCAATGAAGAATCAAAGATATCATTGCTGTTAGCAAACTTGCTTAGTCTCTCTCTCTCTCCCCTAAATTCATCTTCCCAAAGAGAAGAAATGTTCATCCGAATGAATGAAGCTGGGAACAGGGCTCTTACTTTCTTGGTCTTTTGTTTTGGAGTCAGGCTATTGTGCTACTCCTCCTCTTTGTATTAGGAAGCAGCAGTCCACAGGGACAGGGTAAGTACTAGCCATTGTCTGTGTATGTTGGTCTCATTCTGAGGCCCTTTCTTAGAAGTTCATTTTCTGCTACACTTCTGAGTCTTATGCAGGATCAGCTTTACTCCTAGTCAATGTGATATTTGGTTCTCCATGTGACTGCTCATTTGTCTAATGTGTGAAATAGTTTATAAGTCAAGTAAATTAAGAATTCCATTTATTGAGTCCCCAAATGCCACTTGTAGGCACTTTTCCCACTGTTCTAGATATTTGCTTAGCATCAAGTAGACCATGAGTTTTCTGGTGGTCTGAACCATGTCTTCCTCTTGTTGTATTCACAGTAAAAGCTTTACAAATATTTATAGGATTGAATTATAATGGTTATTCAAGGGAACAAATTTCCCAACCTGCTTCATATTCCTAAAAGACTCAGAGATGGATCATTATCACACTTTATTTCAGTCATACCAACACAGGATTGACACTTTAGTTCTGGACCAATTAAGTGACCTTTCCATCGAATGCTCTTATGTTTCCTTGTGTTATATTCTTTCCTTGAGTCAATATTCCTCAGAGTCACCACTCTCAGCAATTCCATGGCATATGACATTCCCAGCAGACAACATGATTCACTGGAGAACTCAGGGAAGCTCCACGATGACTTTATTTCTTGTTTCAAAACTACACACTTAGTAAAATCAGTTTGCTCTGGAAATACCAATGGTGGTCTCAGCTCTAGTTGAAACATTACTTACCCATTTCTAATTATGTTAGAACTTTGCCAACAAGAAAATGGGATATTGCAAAGATAAGTTCTCTCAGTCCTCTTTCTGTCCCTCCTCCATCATTTCCTTCTGTTTAAGTCCTATACCCAAATGAGAGTTCTCATGGTTCACAGCATGTGGTTCACTTTGGTCTTCTTGTCCCTTGCCTTGCATGTGAGCACTAACATGCTTCTCTCTGACTACATGTATTAAAATTATTCAAGTCCTGATTGAACTACTACCCCTTCCATATAACCTTCCGGGGCATCTAGGGATTCCAGAGCATTGAAGTATCTTCCTTATGGCATTCAAAATAAACTTCCTTATGTTACATTTGTCTCACCCTTCTTTCTATACGATAAATTATCTAAATAGAAAATGTTAAATAAAAGTCTTATTCATTGCTTAATTTTCTGCTGTCTTGAATAGGGTGTTTTGCATAGGGTAAGCCCTGATTAATTAGTATTAGACTAATTAATCAACTAGCTTCAGATACAGACAGTGTGCATGTGTGTGTGCATATATACATGTGTACACAGGAGTGTATGCATGTGTATGCACAAAGATGTGCTTGAACTTTCACAGATATTTGGTGGAACAGAAATTAATGAAAAATGGATGTGGTGAGAGTTGGAGATAGACTCTTTGCTCTTCAAAGTGGGTCTCTTAAAAGATGTAATATTGTAATTTATGATTATATCATTTTAAAAGCTCAATTGGACCTTCTAAGACAGAAAATTGATGAGTTAATGACTGAGTGTTGGATTTCTGATTTTCTGACAGTTACAAATTTCTAAATTCTTTATTTTTATTTTTTTAGTTGTGAGTGGTTCTTTCTCTTAAATTTATTTATATGTGGTGTTGAGGATCGAACCCAGGGCCTCACATGTGCTAGGCAAGTGCTCTACCATTAAGCCACAACTCCAGCCCCAAATTTCTAAATTCTTTTAGTTCTAGAATAATTTAAACTGATCTTGCAGAAAAAAACCCTGATGTATTTTATTCACAGAGCTTTATCTGGAGTATTTCCTTCTTATGCACTATTCCCTCTGCTCAGACATTTTTCTGGTCTCTGTTTCTGCCCATTCTTGGCACTTACACAGCCTCACTTGCTTCATGGAGGACAGGCTGCCTGCAGAATGTCAGCACTGGCCTTGCAGACATTGCTTCAACTGTGCAGGTAAGTAATTTATTGATCTGTAAAGCACTCCGAGATGCTCTGCAAGGGATTATGTCACGCCAACGCCATGCAATAAAATAAAAAATGATGGACTTTGTGAACGCAGGATGATTTAGGGTTTGTAGTTGGAAGTGTGCTTAAAGTACATTTTAAGTGGAAATCAGGCTGGGTAATGAATTACTCTTGCTTTGGAAGGGCTTACTGGGAGTTCATTTTCCTGGCTTCTTACATGATAGCTAATCTGCTAATCATACACTAGAGAACAATGGACAGTCCCCAAGTAGGATAGAAGGTGGTTTGGGCCAGAGCTGTCAGCACAGTAAGTATATTAATTGAGACGATCACACCTCATGCTTGGAAATATCTTCTAGATTTGTCTCCCTCTCACTAGCAATTGGAAAATATCCAACTCATGAAGTAGACGCTGGAGAAATGCTTGCCACCCTTTCAATCCTGAATAAGAATAGAGAGTGAAGAAGTAAATGGCCCCTGCATGATTTGAAAGGCAAGCCATTTGTGGAATAGCCATTTGTGGCAAGCTGGCTTGCCAGAGATACAATCCCAATCACCAGAATTAACTGGCATAGTGCACAGGATGTTTGTGAATTGGAAGTATCATTTTCTAGGTGGCAACTTCTAGTACACTGTAAGTATTCAAAATTAAAGTGGGAGCTGTGAGCTCAGATCAGTGGTCGAACACTTGGGTGGCAGGAGCAATGCCCTGGGTTCAATCTCCAGCATCCCTCCCGGTCAAAAAATTAAGTTGCATTTACAGATATATACTATGGTTTTAACTATTTCATGCTGATAAGGAAGCTTTTGGCTAACTGTGAAATAGAACTACTGATATTTTTATATTGTTTCCATGGATACATTCTGTATCTTACTTCTCATCATGCAGTCTGTTAAAAACATATTAGTATTTCTTTGTTTTCATTCACTCATTCATTTGTCAATATTCATGGATCATTTTCTATATACCTGCATTGTGCTAAGCAGTAGGAACATAAACTAAGTAAGATACAATCCTTGTCCTCCAGAAGTTCACAGTCTAGAGAAGTAAAACCAGATACTGAAGTCAAAAACTTCAGTAGACAGTGTGACAGAGAAGAATAAATCAGATGTTATGGAAATACTAAAGACAACCTACGACCAACTGGAAATCCATGTCATGGGAGGCTTCTTGGAAATATGAGAACTACATTAAGCCTTAGGAGATAAGTAAAAGCTAATCAAGTCTGAGGAGGGGAGGAAGAAAGACATTCTGATAAAAGAGTACACATAAAGAAAACACTGTTACTAAGTGCTAATAGCCAGGCATAATTTTGTGGCCAGGTGTAATCACTAATGGAAAAGCTTCCTTTGGAGACTGAGCTTAACATCATTCAACGAACATTTGTAAATGCATACTACATACACAATCCTGTGCTACATACATGAATGACATGCAGAAATATACCAGTTTGCTTGGTCTTCCTTGAACTTGCAGTGTATCAGAGAGTTAAACAACAAAGCAAAATATCAGAAAATTGTGTGTGCTTGAATTTAAATTGAATGATGCAAACATGAAATGCTCTGAGCTAGCAGGAGGAAAGATCACAGTGAGTAGGAGTGTCAGAGATGGCTTCACCTCGGATTAGCAGATTAGTGTCTGTTTTGAATATCCACAGTAAGAAATAATCATCTAGGCAGATAAAAGTGTAGCTGTTTCAAACTGGAACATTGGCACACATGAGAAGATTGAAAACCATGATGTGCCTGAAGATACAAAGTCTACTTCCTACCAGAGGCAATATAGAGTAGAGGTTAAGATGCAGACTCTTCTAGGTTCCAACTAGGTATTCTCGGCCAAAGAATTTCTACTCTCTCTGCCTTGCTTTCCTCATCTAAGAAATGGAGCTAATTATTCCGTAGAAGTATGAAGCTCAGAAGATTGTTTGAGGATTTAAGAAGTGAGTTTATGAAAGTCACTCACAGCATTTCCTGGCAATGTGAGTGTTCAATAAGTGAGTTTTAATATCGTATGTGGTTGGCAAATGCACATTTACAGTGTCAAGGTAGAATAGACAGTCAATAAATTTTATAAGAATCAATGAAAAATGGGATACAAGATCAATGAACTAAAATGGAGCCAGATTGTGGAACAGCCTGAAGGGCTAGATCTTGGATTTTAACTCCATCCTATAGGTTATAGCAAGAATTTTAATTTCTGTTAAGGGAATGTCATGATTTTAAAAAATTTATTTTAGGAAGAAGAATCTGTTAACCATGTGTCAGATAGAGTGAGACAGAGAGAAACTGGAGTCAGAAAATCTATTCATATGAGTGATGTTCAAAGCCTAGATTAAACTGGTGGCTCTGTAAAGTTGGAAAGAAAAGGATAGATTTGAGAGCAATGCCAGGGAAAACACATGGTGCTAATGATGGCCTGGAATCAGGGAGTAGGGATACTGAGTCCAGTGAACAACATTTTGTTCAACAGCAGGTAGATGAATGCACTATCAGATCCCTGGAGGTTATAAACCACTTTGGGGGAGAACATTAGTTTGATTAATTCTGTTTTAAACATTAAACATTTACCATCTGATGGTAAGCTGATGAGGGACATCACACCAAAAATATCCTATTAGTAGTTACAGTCATATAATCAAAAGTCTAGGGCAAGTTCCCAGCTGAGAATGCAATTGAAAAGTAAACTGCAGTGGGGAGAGAACCAGAGTCACAAATTAGATCTGTGAAGAGTTGATGGGTCCTTTGAAAAGGTCATTGTTTTGTTTTTGTGTTTTTTCATATGCATGTATCTGATGTTTGTTGGCTTTTGAGGTCTGAATCTAAAAGACATACCAATTCTAGAAACAAAAAGAGAAGAAGTGTTCAGCACATATTTAGGATAAAAGAAGCCAAATACTCTTTGGATACAGTACCACATTTAATACATCATGTAAAGGTTTAATCTATTCTTAAATTTTAATTCAAACATATAAATCATTAAATAAATATTAAAACAGTATTCTAAAGAACTGCTCATTCTTGGGTTAGCCTCTACTGCCCAGGTGTTGAATTTTAATAATTATATCATTAATAAATAGCAATTTGCTGTTTTTAACACACAGTAGATATCCTATTAAATCCAAATTAAGATGCTTTATTAAGCACTGTGTGGTCCTGTGGGGCTGAGAATGCACATAAACTGCTTGGACCAGGTTACTCTGCATGACACATGCAGATCTATGCATTCCAGATGTCCTCCATTGCTGCCAGTGGCACTTCTGCTTCTGTTCAGTAGTGAAGACCTGAGATGTCCACATCTACTCAGGACAGTTTTCACAGTGTGAGCTGTTCTGCTGCTAATACCTAGGGACGTTTTTCTTTACAGAATTAAAAAGAAAAATCTGGAGTGCTCTTGACCTTCCTGGTCTATAGACCTCACACAGATACACTCAGGCCTATGTCAAAACCTGGCACAAAATGTATACCCAGCACACAGGAATACTCTTAAAGATGCAGCTAAGTATGTGCAGGTCTGTAGACTAATCTGTCTTTTCATATGGGCTGCTGTGTACCCTGCCAAAGTCCACAGCAAATTGGAGTTGTTTAGGAATGGGCTTTGGATGTGGCAAAATACATTTGAATGGGATTTTCCTTCTCCCATCCATTCTTATCCAAGAGACAAGTTTGCCACAGGCATAAAGAAACACTTCCTCCTTGGCCATGAATGCTCTTCATGAACTGAATCCAGCCTCACTCCCAGTGACTGTCTTCCTGCTCTGCTGGCCTCTATTCCTCCTCAAGCACCTCAAGCTCTCCCTGGACCTGCACGTTCCTGTCTTCTTTGTTCTTCTCCTGGTTTCACTCAGTATTATTCCTTAAGTTGTATCTCCTCAAAGTAGACTCCCTGGGCTACCTTTTGAAGACAGAGTTCCCATATTGGATTGCTTGCTGCCTAACTGTTGGCTTCTCCTAAATAGAACATACATTCCATGGGCTGTCCTGCTCATGGAACTGTTCAGCGCATCCAATTAAGCCTGGCACAGTGTGTGTTTTTCAAATGGTTTTTAAATGAATGAATGTGTACTGACAAGGTTGTATGGAATGTGAATACATACAGTACACATTCATTCATTTTAAAAACATTTGACTACCCAATACCCTGATGTTTAAATAGCATATAGGGACTCTCAGTGTATATAATAATGTTGATAATTACCTTTTATGAAAGGTGTACCAGGTGCTTTAGATATATTATCTTTAATTTTTCTTTGAATTAACACAATGAGTAGATATTATTTCTCAAGTAACCAACTTCCCTGGTTTACCTGAATTTGATAAGTTTCTTGGGACACAGGAATTTCAATAGTGAAGCCAAAAATGTCCCAGGTATATGGGGATGCACTTGATACTAATACTCAGAGGGGTCTAGAAACTTGATCAAGGGCATACAGGTATACACAGTTCAATGGCTTTTTTAAAGAAAGGGATTGTATAAGTGATAAAAAAAAAATCAAATGACAGATGAAGAAATTAAAGATTAGTGGAATTTTAGTAATGTACTCAGCCAATTGGGGTTGAAAGTGGGAAGTCAATGCAGGTTATGGATGATACCAGCTATGTGATCTTTATGCAGAGATTTGTCCAGTAGAATACACATAAGCTGAATGCATCCACCCACACACTGGTACTATTCCTTTCATGTCTCCATGGGAACATCTGTGTGTATATAGGATATTCAGAATAAAGAGCCTTCCTCAATGCTATCTATATGGTATTATTCTCTGCCACAAAAATAGATGGGAGGTTCCATCAGTTTTTTTAGAACTTTTCATTTTGCATACATATCTCATCATCCTCTTTATTCCATCCCTAGCATATTCTAATCATCATCGTCCCATTCATCACCCTTCCCTGTTTGCTGAACCACAGAACAGTGGCCCTCTGGACAGCTTCAATCCGTGGTTGTTGTGTCTCTAAGATAACAGACAAATCACTGATTAAACTGACTAATAAAAGTTTTTATTTGAAATATTTTGAGAAAAAATAATACCAGTCATTCATTTGTTTTTTCCTTCTTTTCCTTTCTCTTTCTTTCCCATCCTCTCTCTCATCCTTCCTTCTTATAAAAGTACTTGTCATTTTGACATCATGGGAGATTGTTATGACACCACAGAAGGTCACTATGACCTCATGACAGGTCATTATGACAGCATAGTAGGTCATTATGACAGCACAGCAGGTCATCATGACACCATGGCATGCCATTATTACACCACATAAGGGCATTATGATA
The DNA here is from genome assembly GCF_047511675.1 of Marmota flaviventris. Lineage (NCBI taxonomy): Eukaryota > Metazoa > Chordata > Mammalia > Rodentia > Sciuridae > Marmota > Marmota flaviventris. Next base: position 116,535,198 of record NC_092506.1, on the reverse strand, counting down.
GCATAACATGCCATTATTACATCACAGCAGTTCCTTTTGATATCATTATGACACCACTGCAGGTCATCATAACACCATACCAGGTCATTATGACATCATGGCAGGTGCAATGCATTTTCCAGTACTGTGAGATCTGTGAGGTCTTTTTCTTTATTGGTGCATTATTATATATATATATATATATATATATATATATATATATATATATATATATATATAATTATAGTTAGTGGGATTCCTTATGATGTATTTGTTCATGAACGTAGCATAATTTGATCAACCTCATTCTCTAATATCTTACCTTTCCCTCCCTTCCTCCCTCTTCCTGATCTGTTTGCTCTACCCTTCTGATAACCCTCCCATTATTTTTTTTTAATTAGTGCATTATAATTACATACCTAAGCAGAGTTCATTGTGTATTTGTATGTGAATATAACATGATTTAGCAGATTTAATTCCTCTGTATTTTTCTTTCCTCTCCTCCTCCTTCCCTCGAAATCTTCTTCCTCTACTCTATTGGTCAGTGACATCTTTTTTGATAGAGAGAGCTCTAAGGTTCATGCCAGAGAACTAATTATAAGACCCCAAATCACTAGCTTTTTAAAATTAGATAAATTTAAAATTGACTCTCTGATTATAAAAATAGTACTAATGTCTTTCTTGCATTCTCAAAATAGATGTTCTGTGTGTAAATCAAATAAAAATACAAAATATCACATTTTAAACATAAGTATTTTTCAAATGTGATATATTAGTATTACTAAAAATATGTACATCTAAAGGCCAATATAAAGAGAAATACAGAATTTGCGTGCAGTGGGAAGTTTTTTTTGGTTTAAAAGTTGGGATTGGTACCATTCCTGAGTCCATGTAAGCATACCACTATGGCTGATGTACTGAAGGTTCTGAAATCAACAATATCTTTAAGTGGAAGATAGGGGGCCCAGTTTGAGATGAGCATCAGAGACCCACTTTCCTGCCAGAAATAAATGCTTGCTAGCTTCCTTTTCTAGGAGAGGAAGGTCAGATTACAGATATTCAGAGTCCCAAATGAGAGCCTGGAAATGCAGAGAGCTCCTTAATGGCATAACCTCAGGTGGATTGTTATTTCTTTTACTGAAACTCTCTTGTCATTTGTTACATCTCATTCTCTCTCTCTCTCTCTCTCTCTCTCTCTCTCTCTCTCTCTCTCTCTCTCTCTCGTCCTCTCCCTCCATATGAAAACCATTCATGTTTGCTGGAAAGAATCATGAAGCCCCAGGAGAAAAACTAGTGATTTATTCGGGATTAGTCATAAACCACTGGTTCTGAAGTTTGAAATTTGTTCCTTTCAGGATCAACTGAAATGTGGAAGGAAGTTTTCTGCTCCCTGACCTAGTTTAGCCATTCCTGATGGAGACATAGAAGAATAAAGTAAACACCATTCATTCATCACTCCATGCTTCCCTGCTTCTGGACATATTAGTGTAAATTGAATTTCACAGCACCTACCTGTAACCGTAAGTGCTCCACTACATTGGGCGCCAACTAAGAAATAGCTAAGTGTCTCTTCATCAATTGTTTCATGTGGGAACATAAGAGAACTACTGCTAATCATGATATGCACCTGCCCATCCAGACAGGACTGGCTGTTTTCTAGCTTCTGGGTTGAATGCATGTGATTCACTTCCTTTCCTTTCACCACCATTTCCAAACAGACAAGCTCCTTTGGGACCACTTCACAAAGGAAGGAAAAAGGGGTTGAGAGGCTAATGCTGACCATCACTGACCACCTTCTCTATGGAGCATTTTGCAGGCTGTTCAACATTTGTTGCTTCCTTGCAAATCCTCACAGTAACTCCTCACACTGTGCAAGAAAGAGACTGAAACTAGGGGTTAGACAACTAAACTGGGTCCATCATACAGGCAGTCAGATACATTGTAGAATCTAATCTAGTATCCCTAAAAAAATAAATCCCCCCAAATTTACCCAACCCTCCAAAATTAAAATGATGCTGAGCTGGAAAGGGAATTAATTACCCTGATTCACTAAATGATTTTATGAGAAAGAGGAAAAAATAAGAAAAATCTTTATGGTTTTCTTATTATTCCTCATGGAACAGAGCTAATATTTGTTGAACACCTAATAAGGAATAAATACTTTCCATATATCCTTCCATTAAGTCTAGAAAACTGAAGCTTTAAATAGCTAATGATGTGCTCAAAGCCACTGAAGTAGAAAGTGACCAATGTCAGACTCAAGCTCTTACTACAAGGATTTTGGTATCTCATGAAATATGTAGGTATAATTGAAGGCATTTAGTGACTGCTAATCACTCTGAAAATGAATACTATTGTTATTGAGATAATGCAGAGTTCAATCAATTAATGGTAAACAGCATGTTTGCTGTAAAAACCACCCGTGAATTACTGACCAAGATTTCTATTTACCTCCTAGCAACATCCTCTACCTGTATGGTTTCTTCACATGCATCTGAGAACTAGGGGCTGGCAAGACATTTCTGATCCTTCCTGTTTCAATTTCTCCTCACCAGGAGTTGTCTGTCCCTGTAAGTTCCCTGCAGCTACAGTCTTGCCATAGCCTTTGAAGCTACGCACAAAGCCTCTTTAAGCTGCTTCTTTTGCTCTCTTGGCATCTGGCATCTGGCATCTTACTATGGCTCTCTCTTCCCAAAGAAAGGAGACGGCTGAGCAGTTCAGGTATGCTATGCAATGTGACTGTCATTGTTATCATATACTACTATCCTTCTCAAGCATTAAAAGGTCATCATAGGGATAGGAAAAGATCCCAGCAGACTTAGAGAATTATGTGGGTCTACCTCTGGCAGTTTCCGCAGCAGCTGGAGGAACTTTAGTTCTAGAGACTGTGCTTCCTGTGGAGTCACATCATTTTCAATAAGGATCATTATTCTCCAAATTCAGGAAGATGTTAGCTAAACTGCCCTTTGGATGTTCTATTTCTTTTCAGAAATCCATGTTGTGAAGGGAAAAATTGTTTTTCTGCAATGGTCTTTGTCACTGCCCAACCCTAGGATGAACTTTATACTTCTATATCTTGATATAATGCAAGTAAAAATATGTAAATATGATTGTATACATCACCATAATCTCTTGGATGCCTGGACATGATTTACTCTGCTGTTATTCTTTTCCTACCCCTAAGAGATGCCAAGATACTAAGTATTCCTTTCTTGTAGGCTTTTTCATTCAGGTTAGATGGAGGACAAGCAGGTAGAGATGAAGATCCTTTCCCTAGGTGTTCTATTGTCAGCATTGCAGAAGTCTGGGCTGTCAATCTGTTGGCTGCCAACAGTGCTAAGCTCACTTATATTCTCTGCTGCCTTGATGTTGCGTCATCAACACTTTAATTCCTAATTGCTAAAAGCATTGGTAGTTATGCACTCAAACACAAGCTATAAAACTGTATGTGGTGGGGAATTATGCTGACTGCAGTAGGAAGGTCGTGGTGAAGTCCTCACCAGCCCCCCCACCCTTGACTGCAGCATGGTACAAATTATTGCACAGATTTTTCTCTTTCTCCTCACATATCTGCAAGGCTGAATTCAGAGACAGGAAGTAGTTAGCTCTCATGGGGGTGCTTCTGCCTCTCTCCAGCACTACAGTACTGATATTGCTTATGCAAGAATGGGAGTTTGAGTTGTACCCACATTCCATGTGACCATCATCTTTGGGAATACATAAGCAAGTGAAGACACATCTCATTATCTGACCTTGAATCCTAAAGTCCTGGAGGGACCACTGCTGTCAAAGGTTACTTTGCAGCTGGTCTTAAACTGATTTTTTTCTTCTTAGTTCTTATTGCCACTAAATCCCTCATAAAGGTTATGGTTGGAGAACAGATCAAGATGAAGCTTCTTCCCCTTTAGCAAGAAGGGTAGAGACACCATCCTGCCTGTGTTAAGCTACAAGTTCTCCATGAGAGCAGCAGCTCTGTTAATCCCCCTGTGAAATGTCACAGTGCTAGAACGAGAGAGGGAGTGCAATTGGAAAGGAAAAAAGTTTCAACACGACTTCTTGTTAATACAAAGCTTGTCAAACACATCACCTAGAAATACTGAATGTCTTTATTAGATTCTTTTTTTTCTCCCCCTCGGAGATTGGAGGGATGCAACCAGTTGCTTCTCAGTGGAGATGTCATCATCCAGAAACTAATTAAAGGCTAGAAAGGAAGCTGGGTCTCTCACACTCCGGAGAACAAAATGCATTAGCAAGTGAAGTTAAAAAAAAAAAAGAAAAAGAAAGAAAGAAAAATTACAAGTGAACTTTATATCGAAAGGGCAAGTTGGGAATTTGACAATAATTCTTCTTTCCCCCTCATCAGCTCACAGCAGGTGAAAATGGGCCCTTCAGTATGTCAGTGAATCTTGATATGTGGCCATCTGCTCCATGACCATCACTCAGGAAGGGATTCTCCTTTCTGGGAACAGAAGAATGGAGGCCCCCTGACTGTTTACTATGAGAAATGCAGTCATGTGGGTTTTATGTCAGCCTCCACCCTTACTACTGAGAGCTGTAAAAGGCATGTGTTTCTGAATAATATTCATTTATTTTTTCAGATCAAGAGAGCCTGGCTGCTCAATCCAGAATATGTCCAACTATAGAAAACCATATGGAAGCAGATGTGGGAACAAATGCCTGACAAAAACTCAGAACACACGTCCCTTGACATTTTCAACTATGGAATAAATCTCTTCCTAATGCATCAGGTGAACAACTGTATTCTATATTTGCAGTTACCAAAAGTCTCTACATGCAGCATTTCTTCCTTTCTTGGAGGCCTCCTGCTGTCGTGTGATCTTTCGTGTTTTATTACTCATAGTTGTCTACAGAATGAAATTTCAAAAGCCAGGCTTCGTCATTCATGCACCTCTAACATTTAGCACAAATCCCATTGCCACCCTAGAGCATGATTGTCCTAGCACAACATACTCTGCCACCTTCCCAACCTAATGCCAACTTCATGGACCATGATTTTTTTCTGCCTTTGGAGACTCTTGCTTCTTAGCTCTGCTTGTCTAAAATTCTTCTCATTCTTTGGTCAAAGCTAACACACCATGTTACACACTAGACTTTTAATAAATATTGGCTGAATAACTGGTAGTGAATAAGTGAATGGATTTGAAAGCTCAAATGTTCGCTGGATTGCTCCACCCAGAGAATAAAGCTTAAAGTCTTTGGTTTATTCACTGTTTTCTAATTGTTCTTGACCAAATAATACACCCTTCTCTCTACATTTTTCTCTAACTGAATGAATTAATCTATAGTAAAGCCCATTCAAAATTATTCAGAATATCATGCTAGCCAAGAACTGAGGCTCTGGTAACAATTAAACTCAGATTCCAATCCTGGATCTATTATTAGCTATATATATATAAATATATATATATATATATATATATATATATATATATACACACACACACACACACACACACACACACACACATATATATATAATATACACACATACATATATAAATAAATATAAAAATACACACATATATATGTATACATTTACATATAATATATACAATTTTATTTTTATTTTAATATGGTAAAACTATACATAACATAAAGTTTACAATCTTGACCATTTTAAGTACACAGTTCAGTAATTTAATTATACATTCATAAATTCATGTACTTTTAACACTTACCTTACTGGGTAGGTGACATCTGAAAAGGGAGCTAAATAATAAAAAATTTATGAAGATCAGGGGAAATATCACTTAACATATAAATGAACAGAAATTATAAAGGCCTGAAAAAGAAATCAGCTTGTTACTTTCAAGGAATAGAAAGCAGATGAAGGAGGTGAGTGATTCCTGGGCAAAAAGTCCAAAATAAATTCAGAGATGTTCTTCAGGGACCAGCTCTGTAGCATCTTACAGATGAAGCTATAAACTTTGAGTTTTATGGTAAGTGCAATCAGATGCCTTTGGAAGATTTCAAATGGAAAATAATATGATCTGGTTTGTGTTTCTTGTGGATTTGCTTGTTTTGTTTAATTACTGAAGATGTGAAACAGAGATAGGAACATCCATGTAAATAGTAGAAACAGGAAGATCATCTTTCAGGACCATCTTCTCTATAATAGCCCTACCACATCCCAATACCTTCCTGGCACCCATCACTCCCTGAAGTTCTCATCCATTTGTTTAGTGTTTGCACTCTTCTCATTAGAATATAACTTTCAGGAGAACCAAATCATTTATTGCTTTTCTCTACCTTTGTTGCCTACAATAACACCCAGAACACAACAGGGGCTTACTGCATCTTGCTGAATACATGAACTATGTTGGCCAGAATTGATTTGTCCATTCTTTGTCCCCCAAAGTTTTTCATCCAAACCACTCTGATGGGTCATAACTAATTTGTCTTAATAACAGTTGACATGTCTGCCAATCACCCCACTAGACTATCAGACTCAAGAAGACAGGACCTATAACGTGTTTCTCTCTTTTATGTGCGTCACCATGGAATGTTCATGTAAATAGTAGACATAGGAATACGAGCAAAGGATTGCCTATAAAATTGTGTTCCTTCCAAAGAGCATAGTCACCAAAACTGACTATTCATTTTATATGTCTGAATTGAATCATATTCATTGTCTTAACTTGTGGCTCTATGGTATTAAAAGACATATTTCTGGGAAAGATTTCTATGGCACCACTATTGACATTGGACTGATTAAACTGTTACTTTTATACACAGCCCAAAAGCCACTCAAGTCTATGTTTGTGATTGTATGTGTACACAAGCACAGATATTTACTGTGAATCAGAGGATAGGGCATCCCTATTTCCTAACACAGAATATGCTTTATAGAGAAAGTATTCACTTGTTTTTGAGAAGTGCAAGTCCAGTTTATTCCAGAGGCACTAGGACATTAAAAAAAAAAAAAAAAAAAAAAAAAAAAAAATGGCCGAAGGGCTGCTCTCCTTTTCCTGAGAAGGTCATGTTGAGAAACACAAAAAAGCCAAACAAAAAACCTGTCACTGGGCAATAAATTAAAAATAGGTCTGTGCTACTGAAGATAAATCAACAACTTTAAAACTCCTAACCAGAGCTGGGCATCTTCAAGGAACATAGGACAGGTGTCTCCAAGCTGAAGTATTGGTTAAAAAGCTGTCCTTTAAATTACATTTGGGGGATTTCTTTTCTGGCTGGCTGTATTTTTTTGTGATCTATCTAGAGGCACAAAAAGACACACAGCAAAATAAATCTCAGTTCTATTAAGCACACACTATGGACTTGCATATTTGGTCTTATCTTTGGCCTCTCTTCCTTTCTATTGTCCTCCACTCCCCCTCCCCTTCCCAATGCTATCAAACATCAGCACCAGAAAATGTTTACGATTACTCCAGACACTGATACTAATCTAATTCCCTGTAATTGCTATTCATCATCATGTAGGCTTCCTTTTTTTTTTTTTTTTTTTTATTAAGCACTAGTGCTCACATCTCACATATTCGGGAACTCCAGATATAAACTCAAACATGCTTATTCCTGGACTCAAAATGGTTGGCAAAGGAATCAGCTCCCATCTACACTGTCAATCAGTGAGTTGGGGTTGGTGGAGACAGCCAAGGGGGCACTGCTATGGGTCTAGATTAGATTAGCACAAGTTAATGCACTTGCTTTCATTTTAAATCAGGTACAGGCCCCTGCTGAGATGAATCAATATTTAATAATTGTGAGATACAGTTATGTGTATGTGCAAGGGTCTCTGCTTCATCCTCATGGGGAACTGTTTGCAACAGTATTGCACATACAGCCTCTCATAATGCCTGGTGCTGGCTCCTCTGGCAATTTCTATTTTTATCAGCAATATCATCATCTCATAATGCATAATAAAGATAATAAGCTACCTCCCACCCCCGGAAGAGATCTGCCTAGACCAAAGTGTTTGGAGACTAGCATGAGTTCATTAAGGAAGCCCGTGTTTTCCTTCCTGGAAACTAGGAAGGGTGCTCTAGAGTCTGGGAGGAGAAGGAACAACTTTGTTTCTGAAACTCCTTTTCAAGGAACAATGCAAAGTCAGGACCAGCAGTTCTAAGGGAATGGCCTTGGGAGAAAACATACAGGCATCTGTCACCTTTAGCTCTTCCACATTCCTCTGTGTGACTTGGAATCGAACCCTTTTCCCTGGGATCAGATTTCTTATTTGTAAAAGGAGGGATTTCAGCTAGTTGAGTGTTTTCATCTGAGCACTTGACATTTGGGGCCAGATGAATCTTTTGTGGTATGCGGGCTGTTCTGTGTGTTGTAGGATATTTTGCTACAACTCTGGTCTTTGCCTGCTTAATAGCAATAGTACTTGCACCCTCCACACACTCCAAATGAGATACATACATACATTATGGACAACCCAAAATGACTCCAGACCTCACTGAATGTCCCTTGGAATGTAAAACGTACCCTGCAGATTAGCTGGCTAATCTTCAGGATGCCTTCTAGCTTTCTATTACTCTATGTCTCATTTTCCTTCTTTGGAAATCTCTGCATAAAGATGTTAGTCAGAGGCACAGATTGTAATTATTTGGAAGTTTCTCCTACATATCACTCCCTTTTTAGTTGCCCAATCTGGGTTTACTTTCAAAGCCAAGAAGCACAATGTCTTACCCTGAACCACATTCTTAGCCTTAAATGGTCTAGGGGTGCCATGTGCATGTCCTATTCCTTAGTATACCCACCCCATCTCAGTCACAGATTTTCAGTCTCAGCCCCAGAGGCGGATGTGTGTTTTAAACACTTCCTTGCTCTTATGACTTCTCTCCAGCATCTGGAGACACCCGAAGTTCTCCCACTCTTTTATACTTTACCCATGTCTGCTCAGCTTTATCTCACTGCCCCTTCTGCAGGTCACCAGCAATGCAGGGTAGCTAACTGCTGAATGGCTCATTACCCAGGGCAAATTCGTCAGAGAGGAGCCTCAGCCTAAGCACTGTAATGAATCTGTCAATTGGCTAGGAATGAATGCATTAATCTGGGGCTATTAGAGTCTTTTATCAGGCTGCCTAAAATATACTGCCTTTCCAAAGCATACTGAGCAGGCATTTCACCCTAAAGGGATATGTGGGAGGGCAGCACTATATTGGCGCTAACTAAAACAGAACAGCTAAGAAAAATATAAAGTGTGTGCGTGGGGTGAGGGGGTCTGTGCAGAGAAGCCACTTATGGTCTTCCTGAACATACTTATAGACTTTTCATCTTGATTTTTTTTTTCATGGCACTCAAGCTCAAAATAAAGGGAAAAAAATCGCACCATCTGAGCAACTTCCTTTATAGTGAGGATGAAGACAAGAGGCAAGGATTCTTAAGAGGTCCTCAGAGGTACTGATTTTTGAGGCAATATGTGGTGAGGTTTGAGAGGTCACAGAGCAGGTCTGGTCCTGCTTCTGTCGTGCACCCAAGTGGAGACTGTTAGATGGTACATGCAGAACCTGGTGTGCAGTTGTAGAAAATGTTCTCCTACACATAGAAGCATAGAAGTAGTCATGTTCCTATACCTGTTGCCATCCCAGACTCCTCTCTGAAAGTGTGATCAAAGGGGGGGTCCATAGAGAGCCAAACTGTAGCATTGCAGGGTTCGTATGGAACCCCACGGGGGCTCTACCTGTAGTGTAGGAAGCACTGGACCAAGTGCAAAACTATAGAAGCCCTAGCCCTGAGACATTATTTTGTCATACATTTGATGTTTTAGGAAATAGGTGCTTCATTTATAAAATGTAAATTAGTACTACTGCTTTGCTTTATTGTATCTTTGTGAGAAGCAAATAAAGTAATTAATGTGAAAGAATGTTCACATCACTAAAGAAAATAATATGAGGAATGGCTGTAATGCCTTGGCCTGAGGGCCAGACATTTAAGGGTGGAAAAAAGCTGGCGGGGAGGGTGCCCAGTACAGTGACCATATGGATGATAAGATGGTGTCCACACCTGCTCCTGTTACAGTGTGCATTTCTGTAGGCCTACAGGTTCTTCAGGGAGCTGGAATACCAGTCAAGCTAAAAAGAGAAGACTTTGTTGGAAACGTGAGAGTGTGTGGAAATCCCAGTGTGAAAATCTGAGCCCTTGGAAATGGATAACCTGGTTTCCTCATGCATGTGCTGTCCAATGACAGATTCCTTTAACTTTGGCCACTCTGTTTCCTAATTTGTTTCATCACACTCTCATTAGGATTTATAGTCCTTGTGGATGAAACATCATAATGAAGTGGAATCAAGTAAAAGTTAGGCTCCTCTTAGGAGTGACAAGAGAGCCGAGTCAATGGCTCAGTGGCTAAGTTCTGGTCACCCAAGACTCTTGCTGGTTTGTCATTCTTCCTATCTCTAGTAAATTTGGAATCAACTGGGCTTCCTGAAAGTCTGGGATTTATTGATTTCAATCATCCTCTTAACTATCTAAAGCAGAACACTTTATATTTGACTTCATTCTTCCCCTAATCTCTCGTTTCTAGGGTGGCAAAGAGATTAATAGGCAAGGTTGGCAGTTATTTTTGATTAGGATGAATCAAGTCCAGTGCAGCTGTCTGCTTTTAAGAGCTTTGACCTATTATTTGCCTGACTACAAAGCAGGGTCAACATTAGAAAATTCGAGACCCAAAATAAAGTGAAAGTAATTGATGTGACAGAGCCCTGAGGCTTCTTTCCACTCTATGCTGGGCTCTCTCCCAGCTTTCATAAAAGCTATGCTCTTGGAGAACTAACTTCCAACTTTCTTCCGTGCCAAGGATTGGGAACCTATTTTGATACTTACAATAAGCAGATCATTTTTAAAAAATGATGATAAAATAATAATTCAATGTGCAGACATTCTTTTTTTCTTAATAGTGAAGGATTTTAACATTATGGACAGCAAAGTTAGCAATTATTAGTATTTGTTTTGAAGTGGTTTACCATGTACCACTTAAGTTGCTATTGGAAAGGGAGAAAATATCTATTTGTGGTATAACAAAATTATATGCAATAGGATAATTGGAAGGCATTGAGCTCTAATTTTGGGCATCACATCTCATTAGAAAGGCACAGGAAAAAGTTTTTGTGTACATTATACATGCAGGGATTATTTCAGAGTGATGTTTTGATGGAAGATGACTTCCCCACTGTAGAAATAAGTGGGAGGAGATCATAACAGGGTCCACAAAGAGGTTTGCTAATCTCTTGCAAAATATGTGTGCATAGATGTTTAATGTATACACAGTTGTGTACATGGACAAGGCAGATTCATGTCCACATAGGTACACATGCACATCAAAACACACACACTGGGGGAAAGGTGAGATTGAGAGCAAAAGAGAATGAGTTGGGGAGATATTATCATCTCCAACTTGAGGACGTACAGTGTTTTGTGATTTCATTTTTTTTCAATTTTTCCTTATTGTTAAGAAGTTCTATTTTTATACCATTGAGCATAGATACAATAGTTTACTTAGAGCAAATGGGAGAATAATATATCAGATACTATCACAAACATATATGCAGATATATGTTTGTATATGTGTGCATATATGTATAAACTCTGCAGAAGAAACTGTTATGCTGAGTCAGAATACAATAATAATATGAATCAAGGTAAATTAGGACAATAAAAAAGGTGAATTGAAGTCAGGCATGGTGACACATGCCTGCAATCCCAGTGGCTCAGGAGGCTGAGGCAGAAGGATCAGAATTTGAAGCCAGCCTCAGCAGAAGTGAGGCACTAAGCACCTCAGTTGAGACCCTGTCTCTAAATAAAATAGAAAACAGGGCTGAGGATGTGGCTCAGTGGCAAAGTGCCATTGAGTTCAACCCCTGGTACAAAAAAGAAAGAAAGAAAGAAGAAAAAAAGTGAGGTGAAAGCAGAAGGTCCAGCTATACAGTTTCATAAAAATGTTGCCTCCTAAATTGAAACTCTGACGCCAGGATGTGGTAGCATAGATTCACTGCAATACAGGATGTTAACAATGCTGTGTTTACCTGATTGAAGGTCAACTACCTGGAAAAGAATATTCTTTTCATTAGAAAACTTTGTGTGGCTAGTTCATCAAATTCATCTAATAAAATTAGAAATAATCTAAAATATTTTCAGAATAAAACAACACTGAAAGTGTAGGATGCTAATCCTTCTCTGGTCTTTCCTTCCAGGTAAGAACAATTGAGGGATGGGGCCAAATTTCAAAGGGGAAAGGTGGTCTGAGTCAGGAGGATGGGAAGGAGGGGATATGTGGGGATAGGACTTCCCATGCCCCTCTGCCTCCAGTGAAAAGACAAAACTCTCTGTCTAGAGCCAATCTGATCTGCTTCTGTAGCAGTAGGGGGAAAACTTTTCAAAGGAGAAGTAACACTTCCCGCTGTGTAATACAGGAACCAAGGAAGTACAAGTGTCCCCCACACCTTGAAGGAGGAGTGCAATGATTGTCAACTGGGAAGAGAAATTTGCTTTGGAGGTCATGGAGGATCCTCAGATGCACAAAATCTTCTGAGACTCACCCTGAACACTGAGAGCAAAGGGGAAGAGGAAACCTCTCCTCTAGTTCTGCAAAGAAATTAGACACTTTGGTAGAAAATCCCTCCTTTGTGTGTGGATACAGGATATGAGGTGGGAAGCACCATGCTAGACCTTACTATGGTATGACTATGGTTTCTTGAAGGTTCATTTGCTGGAAGTGTGTAGTTCCCAGCGTGGCTGAAGTGAGGTGGTAAGATCTTTAAGAGCTGGAACCCATTGCAAGGTGATTAGGAGGTTTGCTCTTGGGAGGAATTAACATTGGTCTCCTAGAGGGAGTTAGCTTTCCCGAGAGCATGTTTTCATATTATGAGGCCACTCCGTGCACTTGGCCCATTCTGCACAAAGCAAGCTTCCTGCTTCTCTGCTATGTTGTGAAACAGTCAGAGAATCTTTGCCAGAACACTAGGGCCATGGTGTTTGGATCTTCCAGCCACCAGAATCATGAATTAAGTAAACCTCTTCATGCTATGAAGCATCTAATTCAAATATTTTGTTATAGCAGCAGAAAATGGACCAATACACTCCATAAACCCTGTCTTCTTAAGAGGGACCCTCAAAAAGCACAAGTAAAATGTTTGAAATACAGAATCCCTCTAACTCATTTTAGCTCAACTGTATGCATAGGGGATGCTTAGCTTAAATTATTTTCTACAGTAATTATATAGGTAGCATTCATCAGGAAGCACATAAGTGAGAACTATTGGCACTGCAGGAGGTTAAAGGGATGCAGGTCTCAAATTCTAAAGCAATAGTGGTTGCAATTTGGTCATGGGGAAATTGACTGCTCTTTGCTCTGTCTGTAGGAAAGCCAGTGTGTAATCCTTCAGATCAGTGGGATGAAAGTGCTTTGCCTTTGCTAATGCACATTCGTTTATCAGATAATAATTTATAATTTCAAAGTACTGACTAAATCCTTCAGTTTTAAATCAGAGCACAAGTGACCAGAATGGGAGCAATTTACACTGTTATTTTCCCAAAACTGATCTCCAGAATTTAATATTCCAGTGGAATTTTTCTGAGAAGTACAGTATATTCTAAAAAAGTGCAGGCAATTTTATACAGTTAATCTTATTGAATAATTTAAGGTTGTGAGAACTGTTTTCTGAAACTTGCTGGTTTCTCTTGTTCTCAGTACCAATTAGAGACATTGGTTTCATCCTGAAACAGTGCCTGTATTTTCAAATACAATAAAGACAGTAGCAGTTAGCCTGATTAAGGGTCTGTGATCTTATCCTTTTCCTACAGGAGGCATCTGTAGCTCCAATGACAGGTTAGATCTAGAGAAGACATATTTACCTTGGTGATTTTAAGGAACATTCAGCATTTTCAAAGGACATTTGTACTGTTAAAGATAGTCATTTCGGTTCTAGAATATTTTGCTAGGACATGCACAGTCCTTTGGCTCTTTCTCTTAATGGTGATTGCAAATTTGGCTCCAGAGCCCCATAGTTACGGTGTCTGCTAATGTACAGTTTGTACTGGAATTAAAATTCCTTCAGGAAAAAAAAATCTGCATCTTCCTAGTATTATGTTAAAGTTCCTAGCAGGTGCCTGGTGCCAAACAGAAACTAGAAATGATTAAAGCAGAGCTGAAGTAGTGTAAGCCCATAAGTACTGGGAATGTTGACAACACTGCTAAATATGTGGCCACTGGAATTTAATGAACTGGTCTAGAATAAGTTGGCATGCCTTTCTACACTTTTAAGTACTTACAGCATCATGGCACATGTGCTCATTATATCATGAGCACCTACTATGTGCCCTTTCTATGTAAGAGAACAAATACAATAGGAGAATTCAGCTCATGGGTGTAAGAGCAGATGTATAAGTTGACAATATATGTAACAATTACTGCATAGTGCTGTGTGAGACACGCAAAGTGTGATAGGAACACAGGGAGATTATCAGGGAGAGAAAGGCAAAAAAAGTTGCCATATTTTTGGGTCTTACAGGAAATGTGGAAACTCCCAGGCAGCAAAGGACAGTATTAATGGAAGCAGAAATAGCATACATCAAAGTTTAGTAGAAGCAAAACCTCAGAAATGCTGGGAAGCTAGCTGGTCCATCCATGTTCATCTATTGTAATGTGGGTGGTTGGATTCTATGGTAGAATGAGAATTTGTGGTCACATGTGCAGAATGTTCTATGCCTTACCAAAGTGTTTGGGTTTTATCAGAGGATCCTAAGCAGATTTGCATTTTGGAAAGATAAGGCTGGCAGCAACATAGACTGCATATCTAAGAGAATATTAACTTTAAATAGTTACAATTATGACTACCACTATTATACCTTCTTCACTCATCACCAACTTCTTAGTGTTAGAATTAAAACTTACCTGAGTGCCTAGTTTGTGGGCATACAAAATGCTTGAAACCTACTGCCTCAACTCATCCTCAGAGCCATTCTGTGTGGCAGGCATTAACATTAACCATATTTTATATATGGCATAGAGACAGGTTAGAAAGAATGTCCAATCTAACACAGATAGTGGTAAAGTAACATATGAATACAGGTGGTCTGACACTGGAGCCCACAGCCTTAACCAATATGTCATTACTTGAAAGTATGAAAGTACTCCTAAGGAATGGCAGGGAACTAATCTAAGAGGAGAAAAATCAGAATGAAAGAAAATTGAGATATATTTAATAGATGTAATTGTAAGAGTTCGTGACTTCAATAAACAACAGCAAGAAAACAAACATGTAACAAGAAGTTAAGAAAAAACAACTTTTAGAGGAATCAGAGACATCTAAATTAGTTGACTTGATGTGTTGGTGTTATTACTTCAAATAAGAAAGAAATACCAGTTTAAGAGGTGAAAGACTATATTACTCATGAAACGTACTGTGGGTTAATTTTAAGTTACTACCCAAAATCTGAACCCCTTCCTATATTTGGAAAACCTGAGAGAGTGAGAGTCCACTGTGAAATGTGGCAAGGTCAAAGATTGTCGTCCAAAATTCTGGTAGCTGGAGCATGGCATGTAACCTAAAATGCACCAAGGAATTTGCCTCTATAGTTAGTGATGCAAAAAGGCTTGGATAGGTGGAATTCACTCCTGTTGGGAGATTGAATATTTAGAGTCACTGGAAGAGGTAGAAAAGGTGTGTTATAATGACACCAATAGCAGCGTCACTATCAAGCCGCAGTGACTGTAGTACCCTAGCAAGACTCTTCCTGCACTCTGCTATTCTTCTGTGTATTGACTTCCTTCCCATTTTCTAATAAACGCTCTGTCAATTCCACAAGTTCCACAATACGTTTGCAGTCAATTCCTTTTTCTTTTAAGTTAACCTGAATCAATGCCGGTTGATTGAAACCATTCTTATACTAGTTAGGTACAGATGGTAATAAGCATAGCTTTCAAACTGTTAATATGTGGAGTTATGTACTGAGTTCTCAATTTTCTCCAGGACATACAAGTTAAGATGCCCAGGAGACAGTCTGTACAGAACATGCCTGGATGACTGCCTACATGAGGGCCTTCAAGCTAACACCATGATTGAGGAGCACCACCAGCAGAAACATGAAGAGAGATGTTCAAGGACAGAGCACACGCAAATGCCAGCATTTATGATTTATGCAAAGATTAAGGTGTGAAAACAAAAGACCTAAGATGGAGCGGTCAGTGGTCATAGAAGTAATTCACGAAAGTTGTTTTATGAAAACTTGGGAAGGAGAATGGTAGCAATGTCATCAATTTCAACAGAAGAAGAGTACTGAAAAGATGTCATGGGATTTGACAATAAGTAATTGCTGGCATCCTTAGCATAATAGCTTGCCTTAATTTTATAAGTGATTCTGAGATCCTTAAGTTAAATAAGTAGTGTGGGGTGACCCACAGTGATCAACAAAACTTATCACTTCTTTTTCCTTCTTCTCTCTCTCTTCCTCTCTCTCTCTCAGCTCTTTCTAGGAAGGAGCTCATGTTGGCCTGGGACTGGTAATAGCAGCAAATAATGAAAAGGCAATATGATGAAAAAGTCATAGTTTTTCATCATCTAATGATAAATGAGTGGAGTTGAGGTGATGAAGGGATCTACTAACTGTGGTGACTATAAATGTATATATTTTTTGCAATAATGGGAATGGAATCCAGTGCCTTGCATGTACTAGGCAAGCAATCTGCCACTGAGCTACAATCCCAGTCCTTGGTAAATCATATGTATTTTGTTACATCACTCAGGCCCTTATATTTCTGGAATTTATACCCAGTTCCCCAGGACACAGATTATAGATACATCTGAGATTGAGAGAGGTTTTGTAGTTTGTGTGTGTGTGTGTGTGTGTGTGTGTGTTGGTTTTGGTTTTTCTTCTCTTGGCTTGGAAACCTATGATCTCAAAGCGCCAGAATCAAGAACAGACCAGAACTACTTGTTTATGAAAACATGTTCAGTTATATAAAATTTCTATCATTTGTCCCTTTAAGTATTTGAACATCACCACCTCCCGCCACACCGCCCATTTCCCTTGTTACTTTGAAGTTGCCTGCTTTACTTCTTGGCTAATTTCTGTCTTTAATAATAATCCATCAACGTTTTGTAGCTTCTTTAAAAGTCATGTTTGACTTAACACAACTGTCAGTTTCTCTCTGCCTTCTGAATGCCTTCACTAATCATCTCCAACATTTCTCTATCGGATTATTTTATCCTTTTTGAGGATGTTCTTATTCTCTTTCATCTTTTCACAAATTATGTAATAATTTATTAGACTGTGAGTACATGATGCACAGTGAATGTGAAGTCCCATTTTGAGTAAGTCACCTTTCTCTCCAAAGCCAGTCAATCCTGCTTGTATATTTCAAGAGCTCTTAAATTGGTGCCCACAGGGCTTTTAGGAGGTTCAAGGGAGGTGTCAGATAGCACTGAACATTTTTGGAAGTGTATGTTAAATGACATTGCCAATTATTCTATTTGAAGTTAAGAAACTGAGGCACAGAGAGTTTAAGGGACATTTCCGAACCCAACAGCCATACAGGCTGTTCCTGTTGCTGAGAATGGTGTGCTATACTATTCCTCAATCAAAGACATTTCCCACTCTTCTTCGGTTCCCTTACTTACTCCCCACAGCAGTAACTACAATCCATGGATTCTTGCTGGTAAAGAATCATTCAGCTCTACATCTTCTCCATTACCATGTCCAAATAACCTAAATTTAGGCCATCCTTATTGATCCCCTGAAATTACAGTAATAGAGTATTCCAGTTCTGTCTTGTCTCCAAAGTGAATGATCTTTTCAGAAATGCAAATCTCACCTGCTTATAAGATTTTAAAGTATTCCTTTTCATCTATTTAAACAGTATGTAAAATCTTTAACAGGGTGTATAAAATGTGGTCTTTCAAGATTGGCCCATTTACTTCTCTCCATTTTCTTTCTTTCCTTTTTTCCTCCTTCCTTCCTACCTACCTTTCTCCCTTCCTCCCTCCCTTCTCTCTCTCTCTCTCTCTCTCTCTCTCTCACACACACACACACACACACACACACACACAATCTTACTCATAACCTTTGTCTACCCATCACCATCTTTCAGTAGTATTTCCTGTACCCCAGATTAAGATCTTTGTCTTACCCTTCTCTCTCAAAAATTTTCTCTTATACTTCCACTCTTGAAATTATAAACTCTTAATTTCTATGTAACTAATTTTCTTTAGCTTTTTAAATCTAAACCCAAATTCAGAAGCTTTCCATAACTCACTCTACCTTGAATGAGCTCATGTCTGATCCCTCTTTTACCCTCTCATGTCTTATAATAGTTTATGGTATTGTACTTCAGTAAAGGATTGGAGCTTCCTGAAATCTCATTGACAACAACAATTCTCTTTTCTCTCTGGATACACAAATAGTAAAGAGTGCCTGAAATACCACAGATACTCAGTAAATGAATGGAGAATCAAGAATAAAAGGTGAATATGGCTTACTTAATTAATTTAATTGTTTGGACTGGATAACTGAAACGCCCAAGTTTTTCTTAGCTTTTATTTTTTTTTTTTTTATTTATTTATTTTTTTTTTAAAAACCAGTACATTTATACTCATCCATTGATTTACAAAATGCCATACTAGTGTCTGTTGTGCTCCACTGCCTTTCCCATCCTCCACCCTCCCCCCTCCCCACCTCTCCCCTCCCCTCCCCTCCTCTCTCTCTACCTCCTCCACTGTATAACCCTGAGGGTCTCCTTCCATTACCATGCAATTTTAATCCATCAATCCAAGTGACAAATTCAATTCTAAATTCTTACAACCTACATTCTCATTCAATTTATGAAAAATGTTTTTTATTTTGAATAAAAATATTTCCTCTCTTAAATGTCTTATAACTACAATAATAAAAGTCTAATCCTTTTTAATTTAATGTTTATTTTCCCACCATGCTTTCTTGATGGACAAATGACAGGAATTTGTCCCCATCCCTAAATTTTAAGGTTAGGAAATGATACAAAAAATATAAAACACAAGCCATCAGCTGTCCAGATCACACTTAATAAAAGATTAAATTATATATAAAAAGCTGCCTATTAAATTATTTATAATTAAATTTTATAATTTCTTCAATAAATTTGATGGATCTTAAAAAATACAAATTAAAAGAGTAAATACATAAAACAAGTCTAACTACAAAGAGACTACATCAAATGGTGATCAAAATGTCAACATAGATTTTGATGTTAAGCTTTAAATTTCTTTTTGAGCTTCTTGACAGAGGGCAAAAATCATAGATACTTATATGGTGTTTTGTCCAAGAAGAAAAAAAAAAACATTCAAAACAGGAAATAAGAGAACTTACATATTATTAAAGCTCATTTTTCTTCCAATTATTTTTGGACAAACAATAAGCATAAAATCCTTCAAAGTATATATTTATCTGCATGACCTTAGCCATCAGACATGATCTTGATGAACAAGTATCTCCCTGTTTACAAGAAGACAGGGTCAGACTACCTGTTATTTAATATCTTTATTAGCTTGTATTCTGTGATTTTTAACTTGGGCATTAAGATGGATATGTATTTTATCATCTAATTTAGTGTGAGTTATTCAGCAAAGCTCTTGAATTACTCTATCACATATTTCCATTTCTATTGTTATATGTTTGAAGAGGAATAAAGTTGCTTTGGAACATTTGTAATCAATAATCACTGAATAAGAAAGCAAACAGCACCCTAGATTAAGACTGTGTCTCTATTTCAAAGGTTTCGACCAATTGCCTAAAGCACTTGGGAATGAACTATAGGTTTACCTCATCAGGATAAGGATATTAGTCAAGCTATTTTGGCAGACAGAGATCCTAATGCTCCCAGTATTCTACCACATGCCCCATTGGGGCTTCATTGTTTTCAACAACAAGATTTTCATTAGCTTAAGGCATTTTGTTATTCTGTTTGGTTCACTGCTCAGGTGTGGAATCACTGAACTCAATTATGCCTTCCTGCTTAGTGTTTTGAAGTATGGCTTTACTAAGGAGATGCTCGTTAGGAAAACTTCCAATGTCTTCTGAAATGTTCCATATTTTATCTTATTTGTTGTGAAATAATAACCTTATTTTTAGCAACAGTAATGATAACAATGATAATAATACTATATTATAAAGTCATCTGATCCTGTTCCCTGTTCCATTTTGTGGAAACATAAATGCAAAACAATGTATTAATATTCTGGTAACCATCAGTTGGAATTGTTGTAACCATTAAATTGGATCCTACTGTGGCCACTGGATTGGAGTGCTACTGCTGAGCTATAATATTTACTTGTATAAGGCCAACTGAATCTGAATGAAAGAGAGTTTCTGTCCATGTTACTGAAAGCAAATAGTCTCCCAGAGGATTTGGTACTGAACAAGTTCAAAGGAACCTCTTATGTTGAATCATGCATATATTGTAATGTCTCTAATAAATCAATTACTTTTTGGCAGCAAAATGTCACAGCTTTTAAAATTCTGATAATCACCTCCACTTTGCAGAGCTTTAGGCTGTTAAAATCCACACAATCTAGCATTCTCCTACAATGCATCAAGGAGAAGGTTAAGTAACAAAGCAATAATGAAAAAAACTTCAGACATATATCCTTGACCAAGATTCAGAGAAGCAGAAATCTCTCTCCACTCTCAGAGTCCTCAATGATATACAGGTAAAATACCACAAGTCAAATATATCTGGGAGGAACCTCTTCCTGCAGTGTACTATTTGAAAAGTATTGAAAATAATTTCTCAAATTTTTATTATTTGTTAAACTCCAGCATATGCCTGGCATCTTTAGGTACTTGTATAATCCAATGTTACACCCTTCAAATCAAAGAAGGTGACAATATCTTCTACTCATTATATTGCAAAAGGAGAAGAACCTGTCTTCAACTTAAAAGTGTTTTGTCTCCTATAGAAATGAAAACTCTAAAATATATTTTTTCTCTTTTCTTTTTGCCTTGGAAGTTGCTTCTATATCTGTGACTGACCAATATGCTCCAAACCCATCTCTTAAAATTGCCTACTTTTTAAAAAATTACCCATCCTTGTGCAAATAGCCCCACTTGAGGCACTGTACCTGACTACTCTCTCTTGGGTATGAGAAGCTATATGTGTTTCCCAGGGACAAATGAATGAGAAAGTTCATTGCAATACAACACACATTATTTTCTACATATACACA
The DNA here is from genome assembly GCF_047511675.1 of Marmota flaviventris. Lineage (NCBI taxonomy): Eukaryota > Metazoa > Chordata > Mammalia > Rodentia > Sciuridae > Marmota > Marmota flaviventris. Next base: position 116,514,046 of record NC_092506.1, on the reverse strand, counting down.
CACATTTGGAATATGTTTTTATATAAAAAAATCTTTTGTAAATTCATTCATTTGGGCTTTCTTTAGTGTCAAGCATATTTTGGAACCACACTAAATGGTGATGATACAGAAATAAAACAAACAAGAAAACCTGGTTCCTATGTTAAATGAATAAATTAAGAGTAAGCGGAATAGCTACAGGATAGATAATTATAAAATACTGTAAAGAATACTGCAATCATGATAAAAATTAAGACCTCTGAAAGTTCAAGGAGGAGGCCATAAACATCCTTGAGATTGAATGCTGTGGGGTGTGGGAATGTCTAAGGGTAGATTTTCAAAACATGTGGTTAATTTTCATCTTACCAAACAAGATTTTTGTTTTCATGCTGACAAGTATGGGAGAATCTCAATTAAAAATTTTTGTTACATCTTCCACAACAACTCGAGACAAGGTGGTCTCTGAATCTCCCTCTCTGCAAAACCAGAGAATTAATTCTTCATCATCCAGGTAGATTATGTTCTCATCAGTTTCAAATTGACATGAAGCTGGTTGGGTTTTTCCAATTTGAGATTCTTATGCTTATGGTAAAAAACAGGGTATGGATGAATGGACATGATATTTGTGTGAGTGGACTGTGTTAGCTGACAGAGATGAGGGCTGAGAATGATAGGATAGTCCTTGTGGAATTGAGAGAATATCATAGGCTGAAGTGCACAGGATATGCGCCCTCCACCCACACCTTTACTTGGAACCAGGCATATCCCAAACTTCTAATTAAAAATCTTAAATGTATGTACTTCCGACTAAATCATTCTCTAATACCAGAGCTGGGAAACTTTATTATCCACTCTATTTGCAAAGCAGCAGCCTCCCACACCCCAAGTTTCAATGTTCCTGAACTCCCCAAAGCATGCTGTAGGGAAAAAGTGAAGGTCCTTGGTCCCTTGGTTCAGAACAGCCGTATCAGATAAATGTGACGTCTTGTTATCCAGAAATATCCATCTAAGAAGAGAAGAGAATTTGATTATCATGAATTCTCCTCCATACTCCTCTTCTTGCCTGACAATAACCTCCCTCTCCAGAGCAACAATAATCTGAACACAAACAGACGTGAAGCTTTTCAAAAAGTAATGAACTCTGAGGCACTGGAGCCAAGGCAATCGTGGTTTAAATGCACGACTCCAGCAACCTAGAGAGGCCATCAATTATACAGCCCAGCCGTCGAGGAAGAAAAAATAATATTTCAAAAAGTCATTGCCAGACACAGAAGAGAATGAAGAAACTGCCACAGAAATCACACCACTCAGAGTATGCAGTTCCAAGAGGATGACTGAGCAGAGATGAGTAGCTAAATACTGCCAAAGGCAGCCATCTCTCTACAAGAGAGAGGATAGAGTAGGACACAGTGACTTTCCACTTGTCCTGTCCCTCTGCCAACACACCTGAGTTCACGAGTCCACTTGAATCTTTTTAGCATCATTTTCTATTACCTCTATTTCAGATAGAAAAGTGCATTTCACTTTACCAATCCACTGCAAACATTTTTGAATGCCTAAAACAATATATCACCTCAGCACAGGGATTCATTTGTTTACAAAATCAGTACTCATCTATGATGTGATTTTATTTTTAAAATTACTCCTTTTAAAAGGAGGAGAAATGTTATTATCATGCCTATTTTTCAGATGACAGAGTTGAGACTCAGAGAAGGAAAATGACTTACCAAAGCTACTAAGAGCCTAGTTGATGATCTTAGAATGTAGGAAACCACTGGTAAACATTGTTTGTTTGTAATTTTATTTTGCAAATAAAACATTTTGAAACTAAATCATTAACTATCATTCAATCATAATTTGATCTTGTTAAGGCCTGTTTTCACTGCTTTCCTTTATTGAAGAAATTCTATTAGAGGCTAATGTAGGACCAAACATGTTCATAAGATGGCATACACCCAAAGATTGTATGACAAACTTTGGAGCTAAATAATTATGAACTGCTTTTTGTTTGTTTGTGTTTATTCTTTAAGAATGATATTCAAAAAAGTAGAAAAAGTTCACAGCTTAAGAGAAAGGTTATTTCTGTTTAGTGGGTGATATCCTTAAAAGTCAATGCTCTATTTTACATAAGGACAAGACTGTGGATAGAAGAGAAATTCTATAGCTGGGGGGCTGACTTCTCATTTTATTTTCATTCTACACTTTTGGGCATGAGTCATATTTAGTGAGTGTTACTTTCTTCATTTAGAAAATTGAATTGATAATACTTGCCCTACTTACTTCATAAACTGGTTATGATAAAGGATGTGGAAACCACTTTACAAAGTCAGATACATACAAATATTACAGATGTATTGATTTAAATAACTGTCCTCCAAGAACTCTAGGGATCCTTTGTGGAGAGGAGAAAATGCTTGGTCTACTATACTTCTGGTGGACTCCATAAAATAACAAGAATTGGGGCAGCAATCCTAATTTTTGTTCATATTGCATACAGTTTTGTGATTTAAAAATACAAAGGGAACAGATAGAGAGAGTTAAAAGCATGACATTTGGAGTCAGAACAGAACTATGCACTCACAGACAATCAAACAGATTACTTAATCTTTCTAGGTTTGATTCATTAGTCATACAATGGGAATGATAAGGGGATTTAACTCATAAGCTTCTTTTAAAGTTTAAATTACAAATGCATGTAAAGAACATAGCAGCACCTGGAAAAATATATGGAGGCACTTATAATAATTATCTGTATTATTACACGTTGCTTTTGTGTAACAAAAGTTAGGTGGATGTAGTATTATTTCCCTCTCTTCTAGATGTCTAGCATCAGACACTAACTGACCTCTTAGGGTACTGTGAGGGTTAGCTAATGAATTGTGGGGGAGAACCTGTGCAGTGCTCAGACACTGAGAATTACATGACAGCATGTGAGTTGCATGGCTTTTTATACTAGTCCTTTGGTATTACAATTGATCCTGCCTGGTTTCCTCCTACATTGATCTGTTCAGAATGCTCTTGACACAAATGCAATTTTCTGTGGCCAGCAATCAAATTCACCAATCACACATGGCAAAAGCGATCGAAACAAAGGGCAGAAGTTGTGCTATTTCCAGCACAAACGATCAGTTCCTGAGTTTCTGACAGCATCAAATGGAAAAATCAAAATAACTTGAGACAGAAATAGCCTGAAGACCCTGGGTCTTCAACCCATTTGCAATATTCCTATTCGACCTGGAGTCGCCCACTCTGCACAAATAGGAAATTATATATCTTGTGAGGCTACATGCTGGGGAGAATTAGGAGTTGGCATGGAATACGGCTGGCCTTGCTAATAATTGTTCCTGCTTTTAATTATTGACATTTCAGTAGCTCTTAATAGTCTCATTCTGCATAGGCCATAGTACTTCAAATGAGGGTTATTTCTAGCCATTGAACACACTTTCCTGAAGTCCTGTCATTTGAAGAGAAGGCTTGAATGCCCTGAACACATTTTCTGACCATTTGTCTACATATTCCTAGTAGTAGATATATCTAGAAAAGGTGTAAGAAAGATGAGAAGAACCAGAGGAGAAGTAGAGAAGGTTTGAACAGATCATTTTGTTTTTGACCTTGTGGAGATTACAATATTACTCTGTATGAGATCTGTTTTAATACTTTATCAACTCTCAATTAGTAGAACCCTAAATAAAGACAGGTAGTATCATATATCAAATGATCTCTGTGCTCACCCCAGCAATAGCTGATTGGTCCAAAAGTGGTCACTTAATTCAAATGAAGACAGAATGCTTGATTTTCTGCTAATTTGGACTTAAAGCACAAAAACCAACTCAGTTTACTACAGTCTATCAAATCATCTATGAGGCAGATCAAGGCCACTTAGGTGAGGGTCTGGTGGAGATCAGAGAAACTCAACTAAGAGATTCAAGACTCCACCATAAGAAGCACCTTTGCACTTATTTCAGCAATTTTCTTATGCATAGGAAATGAAATAAGGAGACCAAATAGCAAGAGAAACACAGAAAGTTTCACTGAAGGAAGTTTCCTTCTTATAGAGAGTCCTGTTCTTCCTGTATTTTCTTCCTCTAAGTCTGTCTCATTGTTACAATAAAAATCTTTAAAATATTTAAGTGAATTCTTGTAATTCAAATGGATATTTACCCATGATGAAGACTGGATAGTGGAAAAATGAAGAAAACAAAAGGAAGACAGAAGTATTAGAAGTAAATGGAAGGGCAATGAAATGAACTGATTTTCTATGTCTCTCTAAAATTCAAATGTAGAAGTCCTAACTATCAATGTCTTTAGGAAGTGATCTAGTCCTGAGGGCAGAGCCCTAATAAAAAGAATTAGTGCTTTTATAAAAACAGCTGAGAGATACTTACATTCCTTCTACCAATTGCATTTAGAGAGACAAAATGCCATCTATGAATAAAGAAGTGGTCTCTAATCAGAACAGAATCTGTTGGTGTCTTGACCTTGCACTTCTCAGCACCAGAATTGTGATAAAAAAAAAAAGTCTGTTGTTTGTAGGCCACCCAGATTATGTATTCTGTCTTGCCTGCTTAAATGGACTAAGATAGAAGATGAAAAGTCAGAGAAAACACTTGCAGAGGTGACTAGGTGACAATCAGTGTACATGCTTTCTTGAACTCTAAGATTCTGTTGGCCTGGAGAAAAAAAAGTCATCTAGCATCTGAAGAAGCAAGTGAAGACACTAGAATCTAACATAAAAAGAAAGAGGAAGTATTAGATATTCATTCAACAACCAATGTTTATTGAAAAAAAAAAAAGATCTGACATTCAGTGAAGAATACTCACACTCAAAAACGTTACATCTTTTGGGTTAAGAGACACTTGCAATATAATGAGGCGAACACAATGATAGATGTGGGTGATACTTGCTGCATTTAGTCAGGGGAAAAAGAAGACTTCAGGAATATAATAGACATTTTCAAATATTGTAATCCCCAACCTGAGGTCAGGGACCATTTACCACTCATTTTTCTATTCTCAACATTTGCTATAATACTTGACATACAAAAGGTGTTTAGCAAATATTTGCTGAAATGAATTAGAGAAAAGATTGAATGCTTTCTAATGGTAGGTATTTTACCTAATTTCAATCCCCCTCACAATAAACTGATGAGTGGTTACACTCAAGCTCTTACAAATGAGAGTGCAAAAATTCAGAGAAATTAAATATTCCATGGAAACATATGCAACTGCCAATATTCAGTCATTTTGTCCTATCATTGGTAGATATATACATAGATAAAAAAGATTAAAATTCATAATTTCTAACTAAAAGCCAAATGGTTTTTATTACCTGAAAGAATTCAGTGTATTCTATATGGTTCTAAAACAAACCAGTCAAGAGATAGATATATGAGATAAATAGGTTTGGGGGTATATGTGAGTGTGTGTGTGTGTGTGTATGTGTGTTTGTGTGTATGTTTGTGCATGTGTATTTCTAAAGGAAGCAAGATCTACATGAGTAGGAAGTTAGCTGCCCATCAATACAGAGTGTTCAAATGACCCATAAGCATTATCTATCTACCTAAGTACCTATTGCAGAGAGAATTAAAGTTTTGGAAATGGGATCATAAGAAGATATATAATTTGAAATTCCCATGATCTTCAAATCTCTTATTCCTTGCAGGCCCAAGGGTATTAGTGACATGTGGCATGTTGATGAAAATGGAATTGAGATTCTTTTACCTGGACTTTCATAGTCTCTGTCAATATTCCCCAAGAAACATCTTTTCAATGCATCTGTTATGCTGCATAGGCTATGTCAACCCTTGGACCTTAGCATATAAGTGTTTGCTTTGACAAGTGTCTATGACCAGCCTGAATTAGTACCACGCTCTCTCTTTCCCAGAGTTAAGAATGGATCAAAGTCATTCCTTTTCCTAAGCATAGTTTCAGCCAGGTCCTGGAACAACTTCCTAATATCTGATTTCTAGAGAACAGGATGTAATAGTCACAGAGAGAAATATGGGATGGACTGAAGTCCAGGCAGAGAAGTACGAATGACTGTCTAAGAACATTTGTGCAAAAAGCAACATGCCCCGTGCTTATTTGAACAACTCCATAAATATTAACCCCCATTTTTCTCCTGTTTGTTACTGTCAAAGACAAAAGTATAATACTTTCTGCTTCCTATCTTCATAATTGTCACCTCTACCAAACTTTAGGTCAATGAGTGTTGGTCTGGGAAGATATCTAGAATTGGGAATTCAACCAAGATATCACTCTGGCTTGTCTAACTATTTGAAGATATCTGAATCTATCAGAAAGAATTTTGTGAAGTGTCAGGGCTCCATTCTGCATTGGATTTGCTACAGGTGACCAGACCAGGGAGAGAAGAAATGGAAATATGGAGCCAGAGGCCCTGAGTAAGCAAAACATCAAAGGCTTCTATGATTATAATCTCTGACTCAAATCCTAGTAATAATAGGGACCAAAAGAAAAGAGGAGCTGTGGATGAACAAAGGATTAGATAATATTTGAAGCTCCATAATACGCAATTCTAAAATCAATGCAGCATACCATTTGCTTACTCAATAATTTTTGAGATGTGAATCTAAAGCATCTTCCCTGCATGATCATCTGAATCCCAACAAGAAAAGTTTCTGTGTCTGGGACAAGTTTAAAGTGAGGGTTTCCTTCAGACAAGCAGTTGTTTCTGCAGTGCATTGGCAAGACAAACTACTTCTCATCTCTAGTCTCCTCCCTTCCCTGCAGGCAGGTTTCTCTCTGGCCTTGAGTTGACTTAAAGATTCCCCAGGAGAATTGGCCTGAAAATCAGTTCTAAAAGCCAAAATAGAAAAAAAAAAAAAGGAGAGTCAGATTAAAGTATCAGCCTAGAATTTATGCTCTGGACTTAAGGTTTAATAATGCAACAGAAAATCAATATTTAATAAAGCAAATGATGGAGAAAAACACTGCCTGGGAGATGAGGCTGCTTCACTGTTTTCAAACGTCTCAGTCCCAAAGGAGGGTGAGTTGGCAGGATGGATTGGAGACCAGGCTGACAAGAGAATCTGGCATGCAGACAATCGTAGGTCCCATTGATTCCTATTTTGTTATCTTGTGGGCTTGCTGGCCATTTTTATTAAAAGACTAAAACAGAATTACAATGAAAGTGCTATGAGATACTCAATAGAGTAGGGGCAAATGGACCAAACTAGACTTCAATTAGCAGCCCCAGTATAATCCTTATTTATACCAGGAACCATCAAAGTTCACACTCTATTTGGAGAAAAGGGAGGGGAGGATGAGAATTGGAATTGGAGCTCTTTAGGTATATTCTAGAAAGACAATATCTGATGAGTAGTACTGGCCTAACATATCATGGAATGAGAATAGCAGCAGAGTCCAGCTATTCATCACGAGTAGCCTCTTGAACAGTGGTTTGCACTTAGTAGGGATGGAAAATGTCACTGACTAATTAAAGCTCCTGAGAAGACAAGGTCTAGGAATGCAAAGTTCCTTAGGTTCTCTCTGATTACTATGTGGATTGCAAAGCATTTCTGAGCTTCAAGAATACTGAATTTCATTATATGGTTCTCCACACTGCTTCCTTTATAGCTATTAGAATATTTCTGGTTAGTCATTTTTCATTAAAGGTTATTCTTCCCTTTGATGGTCAAACAGTCTTAATACTGTCTATTTATTTCTGTGTAGGTATCTAGGCCATAGTTCATTTGAGATTCTTTTTGGCTAGAATCTCTACCTAGCCAGGGAAGAGAGTTGTGAATATCCACCTGGAAAAGCTCTTTGTGTTTTCTAGTATTGAAACTATGCATGACTATGTATGTACAATAAATTATGTTGAGTTATTTTGTCTTTTCTCCATCTAAGGCTCCCAGAGTAGCTGAGTAAAAGTAGAGACAACTGAAGCCAATATGTTGCTCATAACCCAAGAAGCCTCAGGCAAGGTACGTGATAGCACTGCTTGAATGGGAATGAATTCATTTGTAATGGACAGATTGGCTACTCCCATTTGTTTTCTTAAAAATAAATAGAGACAGCACAGTGCATTGCTCCCTGTTAATGAGGAAACTTCTTCAGAAATCCTTAATATAACTATAAATTATGAAGCGAAGAGATGCTTAAAAAGGAGACCGTCAAGACGAAAGTAGGATAGGAAATGAAGAATTCAAGTTCCAAAAGGAGTAAGGAAAAATGTCAGTCTTGCTCAACATTGTAAGGAACCAGTCATATGATTGCTATATAGCAAGTGTTTAATGTTTACTGAATGAGTGAACAGGAAGGAGTAAAATAGAATGGAAAAACAAGTGGAACAAGGAAGCAGAAACGTAGAATGAAATATAAATATGCCATGAGGAAGTGGAAGATGGAAGGTCAAATGGAATAGCTCAAGTTAGAATAGGTCCAAAGAATAATGCCAGCTTGACTATTAGTTTGTGCTGTCAATTCTTAAGTATGTTATTGAAACTCTATAAATATAAGAGAGCAGCAGTCTCACATTCTTGCTAGTGAAATACTATGAGATTGTGAATCTGAAGGCAGAATCCCAAAAGTAGCCCGATGCTTGAAGTGATGGTCAGAACCAGGGCGATTCTCACCCTACTCCTTTTGTTTGAAATTCACTTGCTGTGAAGACTCTTACAGAATTTCGTCTGCATAATCCTTGTAGTTTCAAATTCTGAAACCTTCATTGCCAAATAGTTTTTTAATCAATTCATCCTGGGAGAGATTTCTGTCACAGACCAGAATGAGATCTTATTTAGCATAAGGTGGGCAAGAATGGCTGAGTCATTGCAAGACTGATATTATAGGTCTAGCAAATGGGATTCAGAACTTCAGGAACTCAGAAAGGTTAAGGAAACTAGATCATGCTCTTCAGAATTCATTACAAGAAATTTTTGCTGGGGTACTGTCTATGCACTCCTGATAGGGAGAGTAAGGAGAAATGCTATAAAACTATGCCTAAACCACAAGCAGGATAAAGTAGCAAAAGGCAAGGAAAACTTAGGCCATAAAGGGCTTTAGGTGAAAATTTTCAACATTGAGAGTAATTGATATATCCATTAAATAGCTCAGGGGCTGCTATCAGAGCAGCTGTAATAATAATTTTATTTATAAAACTCTCACTTCTTCTGAGGTGCTCAGGGCACTGTACAATAGCACTAAATAAATTAAATTAAAGCATGAAATATTATGGAAATGCAATGAAATCAACATCACTGAGGAGACAGGGAAACCCAAAAAGAAATAAAAGGAAGAAAATAAATAAATAAACACTTCTCTGCAAGAAAGCAGCACTTAGCAGGAGGATGCTTTTGAGAAAACAGGGGAAGAGTTAAGTTTCCTACCAAGGAAACAGACCCACTGTTGAGCTCTTCTTAATAGCACATAAGGATTCAAGCCCCATCTTCCATTTGGAGAATCTTGAACAAGATTTTCAAACCTCTAAGCCTCCATTTCCTCATCTAAAAAATACAGATGATAGTATTATCTAATGCTGAAAGTTATTAGGAGATTTGAATGACATTTTACAAGGTAAACCTATTACTTACCACATACATGGTAACTACTCAATTGATGTTTGTTGTTGTTGTTGTTATTATTATTATTATTATTACCACTGTACCAAGGATGCAGGATGGAGGACAGAGACAGTGAATCAGGAAAAATCAGGTAAAATGAGGTAAAGTGGGATAAATGCCTGAACCAAGTCAGTAACAGCAAAGATGAAAAGTTATGTACAGGTAAGAGATATCTACAGGATCAGAAGACTTAAAGAGTGCTGCTACAGAAAGGAAGCAATCAAGGATGACCTCTAGGTCTCTATCCAGAACATGGAGTATATAGTTGTGTCATCCTTCAAGATTGCTAATACAGAAGCAAGCAGAACTGGGTGGTAAGAGAGGCAAGGTGAGGTGAGATGATCTGTTTAATATGAGATATACTGAGGCATTTTCAAGAGGTGATTCCATTAGGTTCTTACAGATACCAGTTTACCAGTGTTGGATATAAAGAGGTGGCTATCATAAATGAGAAATCACAGTAGGAGAGGTCATGGACATGGGTGGATCCTTAAATATCATCTAACAAGAGCATAAATTCCACTCTATCATGGCTTCCTTTTGCAATGGAAGCTACAATGGAATTGAAACCAATGATAGAAAAAATAAAATATTTTGTCTAATAAAATTTGTACCATATGGGAAAAAATCAGAAACTTCTTCATAAGATAAATGCTAACACTCATCCATTGGGGTGTCAGCATTAAAAATGTCATGGCATCTACTTTGGTTATAAGATAAAAAGAATTTTGGGAGGCAAAACATAAAGTCCCCCATTAGTGATAAAATGCTAGATGAGCAAAATGGCAGCACTGCACTCACAGGCTGATTCTACCTGGGACAAACCAACCATCAGGTATGCTCTTCATAAACATTCAATGAGCCACCTGCAGGTGATGTCTGTTTAGTCAGGGTACACTTGAATGACACATGCTATCTTTCATGAGTTTACAGTGTTATAAAAGAATGTTCTCTTTACTCATATAGTACTTCAAAAAATCCAAAGTTGATATTAATTGATGACTGCCACCTGAACTCATGAGAACGGGGTGAAATGTACTCTCCATAGAGTACAAGAAAGAAGAAAAGAAGGGTTGGGGACGGTGCAGAGAATGAGGAAGGAAGAAAAAGAATCCAGAAAAAGAGAAGAAGAAAATAATTTATTATATACTGGGCTGGATTATGACACTGTTATATGTTATCATTTTATATTGTCACCTCACAACAACCTGCCAGATAGGATTTATTTTTGTCCTCATCTTACACATGAAAAAATTAAAGGCAACTGATTGTACAGCTATTATTCTAGTATAACTGTTTCTTAGCTTAAAATATCACCTACCATGTTGTTTTGTGTTTCCTCACATACAAAGAGAAGATCTGTCTTTAATCAGGTGCAAGGAAAAGAGCCCTGGATGAGAGCCAGGAGAACTGGGGTTAGTCTTCACTACTTCCTTTAAGCAGTGGTGTGAGCTTGGATTAAGAGCCAGTTAACCTCTTGCATTTCATGTTTTCCCATCTGTAATATTAGAACAGTGGTTCTCAACAGGAGTGAACAATAAAAGCACACAGGGGTTTTAAAAAATAATGATATTATGGACTTTTCCCCCTAAAATGGAATGAAGATCTCTGGGGAAGATCAACGTGGTGGTTTTTAACACTAGTCCAAGCAGCTACAATGCGCAGTGGAGGTTAGAATCACTGGCTAGATGGCCTCTGAGGCAGCTCCTGGCTCTGAACTGATTTGATCCCATGCCTGCTCTTGCACAGCCCATTCCTAATTGGAATCCAGTCCTCTGAGGGAGATTAACCCTGACCCTTTGCTCACAAAGGGAAGTTAGGGCCTGAGGTGAGCTGTGTATAGTGAGGCAGTCTGAAGTCTGACTCTCACTCTGCCACTTACTAATGTGTAACCTTACCCAGAATAGCTGGTTTTCTCTTTTCCCAAGTAAGGATAATAAGAACATCTATTGATCAAGACTGTTCTGAATATTAAATGAGATAGTATACATAAAGAGCTTCATCTATTTTCTGGTTTCTACATAATAGGATTTAAATAAGATATAGCTATAAATACTGATATCTTTGTATGATAAAAGTCTGCCTGCTACTGTTTGCCTGCAGTTGCCTTTAATAGTTCGGAGATGAGAAGTTATACTTATAATCCCCTTTGACCAGATCAGCCAAGTGTACCCCATAGTCATTTTGCCACACTGGGCCTCAGCATGGAAGAGAAGAGGCCTCTGGGCATAGTGGGGCTAGCAGATTCCTGGGCTCAGTTCATACTTTTGTGCTGAGTCCTCTGCTCTACCCCAAGAAATCTCCTCCTGCTGACATCTGGCCTGTGACCAGGCCAAAGCAGATGACGGTGGTGGAGAATCAAGTAGAGTATTGTTTCAGTCCTTTCAGAGTGACCCCACTTCTGAAGTCACCCCAGCCCAGGGTGAGTACCTTTACCCTGTATGGTCTTCAAATTCATTCTGAATGAGTACCACTTGTCTAGTATGCCCACGACCAGCTGTGAATTTCTTTTGGTTCATAAAAATAGAAACCTCACCTGACAAACTCACAAATACATTCGCCATAAACAGGTACCCACCAACTCCCCACAAAAACATTCACATACTCTCACATAACCACACACACTGCTTTAGGGACAGTGCACACAGACGCCACATATTTGAGTCTCAACAAAGAAATCTAAATATACTGCCTTCTCTCCATGCACTGAGAAAGAAAAATAATTCCTCTGGGGTTGGATGTAGGCTCCCCAGGGAAATGATACATTGTGAATACAACCACAGCTCAATTTCAAGATGTGTTTATTACGTGAAACAAAAAATAAAATAAATAAATAAAAGGCCATCTGATCATCTGATCCTCTTCATAAAGGTTATGTGACCTGAGTGTTGGAGGCAAAACCTGGGGGTCATTGAGAGAAGGACCAGACCACTCACTGCATAGGTCAGAGGTGCTGTGAGAGCCTAGGCAGTGGAATGGGAAGGAACAGAAGGCTGCAGAGCTATGTGCTGGGAGAATAAAACTGAGGGTAAACACCAAGGGAACCTGAGAAGAAGAAAAGGGGAAGGAGAGAAAGCAAAAGTAGAGGGAAGAAAGAAAATTTTGAGAAATATGAGAAGAGAATGCACACAAGCAAAAGAAGTCAGGGTACCAAGGGCAGAAGGTCAAAGTGAAGAATGGTCCTGGGGACACATCAGAGAAAGGACAATTGGAAAGAACACTTCCAGGAGAGTGAAACAAAACACCATGAAAAAGAAAAGGAAAAAGATGAAAAACTACAATAGTCAGAAGACAAAAAAAAAAATATCTCAGCAGCAATAAAGAAAAATAAATTGCTAGTAAGAGCAAATGAAAAACAACCCATTTCAGAAAGAACAATGCATATGCGCTCCACGCTGATGGCTTGTCTTCTAAATAAGGTGATCACTGTCGCCACAGTGCAAATTCATCTAGCAACTTAAATTGGATGGAGCTGAAAATATAGCATAGATGAGCTTTGACATCAAGTCCTCTTAACTCAGGGCAGTTCTGGGCAGCTGCCTAGGTGAGGCTGGATGGATAGGGTGACTCACCATTGAGGGGCCTTCTTGTCTTTGCATTGCTCTCTAATGTCCTCTTTTCAAAACTGTGTGAAAAGCCCTGAATAAGATTTGCTCTTTACTAAACTGGGTTACTTTTGCCCTTAAGGAAAATTCCAAAGTCCACAGCCTGACATACAAGGTCCCTCTGGCTTCTCCTCACCTCTTGGGGTCTCACCTCTCACCCCTCCTTGCTCTTCCTAGCTCTTATGTGGGATGATTTACCTCCTCTTAGTGGGCCATGCTCCCAGTCATTCCTCTTCAGTGCTTGCAGATGCCATTATCGTCCAAGAGACTTCACCTTCTTACTTCAGCTCTCAGCACTGGTTGAGCTTCCTTTTGAACATGCCCTGAGGTTCATAAAGGTCTCCACAGGCAGGGTCCTCTCTTACACACTATCAGAGCACCTATACCCAACTGGTACTGGTCCCAACTCTTTCCTTACACTAAAATGAATTATTTACTTGTCTTATCACCCAGTTGCATGTTATTTCTTTGGAAGTAGGCTGGGTGTTTGTGTTCTACCCTAAATTTAGCACAATGCTTGATTTTAGTAGGAGCTCAGTAAATATTTGGTGAACAAATGAAGGATTTACTTGACAGATGCTTATTGCTTTACCCAAGGCCTTTGCTAAAAGGTGAGGTAAGAGTTTCTGTGGGTGTGGAAGTAGAGATGATGATCACCCTGACTTAGTTTATCTCCTATGTTCAACTGTCAAGCTCCTCCTCTGAGTGCCCAAGGCTGGCCTCCTTGATATGCCCCAAGGGTGCATCAGCCATCACCTATAGGACTAACCTTACTCTAAATTTAAGGAAGCTTTTGGCATGGAAAATCATTTGTCATGTGAACTTCAGAAAAAGGTAAAAGGAGTGTCTCAAATATGGTTGGTCAGCACCAACCAGGCTGAAAACTTTTCTTCCTGAAGAGAGGGAGGAAGTGGCTACTGTGTCTTAGTGTGTCACAATGAAGGATAAAAGCTAATAACTCTTTATAAAGGAGTTTAAAACAAAGTAGGAGAGTCTGGAGTAAGTCTGGGTTGACCCACTTAGGTGACCAGCTCTCATTTATGCCTTTATTTCGTGTCTTTCATTTGAACAACACAAAAGCAGCAAGCTCAGGGAGATGAAAATCTCACTATAATTAGAAGCATAGAACAAGTCTGCTCACCTTATTTGACACAGTTCCTACTATGGAGCATGAATGTAATTTAGGATTTGACGCAAGAAATGTTCCAAATCTGACTTTCATCTGGCCCTTAGGTTGACCAGGATAGGTATCTTGTGATTCCCAAGTCCATCTACACAAGGTCCCTTTATGAGTGCTTCAGGTCCAGGCAGTTGGGGGAGAAGTTCCTATCATTCCTTTCATTCTAGAAAATTTCTTTGAAGATTCCAAGGCAGGCAGCAAGAATGAGTGATAAGAGGTACATTGCAACATCTCATGTTTAGTATTCTCTGGACTTTTTCTCCTTTCTACTTCCAAATATTTTCTCCCATTTGAGTGCCCCTCCTCCAGTATTTATCCTAACTTATTTAAAGCTTTGTCCTTTGTTCACACAATCCTCATCTTCTCTGGATGACATCATTTCATTTCAATAATCCAAATGCCATCTTCTTAGAATTCCAAACTGAAAGAAAATCTGGCACGTTTTTTTCCCCTCATTTGTAGATGTACAAACTTAAATCTTTTACAAAGTTATAAACATTACATTTAATTTACTTTGAAACTTACCAAACCATACATTGAGAAGAACACATGTCTCCTTGGAATAGGACCGTCTGGGAAGACTGGGAGCATGTGGCTGCCAGACCCTGCCTGCCCTTCCTGGGTGCACACCCTCCAGCCACTTATCAGCTGCTATTTGCAAGCACTTTGATCAGAGAGGAACAGAAGGGAATATGCATTTATACTGTGTTCTCATTTCCTATGTCTCCCTACCTCAAAACTACCTCTCTAATCTATCCTCCATTCTGATGCCCAAAGTCCTTCTGAAACTACTTATGTAGTTTCCCAGTTCAAAACCTTCCTGCTTTTCCATTTCTTCCACAGTTTGTAGTTCATGGGCAACAGAGACCTGGCACTCTCCAGCTCTCCAGGCCATGGTGCTCTCCAGTAGCTCCTACGTTTTTCATTGAGCCACTGGTACTAGGACTCCTGACTCCTTCCTGCTATGTGTTTTCCCCCCTTTTAATCTAGAACACTAGTCCCTTTTGTCACCTTGCTAAGACAATCCATTGTGCCAAATTCAGTTTAATGTCTCTGGGTCTGAGACTGGATTGACCAAATTATTTGGATAGAAATGATAGCAAAATTCATATTCTTTCACTTTATCAAAAAAACAGAAGAAAAAAACTGAAATAAAAATGATAATGTTCATTTAATGTAGGTCTTTGTTTTCATCCACTTACTTATTGGATAAGTACTTATTGTGATCCTACTGTTTCCAAACAGTTGGAAGCAAGAGAAAACAAAGCTGGCCAAGTGTCTACTCTCTCCAGGAGTGAATGTTCAGTGGGAGTAAAACTGAATATACCCCTTAACTCAAAATGTATATTATTCCCATAAAATATCTGTGTTATGAAGACAAATAAAGGAAGGAAGTGCTAGGGAGTGATAATCAAGGAGGGAACACTATTTTACACAGGTGATCAATAAGATCCCTGCCCTGTGAAAACCTTAATGAAAAAGAGAGAACTTCAAGGACTGGGGTACAGGAACCAGCAAGAGATCCACAGGACTCTGAGCTAGGAGCTCATTGGTGTAGTCCACGAACATCAAGGTGAGGTGGAGGGAGGGTAGGAAAGAGGCAATATGTTTTAGATGGGTCAGACCAATGCCAGAGGCTGGCCTGTATAAGGCCCTTGAGTCTATGATACAGACTTTGGGTTTCACTCTATGAGAGTCAGGAAGCAACTCACTGGGAGGTTTGATTAAAGAAATAAAAACATCTTATAGTCCTTACCATACACTAAAGTCCTTGAAGTTTTCTCATCTTCATTAAGATTTTGATCACCTGTGTAAAATAGAGTTCCCACCTTGCTTATGCTAGGGAGTCCTAGCACTTCCTTCCTTTATTTGTCTTCATAACACAGATATTCTATAGGAATAATATACATTTTGAGTTAAGGGGTATATTCAGTTTTACTCCCACTGAACATTCACTCCTGGAGAGAGTAGACACTTGGCCAGCTTTGTTTTCTCTTGCTTCCAACTATTTGGAAACAGTAGGATTACAATAAGAAAATCTATAAAAATTTTCACTCTCTGGACTGAATGTATAGAACAAATGATAATGACTAAGAGTGGGAAGGAAAAGAAAAAAATAAAAGACTAGGTAGGTAAAAAAGAAAAGTGGGGCTAAGTATGGGGAGAAGAGGTTAGATTCCAATAAACTTCAAAATGTAGCAAAATTAACCAGATCTTCCCAAGAATAAGGAAAATATGGGAGAAGAAAAGAGTGAAATGGAAGCTGAACCCTAGGTATGAGCTTCTAGAAGGATGGAGTTGTCATTTCCTGAAGGCAAAGAATATAGGAAGAAAAGATTGGGGGTGGGTGGGTGATGAGCATGGATTAAAGAGCTTTATTTTGTATATTTTGAATTTGAGATGTCTATAAGACAAATAGTGGAGTTAAAGTCCAAATGCTGGTCCCCCATCCAAGGTAACAAGAGACCAATTAGGGATTTTTATCTTCAACTCTCTTCTCATGTCCCCAAAGTAAATCTCATAGTCTGATGCTAGATAATCTCTTTGGTGACTATCAGTAATGTCTGTTTGGCTGACAAGTTCCTCTGTGCCATGCTCCCATCCTCTAGAGTCCTAAGTGCAATCATTTCAACATCAAAAAATACATATATATAGTCTTAGTACCAAAGTGTTAATGAGCAACTTCTGTAGATATTCCAAAGACAAGGAACCAATATCTCCATTATATCTGCATGTCAAGGTGGATCACTAAAGAGATATCTTTGAAAAAAATAGTCAACACTCAGAATCTATAGATAAGACCCCTTAGGATACCAAAATCCACAGATACTGAAGTCCCTTATGTAAAATGTCAATATTTGCATAGAACCTGCATATATTCTCCCACATACTGAAAATCATCTCTAGATTATTTATAATATCTAATTCAATGTAAATGCTATGTAAATAGTATTCCACTATATATTCCACTATATATATATATATATATATATATATATATATATATATATATGGTTTAGAGAATAATGACAAGTCTGTACATATTAAAGACAAATTAAATTTTTTTCTAAGTTAGATATTTTTTAAAGGATAAATACAACAATAATCATTCATTGTTTTAATGACTACTGTGAGTCACTTCTTGGGAAGTGGTGTGGCCTGACAGTTACAGCTAGCATCTTTCCTGAGAAAACAAGCCAATGTCAGATGAGCCTGTGACCTGGCGAAGGCCTAACTGGGGTTGGAGGGCTGTGCTTTCTTGGTGGTTCCCTCATGGCTGGTAAGTTCCCTGTGACTCTTAGAGGGAGGCTTCAGTTCCTTTCTGTGGGTCTCCCCAGGGCTATTTGAATGTCCTCACAGCAAGGCAGTTGGAATTGCCAGAACAGAAGCTGCATTTTTTTTTTTTAATAAATTGCTAGAGAGCAACTATTTTCAGCATTGTTGGCTACATCAAGTCTCTAACATATTCTTCTTCTTTTTTTAACCATATTCTAAAAATATAAAAAAGAACAATCCTAGCTTATAAGTCCTAACAAAATAAACTGGATTTGACCCAAAGGCCCTAATTTGCTGATCACTTTCCTAGAGCAAGCAATCTAAGTGATGAAGGTTGAAAGCTGCCTTGTTTATACAGGCCTGGCCTGTGAAGTCATACACTCCATCTTTTATGATACAGGGTTGGTGAAATTTGTGGATATGGAACTGAGGAACTCAAAGATATGAAGGACTGAATGCTAAGAAAATCAGTCTGCTCCAAAGATGAGTCTAACTGTCACAGAGACAAATTTAAATTTCTGGGAGATTAAGAATACCAGGGTTTTCTCTACTTTCAGCCATAAAGGATGTGAAATATTAAAATCAGTGTACGTGTAAGTTTTATGTTGCTGCTATAACAAATTTCTACAGATTTTATGTTTAAACAACAGATCTCTATTCTTCCATAGTTTTGGAGGCCATAGGTCCAAATCACTTCCACTGGGCTGAAATCAAGGCATCAATGCTTCCTCTGGAAGCCATAGAGAAAATTCTTTGCCATGATTCCTCCAGCTTTTGGTGGCTGCTGACATCCCTTGGTTCAGGACCAGATCACTCCAATCTTCAAGATCAAAATTATTAAATCTTCATTTGCTTTCTCTTCTGTGTATGTCTCTGATAAACCGCCCCTAACTCTCAGAGTACACATAGGACTGTATTTAGGGTCCAAAATAATCTCATCTTAAACTTGTAATTTAATTACATCTGTAAAGACACTCTCATACAAGGCCTATTCTCATTTCTTTGGGATTAGGATCTTCTATCTTTGCTTGGCCATTTTCCAGTCTACTACAATCATTACTGAACAAAAACACAGTGAACAACTTTAATTATTTTTAAAAGAAACTTTATAGATTAATTCATTACCCAACAAATAGTCCCTGAACTCCTATTAAGTTCCAGGCTCTGGGTACAGAATACAAAGGAGATATATCTCCTTCCCTCAGGAAAGTATATATAATAATCTATTAATCACACAAACAGATGCACAATTTTCCCTATGGCAGGAACCAGCAAGGACAGAGCTTTAGCTCTTGGAAGAGGTAGAGGGCAGGGGTTAACCCAAGTCAGCAGGTCTGGGAAAGGCTTTCTATGGAAGAGGCATTTGAGATAATGTGTGAAGGATAAACAGGGTGAGTTGAATGAAAAGAGGAAAAAAATTTCAGGAAGAGAGGCAATATATATATAATGGGTCTGTGACCAGAAAGAGCAAGAATAGTAAAATAAACTAAGACAAAAAATAATTAGTCAGGGACATGACAGGAGTCAAGAAAGGAGGTTCCCTGGATTCAGACCCCTGGGCTAATCAACTGCTTGATAAGAACTGGCTCTCTTGATCTAAGTAAGGAAAAGACCTAGAGGGTCCATCATGTTTGAAAGTCTAGTTTGGCTGCAAGTTCAGAAAGAATAAGTGAGAGTAGTGAAGTGGATGTGAGCAGTTCACTTATTTCATTTTCACTTTAATAGTTTGGAGCTGAAATGCCAGATTATTTATTTCAAAAGACTGTTTTACCTTCTGAGATAGGGAATCCTTGCTCGCAAATTTAGGGCAGTCATCTCTCTTAGCTCCAGGATTCCCATGAATGGCTACATCCTAGCAGCTCCCCTTTTGTCCTTTTATTGCTGTCCCCACCCCCATTATATATCCAGATCACAGGCACCAGTCTTATTTGTCTTCATATCTCTTCCAACCTTATTTTAGTATAGGACACATCATAGCCTATGTATATGTGAGAGAAAAATAATCTCAATTTCTGATCTTCCTTTCCTCAATTGGAATAAAGAGCTTGGCTAACGTGTACCCTTACAATAAGGGACAATGCGAGGTCAGAAGCCCCCTCTCTAAAGCCCAGGCTTTAGGCCTATAAAACCACCATAAAACATGTGCAAGCAGATTGATGAGAAGTAAGGGCATGGCGGAGACAGAGCTACAGGACATCACAAAGTCAGACCTCAGAAAACCAGGAAACCTTTAGGGGAGTTCAGGCTGGGGAAAACAGATGTAATTCAGGCAAACTCTTGGGCACAGGGACTCCTGTCAGTAGCAGACTGTGTATGGATTATCGGTACAAAGGATTGGCTCTGATTAAAGAAGCTAGACTAGGACAAACAGAAGTAAGATCCTGCAAACCTTTATCACTAGTAAATGATTACAAAACTGAAAGATGTTAATATACAGTCATGCTTTGCTTCCTTGCATCCATTGGGCACCTTTCTCCAAATCAGATTAAGGGATATACTGAAACATTTCTACAAAGTATGTTTATTCAGGATAGTTTAAAGAAGTAGGTCATTTTCCTAGGTAATTATTGTCAAAATTCAGACTGGAACCCAAGACTCCTAAATCATGAAATTTACTTCTTTTCAACTAAGCTATTCAATCCCCAATGGAGGCAATGCAGGGTTCATTGTGCAGACTTCCAATTAATCACAGTAGAAAGCACTACTTGCCAAGAGAAAATCCTCTATTTTGAATTCTTAATCCCCCACCAGCTGAGTTTACCACAAAGACATGAATATATAATTGAGACATAAAGAAAACATGCCACCAAATTAAACTGTCCTAATTTTAAATCAATAAATTCCTTCTCAAATAACATGAAGACCAAAAGCAAAATGTGGATCTCTGACAACTCTCAAAGCATTGTATCATGGAGCTGAACTCCAATAGACACCAGTGAGATTTCCTACCAATGCTAGACAATAATTTACCACAGACCACATCCAATAGGAATATGTCTTAATATAGCCTCTAAATGGTGACATCTGAAGGCAGACATCTGAAACATGGCATTTTCCCTCATCTGTGTATTGCCTCTCGGGTAAGAGGAGAAGGTGGCTACTGGGACCTAAGGTCTAGGAATCCCTTCCTGTGGCTGTCACTTAATCCTTGGCAGCATCCTCATCCTCTTGGGCATGATCATCATGACGACACAGCAAAACCCAATATTATGTACTAAATTTGCGGGTATACAAAGAATATTATTTTTATCAGGCTATGGTGAAAAAGTTATGATTGTAACTACAACTGTAAACAAACATTTAGTGCTTTCAAAAATTGACTTAACTGGTAGAAAGCTCTATGGCAATCCTTGCCCTTTATGTCTTAACCATGCAAGGGACATAGATCCAATGGGGATTAGTTATGTTTTTCCTCCTGAGACTTCTTCCTTCCACACAAGGCTTAGTAACCCAGGTGCTTGTCATGAGCTATTCCACTGACAGACATTTGGATATCTGTCAATCGCCAAAACAATTTAATGTAAGTTTTCTTAAAGAACGGAAAGCCATTTTTGCCAAATATGGAAAACCAAGTCTAGATTGAAAACTTGCATGGCTTTATCCAAAATTGACATATAACTAAGCTTTCTAGCTTTATGTCCAGTTATTTCAAACCAGGAACCCTGTGCTGTGATCCCTGTAGCATTTCCACTCCTCCTCCAGTGATAACATACAGTCAGATTTTTCAAGCTCTGCACATGCTATTGCTCCAGTCTGGGATGTCACATCTTCCCCAGAGTCCCCAAAACTCCCAACTCACAATTAACACCCTCATGCAATATAATCTTGTAGTTTTGTTTTATCCTATAGACAAATTCATTTACTCCCTCTCAGGGTACTCATCACATTTTATGCATAATCATTCTAATCCTTGCTAACTTATAAGACTGCTCCTTACAAGTACTATGGTTTCCTCTACTAAATAGGACAGTAACTCTGTCTGAATCTTGTGCTCATAGCACCTGGCTTAAAACATTCTGTTGAACAGAATTTAAAGGTGTCATCTGACAATCCTCAATTCAAAAATAGATGGACTGAGAGCTTTGCCAGCCCATGGAGCTAAGTATTTTAGCTTTCTAAAGAAGGGTGGCCTGTGTCAGTCTTTTGCTTATCCAAGAGTCTTTTTGTAGTAGTAATAGTCCTGGGATCAATGATGCTCACTTGGATATCCCTGTGTATATGTCCCATGGGAAACATGCTAAATCCTTTGAGGATATGATAAATGAAGACACATTCTAGAATTTTCCATCAAAAGGAGTCCAATAAAAGACCTCATACGACCCTTAAATAAGAATGTTTTCTTCAAGTTCAGTTTGAATAGTTCTGCATCTCTGATACAGCAATGGGAGGCTGTAGGAATATATCTTGTAAATTCAGGATCTGATGTTTGTCCTTTCCCCAAGTAAAGTGATAGCCTGTCTCACTTGGAAGCTGCAGAAGGAATCAAGATCCAGAAGGAAACTGAGATACTTTTTTCCAGCCTCTAGTATTGGAATCTGAGATAGCTCAGAGGCAGCTCAGATACCCTGAGGAAAACCACTAAAAGGGTAGGCATTTGGTGATTGCTTATAGAATTTCCTTAGGGAGCCCTAACTGCGTACGTGGAGAGCTGTTGCTGCAGAGTTATGTAAGTGTTGTGAGGCAGTAAGGGTCACCTGAACTTTCTCTTTGTTAGAACCATAAGTGGCCTGAAGGACTTGGATAGAGGAACCTTATTTTATTTACTGTTCTGACCAGGAGGCACCTGAAGGCAGATGCCAAATTTCTCAAACTGCTTAGAAAACATGAGGGATAACCCCTCCCCAACATACCAGAAGGCACAGGAAATACCATAAATTAAACCAGTATGACTTTTACTATAGCATTTCACTAAGATTGTTTTAGTATTTATGTACACTGTCCTGTTTGGCTTAGAAGAAAGATCTAAGTGGGTTTATTGAAACATTAGCCTTGGTCTCGGCTTTCTGATAAATGTCCCTTCATTGTCACTAGCTGCTTCAAGAAATTTAAAAACTCACCAGGTAGAGCTGAGTCGCCTCATCTGCATGCTGTCTAAATTGTGTAAATTAATTGCAGGTAAATGCCCTACTTCTTTGCCATTCTCCAGGGTACTTTAAGGAGCACTTTAATTTTGTAGTTGAATTTAATTTCCCTACCTTTTCAAAATTGTACCAAATTTAGATGCAGAGTCGTATGACCAGACCAAATAACTGTGCATTTTCATCTACTTCTTAAACAGGGCAGGAAGTAAAGAGGCCATTGGGAAGCAGTTTGGGATGGCAAGTGTTCTCCTCTGCTTATCACCAGACTACTGAAACTCAGGAAATGAAAGTATACTCAGAAGGTGACTCTGTCTATTCTGAATGAGATAGTGATGTTTTCTTCCACCAGAGATTTAGTCAGACTGAATGAAAATTGTCAGAGCAAAGGTCTTCCCAGCTCTCAAGGAGCCTTGTAGAGCCAGGAGGATGTGGTGCCTTCTTTTCAGGGATGAGTCTGGAGAGACAGAAATCTTCACTCTCAAAGTAAGGCGGCATTATATCACAGTTCCCTTGGATATGTTGGGTTTCAACTTCCCTTTTGTTCAGGGTGAGGGGGAATCTATGGTGCAGAAGTATGTAGAAATTAAAAGTTGCTGTTCCTGTTAATTATGAGTTCAGCTTAACAAGGTCAATTAATTATTCAAGATTGGGAAGCAACACCACTGTGTATGTCAGGCAGGTAGGAGGAGAGGGATAAGAGCAGTGAGACAATACAAAGTAAATGAAGAACTGATATAGCCAAAACTCCATTGTTTGTGAGTCATCTGCAGAGGCTGGCTGCCTCCCCATCCTAGTCCCTTTCTCCCCAGGATTCCACTATCACAGGGAATAAGTGTCCTGGCTCCTGCCCCTCATTCTAGTATCATTCTGAAGACATTTGTGTTTCCCCCTTTCACCTGAGCGTCAGAGTTGTTTGACTCCAAAGGCAGGTAATTAACTATCAAACAATAGCACGGATTTTCAGATTAATTCTGCCTAGAAAGAAATAGGAAAACTCATTTCACCAAACAAAAGGGAGGGGGGTGATTAGATGCTTCAATGACAAAAGAAAAACCCAGATAGTGCCTGGGAAACTGATAAAGAGGCCAAAAGCATTTTTTTTTTTTTATTATTTTCACACTAATATCTCTGTTTTTGTAAGTTCTGCATTCTACTGTCTTCTGTCATGCAAATGTTTCTCTAAGTGAGATTGAAGTCCCACAGGTACTCAGGTCCAGGCGGAGAACTCAGCTTTCTAAGCTTGGATAAAGGGTACCTTTTTCTAATACTTGTACACTACCACAGCACAATGTTGCCATACAATGCTCTCAGATTTTTAGAAATACAAATAGCTCTTTTGAGAACTATTCTCAGTCTGCACATAATTTGGCACCCAATTCAGTCTCATTGAGTATTTTACCTACTCAGTGTTTTCCAAAATCTGGCTTCTACAAAAAACACTGAAGACAGGGAAATGGACATTTTATATGTTAAAAAAAAACTTGGTTGTGGTTGGATAGCAAGATCAAGAGGGTGAAAGGCCTAAAAGATTCAGTTAGATTACAGCAGGAGTCACATATTAATTATGCTCATAAAGCATAAAACTCTAAGGTCAAAGGGATGGAAATCATTAGAATCACATTTTAATAAATTGTAGGTGGACCTCACTCAGATTTAAAGATTATGTTCTAGCTGTCTAACTGTCTGGGTTGTTGTTTCTTACTTTCATATTTTGAATGGTGCATTTAAGGCACCTTCAAGTCAGGAACTACAGATCTCTGACCATGTGATGCTTTAGATATATTGCTGTCAACCTCTCACAGGGCTCCACAGTAGAACTCTCAGAGCCCTGCCAGATTCCTCTCCCATGCCACCAGTCCCCAAGCTCAGCCTCTCCTTCGTTTGCATCTTTAATCTCTAGACCATCTTCTTTGACCTACCTAAGAAAGGCTCTATAGTATTCCATATTTTTCAACAATTCTCTTCTGCTTTTTAAGGCTCACCCACCATCTTTTCTTATCACCATTCTAAGAAAAATTCATTCTCATTTAAGGTATTATGGTTTAGATATGGGGTATCCTCCAAAGCTTATGTGTTTGACAATGTAGAAAGTTTGGAGGTGAAATTAATTAGGTTTGAGAAAGTCTTAACCTAATCAGTGTGTTAATCCAGTTGAATGGATTAACTGGGTGATAACTACAGGCAGATAAGGTGAGACTGGAAAAGGTGGGTCAGAAGGGATGTGCCTTTGGGGTATATATTTTGTCCCTGCTGAGCAGAACACTCTCTCTCTGAATCCTGGGGTCCATTTTCTGAGTTGCTTTTTTCCTTTGTACTTTTCTTCCATGATGTTCTGCCTTATCTTGGGTCCAGAGCAATGCAGCCAACAGTCTATGGACTGAGACCTCTGAAACCATGTTTACCAAATAAACTTTTCCTTTTCTAA
This sequence comes from Marmota flaviventris, assembly GCF_047511675.1. Taxonomy (NCBI): domain Eukaryota; kingdom Metazoa; phylum Chordata; class Mammalia; order Rodentia; family Sciuridae; genus Marmota; species Marmota flaviventris. Next base: position 116,488,919 of record NC_092506.1, on the reverse strand, counting down.
AGCTGTTTTTGTCAGGTTTTTTGGTTATAGCAGCAAACTGCTGATTTAAATACCTGGTTCTTTCAAGAATGAAAAACCATTTTGGCTTTAACACCAGATGGTCATACTGGTGACCATCTTAGCACTGTCCCATAAAATTTTCTTTAATGAAAATTCATATAAATATTATATATCTGACCTCACTAAGGCAATAGCCACTGATTGCACGAGGCTACTGAAGTTCAGGAAATATGATTAGTGTGACTGAGGCAGTAAATGTTAAAGATTCAATTTTAGCTGTCTAAATTTAATTTTAAATAGCCACTGTGGCAGGTAACTACTTAGCTCAATTCTCTTCCTAATCTACCCCTTCCCTTCCTGCTGCCTTCTCTTCTACCACCCTTTCATACTACCCTCCTTATAAGGATGGCTCTTATTCCTAGCTCACCCAAGGGGACAGCTTGCCCATGTGATTGCCTGGATTCTGTCTCCAGATGCGAGGCTGCTTCTTTTCAGTGTTCCTTCCCCAAGGCTGATTCTACACAGTGAAGCTTAGAAGCACCACGCTCATCTTCCTGAAGTTTGGACCTATGTCCCTGGCCAGATGCTCTCTTTCTCCAATTCATTTGGAATCTCATCCTTGGACTAATGGGCTTTGATCTACATCCTTACTATGCCTGGTTCTCTCTATGGCTGTGCTTAATATTTGTTCCTGCAACTACCTATACTGTCCATTGCCTGCACAGAATACAACAGACACTAGTATGTAAAAACATGGATGTGTAACCGATATGATTCTGCAATCTGTATACGGGGGAAAAATGGGAGTTCATAACCCACTTGAATCAAATGTACGAATTATGATATGTCAAGAGCTATGTAATGTTTTGAACAACTAATAAAAAAAAAGATTCTCACCTCTAGTCTAAGCCAAACTGAACCCACTCATATTTCCAGCACTTGACCACTACTGTTTTGTAAACTGCCCTATATCCTTCACCATGAGAAGATGTAAGGATTAAGAGAATTTAGGCAACAGCAGAACTATCTCTTTAAAAAGGTTTGAAAATACCCAAGCTACAACAGGTAGACATTTTTAAAAAGAATGAGACAAATTCCTTTTAAAAAGAAGTGGAAGGTTAAAAAGAAAAAAAAAAGAGAGAGCAATTTTCTTTTCTTTTGCTAAAACCTGCTGCTATATGACTCTTAAAAAACATCCCAGAGAACAAAGCACAAAATCTAGATCTAGAATTTGCCACAGGAAAGCATATCCTGAGAGTTGGAAGGACTGAAGAGGGTGGTTACTGCTGAAGCTCTAGAAAACACGAAGTAAGGACAGCCTCTAGACCCTCACATGGAGCTTGAGCTAAGTGATGAGTATTGAGAAGCACTGGGGATTTTGGCTGCCATATAAATGGGCCAGTTGGATTTTTGAATAGATCATTTATGAAGGTTTTTAAGTGGCTAATCAAATACCAGAGGAGTAAAAGGATCCATATTCCAACTGTTTCCAGGAGTGTTTGAAGAATTGATTAGATAATAGCATCTATACTTCCAGAAGCTAGCTTCATGGGAGTGATTGGGCCAAATGTTACACGAGTCCATATTCTCTACACAACGGTGAACTAACTTTTCACAAGCAGCTTTTTATCCATCCTTATATGCTAAGTGCTGGACCAAGGAACTAGTTACCAGGATTGTTTTTTCCCAATTATCTATTATTATGTGAGTGAATAATCTTATGCACAAAGACTGGCAGTCAGCTTTTCAGGTAGATGAACAGATGGTGTCAAAACTGTAGGAGTCACACACATTGAATCACATCCATAAAGACAGAGGATCTAATACAAAGAACTAATGGGTAGGTGGGATATTTGATAGTCATAGTCCTAAACCTGAAATAAATTGCACAATACTATGAAAACACCATTCCCTTCCTTCTATATGGGTTTATTTATATATAATATCGACTACACAGACATGAATACACATACACCTAGGCAGAGTATCAGGTTAGTTCTCTTCTGTTGCTGCTTTTATATTTTTTTCTTTAATGATTACAATAACATTTTGAAAACTTAATATATCTGACTTGCATTCCAGCAGGGTTCTGTTCAGGATTGAAAAGCAACTTAAATCTAGACAGCCAGCTTCTGCTAGGGGAATTAGGGTTTCTGTTCAGTATAATAAATGATCCCAAGATAAATATATTTCTTTTTAAAATCCTAGATGGTAGTGTATCTTCTTTCCAATACAGAAACAGAGGAGTCTGGTTCTATTTAGTTTGTCTGATTGCTTTGAAGAAGGGGGACAGGTTGACTCTGGAAAAGCTATGGTCCTCTATTCATTAAAGTGTCAATAAAACTCAGTCCAGGCATATTGACAGTGGATTAGCTTGGGCTGAGTCTGTGTACAAAACCAATGCCTTTTTTAACCCAGCTTGTTTCCAGATCAATACGCCCATCAGCATTCGAAAATTAGCCCAAGATGAGATTCCAATACTTGAGGTGGTGTGTCATGCTAAGAGGGCACCTAGCCAAGTCACAGATGTAAACATCAAGATGTGGATTAGACATTTTCCATTAGCTTGGACGTGAGTGAAGATGGATGTAGAGTACATTCCCTCACCCCTCCCATCATCCCATCTCCCAGGTACTCTACCTTCTCTTCTGGAGCCCATGTAAGATCTTCACACTATAATTCCAGCCATTTTCTTCAAAAAGCATTTATTACATGTTCAATTTGTATAAGACATTCAACCAAGTATTAGGGCAAGAGTGTGTGGGTGTGTGCAGAGGGTGACTTAAGGGAAAAAAAAAAAAAAAAAAAACTCTGCCATAAACCACAGTGTCTTGTTTTAAAGGAGACATTAGCATTTTTCATAATTCCTTCCTTTCCTCTATCCATAAATGTTCTGCTTCCTAAGCAAATTCCTGTTCGTAGTTCCTATTCTTTCATTACCATTACTAGATATTCTGCCCTAGGAATGACTTCAAAAAGCACAGTCTAGTGGAAATTACAGAAGGTGCCACTGGAACATTTGCCAAACCTTCCCATAGTTTGGTGATTCTTTATTTTGTCTACCATAAAAATGTATTTATATTAAAACAGACAGACATTGAAACAACAATATCATGTAACAATTCCTACCCTGGTATGGATAACATACTTTAATACCTTTTATGCAATTCTATTTAACAAAATGCAATTTGCATGTAGCAGCTTGAAAAAGACTTATTCATTTATAGAACCAATAAAATAAAGAAAACATTATGATTTCTTTGGTGAAAAAAAAATAGTGAGGGAAAAAAATCACACACACACAAAAATTTTTGTGAGCACACTCTGCCACAACGTGAGAGCTTCCAATGTCAAACTGGCATCATCTCTTACCAAGCAAGGCCTGATGTTCCACTCATTCTAGCCTGTCCTCCTATTATTACAGCTCACCCTATCTTGCTTTTCACAGTTTGGATTCGCAAGGCAAGTTTTGCTGTCTCCTCCATTCTCATAGCTAGCTTTCCCCTGATTCTTCCAGTTTGTTGAGCTTTACCTTCTTGAACCATGCTCTTTCCCATTTTCCTATAGCCAGTCCTCCCAAAGCTCTACCCTTCTCTCAAGGATGCTGACAGGAAGGGTCAGCTTCAGGAACCTCCAGGAAAGGAAGGAGTTCATTGCACCTGGCTGGATGAAGAAATGCCAACAGAGCAGCTGGCATTTAATTGCTTGGGGGCTTTAGCTTCTGAGATAATAAAATGTTTTTAATCCACAGTAAAACCTATCTAAAAAGTTTAAAAAATGACAACAGCATTCAAAAATAGAAAGAAAAAAAAAGAACTTTTTTAATAGCACAACAGCTAACACATAAGTAGCCTTTCTATGGGCCAGGCCTTCTCCTAAATGTTTTATGTGCTGTACATGTAAAATTTAATCCTCACCCCTGCTCCACACATTGACCCCATTATACAGAAAAAGTCCTGTGAGGCACAATGATAACTTGATCCAGTTCCCACAGCCAGAAAGCAGCCCATTGTGACTCTAAGCTCTTACTGACTAGGAATGCATCCACAGCCTGCATTATCTGAATGCTCTGGGACCAGTTCTGCTTTGTCCCAAGTTCTGAGCAAAAGAGCATAATGCAGAGAAACATACACAGAGACAAACTCCAAATGAACTGCAGCAACAAAAGAACCCAAACAAACAAACGAGTCCTCAAAAGTGCAGAAGGGAAGGACAGCCAAGCTGTAACAAAAACATAATGAATCTGATAGATTTTAGAAGAGAAGTGACAAATCAAAACCCAAGGTTGAGGCATGAGAGAAAATGCAAGCAAACCGGAAACAAAGGGGCTGGTTGGGAAGGATGCACTTGAGGGAAGATCCCTGAGCCTCCTTGATGGCTCTGCTTTGTGTCAAGGCTGGTCTAGGCTATGGAATATGTGTAGCACCAAAAGAACACTTTAACGCCAGTCTTAACATAAAGCAATCTTGGAGCTGGATGAAACATTAAAAAAAAAAAATGCTTAGGGGAGAAAAAAACAAGGAAATCAATAATTAGAGGATAATTTCTATGAAAATATATTCTGGAATGAAAGCAAAAATGAAAACAAAAGTTCTATTAAATGGGCAAATGATTGCAAAATTCAGCTTCTAAAAGCAAAATGACAGAAAGATGTCCTCACTGGGTAGGATAAAAAGAATACATCTCTATTAAGGTCAATGAAAAAGTCATTAATATACAGGCTTTCCTTGCCATCCATTCTGACCTCCCAGCCAAGCTTCACCCACCTTGTACAATGAGGTGGACCCGAGAGGTCTTTGGGTGGTTGTCTGTTTGCACAGAGCAGGTGTATGGGCCCTCGTCATACACATCCACATTCTGGATCTCGATGCTGTACTGAGTTTGGGTGTTGCTCAGGAGGACCACACGAGGATCCAGGCACCACTTGTCATTCCCAGCGTAGAGGATGGTGCTGCGGTTTAGCCAGGCCACCCGGGTAACCCGGTTGTCAATCGTGCACCTGAAGATAAGACAAGACAGGTAAGTCAAAAGATCAGGGAGTAAACAGGAGCCATTAGAGTGGGGTTGTCATGGCAAGGCTAGGATTATTATTCAGCCTTATCTTCCCCCCTTATGTCTGTGTATGTGTGTGTGTGTGTGTGTATACACACACACATTTACTTTTTTGATCTGTTATTGGTGAACTTTCTGAAACACAGTAGCCAAGGCCTTTTGGGATTAAAATCTCAGAATACTGGTTGTCTTAGACTTGCAGGTCCAAAGGAGTTCAGTGCCTCTGAAATTATCTGGGCAAAGGATTGCTTCAAACAACTTCTCAGTTATAACCTGGAGGTATCTTGCATACTCAGAATGGCTGGATCCTTTAGCACTATTGGCCTTCCCTTGGCCCAAGGATTTCCATGCTGTGGATGCTTATAATCACTCTAATTACTGTCTAGGTGTTTTGAGTGTACTAATTTATACAATGCTTACAACCACTCTATGGTATATATTCTCTTGGCGAAGGAATTGAGGAACAGAGCGACTGAATAACTCTCCAATTCATATGGATAATATGTGCTAGATCAGAAACCCAGCTTTTAACTACTAACCATTATTCCATGCATCTCAGAATAGCAAATTCTGACAGAAGGCTTCTGAAGTCAAAACTAAATATGGACCACCACCATTGCTATTTATCTTCATTACACCCAGGGGCAGAAATGTTCAATTATTGCTAGACTAAAGGCATTTTCCCAAATCTCAAAACTGTTTGCACATATAAAAATAGATTCCTTTTCTTTTATTTTTGCATCTGGAGTCCTCAAATTGTGGAAGCTTCCTTCTCTTTTCTACACTTTAAAATTTTCCAGAGATCTCACCAAGTCCTCATCATGTCTTTCTGTCTGAATTCATTCCCCTCTCTTGCTATACCACACATATTCTATGGCCTTAGGGCAAATTCACAAATACAGCATCCTGATCCTAACCATAATGCTGGAAATAGCAATGTTACACAGTACATATAATGATGCCTCAAATTTATACATTCTATTGCAGTATACAAAGCACTTTTACATTTACACTGTCTCATTTGATTCCTGCGTATCTGTGAGGTAGATGCTCTCACCCATTCTCTGTTGAGAGACCAGGACTTTGGAGTTTCCAAATGATCTGGGTCTTGCCCAAGGTAAAAGCATGGAAATAATGGAGTCAGATCTATCTCTCAGTCAGTGTTTTGTATTTCTGGTTCTGAGTATTCCTCATAAGGCACAAAGCTTAATTTTTAGTGGGGAGGGGTTTTTCTTCTGTTTTATTCTCAAAACGATCTGTCATAAGTAAAAAAAAAAAAAAAAATCTAAGAGCTAATACTGAGCACCTTCACATTGCTATTTCTAGTTTCCTCAGGCAGTTGTTCCCTCTCGAGATGAGACATCCTGTATTATGCATCCTTTCCACTTTACTTGTGTAAATGTCACACCACTATGGAAGGACCACTCAGGTGCAGGTGGACGTTTTGCTGAGAGCTCCTGCAGGGAAAATTGCTCAACCAGAAAAAAAAAAAAAAAAAAAAAAAAAAAAAAAAAAAAAAAAAAAAACCTTTGCTCTGGTATCCAGCAAGTTTTGAGCTGCTTATTGAATTTTCTAGATATTCAGAAGAGATGCATTGTCTCTGATGTCAGTAAAACATACAGCATGAAAATGGTGGAAGATCTACTGGGGAAAGATAAGGAGACTATTTCTGGAAAAGGGTGTAACACACTTATGTCAGAATCATGAGAGGCACTTAACCTCTATCTCCCACTAGTCTACTGATTCAGAATCTGGGAAACCAGAAATACAAATTCATAATAATGGGCAAGTTGGGCCATGTACTCACTAAAGTTTGATGTTGAATAGTGTATCCTGGATCACCTACATAATTTATTGGAGCCTGGAGCAAAAGGAAAATGGGGAGAACTTTGCTCAAGAATTAGTATGAGTTTTAAGATGGTAAGAGTAGAACATGAAACTAATTGCTGGTCCCACTGCAAGTAATCACAGTTGGAAATCTAGCTATGAATGCACCTCAAACTTCTTTATACTATTGAACTGCCTTGGAATCTTGATGAAATATGGATTCTGAGTGCATAGATCTGAGGTAGAATCTGGGATTCTGTATCTTTAGGAAGCTCACAGGTGATGACAGTATAGATGGTCGGTCTCTGGATCGCTTCTTGAGAAGCATTTATCTGGAGATAAATTTTGTGTACATTAGCATTTGCAAAGCACCAAGATAGCAAAAGTGTGATCAGCAAACAGCAGGCTCAATATCACTTGGGAACTTGTTAGAAATACAGAATCCCATGCCCTACATCAGAGGAATTGAATTGGAATCTGCATTTTAATAAGATCTCCAGGTAACTCAAATGCACATTGCGAGGCCTAGAGTGTACTAAAAACCTTCTTTTATGCTTTAATGATAATATCCGGACTATATTCTGGGAGGGAACAAGTGGAGAGAAGGTCAGACAATGAAGGAGGTTCTTGACACTGTTCCTTCCATTACATCTTGGGCTGCCATTCCTGAAATATGGATTTGAAATGACATTGATCTCAAATCCCTTAAGAGCAACAACACAATCCACAGCTTGCTTTACTAGTAATGTACCTGGGACACCATTTATGTTAACAAGCATTCGCTGCTCTGACTTGCATGTGGGTCCAAGAAAGGAACTGGTTAAAATTCACATTTATGGCCAATACTTTATTGAACACAAATTACTATATGCTAGGTTACCATGCAATTCCATTAGCTGCAATTTTAGCATCTCAAAAACTTGATCATGTTCACTTACTGTTGACAATTTACAGATGAGACTCAGACTAAGAAACATCTGTATTGATTATGATCACACTGATATTAAGCTGTAGAAATAAGAATAACCAATGCTGTTGGTCTTTTTTTTTCAAATTTGATATTCTTAAATGGCCTTATGTGATCTTAAAAGAACATCTAGATTGGTGGTTCTCAAATTCAAATTGAATCATCATCTCCTGGATGATCTGAAAGCATTAGTCATTGCTGAGTCCCTGCCTGCACTTTTCTCATCCAGTAGTTAGGAGGTGGGGGGTCTAAGAAACTGCATTTCTGATATAATCCCAAGTGGTATAGATGCTGCTGGTCTGGAGACTCCTACTTTGAAAACCAATAACTTAGATATCTTGTTCCTGGTGAAATGAGAGGAGGAGAGTGAATGGGCAATAGGAAATGACTCTTGTTGGAAACAATTTCCCATTACACTGTACCCAATGTGTTCTGGGAAAACAGAAGCAGACTCCTAGTTATTTTTCTCCAACTAGATACCAGTTAAATGCCCATAGTACAGGAAATGCTGACCAACAGACTCTAAGTAACGTGAATAATTGTTGTTGATGGCTGTAACACAGGCATCTCACATCCTCAAGAGGAATACATGAGGACTGTCCTGGGCTTTCTTGTGAGCATCTAATTATTGAAAATCGACTAAAACAGAAGTGTTCCCACCACACCGCATTGCATTACAAAGCCAAAGAGGTTCCTCTGCAGATACACTAACGCTCAGAACATAGCCAATTTCCAGCACAGTTATGCGGCCCCTGTGATATACTACGCTGAAAAGCTGGCATAACTTCAGCTGCGGTTTTGGGCACATCCAAGGTCATGTTTAGATGTCCAAACTGTCACTGCTGGATATCAGTCTTGCTGAGTCTCCACGGAATTAACGCTGGCTTCTGCAGAGATGGATCACAAAGGTAACTTGGCAGCCAACTCCGGTCACCTCCTCATACCTGCCCCCATCTATCTGTCTCATTTATCCAGTCTCCATAACAATGCAGAGGAGACATTTCTCCTAGGTTAAAGAAAAAAAAAAAGTGAAAATGAGCATAATTGCTCTCTCAGTCAGAGCAAGTGCTTTGGTGGATAGGGATTAGGTAGAAATTTGGGATTGGGGAATTAAGCCAACATGTTCCTTTATTCAGACACTGTCCTTCATATGGTTCTTCTATCAAATGACTCCTCAAACACATGATTTTATTTCACCTTCTTCAAAAAGGAAATTAAATATATTATTAACTAGGAGTAAATAAGGTTTCATAATTTTCTGTCCATGACAGGGGAACAAAAATGGAGATGTTTACTTCTCAGATATCAGAGAAAGAGTCCCAAGTTGACAGAATGCAGGCCAGGAAGAGAGATGGGAGACAGAAGGGAGGGAAGGGTCCAGAATAAACTTTGAAAGTCTCTCACCTTTTCCACAATCTTGATACATACCACCTTTCCACTTCAACATCCTCCCTGCCCAACACAACTAAGATAAAAGGAACCAATAACAACCTTAGTGTGCCCAAGGATTCTGGTTGGACCCGGGATCTCCCAGCTCCCCTCCATTCTGGTAGCTTTCGGTTATCCAGCTTCAATGCCAGCCACTCAGTCACTGGCCATCAGCCTTTGGCACTTCTGAGTGACTTTTCTATCACCACCAGTCCCTCCTGCATGTGATCCCAATGGACAGCAATTGGCCTAGCCTATTCAGCATCCTGGAGCATCCAGACAGAAAGCCTTGAAGAGACATTAATTTGCCATTTCAGTCTACATATAATTTCTCAGTGTATGTATGTATATGTGTATGTGTATTTCTTGTTCTTCTTCTAGAGAAATTTCTTCTAGAAACTCTTAGTAAATAGATGTATTCTAGTTGAGCATGGATTATTGAGGGCATTCTCCCCCCTGCTCATATTAATTGTCAATGCATTCTCTTTAATGATGAAAATTGCCATGTGCAGTTGGCCAAAAGAGGATCCTGCCATATGAGCACATGTTTAGCCATGAACCAGAAAACAGAATATGGTAGAGAATGCTGTATCAACTGTAATTTTCAGCTACTGCATCTATTGTCCCAAATCTCTAAAAATGCAGTCCTTTATATCCTTAATGTCTTGCTGATGAAAGTGGCTTTATTACACATGCTGCATTTATATAGTGAGGAATACCACAAAACTATTAAGGAAGCCTGGGATGTATGCTGCAGAAATAAAACCATAGAAGTATGAACTCAAGGCTCATGCTTTTGGATTTAGGATAAGAGGAGAAAAAAGAGAGATATGAACCTGGGAATTAGAAGAAAAATGGAGCAAAATTATCTGTTTGTAACCTTCTACAGACAAAGAGAGTATTGAAATAAAGAGTGAGATTACTGAAGAAAGGAGAGAAAAATCCAAGCTTGGCCTTTCTTAATCGCACATGCCTGAAGATCTGAAGGCAATAATGGATCCAGACAGTGTGCAATCCAACTGTTCCTTCTATCAAATGGCCCTTTAAAAGCTTTTGAAAGGCAGCACGCTTGAGACCACAGCAAAATAAGTGCCTCCATCCTTCACAGCACCTGGTCACAATCACCTCTTATCACACTGAAATGCTCCAGCTGCCCCTAAGTTTGGTTCTTCTGGTCATTTGGTTTGTGCCCCGCCCCACCTGAATTTTCAAAGCAAAATATTACGTGAATGGCTTGGAATACCCACACTCAGCTCCAGGGGATTGGGACTCACCCCATATGCATCTTTCACATCTGCTTTTTCAGGGAGGTGTTTTCCGAGGAAACCAAGAAACAAACAAGCCAGGATGTTTCAGACGGATACAATGAAAATTCTGATACCAGCTAATGCCTTAGTTCTTTATAGCAAAACACCCTCACTACTGATGGTGTTAATTTTGACCCTGCTGGATATTTTTTAGAGAGTACAATATCTATTTGGATCTTACAGAGACAAAAACACAAGTTAACACTCAGATCACATGGGCCTTATATCTCCCAACTGTTGCTGTTTTTGCTTCACATAAGTAAACAGATGTGTGCTATGAAATCTTTCCTAACTGTGAACATAATGACAAGGTGACCTGGGTAGAATCAGAGGACTCACTTATGATAGAGGTGAAAAGGCTGGGGGAGGGAAACAAAAATCAGAAACAGTTGCAGGCATACTATCCTATGACTTCCATGCTGCTAGCTGGTAGTGGTGGTCAGAGAGAGGGTTGGGAAGAGGAATGAGAAAAGGCTCTGAAGCCTGACTGAAGGAATGAAAGACCCAATGCGGTTCTTGTTGCCTCTGAGGTCTCAGATAGGTTATCTCACTTCACTGAGTTGCATCTACATCATGTGTAGTAGAAATAAATCTGCCTTCTGTGTAAGAGGTAATGAGAAGATGAAAGGGAACCGTGCATGTTAATGCTTTGCTTTGTATGTTATAGAAACTCAACAAATAATACTGTCATGCACTCTATTATATATACTGCTTCCTTATTTTAGCAATATATCTATGTTACATCCCTGACTTGACTGCAGGTTCTTGAAAGACCTGAGCCATGCCTTATTTCCCCTTGTGCTCCTGTAGAATATTGTATAGAGTCCAATGTAAGGACACAATAAATATAAGTTCACTGGCTAATTATTTGATTAAAATCTTCCATTTTCACAAACTCCTAAGAGATAATAGATGGTGAGGTTTATGTCCAGTAAAGGCCTGAGCTGTGAGGACATTTGCTTTGTATGTCCCTCCCAACTGGCACCTACCAACACAGGTATACACCCCTCCACTATACCTGGCAACTAGCATGAAGGAGGCAGTCCCCTATCTCTTTGTGACTCCTATTGGATAAAGCAAAAAGGTTTTGCTCTGTGGAATTTCTGAAGGGCTTTCCCTAAGCACACTTAACCATCTGTCCTTATTGCCCATTCAAAGAAGTAGCACCATTAACATCAACAACAACAACAAAAAAAAATCCACTGAGTTAGGTGGGTCATGACTTTTCTGAAATGAATGGCATAGCATTTTGATTTGTGCAAGTTGCAAAAACCCAATACTAATCCAAATCCTGAAGGAAGCACAACATTGATCAATAGGTCACACAATATTTGTAAGTCATAGCTCCCAGTAGCCATGTCTTTATTCAATAACTCTATGTTCCATCTATGCAGCAAGAAGACTCAACAGATGATTGAGGAAATGTGAGGGCATCTCCAATGTATCATAGGGACCGCAAGTAAACATGCAAGAGTCTACTCTCAACCTCCAAATATAAGGCCAGGTCACCTGAAAGCCTTACTATTTTTTAGATAAATTTCTATTCTTCTACCATGACCAATTTTAAATATCATTTCACATTCAATCTATCCTTTCTCTGAACTTTTCCTTTATCCCTCATGATTGCTCTCCAAACATAGTTTATCCAGTTGTATATTGGTAGGAGAAAGCTCATGCTTCAATGTTTTTGTAATTTGTGGAGCTCTGAGAAGACAAAAAGGCATATACAACTTGAATATTCCTCATCCCCAAATCTGAAATGTTCCAAAATCTGAAACTTTTTGGGTGCCATCATGATACCACAAGTGAAAAATTCTACACCATGCCATGTTGTATCATGCAAAAGATTTTAAAATATTGTATAACATTACTTTCTGTCTAAATTATACATGAAGCATGAATAAATTGTGTTTCGATTTGGGTCTCATTCCCAAGATATTTTATTATGTATATGCAAATATTTCAAAATTCAAAAATACCTGAAATCTGAAACACTTCTGGTCCCAAGCATTTCCAATGGGGGATAATCAGGGTGTACTATTTGCTTCTCTATTACAATGACACACACAATGACTCCTAGTTACCTTCAGGGCAGTTTGGATCTTAGTGAATGTTGTGGTATCCAAGGAAAGTGGAAGAAGCTTGCTCAACAGGAAGTTTGGATGGAGATGTGGGCTATGCAGAAAGGGAGAGTAAGGAGAGATGAAGCCAGTGGTTCCTTTCATAGGACCTCTGTGAGCCCCTCACATCCACTGCAGAGTGACTTATGTGATCCCATAGGCAGAACCCTTTCTGTCCAACTTCCCATGGGATTCTTCTAATGGCATAGTGTTCTTTTAGTGGCAGGAGATGGGGTGAAGGAGAAAGGAGAGCTCTGTCCTTTCATCAAAGATCACAGGCTGTCTCTCCATCAGAGATAACAGCCCCTGGCCAGTGGCTCTCTCCACAAAGCCTTTATCCCTTCAGGGCTCAAAGTGTTAATGATATCTTCTGTTACCAGGTCACAGATCCTAACTGTCCCTTACGAGGCTGTGCCTTTGTAAATAACTACTTTATTAAATTCTTCTGAAATTACTCAACTTCAGCATGACATTTTTCCCAAGGAACCCCAACTAAGTAGGCACTTGTAAAGTGTACCATATGAAATATTTTTCACTTTCTCCTGAAGACAAAGAAACAAAATGAAAAACCAATAGTTACAAATAGCACCAGACTTGAGCTTGCGCATTTCTTCTTCAGTGAGCGGCCCTACCTTGCAAGAAAAGGGCTAGGAAGGAAAAGAAACATTCCAGGAAACCAATCTATCTGTAGTCTCTCCTCTACCTTTGAATCTCTCTTATCCTGTCTAGCCCACACATGAGATGGGCATTTGTCCAGTCCCTGGACAAATTAGATACAGCCTGACAGGGTATCTCTATGAAAAACACTATTAGTTGTTGTCCTGACTGGTTGATATTTACAATGGCATTGGCTTAGCCAGAACTTGATTGGGCATTTGACCAGGCTAGATAGTGTATATACCAGGCACAAACTGCCATATTAGAAAAGGGGCTAGCAATGCCCTGCTCCTCCCATACCCGGGGCCTGGTGTGATAAATAAGGTTGCCCTTATCTGACAGCCTCATAGGTGGCACATCAACCTCTACTGAAGCCAGTGTGTTTCCACCCCTAGTCCCACTCCTCAAGCTAGTTCCATCTCCAACCCCTTGTTGAGACCAACTTCCCGGCCTTTCCCCCAGGCCTGCATATGTCTCTAGCACTCAACTATCACCGTGGGGCATCATCTATATTTAAGACTTGAACACTACCTGAGGGAAGATCCTCATAGCTTAGGAGACTGAAATCATACCTCAGACCAAGAGCAGGTGGTATTTTTTTTCTATCTAGCAAGGGTGAAGCCTATTATCCAGGCAGTCCTATGTGGTCCACATGAAAACTGCCTAGTATTCCACCCAAGAGACTGTGTACATGAGGGACCATATGACCCTGTATACACATGATTGTGTACCCTATTTATGGAGAGGAAGAGAATAAAAAGGAAACAATCTGGCTTATGACCAGTAAGAATCAGCCCCTTGCTTTATGAAAACCCGCGATACATAGGAAGAACAGGCTGGTTAAAATGATGATTTCAGAGTGACAGGGTTTACCCCTGTGTGAAGGGGTGGGGGGCTTTCTCTGTTCTAACATTAAGTGATCTTAGTCACACATCATGTCCCCTTTTGGTAGTGCACTATGTCTAAATGATTGTCCAGGGCCTAATTGGAAGAAGGCAGCTGGTAAGTGGGCTGGCCTCCTCCCAGGAGAGAAGCCTCCCAGTTACCCAGCACCATTTATTCCATCTGAGAAGGTGAGGCAGAGACAGTACAGAAGGACAGAACCAACATGCATAAATGCCCATGAGCAGCTGGGGGCTTTTCCTTCTCTGTTAATGTCTTTTAAAAGCCCACAACATCCTCTCCTTTCTCCAAAGGCCTGTGAGGGGGAAAGAAGGAAGGAGTCCCCAGGGTCTGGAAAATCAGCATTCACTAAGTCAAGGGAATGCAAGAATCATTAAGTGCAGAAAAGCTAATTGGATCTCTCTAGATAGTTAATTTGGGTGATGTGATACCTCTGGGAGTGGGGGCAGGATATATCTCCCAGAAAGACTAAAACTCCCAGTGGGGGAAAAAAAAATCCCTGCTCAGCCTGCTGCAGCCCTATTGCCCATCCTGAAAACCTAGGTGGAAGACCTCATCATTTGCATAGTTTCTGTTGGATTTTTTCATCCACAACCCTAGGACAGTTGGTTGTTTTTAGAATTCCCTCTCAGAGGAACAGTGATTTCTTAAAACAGTTTGTTACCACAGGCCAGTAGGACCAGCCATGGTCTTCTCCTGTCCCTTACCCTTTCTATGAAAGAAATGACTTTTGAAGATACTGCAGTGAGGACCGAGGGGACGTAGGGAGATGTGGACCAACTGGAGCTCTTAGCCAGTTCTTGCTTTATCTGTCTTTTGTACAAATACTGTGGAAAACTCTAAAAGTCCCTCTTCTAGGCCAAGTGGGAAAAAACAATGAAGTCTCATAGGTATATTCAACCAAGGGAAAGGGCACTGCAATGTTCCACCTTAATCACTGACCAAAAGAGACAACACTGGAGGAAAGGGGTCAGGGATGTGAGGAAAGGACACTCAGGTCTGGGGAGAAGAGGTGTGCAAGCCCATCGTGGGAATCTGAAGCTTCAAGCCACAAGCCCAGCTCAGAAGGGAGGTAAGATTCCAAGCCTGGGTCTCTGGTTTTTTGATCCCCTGTGCCTTTCCCACCTACACAAAACACAGCAGTAGTTGCTATACAGCCCAATTTTCTTAGGCCTCCTTTTTCAGCTCTGAGGTTCTCCCCAGGTTTCTGTGCTTCTGCTTCTAACAGCCCACGCAATTCTATTCTCTTTGGAGGTCTGCTTTTAGGCTCCTGGCCTCTTCACACCCTCTCACAGGGAGCTGCAAATGCCCTGGAGTTTGCATACCCCCGGGCACCGCCGACATCACTTTGAGTGTGAGTAGGAAGAGCCCTAGCCACTCTGCCTAACTCAAGAGCTTCTCGTCCTTCCCTGCTTCCCCCACTCCTCCAGCCCCCTCTCCTAGGGCCACTTCCCTAAAACGCCACCTGTACACTAATCCTCATCTCTGGCTCTGCTTCTTGGGAACCAGAATAAAGACATTTCTATTTGTAGTTCTCACTGACACTTTGGGATTAGAAGGAGAAACCCTTAGAGGGAGGGTGTGGGTGGCATTTTGGGGAGCTGCAGAGAAGGGCAGATACTAGAAGAAGTTAAGTTGTTCTGGAGTCAAGCACTGGGAGCAAGGGTACAGTCGGTGTCCTCTGACCCTGGGAGAGAGGAAAGTGGCTTTCTAGAGCCTACCCTCAGGAGTAGAGGGGCCATTCTGGTCCAAGTGGAGGCTTGGAGGCCTGAGCTCATTTCTGGGATGTTGGACACCCACATTAAGGCTGATACAATCCAGCCAGCCCTCAGTACTGAAGAGGGACACCTGGGAGAGTTTTAAGAATTTAGTTGGGGACAGGGATGTGTAGATCAGAAATCTTATGAAGGGTTCATTCCTGAGCACACCTTGAATGAAAAGTACATGTAGATAAATCAAGAACAGGTGGAGTGTCTCCCTAGGAAGAGAATGGTACCCAGAGTTGTGGATGTAAATATGGCGCATACCCCAGACAAGAGTTCTGGTCTGCTATGAGCACGGTTCTGTAAGGACAGGACACGATGTCCAGAAAGGGATAAGCCCTAGCATGCTACATGAGGAGATTGCTCTGGGCTGTAGAGTGAGCTGCTATTAAAGGGGCCTGGGGAGGAAGAATGAAAGGATAAAAATCATATTTACCCTTGGTATGGTGGCAACATCTGTAATCTCAGCTACTTGGGAGGCTGAAGAAGGCAGATGGCAGATTTGAGGCCAGCTTGGGCAATTTAGCAAGAGACCCTTTCGCAAATTTATAAAAAGAGATGACTATTCCTGGATTCAATCCCCAGTAACATCAAAAGAAAATAATATATTTGGAAGAGGGAAAGAACATGAAACAGAGAGAAGATTACAAGGATAGGGAAGCCAGTCACCACCGGTCACAATGGGAATACTGAGGTTTCATCTTCCTTGAGAGGTTTTTTACTTTTCTTTTCCAAAATATGTGTGGTGTTGTTCATACCATGCCATATCTAAGCAGATATTCTCTTCTGGCAAAAGGAAGAAGTTGAGCAAGGCTGACAGGAGGGGCTGTGTGTTAGGGGTATTTGTGGCTCACAATATTCCTACGCATTCTTCAGGCCCACTAAATATATAGCCTTTCTACTCAGAGTGATGTGCATAAATTGAGGTGCATTTGAATAGGTATTTAGTCCATTTATTTACCCATTTATTTATTAAACACCTACTATGTGTCATGCATCATTAAATACTGAAGGGATTCAATACATAAACAAGCAAGACAGACACACATTCTGTTCATGCACAAGAGGAGCATAGAAAGAGGAGGACATGAAGACACATGACACTTCTATATGATAGAATACAATGGGTATTGCACAGCAAGTAGACATGCATTGGGAAAATTAGCCTAGTCTGATGGGCCAAGGAGAGTCCTGCAGAAGTGGTGTGTATGGAGAAAACTTTTAAAATGAGTATAAATCTGGCATGTGGAGGGACATAGGAGATAACCTACCAACAAAGAACCAAAAAAGGTTAAGACTATGCATCTGTTTTGTTCACAAGCCTAAGGCTATTTATTTCAAAAAAGATTTGTGGTGAGAGCTGCATCTCCTGATTTCTTAATCCAAGATAAAATAACGGTGTTTTCTGGATAGTGGATTCTGAAAGAGATTCCGTGGTGAACATTCTGCAAGCTTGACAATGTGTTGGGTGTTACTCAGATTTTAACAAGATCTCTACCATCTGGAAGCTGCCATGCGTCCCAGTATTTTATATGATATCACCTTAGTAAGAGCATTCATATTTGAGAGAGGCAGCAACCAAGACCAGGACTGTTGGTGTGATTTCCTTAGAGTCAACATCTTTTCTGCTGAGACAGGCCTGCCTCCCCAGTCATCTTGTGACTCAGTTTCCAATGTATGAAATGGGGGAAAGATTCCCTTCCCCACCCTGATCTTCATGTTGTATGAGAGTCAGCATATGTATGTATGGAAGGGAAGGCATAAAGGCCTCTGCAGGAGCAGGAAGGTGTTAACATTTGCTATCCTTCTGTGTGGAAATGCAGTCGTCCCCTCTCTTCATTATTATTTTTCAAGTAGCCAAATACATGTCTGCATCACCACACTCAACATTACACATTTATTTATTGTGCTCGTATGCCTGTGGAGATGCAGTGCTCACTCGTCAGAACAAAACATATTCCTTACTCTCTATATTTTAGGAGCTTATGATACAAAGAAGATAACAGCTACTTAAATGAAAGAAGGCAGGGGGCCTGCACAGACAATTGGATGATAAATACTGGATGGATACAGAGAAAAAAAAAAACTAAACAGGCCCAATTTTAACCCTGGGAGTACACTGGCCAACGAGGAACCAGAAACAGGAAGTTCTTCTTAAATGAAGGAGGGGTGCTTTCTTTCCTTTGCACCTAAAAGGTCCAGGCAGGCAGAAAGAGTAAGGCATGTCCCTTAGGCAGGCACAGAGATGGAGGGGTAGAGTAGTAGGTGAACAGGAGGGATCAATTTTGGGGCATCAGAGACACATCTGTCATTCCCTCCAGAGCAATTTATTTACATCAACACTGGGCAAAGGATTTCCAAGTCCTTTACTGAGCCACTTGGTGCTTTTGATGATGTTCAATATTGACTGGTTTCTGTAGGAAGGGATTCCAGCTGGGACACAGGCAAACTGGTTCTTTCCCTGAATAACTTCTCCTGATCTTGAACTCTCAACAAGCTCAAATTGTTTGTTCCCTAATTTCAATGCAAGTTGGCCACCTTCTGGACACAAGGCAGTCAGTGAGAGTGGGCGTAGAATCCAGGCTCACCTTACCTGGATAGACACACAGCTACAGCATACTCTCCTACCTAGCCTCCTGCCTCCAGGCTCAAACTCTCTCCACTCTGTACTGTTTCTGACATGTTGATGGTACCTTTCTAACAAATGTGTGTGAGATGCACTGGTTCAAACCTGTCACGGGTTCCCATTGATTTCAGAATAAAGCTGAAACAGTTCAGAAGCACATACCAGGATCTGAGGACTGGGTTGCAGCTCATACTTCCAAGCTCATTTAGACCCACTGTTTTGCACAGGTGTCATATTATACTAAGTGTTTGCAAATTTCCTGCAACTTCCTCACTGTGGGATGGTATGCCATGCTCTTGACCCATTTCACACTGTGTCCTTTTCCTAAAGATCCTTTCCACTTCCTCACCCATATGAACCTTCCCTTTGGTTCAACTCTCAATGCTGCACTTTACGCAGCTCTATCATCACTCTCACTATGCTGTATGGTACTTTTGAAGGAAGGACCAATGTATTTTCTTTATCTGTCTTTTATTAAATTCCTCCTAGACCTGTTGTGCATATTATGGTACTGAATCCATGACCGTAACCAGTTGGTAAATAGTGGTTGCTGGGGGTGAAGACACATGATAGTAGGCATCTATCCTAAACCATGTGTCTCTGAGAAAATAGCTGACCTCACAGAGTCCAAATACTGGACTCTCTCCAACCCTTCTCCATGGTTACTCATGCTGGGCTGCCAGGAGTCTACGATGCCTGCATCTGTAACACTTGTGGGCAATGTTACTAGAAATCATAAAGCCAGATGTTGTGTTACACAAAATCTTGCACTATGAGAAGAGAGGATGCAACAGACATTTTATGAGAGTATTTTTGTTAATTAACCAGAAAAATAATAGCTCAAACTTTCTTCATGCATGGCAGCATGCAAGCCCTTTCACTGTAATTAGGATCTCCTGAAATCATCGAAACAAATCTGGGGGCAGAGACACTTCCCAAATTCCAGATCTGAGGATATAAAATGTACAAACATGGCTAAGTCAATTCATCTACCTGGTCTTCTATTTCTCATCTGTGCAAGACAAGGATTAAGTCAAAAGTTCCAGCTGGGCAGGTCTCATTATAACTAAGCTCTCACCTTGCTCTGTAGGGATTCATGCAGACCTCTCCAAGTGCCCATGTCTGGCACTTGTGCATCCATTATAATTTCCCTATTCCCTGATGGGCAGGGCTTTCTAAAACTCAAAACTGTTCCATTCTTTGACATGTTGAACAGAGAGAGGAAGGGGCTACTAAGTTAGAAAAGAAAGTGGAGCAGAACTGTGAAGACACTGATGAAAATTACTAAAATGTATCAGATGCAAACATGCCTTCACTTCTTATGTAGATTCTTGGGAGAAAGAAGAGTAGAAGTGCAAAAGGGTATGTTTTATTTCATCTCAGGAGAACACAAAAGAATCAGATAATATTCATTAGAATATAAATGCATGCAATAAAATGAGTAACATGGTTACTCCTTTCAGTGTTATCATCAAGGGAATTGCAAAGAATTGGAGGGATAAGAGTGTGGTAACCCTCTCTTACCCCTGGGAGACAACATTCCACTCTTAATCTTATGACTTTATATGGCTAACAAGGGATTTCATAGCCTCTCCCTAACTAATATCACTTTTGAGGCTTTGCTTCCTTTCCCCTCAACCTGCTAATCAACTGGCTTTTAAGCGGAAGTGGTTCTATCTCTCAAGATGATTTCTTATCATAGCAAACCTCCCTTAAACTCTAGAGGATATGTTTTAAGACCTCCCAATGAATGCATAAAACTGCAGACACCCCCAAATCCTATGTGTATTTTGTTTTTTCCTATACATACACACCCATGAGGAAGTTTAATTTGTAAATTAGGCATAGTGAAAGATTACTGACAATAACTACTAATAAAGTACAACAATTATAACATTTTTTTTATAACCAAAGTCATGTGAATGTAGTGCCTCTCTCTCTTTCTCAAAAAATCTCATTATATCATATGCTGTACAAAGAGATGATTCCCCTCCTGAGTGAGATGGGCTACAGTGGCATGAGATTTCATCATGTTACTCAGAGCAGTGTACAATTTAAAAACCAGAAATTGTTTATTTCTGGAAATTTCCATTTATTTAGTATATGTGGGCCACAGCTGATCAAAAATAACTGAACCTATGAGAAGTGAATCCATGTAAAAGGTGGGGACCATTTACTGGTCAGCTGTGAGGACGTCAGATTAGTCTATTTTCTCCTCCTTACAAAATTGAGCACAAAAAGAAATCTCCTCCCTATGTCCTAACGGGCTCAGGAATTGGGTTCTCATTAAGAATAGGATGCACTTTGGTAGTTTTAGTTTCATTGAAACCTGTTAAAAATGTTCAATGATCAGCAGAATACCCAGAGGAAGGAAATGGCAATACAGTTATCTGCAGGAGCTGAAATAATTCTTAATAAGTAGCTTGAGTTAAATAGCACTGAAAAGTTTAAGAAAAGGGAGGTCTCTGAGATCAGGAAAAGGGAGTTGAGTTGAGGAAATGAGGGAAGACAAATGTAACAGTTTTAGCATGGCTTATATATTATTGAGGCCATAGATTTTCATTTTTCTTTCTTTCTTTCTTTCTTTCTTGGTACTGGGGATTGAACACCAGCCCCCTTTTAAAATATTTTATTTAGAGATAGGGTCTCACTGAGTTGCTTAGAGCCCCACTAAGTTGCTGAGGCTGGCTCTGAACTCATGATCCTCCTGCCAAGGATCTTCTCTAGCCACTGAGATCACAGGGGAGCCCCAGCATGCCCAGCAAGTCCTCAGATTTTTCATACCAACAATACTCTATTCTTCTCTTTTGGTTACCTCATATAGACACATAGAACCAATATGAAGTAATTGGGGGAGGAAAGCAATTATTTGAGTGCACATTCAGTAAAAATAGTATCAATAACAACCAACATACAACTTTCATTTCTTAATATGTCTTTCCATCTAACACTTTGATATGGAGTAGAAAAGAAGCTATAGATTGATCAAAATTGGCCTTCCTTTCTAGGTAGACATAGAAAAACCCACCTAAATTCTGTTTTTAGAAAGTCTATCTTAAAATGTATCTCTCCTGTCTTAAAAGAGAAGGTAAGAGCCCAGAGGGTCTAAGCAGTTGGGTCATATTTCCCAATGTTCTGACATGTATGAACATTTGGGAATGACAAATCAGGACATAGCCTTGAGGGATCCACTTCCCTGTTCTTTATTATCTCGCTGAGGATAAAGCAGGCACTTTGCATCAGCATATATGCAAGAAGCTGGAAAACTAACCCCTAAGTTGGTTCTAAAATTGTCATCAGAGGCTTAACAGTGATAATACTGTACAGTCATATATGCAGTACAAAACAGTATTCATTTGGCAACATTGCTCTTTCTAGAGATACAGTGTTGGATACAAAGTTCTTTATCAACCATCTCGAAATTCTTCCTCTAGAATATATGACCAAATAGATTCTACCCCACACCCACACAAGAGCTATCTTTGCAATTTTTACTTCCCTAGGAGCATTTTATAAAGAGAAAACTTAATACAAAGTTCTTCTGGGCCCAATAACATCAATCTACCCCAAAGAAAATTGCCACGCTGTCCAAGGGGATTTCTGACCTTGCCATCTCTCTGTGCCTGCATGAACTCCTGGCAAGTTAAGCTGTTTGAGTTAACTCTTATCCTTACAACTATAATGCACCAGAAGATTCTTTGTGGCCCTTGTTCCTATGTGAAGGAAGTATAAATTCACACTGCCTGGAGCCAGTCCACAATGAGCTGAGAATGGGCCTTGCAGACCTCATCTGCAGTTTTGCTCTCTGTGGTCCTGGGTAAATTCTGAATTCTACATCTCATAAACTAAGGCAGGAAAAGCAACAGTTGAGTTGTTATATTATGTATTAATACTCAAAATACATTTACTATCTGTAAGACATTGTTTAGAAATTGCTCTACTACTTAATTTGTGATAAATAACTAATAAACATGTTTATCAATGTAGAAAAAACAAACAGCAACATATAGAGCAACTTCAATTGGATTCACATACCTCATTGTGAAATCCATAGGGAAACCTGAGAGCAAACC
Organism: Marmota flaviventris; assembly: GCF_047511675.1. NCBI lineage: Eukaryota > Metazoa > Chordata > Mammalia > Rodentia > Sciuridae > Marmota > Marmota flaviventris. The sequence continues at coordinate 116,466,196 of NC_092506.1, read as the reverse complement.
ATCCTCATGGGAAGAATCTGCTATATCCCTTACCATATGCTCCCCCCTTTCCATCTTCCTCTCATCCACCCCTCTGCCCTCAGACTTCATCTACAACCTTGGTAAGTTTCCCATCAAATGCAAACTAGCCATAGGGCATGGAAAAGTGGAAGACATATGAATGATCCTGTCCAAATCTAATAGTATCCTTTATCCAAGAAAGCTTGAAAAACAGTGTAAACCTTTTTCTCTTCATTTCCCATCACTAGTATCCTGTTCTGTTCAGTTCTTCAGATGGAGAAGGGTGGATCTAAGGCTAGAGTTAGCCTCTGGAACTTCAGGCTATAAACTTAGACATCACTAAGCCTGCCGGCATGACATCCTTTCTCCTATTAATAGCAACCTCTTCCATTCTGCTTGCCCCAGAAAACGAAATGAATGAGGCTTGGCTGCAAGTGTAGGAGAGAATAAAACCCAGGATGGCAATAAATCGGAGTGCAGAGTGGCAGACACTGTAATCCGCTGGAATGCTGCTCTGGCTCAAGGAAAAGAACCTCTTTGGGGAACCAGTGAAGGAAATCAATGCCCATAAAAGCATCCAGGGCACAAGCAATGGCAGAAAAGATAGATACTGTTGACCAGGACATGCAGCAGATTGCAGGTTGTAAAACAAAACAGAAAGTCATTAAAAAGGTAGGCAAAGGGCACTATTGTGTGATGTGGATGTCACTGGGGACCTATGTTAGGGGGACTCAGGACTTCTCATTAGTCAGAAGGTCAGCATTGCCAAGACTCTGTCTGCATGGCCCTGGAATCCCTCTCTATACACAAACTGTGGAGAGGTGAGAGATGGTTCGTATTTATTGCTACTTATGTAATAGGCCTATTTGGAAACACATTCTGACCAGCTTATCAGGATATTAATACATCACAGACATATTGAGCTGTATTCATTTAGGGTTCGGGTTGCTTTAACCAAAGACTTTTCTGGGAATCATGCCAGGGTACATTTTCTGGAAGGACTTCCCTTTTCTACCTCTTTCACCACCCTTTGATCCACCAGAGGGCAGAGTCAACCTGCAAGACTCAGGCTTAGAGACCTTATGGGGCAGTTTGAAGTAGGAATGTGTCTGGGACAAGGAGCCAGAAATGCAAAAACATTTGAATTATCAGGGCAAAAGACTGACAATAGGACCTAAGAGGAGCAGGTGAAAGTGCTCATAATGTGCTGTGCCTCAGTATCTCTACACATGAAAGGGGCAGATATTTGAATTACTTCCAAAGCCCTCTGTAAATTAAACCACAATATACAAATTATAAAGAGTAACTTCAATCACCAAAGAAGGACAGACAGGCCACAAGGACACGGCCAAAAAAAAAAAAAATCGAAAAAAGTTATATTCTAAATGCTTCTTCTACCTGCTTCCATCTCCCCTTTCCCTCTGCCCCTTTGCTTGGAAGTTCTGATTCGAGACTTTCTCTTTTTCTTTCTTGTACTTGGCTACCCCCTCCAGCTCCTCTTGTCTTAGGAGAAATAAAACTAAAACCAAAAACAACTCCTAAGGGAAAAATGACAGCAGCTGCTTCCTCCCCCTCCTCCTGCCCCCGCCATGGGAGGTAGCTGTGAAGCCCCGGCACACTGCCAGCTATGGTGAGAGCTTTGATTTCCAATCCCATCGCCTCATTTTGTCAGCCTCTGCTTACCACAAACAGCTCAGCCCCCATTCATCACATAGAAGAAGGGGAGACGGAGGGAAGAAAAATGCAAGAAACACCTTTCCTTTCCATAACGAATAACTGGTACAGGCATTGCTTGTCACCCTCAGCAGTGTCCGTGGTGTGTATCACATGTATGTCACACTACCTTGCCTTCAAGAGGTAACTTTCCACTACCAGGCTGGAAAGAAACAGTTATCTCCCTACTATTGTTCAGTGTTCTTTTGCCCACAATTTCCATCCATCAGACTCTTCTGAGAAGAATGGATAAATAGAGGACCCTTTTGATCTTGGTTGTTTGTTTCTGTTCCCATCACAGGCATGCACTGACATACACAGATGGGTTATGTGCAGTCTCTCACTCCCCCACATCTCACAGGGGTACTCGTGGAGACTCAAGGTGCTTCCAAAAAGTGATGTTGCACCTTTTCTGTCCTGTGCTCCTTTTTCTGCCAATAGACACACATCTGTCCCCTATCTGGATCCCAGTCAATCTCACCCTTTTCATACACACACACACACACACACACACACACACACACACACACCAGTACAATGTATTATATTCTACTTCCTGATACTCTATGGTATATGCAATTTTGCAAAGCTCTCGTGGGCATCATGGTATCATGAAAAACATCCTTTGCTGATTTATTCACTCAGTCAGATACTAAATAGTTTTTGTCCATCCCTAGTGTGTATCAGTCAGTGTGCCAGGGTAATACAGAGATAAGTAGGACAGGGTATGGCCTTTGGTGTGGTCAAAATCAGGACGTGCTTTCTGGCTTGAAATGCACATCAGGCACCCAAAGTTTTTAAAAGATGCCTGTAGTTTACAAATATCCAATCCCCCTACACACAAACTCAGAAGCACACAAAATATTAAAAATAAATTCTGCAGCTTTTTCTGATGTCCAAAACTAAAATCCATTATTTTAAATGGCTGATGAGGAGGATTGTGCTAGAAGTGGAAAACCCAAGGTACAAGAAACCTAGAGAGGTGAGCAGAGTCATTTTCAGGAAGGGCCTTTTAAGTTACCCAGTGGAATCTGGAATGTACTGTGTATATACAAAGAGTTTCAAGAAGGCAGTTTTTGTGCTCAGATCTGTATTCTAGAGAGACCATATTTCACTTTAGGGGCCCAAATTAAGAGGAAGGAGCAAGACTATTCATGAGATCATGCAATGAGCCATCCCTGCAAGTGATGCTGAGGTCTGTGTAAGGGCTAAGGAGAAGGGGAAAGAAATTAGAGATGTTAAGAAGTAGAACCTGTGGTCCACATTCAGAATTTGGAAATGGAAGAAGTAATAATGGAAAGGAAGGAGTATGGTACAATAATGATGAATAACATTTATTGACCATTGAAATTCACCAGGCATCATGCTAAAACCTTTCAGGCATCATTTTATTTGAGTGATACAACTACTCTGGTAGATATGAAAACATCTCCACTTTGCAATTTCACAAGGAAATTGAAGCCTAATACATTACCTAAAGTCACTTAGTTAATAAATTATGGAGCAAGAGTTAGAACTCTGGTAATCTCATTCATCCAATAGGAAATAAAAAGAACCAGAAGGATGGAAAAGCCTGTCCATTTTAAGGAAATGTACTTATAATAGAGAGTAAGGGGAAAAACTGTCTAATAATCTCTCCCCATGAGATCTGTACTCTATAGCAAGGTATCCATCTACCTCTTGTTTTTCTGGTTTGGATAAATGGATGAATGCAGAGACCTAGAAGAAGAAATAGGATTTGTGCATGTAAGATACTAAGTCATGAACCAACATACACATGGCTCTTATTTGATTCTTGGGGGCTGGTCTTCCTTGCCCATCAGGTTGTTAATTCCTTTAGGATATGATCTGTTCTGCTGTGTCTCAGGAATTCTGGCCATTTGGTCTAAGGTAGCTACTCAGACAACTGCTTATTGGTTTACCAAACATATGCAGCATCATTTATGGGAAAGACCAGTGGCAGGACAGCCCCCTGCCTCTTCTCAAGGAGGAATGTCTAAGGGATATATATATATATATATCACTGTCCTTGACTTCCTGCACTTTAACAGCTGGGATCAGCTTTCTCTATGTCTCTGTACAAGAGACCACACAGACAGCCCACCACTGATACTCTTATGAATTGTTGGATTACCTAGTAAGATTTCTCAGAACATGTTTTGGTTTAAAAAAGGAAGCCAACTTATCTTTGTGAATACCCCTATGTGGAAAGCATAAAAATTTATCTCACTACCCACCTATCCAGTACAGGCTCTCTCCTATCTGCCCCCTTCTCCCTAAAACACCCTCTGTGCCCTTCTGGTTCTCTCTCTGTCCTTGCCTTGGACAGTGCATTTTATATGAAGCTAGGTGTAAAATTTGATGACAGCTTTCCTTGTCATTATGGCCCTCATGCAGATCCCTCAGTGATATAAACAACTGACCCTCTGGCAGCAGTGGAGTCTCATTACAAATGAGAGAAAAAGGGAGGCAGGAAGAAGCAAAACTGGGAGTTGAGATTGAGAGTGAGGCTGACAGGACACAGCACAGAAGAGAAAGAGAAGAATGTTGGGGGAAAAAAAGACAAGAAGAACATAAGGACATGTGCTTAAAATGAGAAGTAAGGGGGAAAATAAGAGATGGGTTTTTCCATTCTCCTGGTTATTTTTATTTCCTATTGGCTGAATGAGATTGTGTGTGTGTGCATGTGCAAGCGTGCATGCATGTGTATGAGAGAGAGACAGTGTGGTATCTGTCACAAGGCAATGGGAATCTAATTCTGAGTAGCACTGTGATTATCTCCAATCCTGAAGACATTCTTATTAGTTTAAAAAAGACCAACTGAGGAGCTCATGAGACTGAGTTGGTAGTTGTGAGTCCAGGCAAAAGACTCCCTGGACAAGCTGATTTGAAAAGGTCCACATCCATGTAGGATTTCCATGGGACTTGGAGTCACCGTTTCCAAGGTTGCATTTCTGGTATCATCTATACACAGACTCTCAAGACCAGCAGGCCAAGGCCCTGTGCTCAGTAGGCAGGTGCCAGCCCATTTGCTAAGTGGTCCCCATCTTCCTTTCCTCCTTGGCAGACAAGGCACATCTTAGCTTCCTTTAATAAACTCATGAAGTCTGACAGTAGGCATCATTGCTGGAGCCCTGGCTTTTTGTTATAAATATTTGTTCCCAGGAAAACCCAGTTGATTGGACTTTAAAAGCCCCAAGGGAGGCTGATTTGCTGACTATAGTTGCCTAAATAAAACCAGTTGGAAGAAGATCTTTATAGAAACACAATAGTAGGAAAATCCACATCTGCCTTTGCAGGTGTTCCAGACATGGATGCACCCCTTTTTTCGCTTCCCCTGGTGTTTATCTCATTCCTTCTCCTGTCTCCAGCAGAAATTAACTTTAATACTAATACATGGCGCTCATGTGTTTGCAGTCTTGGCAGGGTCCTAAGCTCCCCAGCTCCACATCTCCCCAAACAGACCAGCAGTGAAACATCTATTCTGAGTGAGGACCTATGCCAAGTACAGAGCTCAGAGCATGATGCTGTGCCACAGCTCCCCTAAACACGCTATTCAGTGCCTGCAGCACTTTACCTACATTTCAAATTAATAGGCAGTTTGGGTGCTCACCTTTCAGTTTCCTGTATAGAGGCGGAGGCTGCAATGAATGCCAGCCCATGGTGTCTAGGTTATTAGATATGCCTGCAGAATGCAGGTAATTTGTGTTTCTGCTTTGTGCAATTGGCACTAATGGCACATGCATAAAACGGAGCCATCTTCCAAAACACGCGTCAAAGGAATATATTTACCAGGCACAAAGGCTAGGAGCAGAAGAATTGAACTCTAATGATAACATGTTTGTAGAAAAGTGATGCACTTAAGTTATTATGTATGAAAACTATTGGCAAAATTGTCAGTCTAGGCTCGTTAGAGAGACAGAAGCAGAGGATCAACAGAAGGGGTGGTCTGCTAGTTGGAATTGAGGGACATAGTGCTGTGTGAGGATATAGATTACCAGAGGGAATGGAAATAAAATGAGAATTAAATTTTCTGAGGTTGATTTTAAGAAAGAAACAGGAGGGGATTTCATAGGTCAAAGAGAGGTTGGCAAGAATAGAGCTGGGAACAGAATCCTGTAATGGATCAGCTTTTCACTTATATTTTCTGTACTTCATAGTCCTTTTACTTATATAAATGGAGTCAGGGCATTTTCCATTTAGTTCTTCATCTCCTACATTTCATCACACCTCTGTTGACCCCAGGCATCTTTCATATGACTTTTATTTATTTATTTATTTTTTCAGAATTTCATGTTAGACTCCGGTATCTACTGTTGTTGCAACCTTATGCATTCTGATTTATATTTTACTTTTTATACTTGAACTTTGATGTTGGTTTGCATTTAAAGAGCAGGAAATTAACACCATGACCCTGATTTCATATTCAAAGCAAATGAGGTCCTGGAAAGAAGGGCTTATGGAGGTCATTGCACAAGACAACTTTAGTGATTAAGATGAATTACACATCCTCTGTCTCCTGCAGTGAGATCCTCCCTCCCTATCTCTAAAATGGGAATAAAACACTGGTTCCTTCTACTTTTCTCCTGTGAATGTTACAAACTTTGAGAAAAGTTAAGCCAAAAGGGTATATCAAGGTGAGCATTGAATGGATTTAACAGCAGAGAATGGTATCAAAATGATTAATACAAAGTATCAGATAATCAAAAAAGGAATGGTTTGTATTTAATGTGTATTCTCACATATGCATGTACACAAACATATACACAATCAACCTCTATTCATCCTCTTCTGTTGTAGCTCAGTTTTCAAGATCCTATGGATTCTATCAAGGAGTAGTCTCTGGGTTTAGGCCAGAGGCTAAACTGGAGGGTAGGTTCCTCATCTGTGGATAATCAAGAAAAGCATGGTATGTCCTCTTTTGTTCAAGTAGCCTCTCTTTGGGGAATCCTGAGGTCAGTATATCTCATTCTTTCAGAACCCTAGGCAGATAGATAAATACTATTTCCCACCCACACCAAATAGGGAAAGAAATAAGTCAATTAACAAAGACTGTTTATCCAAAGTTGTATAAATACCACATCTTTAAAAGTATCCAGAAAAAAAAAAAGTATCCTATTACCTTTATGGAGTGATTTAAAATTTTATCATTGCAAATCACTCAGTCCCTTTCTTGCCCATAACAAAAACCTTGAGTAGGAATTTCTTCAAAACTTTGTGCTCATAGCTACAGTAGGAATTAAAAGTCACTGAATAGAATCATACAGATCTCACTTCCATTGATTTTGGGGACGCCTAAACTCGGCTTGGTTGGCAGAGTTTAGTCACTCTCCCCAATCTCATTCTCTTTCTGTCTACCTTATTTGAATTACTAAGTCCACTAATTCTTAGTGAGAGTGAACACATTTGGAGTTCCTTCAGAAATCCTCTTGGTAGCATATACTGAGACATCTCCAGAAACACAGCATCTAAATTTGAAGATGCCATTAGCTCTGATCAGTTTTAACACCAAGGCTGTTCCACATGTAAACAGAGGGAGAAACAAAGAAAGGAATTTAAAAAACCATCAGCTGAGTTATAAAACCAAGCTGTGACTGTGAAGGAAGGAAAGTAGGGCTCAGATTGGGGGCCTGATCTGCAGTGCAATTACAAATTTGCAGAATCTAATTCTTTTCAGATTTTCTGTTAATGTCTCCACTCTACAGCTCTGATAGGAGCTCTTTTGTTGAAGCATATATTCTTTCTCCAGCATATTGTATATCACATCTCCTCCAGAGCTGAAGCACTGGCAGCCATGCATTCTGATTCAAACCCCCTTGGTAGGACTCTGTGTAGACTGGTGGTATTGCTTTGCTACTCCAACCTTCACCCAGTATTGCCTGTTCATAGCCAGGTAATCCCATTTAATTTAACAGCTCTGCCCAGTTGCCTTGGTGCATAATATCCCCGGACCCTATCTGAGATGGCTTTTTTGGTGCAGAAGACTGATGCACAGGACTAGAAGACTGCCAACTCATTTCCATTGTGACTGAAAATCCCATTTCAGCTTAGGATGGCAAAGGCAAACAATTTAATGCATTAACCTGCACTGACTCCTCACCCAGCTGCTTTCCATCTTGATTGAAGGGTAAGAAGGTTAATTATTCCCAGGCTCATCTTCAGACTTCACAGACCATATCATTGCTGCTAGCAGGGGGGCTTGGTCTGGCTGAACCTAGGTTTTGGAGCCAATGGTGGTAATGAAGTTGGCTGCTGTTGCTCCAGTAGCTGCTCCAGCTTGTCTTTGATATTGAAAGGGTTGGTCATGAGATCAAATATGCATGTCTCTGTTTTCAGATACCAGGAATACGAGGAGCAATAATTTTGGCCACTGCACACTGCTTTGGACAATATGACCAACCATGGCAGTGTACCCCTCACCAATGGATGGTTTTTATAGACACTATATACAGAATGAACATTTTCTCTGCTACTTCAACTCTGAGGAAGGACCAGGTTTTGGAGATACAGCCTCGGGGAATCAGCTCAATATTCAGCTAGAAGTTGAGGAGACCAGCTACTGCACACGAGAGACTGTTTGCTTAGGTAGCAGAGAATGGGAGCCACCCATGGAAAGGAGAACTTCTCTCATCCATTGGCAGTTCAAGAATAAGACAGAGAAAGAAGGAAACAGGCAGGGGAGAGAGGATCTTCCACTATATACTCTCTGTTCTCCTCCCCCTCACCCCCGCCCAGCCCCTTCACCCCCTTGAGGACATCATCCTTAAAATATATTTCATTTCACAGCTGCATTATGGTACCACAAAATCCTGGGAATCCAATTTAAGAACAGATTACCTCCTCACTTACTTCATTTGAAGCAATTACATGTTAATTTTCATTGAAACCAGCCTAATGCATACCAATCTGATGCTGCAATCTCATTTGAATACTTAAGGGAACATCTACCAGGTTTGGGACTCCAGAGATTTATATTTAAAGGGCCACTTCATCATTCTGTTCGTTGGTGGGCTCTCATCTATTCCTGCTACCCTCCCCAAGCTCCTCGGGATAGAAGTTTTCCCATGGTGAAGTAGGAGTAGAACAGCTTTCCCCACGATGGCAAAAAGCTGCATTTGGAGAGGAAGCCTGTGTTCTGGGGCTTCTGTCTTTTCTCTGCCATTCATGTGGTGTGTGACTGTAATGGCAACACCTCCACCTTGCTTTGTCTTCCTTGTGAAGTCAAGATTCATTCTCTGCCATCTGCACGGGAGATATGCAATGCCAAGTCCCTGCCTTTTCTCAGCCTCAATCTATGCTCAACCTTCTCAAATTGTTGATTACTATATATTGTATTCCCAACCATTCACCTAAGGAGGAAATAGCTTTCTAGACAAGCACTGTGCATTGATCTGAACCACTGGTAATTAATAATACTCAGGGACTTTGTGATCAGCTGGTCTTTTAGTTTTAGAATAGGGAGGTTAAACAAAGAAAAGCTTGTCTGCTCAGTTTATGCAGTTAAGCTAAAGAAATTCATGTTTGAAACTGCAATTTAATGATATTTTAACACTATAAAGGACCCTGAAACTATTGTGACGATGCTATATAAATGTGTTTTATATTATGTTATAATTAATCTATGATGTCATGGAGGCGGGCAGATGGAAGTGACAAGATTGATTCAATTCAAGATGGTCCAGCATTGTCGGTTCCGAAGCAACCACAGTTCTTCTGTATTGAATTAGGTATATGGGGGTGTGGAGGCAAGCATGGAGCTGGATAGATATCTGTAATTATTGGGTAAGTGTTACTTGAAAGAGGACGGATAATCAGGACTAATTATTCTGTATGGTGCTTATTTTTTGAGTCCCCACTGTGTGCTTGTTCTTAGATCCAGGAATAGAACAGTTAACTAAATATATTGACAATAACAGAAATGTAATATATATATATATATATATATATATATATATATATATATATATATATATATAAATTATATGTGTGTGTGTATATATATATATATATAAATTATATGTGTGTGTGTGTATATATATATATATATATATATACACATATATATATATACATATGTAAGCTCCCTTTCTCATGAAGCTTATGAAACAAAATAAAACAAATACACAAATACATCAGACGATAAGTACAACACAGAACAATTAATCAGCATAAGGATGACAGAAATTGCGAATTTCTGCTACAGTTCTACTATATTCTCATTACACTGGTCAAGCATATTTGAACCTTTTCTTTCTGGGAACAATCAAAAATCCTAATAGGCCTATGTTATTAGTACCAATTACACTAATGAAGGTAATACTTGACATACCAGGGTATTTCGAAACCTTTTGCCAAATCACAGCTTTCCATTATTGAGAGTAGAACTTGTCACTCTTTCGGAAGAGCCAAAGGATTGTTGGTAATATAGCCAGGGAGGCAAACATAGGCTAAAAGAGGGGGCATGCTCAGAGTCCCCTGCCTGAAGACTGACACACCTTCTTAACATTTTAAATATCAGTCAACAATAAAAAGAACAAAATGATGTTACCTTCCCTTATGGAGACCTTGATAAATATTTTCTTTGTCTTCATGTAGCAAGAATGAAAACTGTTTCCCTTGCTAGAGAGTTAACTAGACTGATAGAATGCAATTGCAGTATAAAAATACAATTGTTTTTTAAAGAAACTAATAGTTTCTCTTTTAAAAATATTTATTTTTTAGTATAGATGGACACAATACCTTTATTTTATTTTTATGTGGTGCTGAGAATCGAACCCAGTGCCTCACACATGCTAGGCAAACGCCTTCCACTGAGCCACAACCCCAGCCCCAAAACTAATAGTTTCTAATAAAAATTTTCTAATGCAGAATTAAAAATGAATGTGAGTCATTTAGGAACTTTGGACTTCTGTGACTTTGGGGGACAGTGGCAAGACTTTGTCTTGCTCAGCTGATTCCAGGAAATAGTCTTGCCTCTTAAGGAAGCACTAGCATAAGTTCTGTTTGGCAGGCTCTTCTTTTCCTCTCATACTCCTTTAACCTTGTATCCCTAAATCTGTACTTCATTCATTCACATTATCTTAGTTTACTGCACTAGTTTGCAAGTATCTGAATGAGAAATGCACCCAGGGAAAGTGCTGAGCTGTTTGTCCATTACATGTGGTTTAAAAAAAAAAAAAAGTCTATAACTCCATCTTCCTTAGCAGAGCTCACATTTTTGGCTTGATTACAATAAAAATGACTTGCATTTCCACAGCATATCTTAATTTTCCAAACCTATAATGCATCTATTAAGTACTTTTCTGTGCCAATCACTATGTTAGGTATGTGAGGTATATTAAAAAGAAAATTCCTTTCCTTGGAATGACTCCTAATGATATTGAGGACACAATGTGGTAAATGCCATTAAATCCAGTGACAAATACAGGATTCTGTCAGATTCCATATCTGTCCTTTCTGTTCATTTGTAAACTTTCTCTGCTCTTCTCTGTATCCAGGGGACCACATTCCCACATTCCCCAGGCTTCCTTAATGTCTGATTTCAGCATCAGCTTGGTCAGTGGAAGGGTAGAAGGTTTCACACCTCCCCTTCTGTGTGGCTGGTATCTATGACAGTGACTGTGTCTTCTCTGTGACTGCAACCCTTCCCTACCTGACTTCAACTCTGATTGGCCATTCCTAACCCCTACACTCACAACACTGACTCATCCTAAGTCCTGGGGCCCTACAGATGGGTGTGGGTGGGAGAGTCAAGTATTATAATTGGCTGTTGAAGTCTCTACTTTCTCTAACATCTCCTCATTGGCTTTCAGCAACACCACCACAAGTGAAATAAAATGTGTCTATTGATATACTTCCAGTAATTTCTGGCTAGTACTGGCACCTAATCCAGAGAATGGGGAGAGAGGGAAATATTCAAAGAGGTACAGAGAAGAGCACACATGAGTTGAATATAGAATAAGCTGTAGCAGTCAGAGGATGAATGAAGGAAGAGCATTACAAGGAGGATTAGCAAGGTTTAGATGCTTGTAAAATCATGTTCAGGTTGTCTTGCTTATCTGTACCCTGCCCCAACAGAGAAATGATTGTCCCATCTAGAGGTGGTGAAGGAGCTGAGTGCAACAGCTTTTTCTGTGCAGCACTTGGAATGATCTGCATTTCAAGACCCCTACAAGGTCTGTGCTTTAATCAATGAAGGGAAAGGAATGCAACATCATCGTTTTGCAAATTGAGTAAACAGTAGAACAACAAGGGCAAGTGGTCACAGAAATACTAAGTCATGGTTTCTTTAAGAAATCTGGAGTCCAGCACTGATTTCCAAGGCTGCCTGCTTGCAGCACAGTTACTGACTATGGCGGAGTGTCCCTGGATCCAGATGGCTGTGCCTTCTCTGACAAAAAGAGCCATCCTCATCTTTCAGAAACATCTTTTGGAAGCGGTGTGTTCTTCACAGGAAAATGTTACTTATGCCTCCCCTGACTTATTTTCCCCTGTGCATAATGTCATACTTTTATTTCAGCCTTCTTGAGGCATAATTGGTAAATAAAAATCGTATATATCCAAGGAGTACTAAGATGTACTCCTTGGATATATACAAATATATAATATACAAATATATCTGTATATATTTGATACATATATACATTATGAAATGATCACAGCAATCAAGCTAATTGACATGTCCATCACCTCACCTATTATCGTTTTTTTTTTTTTTTTCCTTTGTGGCAAGAGCACAAGTTCTATTCTCAGCATATTTCAGCAAATCTCAGCAAATGCAACTCTGTATCATTAACCGTTATCACCATGCTCTACATCAGGCCTCCAGAATTATCCTGTGTAACTGAGACTTTGCACTCCTCTCACCACTTCTCCCTGGGCCCCAGGTTCTGCTCTTTGCTTCCATAAGCTTGACTGATTTAGATTCTACATATAAGTGAAATCATGCAGTATTTGTCTTTCTGTTTCTGGCTTATTTTACATAGCAAAATGCCCTCCAGGTTCATCCATGTTGTCAAAAATGGTTACCATAGTATTCAGCAATCCCAGTTCTGGGTATATATATCCAAAGGGAATTAAATCACTATCTCAAATATATATATGCACCCTAATGTTCATTAAAGCACAATTTACAATATCCAAGATATAGAAACAACCTAAATGTCCACTCAGCAAGAGATGGCTAGATAAAGAAAATGCAAAGGTGTGTATATATATATATATGTAATATAATAGTATTCTGCTTTAAAAAATAATAAGGAAATCCTACCCTTACTTTAAACTATATGACATTAAATCTTAAGGTTTCAAGCACTAGAGTTGACAATCATTAAATAAGAAGAGAGCTGTGTGCCTGGATCAAAAGACGTTCAAACATTTGACAAGACTGTTTTTCAGAAAGGGACGGCCTCTAATTACTGTGTGACACTGACCACATCAGACTACCTTTCTTCATCATAAGGAGGCCAAATTTGATGATCTCCAAAATTATTTGCCCCAACAGCCATTTATTATTCTACTTCAGGGTTTAAAGAGCAAACATGAATTTCCTATACTCTTTTCTGTCCTATAGGATTGTGAACATGTTACATGATGATGCAGAGCAAATGGCCAGTAGTTGGGAAAGGGAGATATTTCCACTGAAGGACATAAGCTAGTCAGGGAGAGCACACTTTTCATTATTAATTTATTTGATTGCATGGGGAAAGGGAGTAAGTACGGATGCTAGGGATCAAACCCAAGGCCTCAAGCCTGATAGGAAAGTGCTCCTCTAATGTGCTATATCCTCGGCCCAAGCATGCTTTTTTGCAAAGGTGATGTGACTACTTTTGGAAAACTACCTGGAGAAGCTATTCATTGAAAATGGTTTAATGATGGTACCAACTAAACAAAGAAGGAAACCAAGTGCCCTGCACTGCCCTCTCCTGGTAGATCAGGAAGCCACATTTACAAGAGAGACATGGAGCTGCAGGGTCTTAACACATGAAAGATATTTGTAGGGGCACAAATGCGTTTAAAGTACTCCCCAGCTTTCACTACAGGAAGCCAACTGCCTTGACACATGCCTTGTACAACACTTGCTCTTTATTTTAAACACATTTTCAGATGTCATGTCAAAAGCAAGATAAGGCCTTTTCAATAACATTCCATATTTACACCTCTTTTATTTTTTTAAACAAAAGCTTGTGTCTGAATAGAAACACATCTTCAAAGAATGTCTTTTAAAGAATCCATGGGACAGAGAAAAATGTGTTGATGATGAAATAAGTTCAACTGAGCAGTTTGAAAAAAAAAAAATCCTTCAACAGATTTGGAAGAATGACATGAAAAGGGACACAAAGACTGGAGGCTGTCAGGGAAGGTCGCAGCAGTGGATAAATTGAGTCATCAGGATGGAGCTGTCATCCATGGGGCTGAAGTCTTGGGCCCGATGTTTGTTTCAGATTCCTGTCCTGCCTCTGATTTCTGCCAGGTCTTTGTCTCTGAAGTCTTCCCTGGGTTTTGACAATGAACCCAAAGGCTGCATGGAATCTTTTGAGGTATACCACTGTACTCTGGAAAGTGACTGCTAAGGTGACTTTCAGGGTCTATATTTACTGCCTCTCAATCGTTTACAAATCCAGTTGCCTTCATTGACAACCCAAGAGGATTTTGCTAACTGCCTAGTGCTGAGCACACCATCTGGGAGTGGGGAGGCCATGCTGTGTCTTCCTGCCTCTCACATCCCACCCAGCCAGAAGCAGAACACTGCATTCAGAGCTCACCGGCATCCACAACCATGATGCAGGAGTGAGGCAGAGAAGTCAGTACACAACAGAGCTGTTGGGGTGCTCCTACACTAAGGCAAGCGGCGCTTGTTCTGAGTAGTTGGGTACACAAAATTGAGTGAGACATGGATGGAAACATGTGCTTGGTGCACACAGTCTGGCTTCCTGATGAAAAGAATTCAGGTCATGATACTGAGCTAAGATGCCTTCCTCTTTGTGATCTGTGGATGAAAATACTATTTAAATGCAAATCACAGAGGCATTTATTACAACCATGGTTGTGATTCCAAAGTTATTTAAAAAGCAAGCCACTGGTTGAATATCTTACCCACCACTCAGGTGAAGTGCCTCACTGAGACCAAGAACAGGTTGTACAGAAGAGGCACATGACAAAGTGAGTCAGCTCTCATCCTGAACTTGATCAAGACAATCAGACAGTTCATATAAGGTATAACAACAGCAGCAGCAGCAGCAACAACACACACACACTCACACAGACACACACACACACACAAACACACTAAGGGGCCAAATGCTGAACAATAACTAAGAGAGGATGGCTGAGGAGGAGCCACTTTCAATATCTCACTGGGGTGACCTTTCCTTCTGTCTGAAATCATAAAGGATGGTCCAATAGGCCCAGCAGGAATTCACGTGTCTTCCAGGGCTTTTCTGGAGGTAACAAGACCCCCTCTGGCTCTTCCTCCAACTGTGACCAAGGAAGATTATCTCTGTAATTTTTAAAATAAGGAAACAGTGTTGCTGTTATTTTCATACAAAGCTAGCCTGAGCTGGAGCCCAGAGATGTGTTTGCAGTCCCTTCCCCTAAATCTAGAGACTCCTGCCATGCAACTTGTGTGCAGCATGGAAGGAACAGGCCAGTAATTGTTCATTAGGACAGCACACGTACACAGGCACAAATCTTACCGCCCAAGAGCCTAGGGACAATACAATTAGAGAGTAGGGCATCTTCTTTAAAGGAAGGGCATATCTTGGCCTGCGTTTAGTGGTGCCCACACTAGTTGGTAGCAAATGCTTTCCCAGGGGGAGTCTGGTTTTCTTACTGTTGATTCCACCAGTGGGGTCCCACACCAATCCTGAAACCTCACTGCCTAACAATTCAGAAAATACACACAGACACACGACACACACAAGGGATTTTCTAAGAATTTCCATAATTTACTAAATGAATGGTGTCTGAAAATGTCTGTCTCCATTTTTTTTCCCCTTTTGTTCTTTTGTAATTCCCCCGCCCCTTAAGAGTTTAGCTGTACCTGGCACAGTGACACATGCCTGTAATCCCAGTAGCTTGGAAGGCTAAGGCAGGAGGATTGCAAGTTCAAAGCCAGCCTTAGCAATTTAGTGAGGCACTTAGCAAATTAGTGAGACCCTGTTTCACAATAAAAAAATAAATAGAAATAGAAAGAGATGGGAATGTGGCTCAGTGGTTAAGTACCCCTGGGTTCAATCCCTGGTACCATGAACAAAAATATTTAGCTGCACCCTGTTTTTGCACATGTCTTCAAGATGTTGAACAAAGCTAAATGTTAAGGAACACTAGCTTTATTCATTTACCATTTAATGCTTTATAGTGCACAGGACAAATGATGCACAGCTGCTTCAATTGTGGTCTGTTTAAGATGGGGCAGGCTGTGCAGAGTGACTTAGCCTGGGTCACACACAAACTGGTCTGTGTTACATAAAGACTGCTATGCATTGCAAGATGAGAGAGAAGGAAAGGGAGAATTGCCCTGTTTTAGAACAACTGGGAATGAAACATGAGAGGGAACCAGGGACCTTTGTTTGTATGGTATAGGAGCCATTTGTTATCTGAGTCATTTCTAGCCTCTATTGCGAAGAGCAAACTTTTCCTCTTCTCTTGCCAAAATGCCTGTTAGAAGCAAACTGATTTCCTTGTGCCTCAAGCAAAAATCACTGAAAGGCTTGTCAGAAAATATAAACTTGTGGTGAAGCAACTTTGCTACTGATTATAATTATGGAGACAGACCCCAATCCCAGGTGGTGTGGACTGGATGGAAAATTTGTGTTCTATTTCATCTATTGAAGAATTTAGGTAGGGAGTTGTTTGGCAGAATAAATTGGGATCCTTGTGCTTACTTATGTTGACTTTGGTGTTTGAGACATCTGCAACTCTTTCCAGAATGTCTGATCATAAGTTCTCACTGATCTTCCTAAAACAATTCCCATGTTACATGTGGGAGACTGTGACACTGAGTGGCTACCAGCTTGCTTAGGACTGCTGAGCACCGCAGCATTACAAATTGGAATTGAAGCTCAAATGTAAGCACACACACACAAAAACCTTAGGGGACTTGCTGCCATATACATAGCTACCAAGGAGACGAGATTATTCCATTTCCAAGTGGGATTAAACTTTAAACTACAGTTTTACTTCTTTTATAACACACAGTGAAAATTCAGCATCCCAGATTACCCATTCAGGGAAATGATTCGTGATTATATTCTTTGTCAAGGGAGAAGTCCAAGAAAGACCTCTTTTTATTTGTTTAGATCTTAAAGATATACCTAAAAATAAAAGTATATCTTATGGTAATTTTCAAATATTTTTTTAAGTCCACATTTCATTATTTTTTGTCATAAAAGTTCAACCAAATACAAGTAAAAACATATGCACTGAAATCATTTAGCCAAAAATAAGACAAGCATTATGCCCCATGCCACATGGCATACATGATACAAGGAATATACTGAGTCCTACAGTCTACCTGACACACTCCAGCAATAGGCTGACAACTCAGCTCTCCAGAGAGGCAACTGTCCTTGGCCGAGAAACGTCATGTAGAAACACTGAAGAGGTTATTTCCTAAGTTTGTTGGTGCTAGGAAGCTACAATTAAGGGAATGGGCATCAGGACTCATTCAAACCATTATTTATTCACTTAGATTTGTCGAATACTAAGTCTGTAGTAGGTCTGGGCCAAGGCACGAAGGTATAGCACAGAAGAGACCCAGTCCTTCTTTCTAAAACTTGTATGCTACTCAGAGAGAGACCCTATAAAAAGTTACAAGTGCATTTCAGAGATCCCTAAATGCGCTGAAGAAAACATGCAAGCTATAAACTAGAGGACAATGACAATTCAGCAGAGGCAAGGCAGGTCGTATGTCCTTATGGGAGTCCATTTTAAAGAGATAACATTTGTCCTGACATCTAAGTAATAAGCAGCGGGCAGCCAAGTTAAATCTGGTGACAGCAGAGACAAGAGCAATGCAAGAAAGAGCTTGATGAATCTGTAGTCCAGGAGTTGAAAGGAAAGACTGGTGGGACACAGTGGGCATTGAGGTCCAAGAGGAAGGAGGGCCCAGGTTTACATATCTTGACATCTTGGCATGCAGACTAGATTTTAAGTATGAAGAGGCTAACTGAAGATCCCCAAGCAGGGGAGCAATATGATATATAATTTGTTTCAAAAATGTTTTTTTAAACTCTTTTCTAGAGAACACTTTAATGGAAAGATCAAGGTAATGGAGAGGCCAGTTAGGGAGCTCATATAGCTATTGTTGCTTTGAGTGAGAGAAGTGAACTAGAAGTAAGTGAAAATAAAGATAAAAGTGTGGGATAGTTATATACTTTGGAAGTACACTCAGTCAAACAGATAGATTAGAAACAAGAGAAACGGCTGGGCAGGAAGGAACTATAAAATAGTTCGAATATTTTGAACTCTGCATTTGTAGTCTGAGGAACAGTGTGGGAAGTAATGTCCTTTATTGAGATAGGCTAAGCATAATTACAGGATTTGAGAGGAAAAAAAAATCATTAATTCTATTTTAGACATATACCTATAATGGTCTGTTGGACTCACCCCTCAAATTCACGGTAAACAAGACCATTAGGCTTATGTGGAACTATCCATTAAATTGCTGTTCCTATGCATCTGGGGCTCAGTGGAGATGTCAGGGGAAGATGTAAGTTTATGAGGAGATCACAAGTGTACCTGTGTAGACAGGGCATAGTAGGAGACATGGGTGTTGAGTCTTTCATATGTCAATCTCAAGATAATGTAGAGAACCAAGCAGTACCCAGAGAAGGACACTAGAGGTGTGATGTGTGATGAAAACTAAGAGAATTAGGATAAATGAGCAAACCCAAAACAACTTCAAAATGACACAGGTCTGTATAAAAATAATCAAGACACATGCTTCCTGAGTTGCAAATATCTATGGAAAAAAAGGATCACAATTGTCATTAGGGAATGAAGCATCACCACTCCATATCAGCAGACCTTTCAACTTATCACAGTGAAGCAGTGAAAAATTATCAAAAACATCGGAGGCACAAGCCACAGGGAAACAATACTGTGGATGTCCAAGATTTATCACCACCATCCACTCCACTCTGGACTTTTAACATTTTAAACAAACTCAGCTCTGCTCAAGTTTGTTTAAACTCTCTGCAGACAGCTTAGGGGTGGACTATGGGCACAGACAGATGGGACACTGGAGAGAGAGGAAGCTGTGTAAATGCCAAGTGGCCAGAGCGGTAGCCAACCTGGAAACCTTCTGGTGGGTACTTTTGTTTACTAATCTCCTTTTCTTGGCAGCTCCTTTGGTGTGGTCACGTGGCTTCTCCACACGGAGCTGCTTAATTGCTGCCAGCGGATAGTTTGACCCTTTTAATCCAGATGGCTCAAATCTCCCTGGCATGAATGCTGCTACCCCTTTCCCGGATAAAGCCCAATTGCCTCATTACCTCTGAACGATCCCCCTTTAGATGAACTCTCCAATGGCTACCACCTCGGAAAAGCAGAGTTGAAATATCATACCAATGACAAACAGAAAAGAAGGCAGGAAGAGGGGGCACAGTGACGGCATCAATCCCTTTTCTTCTTTCATTTCTGGAATACAAATGTGTTTATTTATAACTCAACATTCAAACTAATTGTTAGCTGAAGGCTTTCAAGTGAAAATGTAGGTCAAGCAATATCATGTGGGATAATGGCAATTGTTTCAGCTTCAGGGAACATGTAAGTAATTGAACCTCACTATTTCACTGACTTATTACAGACCAACATCCACCCTGTTAGCCACGGAGCACAGGATCCCAGACTACCTTCAAATTCTGAGATTCTTTTGCAGAGCAGAGACCAGGCTTACAGTAGGGAATAACATGTTGGTGCAGGCAGGTAAAAGATGCTCCATCCCCACCTCCCTTCAAAGCATGAACAGGTGGCATCTAGAATGCCCCCTATTCCCTCACCTGGAAAAAAAATCTTTTGGTTAGGGAGAGAAAGATGGGCAGAGTGGAGGTGGCCCCAAGCCAATGTCCTCCAGCAAGAAGCAATCAGCTCAGCACTTGGTGGCCTGCCTGTCAAGGCTGCATGATGACAGAAACCCATGGTGTCAGCCAGCCAACCAGAGAAAACTGACTATGACCCCCAGCCTGGAAGGGTCAACTCATGGTAATTAAGGACAATTAGCCATGTGTCTAGCTGTTACAGGAAACTTAGGATCAAGCAACTCTGTGGGTCCCTTGGTTCTGCCCCTTGCTATATTTTTCTCTTTCCATTCTTTTTTCCACTCATTTCTATCATCTCCCACTCATTACTTTCTCTGGCCTCTTCTTTCTCTCTCCACTTCCTAATACTCCTCTTGCTGCTGTGTTTCCCCTCTTTTGAGTTCTCTTCTCACATATCTCTCCTAATAAATTTTAATGGTTCTCTTTTCTGCACTACTACAAATGGGTTCCTAGTCTAACAGCACATATTAAATTAATAAACAGACCCATTTATTTATCCTGAACTTACAAGTGCTTCTCTCCCTTGGGAGTTTTCTATGCTCTAAGTCTCTATTTATCTTCACTAAATGGGCCATAGCTTCAAGAAATGACACTGCTCTTAAGCTGTGTTCACACTTCTGGTCTCAAATCATGTCCCCACTGCTATGCTCTATTAGAGACTTGGGAGACTCTTTCTCATGTTGGGAGAAGGTGATGGGACACAGGGTCAGACTGGGAGTTAGGTGATCACCTTGCAATTGAGGGCTTCTCATGTCAGAGGAGGAGGGGCACAGTTCAAACACAGCACAGTGGGGTTTCCTCCTTGGGCTTCAAGGTTGTCCTCTTCATTTGGATTCCCATTGAATCACTTTTTAAAGAGTTGAAGTAGTTTTTTTTTAATATAGGTTTCACTGATTTTTATTAAATTGCTATAGAAAAATAGATGAACAGGAAGAATGCAAGGAAAGAAGAAAAGTGGCAAAGAAAATATCATAGCTTGGATCTGGAATATCCCCCAAAGTCTCATTTGTCGAAGGCTTGGTTCTCTGATGGTAGTATAATTGGACAGTGGTGGAACCTTTAGGAGAAAGAGCCTAGTATGAAGAAAAGGGTCATTGGTGGGAGAGAGATGTGCTTTTGAAGGATTTATTTTGTCCCTGTCCCCACCCCTTCCTGGCCACCAATGAGGTGAATCTCTCCACCACATTCCTGCTGCTATGATGTCCCATCTCACCATAGGCTCAAAGCAATGGAGCCAGCCAATTATGGACTGAAGCCTTTGAAACTCTAAGCCAAAATAAACCTTTCCTCTTCTAATTTGATTTTTTCTCAGGTATTTTGTCATGGTAATGAAAACCTGACTAACAAGAGAGAGAAGAAAGGAAGGAAGAGGGGAAGGGAGGAAATAAAGAGAAAAGGCGGGTGGGCAAAGGAGAAAGGAGGATAAAGGAAGTTGATCATCCTGTAATTTCCTCACTCAGATATGTTTGCTATAAATATTTTGTTAAGTGTACTCACACACATTCTTAAAAAACATATATATGTGTTGCATATTGTAAGCATAATATTAAATGGGGTTATACTGCTAGTAGACCATTTTAAGCTGAAAGATGTTATAGATTAAGGGTCTGTCTGTGAGAAGCCCTTTTGAAGGGATAAGAAGAGAAATGAAAAAGCACTTAGTAAACTCCTGTTCTTGCTAGGCTGCATCACTCATGTCCCTTCATTTAACCCACACAACAATCCAGAAAGAAGTTTAGAGGTGAGGCAATGGAATCTTAGAAAAATTAAGTGTCTTGGTTGATTCGTAGCCAGTCAGTGGTACCATCAAGGCATAAACCAGGTGACAAAATATGACTACTGACATCTCTTTCAAGCTAAAGTATATATATATATATATATATATATATATATATATATATATATATATATACATACATACATATATGCAAAAGCTTCATAAATCTCAGGTAAACGTGAAAGATAGAAAGCATGTGAATTATGTGCTGTCCCTCGTTTTTGCTGGCCAAACCCCAGCCATACTTAACTAAATTTGGAAGAAAACAGCAATATAATCTGAAGCTCACTTAGTAATGTTTCTTTAAAATAAACTAACCAGACCAACTGTAGGAACTTGGAACAACATTTCCACATTCCTGAAAATATCAAAGTTCCTAAGCTCAAGACTGGATTTGCAGTGATGGGCTCCCCAGCAACAAAATGCCTGAGATTAGAAATGTCAGCACAGAAGTAAAGGGAAAATTGGCCATGTAGCCGAGAATCACATTCCTTCTGTACGTTTTACTTGAAGCTGCAATGGACCCCAAAGACAGTAGAAGGGCCTGATTCCAATCTGGCTGGGAAGATGTGCCAATTGGTATCAGTCTGTCAAATCTGTCTTATATAAGCCTGGAGAGAGGCCACGTGAGAAGGAGGCACTGCCTGTGCCTCTGTGCATCTGGGGGGTCACCTCTAGGAACATCTGCCGCTGATGTTCCACAATAGGCATGATGGGGATGAGATGAACGGCAGGGCCTGGCACTGGTTTGCTTTGCTATGAGGCCAATTTGCATTGTAGATGTCTCACTCTCCCTGGGGCCCAAGTAACACGTGGCCTTTACAGTCCAATTTGGCTCTGCTGTGTTCAATTCGGAACAAGAGTTGCACTTGGTTTAATGCCTCAACACAAGGCAATTGATGCATGCAAGCACCTGTAAGTGTAGGGGTGGATGCTGTGCCAGGAATGTGGGAAGACAAGCTCCATGCAGCCTGCAGCCCTGGGAGGACAGGGCTGTCACACACAGCAGGGCAGCTATGCCAGTCAGTGTGGGCTCTTGGGGCACATCTAGAAATGCATAACATTCACTCTGCTTAGAAAATGTCCTTCAGCAAAGTTATGCTGATGATCTGATTCTTACTATAAAGCAATGCCGAGTGAAATTCCAATAGGAAGACCAATATGAAAACACTATTTCAATGTGTAGGTTGTAAAACTTTTCTATACTATGGCATGTAAACAATCTATAATACCTGGGTTCTTTAAGACCAGAGAAAAATACTGTATTAGCCATTCTCTGCTGCTCTAACAAAATAGCTAAGGCTATGTACTTTATAAATAAAGGAGGTTTATTTAACTCAAATTTTGGTTTGGGAGGCTTCAAATATAAGATTGCATGGTCCCATTATTCATCCTCTGGTGAGATACCATCTGGCTGTTTTACAAGATGTTATAGAATGCAGAAGGGAAATGGCCAAGCTCATGGCATGGCCTTGCTTTCTAACAATCCATGCTTGAGAGAACTCACTCTGTGAGACTTGTATTAATTCCTTCCAAGGGCAGCACCCCCAGTGACCTAACCACTTTCCTCTAGGCCCTATTTCTTAAAGGTTCTACCATCCCTCAGCATCATCACTTGGGAAATCAAACTTCCAAAACATGAATCTTCAGGGGACCCAAGAAACATAGAAACAAACATAGCAGATACATAGTAACTTCCTTATTTGCAAAAAGGGACATTGTTACATCTCTTCTCCTCACTCTGAAAATAAATAAGATTGTACCTACTGTTAGGACATCTCTGTGGCACAGTCTAATGTGGACATCACAGACAAACAGTTTGACATTAAGGATGCCTCAGCTTATGGGACCTACTGATTCTCTTCTTAGGGACACTTCTTTCCCATACAAAGGACACATCCTTAGTGGCAGTCATTGTGCCTCATATTGAAGATAGGGTAAATAAAATAAAACAAAAACAAAAGCTATTCCCAATGAGCTTCCCTCAAGTAGGAAGCAAGCAGAGGTACACAAATCACACACACACACACACACACACACACACACACACATACACATTTTATATAGAGAGACAGACACACAGAGAGGTACACACACAGAGAGATATGCATTCCATTAAAATCTCAGAAGAGAAAAGGATAGTTAGGATACTCTGAGGGCTAAAAGAAGTATTCTTTAAAGAGATGCCATATGAACTATTTTCTGAGGAATGAGAGATTATTGGAGGAAAAAAAAAAGAATGGAAAGCTATTATAGGCAAAATTAACAAGAGAAAAGACACAGAAGTGTGTGACAGGAAATGAATAGGAGAAACTACAGTTTTTATCTTCATGGAGTGTTGAATACCAATAGGAAGTGGTGGGAAATGGGGCTGAGAGGTAGGAGTAGAGATCAGGTTGGTTGCAGAAAGCCTTACATGCTTGTCAGCAGCAGAGATGTTAAACATTCAAGGGGTATGGTAACAATTTGTATTTTACATAAGGCTACCTATCATTGTGGGGAGGATTTAGGATGAAGGTTGGGGTTAGGCAAACAGGAAGGGAGGCAAGACAGGGAGGGAGGGAGATTAGATCATAAATCTTTACAATAGTTAAGGAAAGAGATAGTGAGAAATGCAATCATGTCCTTGGTGATAGAAACATATATAGGCTGAGAAGGGGACAATATCAAATTGGAAGAAATGAGAAGATCTTACTTAGGTTTCTGGCCTATGTGATGTGGACATTTTACGTCATGGCCCTACACATGCAAACACATGCCTAGTGTTGAGCTCTTCAGTTTATCCAAAGCCCTTAATTTAGCATGGTGACACTAAAGAAGGGACATTCATTGACTGAACAGATATTTACTGAATCCTAGCTCCATGACTTGTCCTTGCACAGCTTTTACCAGTGGAGACACAGTGGACATTGGTACAGTATAGAGCAGCAGAAGGTCACTGGCACCAAGGAATCAAGTTGTTAAGTCCACACAGATGGGAAAAGTGATGTCACAGGTGAACACCACTGAGGACTGGCTGCTGCTCAGCTGTCTCCCATCACTGTGAGTTTTCTTTTGTCTAAATGAACAGCGTCTTTGTGGTGGAACACAACTGGCAAGATCAATATTAAAATAAAGGGTGGGGAGGGCAAGAGAGAAAGAAAATAGCAACTCAAGTCCATAGAGGTAGGAAAGATTGATCAATGGCCTCAGGAACAATCCATACTAATTATGGTGATAAAAAGCTGTCAGTCAATACCCTGGATATTAAATTTAGTGGATTGGAGACAACAGGTCTGCTTTCATTTCCCAGGCCATTTTATTTATTGAAACACTCAGATACAAATGAGCATTCAGCGCTAAGATTACATTATTGTTTCACCTGCTTTGAACTGCAAATGCTTTGATAACTGGATTGAAAAAGCTGTCAAACCCCCCTCTGTAGTTTCTAAGCAGAAGTTTTCCTTCAACATCTGATGAAATTCCATTTTGTAAAATCTGACAGTGATACTCGTCATTAACTATCAGCTGATAGCTCACCTCCGGTATCTAAACACAGCTCAGTGTCTGTATATGTATGTAAGGGGGAGGTAGGGGGTTGGTAGTGAATATTCAAAGATAAAAATGAGGAGATTCTCTCAACAATTCCAAAACAGTGGCAAGACAGCAGCTTGCAGAAGCAAGTTGGGCCTCTGTGAAAGCAGCCGTTCAAATCAGTTTGTGGCCACATGCCTTGGGTAGAAGGAAATGAGGTAATGGATTTATAAGAAGTTAATAGAGATGGCTCACTTCCCCTACTACTCCTGATTCTAGATCTTGGAATTCAATAGTCCCAGAAGCACATGTTAGTAAGCAAATTCAAAAGGATGCTTGCATAGTTCAAACTGAATCTGCAAGACATTTTGGGCCTATGGATTCCCTAGTGAGATTATTTGCCTGCCAGGGCATGATCATTGTAGGTATTGGCTAGAAGTCTTCCCAATCAATTTCCATTCTGATAACAATGCCAAGTGTATATTTGTTTATTTATTATTTTCAATACTCGGGATTGAGCCCAGGGCCTTACAATGCTAGGCAAGTGCTCCTCAGCCTATCAAGTGCATATTTTCAGCAGTACTGCTGAGAACTAAATAAACACACTTTAGGTCTATAGACTAGATCAAAGAGTGACAGGGCTGAGCAAATAGGTATGGTCATCAACCAATTGGATTTCATTGAAAAACTCCTTTCAATACACTAAAAATATGCAAATTTAGGCAGGGAAATTAAGGAATTTTAGTGTTCTGTTTTCCTTAAAAAAATTGTAATTTTTGTCACCATCAGAATGTCTATTGTGTTTGGCATTTTAGTCCAGTGCCTTAGGAGTACCTCAAGTGGAACTGGGCAACAATAGAACTGGCTGGTGCAATTAGGGTGAAGGTTTTAAAAAGAGGGGTAGGGATGAGGTGCAGCCAGCGACTTTTAAGATTTTAAGGAGACACGGCAGGACCAGGTGGCATGGTGCCCCCTACTGCCTTGGTATGGGTATGCGGAGCCTCATACAACACACCAGTATGCTTTCCCACACTCTTTTGGTATGTGAAAGCACCTGACCATCTTCAAAAAGCATAAAGGGTATTGTACCAGTGCTCAGCCATGTTATCCTGAAAGTAGAAAGTTCCCCCAAATTTCTGGTTCTAAGGCCTGGTAGGGGTTAGTAGGTGTCAGGGAAGAAAACTCCTAAGAAGCCATGGGTTTTAGGATATCTGCTCATATTATACATAGAGAGAGTCACTTCATCTCTTTGTCCCTCAGCCCTAAACTTAAAATTTTAGGAATTAGATGAGGTCATTGTGCTCCTGTCTTTATGTTCTGTAGTGGGTCATAAAATCAACTGAATGAATTTAAACTAGCAATTTTTGTTTTAATGAAAAAAGAGAGATTAGCAAATATGAGCAAATTTTGAACACCAGAAGAAGTTGTATTTGATGAAATAAAATGTATTTGAACACCACTGAATTAGAAGACCTCTAAGTTCCCTTCCAATGGAACAATGTATGATTTTATTATTTTAAATCTCAGCAGGCAGCCACCAATCTGCCTCTAGCCAACTCCTGGCAGCTCAACAGAGTTCCTATGCTCTGTTCTTTGGTCAGCAGAGTCCTTTCCCCTTTATCTTTCATTTACAATTTGATTTTACTGTGTTGCTACACTTTCAGCTTCGATAACACTGAGTTAATTAAGACATGATCTCTAAGAGGCAGGTGGTTACAAGGAGATAAGCAGTAGCTTCTTCGGGCAGTAAACAGCTGGTGCTCCTGACCATCTTCTGGGGATTTGTTGCATTTATAAAGAAGACAAAACTATCATTCCAGATTAAACATGAACCTAATGTTCACGTGAATATTAACAAGTTCCTCGGACACTAGTCTGGCTATTCTCAGAACAATCCAGCTTTCAGGAGAGCCATGTAGGGGTTGCACATGTTGTTTACTGCACAACAGTACCTGGGCAAACAGACATGGGGAACTGAAATCTAAGTACCCTTTACATGCTGAGTTCTGAGCCTCAGATTGGGGATGCATTCCCTAATGGAATTTGCACAAAGATGCTGTAGGTTCACTAAGCTTTGCATTTGCAGGGCCATGTTTGTCCACAGGAAACGAGTTTTCCACTTCTTAAAGTGATCCCTCTGAGCTAGCAGCTAGATCTGCCTGGAATTGAAATCGAAGATTGAAAAGTCAAAACCAAAGCAAAGGCATTAGATTCAGGGCAGGGCCACCATCTGGTAGCAACTGAAATGTGTGCTCTGGAACACAGATCTTGGTAATTCTAGCATCTGGGTATTAGCAACAGTATCCCACGAAGGCTTTTCTAAAACTTTAGTTCATAAGGCACAAAGGTGGCCTCTTTACAAGAAAAGCAGGCACTGGAAGTTTCAGAACTGATGAATGAATGGTGATAGCTGTAATGCCAAAGACTTTCCACACAAAAGATTTTTTGTAAGAGTCATAAAAATAATGGACCATCTTTTTACATTGAAGACATTATTAAATTTACTGTTAAAGAATTGCAATTTGGGGTAGGAAAAGCTAATTGTATAGAGTATGGCATATTTTCTCATGCACAGCATTACAATGTTATGGCTTTGGTTTGTATGTAGCAGGATTATTGTTTTTGATTTTTGGTAAACTACTGATATATCTACTGAGGTTTTCACAATTACTAAGTTTAAATCAATCAATACTTCATAATTAAAAAATATCCTACCTGTTGTGACTTTCCAAAACATGACACCTTTACAGTGGGATCAATAGATATTAATACTAACAAATATTACAATAAAACATTTGCAAAGCCTCCTAATGTTCATTAATTGGACAGAAGAAGAACAATAGAGGAGAATTTTTAGTTTATCATCAAGTCTGTGTTGCAGTATAGTCTGGCTAAATTGCAAAATGGGCTTAGCAGATAAGTTCATTTCTATATAACGATATGTATACTAACTGCCCATTCGGAGGAACTCAACAAACATCATCCCTTCTCCCTCTGGATTCTTTATGAAAGAAGGTTCTCATCTACTATCCAAGTGGAACATACTGAAAATTTTAAAGAGAAAACCTTGTGCATTATGCACTCATTTGTTCTTCTCTCAGGTACTTATAAAGTTTCTACTACCTTCCAGACACTATGTTCATGACATTCACAAATAGAAAGCCTTCCCAGACCAGCTTGATGGGGATGCTCTGCAAGTGTCATTCACTCACTGTGATGTCTCAATTGTTCTGTCAAGACAATAAGAATGACAAGGCTGGTATCACACAAGAAGCTCATGCAGTCCCCCCCACCCCAGCACTAGAAAGACAAAAGTCATTTCTTTCAGATCCTGACTCAAGATGGATCAAGTGACATTTCCTGATGATCCATAGCTATCATTTATGTCATCCATGGGCATCCTGGCAGCAAATGCAACATGGTGGGTATTTTTCCAGCTGCCTGGTTGATGTGAGGCCAACAACAAGGGAGGCTGACTCAGGATCAGGGACTTCCAAGGACTCCAGTGCCACTCAGCCAGGTCAATCTACAAGAGATCAGGCTTCAAAACTATCTGTCCCCAGGAGGAGAGACCATTAGAAATGATGCAATCAGCATTCACATAGCAGTGACCTCTCCAGAGGATTAAGCTGTTTCTAAACATCCAAATGCCTTAAGCAACCCCTCTACCACCAATGTAAAGAATCCAATAAATGGTGATATCATCGGCTTTGCAGATCAACCTGGAGATGAAGTCCAAAATGAATGCTGGCACTGCACATCTCCTGAAACAAGTTTACTGACCTTGGTTGTGTGACCCATGGTCACTTAAGGGAAGCTACAATTTTGTTAAGCATACCATGAGCCAGATAGTAACATGCCTAAGATCTCATGACTGATAGGAGGCAGGGCCTGACTTTCAGTACTTCAAATTCAGTCCTTTCCACTTATGCCAGTTGCAGTTTAATTTCAGTGGTTTGTAATGTGTTTACTCAGCAATGGAGGGATTGAATCATTAAAGAACTACACTAAACATTGAGATGAGATGGACAGGCACATTCAAGGCCACATGGAAGCATCAAAAAATTATGCTCTAGAATCTGAAGATTGTGTGCTTTGTGGAGCCTGCAGATCTCCTTTCCAGTGCCTGCTCCTCTTAGACCCTCTTTGTCACCTTGTTGCTCTCATGGAAGCTGGGCTTTCCCCAAACTGCATGATGATTTATGGCTTGGTAAATATCAGCTCCTCTCCCGGCAGGCCCTAGCACAAGGCAGACTGGAAGATGAAGAGTGAGTAGACAGTGGGGAAAGAAATCAGTGCTTCTGCTGGTCTCCCGGAGCCTGATTGCTCCTTGATGGGTCAGTAATTAATTGCTCCAGAGTGGTGGGTCTGAGACTGCAGAATTGTGCCTTGTGAATAGGCCCTGGAGGGTGGGGGGAGTTACATTGCTTGTAAGGTCATTAAGAGAATATTATAAGTAATACTCCATGACTCTCTCATTAAATACTAAGTGAGTCATTCAATCTTGGGGTTCTATTTCTATTCCCCTTTCTAAATGCAACTTTAATGATTTAAAATCCCTTCAACCCAATTACAGCCCTGTATTCTGATTAGGAACTCTTGCCCATTGTGAGCAGGAACCATTATCCGGCAGCCTATAGCAAAATTAGCACCTAGAGAGGTTGCACTAGGAAATAAATCTTTCTTTGACATTTTAAGACCGATTCCCGACCAATTACAACATACTCTGTAACTCTGGTAATGTGTAACTGAGTTGCTTCTTGCAATCAAAGGTCGCTGGTCACAAAGATAGGGGAAAGTCATTTACAGGAAAATCTATAAGCCAAAAATATAAGGGGGCACATCACTGGCAGTGGTATGGGCAGAGAGAGAGAGAGTAGCCTGTCATTCAGGCTTGACTCACTTGGTCAAAGGGGAGCTGTGGCAGATTAAGGGGGTTGACAAGGCATGGACAGGGCTTAGGTAGTAACACTCCACTTCCTTTTGCTGTAAAGTAAATGCTGCTGGGTAGTGATAAATTCTGTGATGAATAAACTCAAAAATTTCAGTGGCTAACATCCAACAAAGGTTTTTGGCTCAGGTGTAATTTGCCACAGGTGCTCCTGGTCAGTAGACAAGGCGAAGGCAAGAATAGGCTCTGTTTGGGGAAATCTTTTAGCATCCTAGGCTCCTAGGATACAAATGATGAAAATGGATGAACCTAAGATTGCCGTGAGTGCTGACATGCAGCCAGTGGAAAGTCTGAGAGTGGCACAAATCACCGCATGGGTGGGAATAAATCACTTGGCCATACTTAGCCCCAGAAGGTTGGGGAAAAAAAAAATGTTCTTAGCTTTTCAGAAAGGAGAGCATACTGCTGAAGAGGGAACATGGATTGAAATGGACAAGTCATGGATGCCCTCTTTGGTTCTTGCCGTGTGTATTCTCTACTCAACTGCCAATCACAATGAATTCCTTTTCAGCTCAGGGGTTTCAAGTCTGTGTGTTTCTATGCCTTTTTTGGTTGAGATGCCACTTAGATCTTGGTGTTCTTAAAGATGACAGCCAAAAATGAACCTTAGCAGGTGGCCAATCAGTCCCTCCAGAGCCACAGGGGAGACAGAGGATGGGAGAATTTCTTTGGAAAGATTCCTAGGAACCTATCTTAGTGGCCTAAGATGCTAACACTCTGCTTGACAATTCTGAGAAAGACCCTGGGCTCAATTTTCTTCCAACCCTCTGCCGACTAAGTAAATAGGGGAAAAGATACAATTATACATCATTGGTGAGACTGCAAATTAGTACAACCATTTTGAAAAGCCTTATAGAGATTACTCAAAGATGAGAAATAGAACCACCATATGATCCAGCTATCCCATTCCCTGGCATTTAACTACAACTAAAATCAGCATTCTCTAGTGGCATAGGCCCATCAATGTTTACAGCAGCACAAGTCACAATAACCCAGTTATGTTAAGTTATAGAACCAGCCCAGGTGCCCCTCAAAAGATGAATGAATTAATAAATGTGGTATATACACAATGGAGTTTTACTCAGCCATAAAAGAGAATGAAATTATGGAATTTGCATGCAAATGGTCAGAACTGGAAAACATCATGCTAACTAAAATAAGCCAGACTCAGAAAGTCAAGGGTTGAATATTTTCTCTCATATGTGGAAGCTAGACCAAAATAAGGGGAAAAAAAAGGTCTGGGGATAATTTCAAGAAAATAGAAGAGAGATGAGTGGAGTAGAGGAAGGGGATAGAGGGTGAGCGAGGAGGGATGGTAAAAGGAAGGAACTATAAAATGAAATTATGCTATGTTGTAACGTGAATATACCACAGTGAACTTGACTGTTACATATATCTATAAAGCATTATATCTATAAAGAATGCATATCTATTTAAAAAAAAGAACAACAAATAAATAGGTGGAAGATCAGTAGAGCAGAGGAAGAAGAATGGGGGAGGGAGGGATAGAGGAAGTACTGGGGACTGAAATGGAGTAAATTATATTCCATGCACATATGATTATGTCAAAATGAACCCCACTATTACATATAACTACAGTGCACCAATAAAACATCATTTTAAGAAAGGATCAGAAAGGCAGATATCAGATGAAGAGCTCCAGGGCTCTCGGGACTGTGGGTAGCTATCTCCACCACACCCCTCTGAAAACCCCACACACAAGACATCCACAGCAATCCCCTGTTGATGAAAAGAGGGGAGCATCGAAGCCCCAACTTCGTTTTTGAGTTATATATTTTTCTCTGACACTCCTCTGGCTCACATACTGAATGTCTCCATCTCAGCCTTCCCTCTCCCTGCTATTAATCTGATGGAGCTGTCATTACAAAGACTCCCTAATTGCTAAAAGCTGATAGTTGTCTCCTTGTTGAGCCCGATTGTAACAAATGCTGTGAATAAACATCACAATTTCCCCTGACCCAGCAGTGTGCTAAAGAATAAAGTGAGGGCATTGTGTGTGAGTGCACACACACACACTGACACACACACAGTCTTCTTAAGCATATGGGGGCTGTCTCATCGCTCTAACCTCCTTGACTTTTTTGTTCTCTCTCTCTGGTAGTTTCCATGGGAACCACAAAAATAATAATAATCATCATAATAAAAGAGGAGGAAAAGCCTGCTGCTCTTCTGCTGAAAGGGGCTTCTATTTACTAACACCTGGAGTCCAGTGTCCTCCATGGACTGCTGAATTCTAACCAAATAATTCAGCTCTTCCTAACCCAGCTTCATCCTTCAGAGATATGCCACTCAATGTCACTATTTGGGCCTTCCTAAGGAGAGGGACTAGGGTTTCTAAGCATTCAGACTACAAGGAAAAATGAGATAAAGAGATATCTGAGAAATCAAGGATAGGAAGCCCTGGCCTCCTGAGAACAGTGAGTGTTCCCTGTGGGATATCAGAAGGTCAGTCATGGTGATGCGTGACTTTAGTCTACAGGGAAGAGGACAAGATGTGGAACCAGAGATACAGCTTTATAACTTCTTCTTCTATTTTTCTACTCATCCAGCCAGCTAAAAAATATTTGGGTAGAATCTGCCACATTTTTGACAATCTTCCATAATCCAGGAGCAGTGCTAGTTAATGGTAGAATATAATTGTGAAATGGTCACTGCTACAGCCCTCATGCCACATGCCTTCTATTATTGATACAGACAAGCAATATTTGGTACAGTCAGTGCCCAGCACAAGGCTTTATACAAAAGAGACATTCAATACATATTTGATCACTGAAAGAAGCAGCTATGGCTTCAACAATCTCAGGCTACAATGCTGTATCTAAACAAAGGTTTGTAAGAGTCTGTGCATTAAAGAAAAGTACTCTGGAG
This sequence comes from Marmota flaviventris, assembly GCF_047511675.1. Classification (NCBI taxonomy): domain Eukaryota; kingdom Metazoa; phylum Chordata; class Mammalia; order Rodentia; family Sciuridae; genus Marmota; species Marmota flaviventris. The sequence continues at coordinate 116,433,312 of NC_092506.1, read as the reverse complement.
TAGTTGATGCCCATGATGCAGCATAAAGACAGGTATGAGATATCCGGATGAAATGTGCTTTAGATGAAGGAAGCAGGAGAAAAGTGCTGGATCCAGTATCTGTTGATGAACTGATGGATGGATAGAAAAAATGGAAGAATAGGTCAGCAAACCAATTCTAAATCTTGTTCCTCATCCATCATACTCTTATTTGCTCTGAATCAGTGTTGCTAGCAGAAGGACCAGCATTTGCAAATGTCTAGAAGTAGGAGAAACATCGAAAAAAGAGGGAATCAGTTCAGCATGGCCAGAATGTGGATCGTGAGCAATATGTGGGGAGGGAGAAGGCAGATAGAGTAGAGGGGAGAAATAAAATGCATAAGAATATTAGGGGATGGATGGGTTAAGACCCTCTAAGCCAAGTTAAGAAAGTGAGGCTTTATCCCAAAATTAAAAAAAAAAAAATGATGAAAAACTCTAAAAGTGAAAGGGTGGAATCATATTTCCATTTCAAAGGCTCTCTCTAGCTGCTGCACGGAGAATGAATTGGATCGGGGCCACCCTGAGGTGAGAGGCCAGTTGAAGGCTGCTATAATAATCCCAATGAGAGATCAAGGCAGTTTGAATTATCAAAAAGTTTGTGGGGATGAAGAGAAATGCACAGTTTAGATATTTGGGAAGTAGAGATGGAGGAGTTGTGGTGATATCAAGGTTATGGATTCATAATCTACTTCCAAAATAAGTGAATTGAGGAAAGAAAAACACAGGTTCAGGTTAGACATTATGAGTCTAAAGTGTCTCTGTGTCTCTACATGGACATGGACAATAGCTGAGGGTCAAGGGGTAAACCAAGCTAGAGTCATTGATTAAGTAACATCTGGAAGATAAGTGACACTAGAACCCAGAAAAGCAATGGACTCAACAAGGTACCCCCAAGAACACCAACATTTCTATGACTGTCAGAGGAGGTAAACCCAAAGAACACTAAGAGAACAGCCAGAAAGGCCCATGAGATCAATGCACTCCGGTTTCCAGAAGCAAGGGAGAGATGCTGATTGACTTGAGTAAGTTAGGTGAGCCACCTGCAAAATTTGTTTTGCAAAGGGCAACAGATCTGATGGTCAGTTTGGTTATCTCACTGAAACTGTTTTCAGTGGAGTGCCAGGACAGAAGCCAGGCACCCTGAGACAGGAGAAAATGTGAGCTGAACAACAGAGACACCAAGCATAAACAATGGGTGAAGACAGAGAAAAGAGAGAAGTTGAACAGGAAATTAGGAAACTTAAATATAAAGTGAATTTGCTGAAGAGAAATTGTAGAAAGTATGATTAAAGGAATTTGAAAGAGAATTCAAATTACAAAACAGACTTGACATTAAAATGTGAATGAGCCCTGTCTGTGGCATCACTCAATGATCCAGCCTTGGGTGGGAGAGCAAGAGCATTTCCATTACAGGAAGAGAGAAGTCAAAATAAAGTACTTGCAGGAGGTCATGAGAGATGTTGTGTGATTGTGTGTGCACATTTTTCTTCATTCATCAATTTATTCAATTATCTACTTTCTAAAACATACTTATTGAATATCTACTAAAATGTATGCTTCCTGGGAATATGAGACATACTGTGTGATGTCATGAAACTCAAAGATAATAGTAAAGTTAAACAAGTAATAAAACCATAAAACATCTGGTATGTGCTCTAACTGGGAAGTATAGAAAACTACAAAAAGATATGGTTATCAGCAAGAGCCTCCTTGAGAAAATGGTGTTCAAGCTGAAACATAAGAGGAGTGTGACAAAAGAAGAGAGGCCAATTTAAAGAACAAGTGATCCTCTGGAGTAAAAAAGAAAAGCAGGATTAAAAAGGTTAAGTAGAATGGAGAAAATTGTACTGGTAATTTTGGACAATGGAAGAGAGAATGAAAATGGAAATCAAATTTTCAGGGTTTTTTTCAGGTTTTTTTTTTTTTGTGTGTGTGGGCATTTGGGGGTCTACATGATGTTGAAGATCACATATTCATGGTAGCACCACTGCAAAGACATTTGTGATTATCTTCAGTAGTACCCAATATAAAACTCTAATGATGTGAATTTTTCTGGAGTGAGTTTTTCCAGAAGAGTATGAGACAATGATGGTGAGGAAGTTGAAGACATTTTCAATGGCAAGTGAAACCATAGATTTCTATGTCTAGGCTGGATGGGGAAGGATGTGAAGAGGGAGGAATCTGAAGGACTGGGGGACAGGGCAGTGTTAGAAGTGCCTTATGTTCCAGTGGGGTTATAGAATAGAAATAGCTGAATGAACAAGCTCGGAAAGACAGGAGGTTGTGGTCACATCATTAAATATCTCATTTTGTAACTGAGAGCTGGAGATACTGGGCATGATCACAAAGTTCACTCAGTAGACATGGGATGAAACACTAAAATGGAAGTTCACTAGCCATGGGAAGATAAATGTGTTTAACACACACTGAAGACCCCAGAAATTGTAAATATGATAGATGCTTCTTATTTTGTGTTTGTCAACCGTTGAACTATCTCAGACATTATTTTGAAGACCATTTTAGATACTATTTCAGACAAATATTAATAGATCTAAAGAGCTACCCTGAGTTTCAAAGAGGGTAGTAGCAATCCTATGCAGGAGTAAAAGAAGGTCTTAATAAAAACATGCCAATGTACATCACTGCTGGGGCCAGGAGTGATGTTCTCTGTGTGTGTGTGTGTGTGTGTGTGTGTTTGGTTGTCATTCCCCAATATCACTTTCTCCTGCACCAATATAAATCATCCTCAGCTTTAAAACCTGGTCTCTTCCTGAATATGCTGCTGACAGTGAGGTCCTCCCCATTTCAGTGATTACAGCATGTACAGCCTATGCCAAACTGTTTTGCATTTGCTTATATATTCTTTTAATTCTTAAATTACTTCCTTTACATAAATCTTCATGTTTCGATCACATTAAGTAGTTCTTTGTTCTTGATAGAAGATGGGAACTTTGCCTTAAACCCTCACATTTTTTTCCCTATATCTGCAACTGGGTTTGGTACATATCAGGAGTATAGGTGCTGCTGCGTAATCAATTGTCTTTATTCCCACTTGCCATAAACTACCCAACTATTAGATCTCCATGTGTCTACTTAGAAAAACATCATATGAAACAAGTAGATTTCACAGTTCTCTTAAATGAAAATCCAAACTATTGACTGTTAGCAAGAGAAGAAATTTCCATGGAGATGTTTTTGAAAAGCTCTCAGGTTAAGCAAAACCTGCAGAGACTTCCCAGCTCACAGACAGAATAGGTCACTGAAGCTTTACAGGCTTTACTGAGCTCATGGGAATACCAAAATGAAGTGCAGGTAAGAGGTAAGTGGACAGATGGCTCGAATCACTGGTAGGGCTGAGACTCACCCCTGGGGCCAGACATTTTAGCACAGTGTCCAGCAGTGGGTAAAGTTGCCCATTGGCCTGAAGGAGCAAAGCTGTCTACCTTTGGATGCTGGGATTTCATGCAAATGTTCAAACCCAATGATGATCTTTTTGGCATGGGGTTTTGGTACCAAGATAAGCCCTGTCTGCTCTTTGAAAAGCAGTCCAGCTGAGTGGGCCATGTGGGCACAGCTGGTGGATACCTTCTACAGCGACAGCACATTTAGTCACTTGGCAAATTAAAATATGTCCTACGCAGACTGGAAGCTCACTCTCAGTCGCTTCCCCAATGGGAGGGCCAAGGGCCATTGGTTATTTTTCAGTGTTCTTTCATGATAAAGCTTACTGGAGCTTCATAATGACTCTTCAGGAGGAGGCTCTCAAGGCTTAGAATTTCGGAGCTAAGATTTTAGATAATATATGAACAGGAATGTCTGAAATTTTCCAATTTGACCAAACCTCCACTTAACATCAAAATGTTCTGTACAATGTTCATTTTCCCCATTAAATCCATATTCATTTTTATTAACTTAATAAGGCATATTAGTGCTATTTGTAAAATTTTTTAAAAAATCAACTGTAAAAGTATAGGAGATGAGGGCTAGGCTGTGGCTCAGTGGCAGAGCGCTTACCTCACATGAGTAGGGCACTGGGTTTGATCCTCAGCACCACATAAATAAATAAAATGAAGGTATTGTGTTCTGTAACCAAAAAAAAAAAAAGTATAGGAAATGAAACACTGTCTTAAAAATAATTCATATTAAAAATGCGTTAGTTTACATTAACTCTAGGTTTATGAAAAAGTATAATGTGGCTTCCCCAAAGCTAGTGGATTATAAAACCATTCTATAGGGACATAAAGAACAAAACAGAAAACAGCATGGCCTCACTGTTCTATATACTAATCAGATTTCATCTAGAACAATCTATCTAGAAAATTATGTTTAGCTCTGGTGTGTCAGGAAAATGAAAGAGAGGTAGGACAAGGGTCAGGAAACAGGGCCACATCCGGAAATTGTTATTAACTTTGGAAAAGAGGAGGCATAACATAATTATCTTCAATTATGTAAAAAGTCTGTCATATGGAAGAGCAGTTAGGCAAATCCTGTTTTAGGATTAATGGATGGAATGAACAAGATATCAGATTCTGGTATGAAAATAGTCAGAAACTACTTTTTAAATTAGAGTATATTGTTATGTACTGTAATATTATAGATATAATATATAATAGAGAGTATGGTGACTTCTCCCAACAATGGAACCATGATAGCATCATCAGCATCATTAGCAACAATACCAGAGGCAACATCAAACAGAAACACAATCTTGGGAGGATTCAAGAACTTTGCTGATTTAGTAGAGTTGATGCTGGGACTCAAACCCAGGTCCACTGATTCTATATCCAAATCTCATATCCACTAAATGTTATGAGCTCAAAGCATGCCTCATAATATTCTGATGAGGATTAAGAGAGATAATGTGTATAAAGAAATTGGGATAAAAGCTGGCAATAGAGGTAGTCTCCATGAATGCTATTATTACAATATGTCATGGATATCACTGGGCAGAAGGAAGAGCTACAAACATGGCATCTAAAACCAGAGGTTTTCTGGTTCTTTAACAGAAGCTTGTGCCCTCTGAGTCACATTGCCTTTCCTCTCTAGATCCTAATTCCAAGCATTGCTCCCTATACTGGCTCCACTCCTTGCTGCTGGTGGTCCTACTATCATGCAAGTGTCAAGTGGACCTCTCTGCAAGGTCCAGTTAGATACCCTTGAGTTTCTGTGTTTAATCTTTAAGTTGGACTTTTCTTTATTCAAATCCCATTCAGAATTGGCACAATTCCATTTGCTGATTCAAAAAGGGGAAAGAGGTTTTGAAAAGGCTTATAACAAAGGCTCATAAGCCTTACAGATCAAACAGCTCTTAAAGAACAACATTTTGATGAGTTAAGTGTAAAAGAACCAGAAACATACGGATTAAATTCCCCTTGAAATTTGAATGCATTTAAAAATTAAAGGGAAAAGCACTTGGCAGAATGCATTGGGGTCCTTTGCTGAATCTAAAACATTTAGAAAAACGACTCAAGACAGCATGCCCAAATGAAGCCAGTTCCTATCTGGCTTACATTAAGTGCTGTTTTTTTTTTTTGTTTTGTTTTTGGTTTTTTTTTTCCCCTATGTCTCTTAGGAGACTATTTCAGATTCCCCTGTTCCTCTCCGTTTCTTCTCCCTTAATGGCTAATTGCTAATTAGTAGAATATTTGTGTGATGGAAGAAGCAGTTCATTTTCTGAAATGGCCAGAGCCTACTGTTTAGGTCACCCCGTGGCACTCACCCAGATACCCTGTCGTAAGTGTGTTGCAGCATTGGCCAGAGAAGCTCCACAGGAGGCTAAGCCCTACTCTTGGTGACATGCTAACCTCTGTGCCATCAATTTGCTGAGGGATGAAACTCACACCAGCAAGAACGTGAGTTTCCAGTGTACTGAGCCAGCTTCACCAGACAATGAAGCCGCATTTGGAATTCTTAGGAAACTAAGCCTAGGTAGTCAGGCTATATACAGAAACTGAACTAGGTTTCTGAGAGAAAAGATACTGGTTTACTTAATATCCCTGGCCTGTCTAAGGGGCTTAGGGTTCCGGTCTTTAAAGTAGATAAGAAGCAAGTAATGTAAGCAAATATGAATTCTTCCATTTATATTATTTTTAGATTATTTTTAATGCAACCTTTTTATACTTCTACTTTTTTGTGAAGGTTAAACCATTTTGCCTCTACATATTAATAAAATGGTACTAACAAATATCAATGAATGTTGTCAATGAATTCCATGGATATTATGGGTGATAGTCAAGAGGTGTTTTGGGTGGCGGTGGTTTGTGTTATTTTACAGGATTTGTTTTTCCATAGGTAGATGTAAGCAGTCAAAATAAATTCAGAGATTTGTATGTTTGATGCCCACAGCACTGGCTTCAGATCAGGCAGATGTGGGCTTGAATTCTGTTTCTGTCACTCATCAGCCATATGGCCTAAAGGAAGGTAGTTAGTATCTCCCACTCTCCATCTCCTCCTCTGTAAAATGAGAATTTTACTACCTTTGAAGGTTGTGGCAGGGAATAGTGGGCTTTAGGAAAAAGTCGAATTTGATGGCTCTAGCATAGTTCCTGGCTTATGGGAAAGGATCTGAAAGGGAAAGCTGCTATAACCTTTCTTTCTTACTGTTTCCATTCTGTGGGCATGGATTTTTCAAAGGACTCCAGACTTGTATTGAAACCTTCCCCCAGTCAGTGGAAAAGAGCACACATTTCTGATCATAATTCTGAATCAGAGACAAGGATGAAGGTAAGAAAGCTTAATTAGCTAAATTGGTCACTGATCACCTTTATGAGTAGATACATACAGTTTCTCATAAGCAAGACCAAATTCTAAGTTTTTTTCTCTCCTTTATTAAGAGTCTAGACAAGTTCATCCATTTTTTTTCCTACATGTTATCAAGTCCATAAATTGATCATGACCAATATTTTAGGAGAAAGGTGAAATGTGGATATTAAACACTGTCTTTGCGTATCAATGTAAACAGGAAGAAAGTAGCTTCAACTTGCCAATGATTTAGAGAAATCCTCTTTTGGGGACATGAAAAGCAAAGAATTGTATTCTGTTCAATCTCTTTAAAGAATTTCTGTTATGTTCTGAGAAAAAGTTGCAAGTAAAATGGAGAGACAGTAAGTAGTGAGTATTAATACCCAGAGCAAATTGACAAAATGCAATGAACTTGTGATGAGCTTTGTACTTTTACAAAAGACACAGCACAGGCCTTATTTTATCTTTAGTGGGACACAAGAAATAAGTATTGTTCTTAATTATTTTATAACTGAGGAAGATGAGAATGAGAAATTCCTTAGAAAAATGCTGGCATGGGACTCCAAAATTCAGATTCATACTTAAAATACCATAATGCCCCCACTACGAATTATGTCCCTCTTAAATTTTTCTTTATCAGATCACCTTTTTCCTCACTGAACTTATTGACAATTGGAATTGTTTTATTAATTTATTTTCTTGTTAACCTTTTTTTCCCTCACCCTACAGGAGAATGCTTTCTCCACAAAATTTGACCAGCAGGTCGGCCATGCTTCTGACACAATTGGCACTCAACACAACATGGTGGTGATTTCTGTTTCTTCCACTGTAGACCACAACTGTCATCAGCAAATAGAGCCCATGGTCCAAATCCCACACAACTGGGACCCAGCCATATGCATCTTTGATTGCATATTATCTATTGTTGCTTTTGTGTTTCAAGGGCAGAGTCATGTTATTTCAGTGAGATAGTATTGTTCCCAAAGGCTAAAATATTTACTCTTTGATACATTACAGAAAAACATCATTGACCCTGGGTATGCAATAATTAGGCAAAAGTTACAGGTGAAAAAAAAAGAAATATTTAGCAAGCAGGACACTTGCTAAAAACAGGTAACAGCTGTTCCAATAATACATGCTCATTAAGTCAGATTAATGCAGCTATTTAGCAAGAAATGTATGAGGTAATCAATACTATTGTGTCTGTGGTTTAAAAAAATAAATGATGAAAGTATGTCATTGATTACATACCCACCAGCACTATCAATATTTACCTTAGTTCAGGTAAATGGCAGCAAGATAAAGGTTACCTATTGCATAAGAAGAATTAGATTTTTAGCCAATTCTCAATCATTCTGAGACAGATTAATAAGAGCTTTGCTGCACTTTTATTCTGTCCTCCTGATTTCTGCCTTTAGGCTGTTTCACTTTTTCTTTAGACTTCCAGAGGGGAGTGGGAGGGAGAAAAAAAAGAGCTATCCTTGTAAACCTTTCTTTAAAAAAAAAGTGACATGCAAAAAAAGAAAGAAAAAAGAAAAAAACACCCCAAAAGAAATCTTTACAGAAAATGAATAAACACTTTATTTTTAGATTTCTGTGTAGATTGCAATTATCTATACTCTCTAGGCTAATAATAGCTCAGAAAATCCAAAGCCATTTAGAGACGATAGGAGCAGTGTTTCTACCCAAAATCATCAAATTTTTTCTTCTTACTTCGACGTATAACATGTGCATAAAACAACCAATAAAGACAACATACTTTGCTATCTAAAGAAATGTAAAATCAACATGGAATTCCATTTTGGAAGGAAATTCTACGGGAAATGTAATGTGGAATTTTTGTAATGTGATGAGGGTCCACCAAACTAAGTGCTGTAACTGTATATTTTAACTTGATTTTGTTGTGGTAAGAATACATTACATGAGCTATAACCACTTAAAAACCTTAGGTGTATTATGCAGTATTTACATTAGGTACAACAGGTACAATTTTATACAGCAGAATTTTAGAACTTAATTATTTGCACAATGACGCTTATGCCCATTGGTTTGCCCTTCTCATTCCCCTTTCTTCCAAGCTGCTGACAACTATCACACTACTATCTGATTTTTATGAATTTGCCTATTTTTAGATACTGTGTAAAAGTGGAATTATCCTTCTGTACAGGCTTATTTCACTTAGCATAATGTTGTCAAGGTACATCCATGTCATTGCAATGTAGCAGAATTTTCTTTTTTTATCAAGGATGAATAATATTCCACTGTATGTCTATACCTCATTTTCTTTTATCAATTCATATATCAATACACAATTAGTTTTTTCCACATCCTGGCCATAGCGACAAGCATGCAATGTCCCTAAGTTTATCCTATAATTTGTATGTGCATTTAACATGGTTCCTCTCTTTATACTTTTTCCAATGCTACAAAGCTATTATCAAATCAATAAACACCTTATGGTCTACAACACCTTCAGGTCAAGCAAATGTATATTTTCCTAGGCAACCAAAACAGACTAGGGAAAAATCCACTTTTCACAAAAAAAATCTTCTCTGAAATTAATCCTTGTTCTTTATATAATATGGCCCAGTTGGAGAGTCTATATTTTCTTATATGCCCTAATTGCTGGGTCAGGTTCCCTACTCACCTGTGTGCTAAGTCCCACAAGAATAATTATAGTTCCCGGAGAAGCAATACAACCAACTCTCTTTCAAAAAAAAAAAAAAAAAAAAGTCTGTCCTGAGTGCCAAATAGTCTCATGGTTTCCCTTCCCAGCGGCCCTTTGGCTTCAAACAGTTCACCAAGTTCATATTAAAAAAAAAAAAAAAATCAACTGAGATTCTGCATTGTTTCCCAAACAAAGCAATATCCCTGTCCTATTGCAAATTAGTGAAGGGAGAATCTGTGCTGAGAGATAAATCTTACTGTGACATTTCAAGACTCATCCTCAGCCAATTAGAACTGCCACTGTGACAGTTGCTTGATGGCACAAATTCCAACCACATTGACCTCCCAAAGTCCCAACCCCTTAGACTCACAGCATCCTTTGAATTCATGATGAGAGATTAGGAATATATATCGGTTTATGGCTGAGCAAAGCTAAAACAGGTTTTGGTCAGATACAGAGTAGAATAAAGAAATAAAAATGGGAATCAAGAAATTGTTGACATGAAAGAGGCTTTCATATGAGAAGTGGCTCCTCAGCTACAGCATTTACTTTGGTCTCCAAGTGCAACCTTGAGCCACATAGGAGCCTAGAATACTGCAGAGATGAATTAATGGTGCTTTATTTCAAAATAGAATTGACCTTAATGGTCAGATTGGTGAATTTCCTCATGGAGATTTGCCCTGCAGTTTTTAAGGGTTGCTTCAGGTCAGGACATGTTGTATCTCTTCCCATGTTATTTAAGTGTTCTTATATTCCTCAATTATCTTTCAGGAGAAAAGGTGAAGTCATTTCTCCATTTTACAATATTCATGGTTTGCCATTTCCAAAGCTCATTTTTATAAGAAGGGCCAGGTACTTTGCATTCTTACTACAACTAATGTACCTCAATGTTGGGGTCATTTACATCTCTAAATCTTTACATAAGCATTACTTCTGTTTTTTTTTTTCCAAGTTCACAATCAAACTTTATAGTAACTCCTACAGCATAAGCAAGCAAGAAGACACAGTTTTAAATCCCAAATGTGCTTATTCCTGATGCCCAGATTGCTCTCTTTGACTACCAACTGCTGAGAGCCACAGACCAACCAACTTTGTTATATTCTCAGGGAGTAAAAACCATGTGAATAGCAGCCTACATTAATCATCATAAGAAGCCCTGTCTACTAGATGATGGGTGGCAGGGCAGAAGAAAAAAGTTTTCAGCCACTCTTACCAAAAAGGGAACCATACTCCAAGATTCCTTCCTAACTACCCTTCAGGCTCTCTACAGATGAGTTGAGGGACTTTCATTTAAAACCCATAAACCCAGGAATACAGTCTTAATTTACTCCAATAACTTTCAAAGTCATTAATGCACAGCCTTCTTCCTGAAAATTGGCAAGATGTCTTTTTTTCTGTATGGGTATTTTCATTGTTAAGTATGTGAAAAATAATAATAGCACATAGACTTTCTGAGTCTTATATTGAGGCATTAAAGATATGATAAACTCAATATAGTATATTTTGCAAATTTTAAGAATATAAAAGAGACAATAGGCATCACTCCATGAAACACACATTATTTGTACTGGAACATAATAATTTCTATTTATAGAAAATGCTTACATAGCTCCTACTGCAGTTTATGGATATTTGCTATTTTTATTGGTGCATTATAATTATACATAATAGTGGGATTCATTATACCATATTCATGCATGCATATAGCATCGTTTGATTAATCTTATTCCCCAGTACCTCTACTTTTTCTACCCTCCTCCATCCCCCTGATCCTCTTGCTCTACTCTGCTGATCTCCTTTCTTTTATTTTTTAAGTCACCTATCATTCCTAAGGATAAGTAAGCGGCCCTACTCCCATTTTTCTGGTTGAATAAACTGAGACCCAAGAAACATAAGTCCCATGGCTCTGGTCTCCAACATGAAACAAAATAGCATATTCTCCTTGGATTTTCTTTCTAATAGGAAACTTCTAATGCCAACTCTTTACTCTTAATACAGAAGAACACTTAATTTGGAAGCCCTGAGACTAAAAAGGACGGTTGAATTCTATTTTCTGATGCCAATGACATGAAACCCCACTGGTCCACAGGACAGGCAGAGCCGGCACATCTCTAAGCTTAGGGACTCCGAGACTGCAAGCTATGTGCAGCGGGGCTAGACTCATAAACCAGATTCATTTTTCAGAAATGACACCATCCTCCGATCTGTTCCAATCTGGCCATCGAGTAACTTTTAGAAAGTGTTTGTTAGAAACTTGTTCTCTCAGAAGAGTTCCCAAGAGAAAATCCTCTATTCTTCTCAGCAGTAAAATGAAAAGCACCCCCACCCCTTGCTCATGATGCACACATTCTCGCTACAGTGGTAAAGAATTGCAACTGTAAAAGAAAGAACCACAAACCCATGGAGATGACTGTGGATCTCTCCTGGGGAGGTGGCAGGGAGATCTGTGCACACAGCATTCTCTCATTGAAACAGGCCTCCTGTCTTCCGTAAAACTAAAAATAAGGATGATAACAAGAAAGATTTATCTGAGTCTGAAAGGAAGTTCTGACATTACCAGAATGGCATCTCTCCAGAAAGTCTGTTCTTTCCTTTTCATTCACATCTCCACTTAGGATTTCTCTGAAAATATAGCTAAAGGGAACGATTCTTTCCCCATGGTTCACAACAATAAGATTGCCCAAGCTATGATACACTCCCTCAAAACTTGGTTAGTTAATTACTCACCAACAGAAATACCAAAGCAACAATCAGTTTCATGCATATGTGTTTGAGAACCTTTATTGTTCTAAGAGACTCCTAATTATATGTTTCCTCTGGTATCTACCCCCTACCCCTCCCTTCTTCCCTACGGGGAGTCTGAGTAACACAATCAAAGAAGATTCTAAAGAGGCTTGTCATATCCTGGGGTTTACAAGACATGGTATTCAAAAGGCAGTGATGTTAATATTGTTTTACAGTATGCTGACTGCTTGGGGGGTTTGCAGCCATCTGTGTGTATTAACCCCTTTCTGAGTCAGGAGAAGGGTGGGTTGGCTCATTCATGGGGTTGTGTGCTTGCCTCACCACTCCCTGGCTCTGCCAAGTCATTGATTTGGGGCCAGACAGTTCATTTTTACTAGTGGGAGACATACACTAATAGGCTTTGGTTTAAAAGGCACCTACAGATTCTGCATTAGCTGATCCCTGAAAGAACCATAATCAGAATTAATTCTGAGTTCTCCAAGAGTTTACTCTGGAATATACAGAATATTCAGGTGGCTGTGGACTCTGTACACAGAAGATGTTACCAGATTCATAACCCAGGACTCCTAACACAGACCTGTTGCTACAGATGGATGCCCTGGATACCATATAAATAAAGTTATATTTTATTGTATAGTAAGTGTCAAAACAGAAAACATTTTAGAGAAACTGATGAAAGCGACAGACTCCACTTCTTAAAAATAAATGTGTGTTTTCTTTCCCACTAACTCCTTTTCCTCTCACTCTTTATCTCATTTGTATTATTTCTCCCCACCTCTTCACACCAGGGGTCCTTTCATGCAATGGTGAGTCCACTTCATGTTTTGAATATGAACTTTGCTGCCTGACCACTGGCAGCTTATTTAAAAACTGATTTTTTTTTTCTTTTCCCTTCTCCTCTTCTCTTCCCTAACCACAAGGGAAGCATGATTAACATTCTTCCTGCCCTAAGCAGAGTTATTTGACCTTTCATTTACTGTCCATAAGAGTAAGAAAACTCCAGACCTGGGAGCTGGAAGAACAGTTCTTTCAAAGAAGCACATTAAACATTAATTGATCTACTGATGATGATTCTTGGAAAAAAGTCCTTGTATCCCCTTTTTAAAGCTCCTTTTCCCCTGGCAGTAAGAATGGCAGTCTCTGTGATGTGAGTCTATTGCCTATCTCCTTTGCTGGAAAAATAACAAAATTTATTTTTCCTTTCTTCAAAACTTTGTCCTTGTTGTTGGGCACAAGGACCAAGCTTTCAATCTGAGCTCTGTCTCTCTCTGTCTCTCTCTCTCTCTCTCTCTCTCTCTCTCTCTCTCTCTCACACACACACACACACACAACACACACACACCATGTAATTTTAGGAGGTTCGTGGACCTTGTGAAACTCTGGATCTACCAGCTCCATGTTACAAGATCTCAATTTTTAAAAAATGTAAGGTCTAAATATTCAGCATGTCCCTCTCTGCATTCCCATTATAACCATGTCTAACAGACTTTAATGACTTTGATTTTCTTATTCTTTGCTGATAGAAAATTATTTCCTCCCTGATAGGAAAGTATCAGTCCAATACCACAGTGTTTAATTTTAATCCATACACATGTATCAAGAAGTCATTATAGGCAAACACTGAGTAAATATTATGATGATGAGTTTCCCTTGTTCACTTATCTGGGTTATAATGCTGTTATTCAACCAAACTGACTTAGGTTGCTACAATAATGTTTTGTAGATGTTGATTAACATTCAAAATCAAATTGACTTCAGGTAGATGAGATCATCCTAGATGATCTAAGTGGGCCTCATCAAACAAATTGAAAAATTTTAAAAGCAGTTATTGAGACTTCCAGGAAGAAAAAGAAATTCCACCTGTGGACAACAGTCTTTGCATATGCAAGAGAGGGTCATCTGCTCTTCCTGAGGGCTTGTCCTCTGAATTTCTGATTTGCCCCACAATCCTATAAGCCAGTTTCCCGCAGTAACCACTTTCTGATGCCTTCTTCCAGTTCTGTTTCTCTGGTTGAACACTGGATGATGAGAATTTTGTATTGAGAAAGAGGTTGCTCAAAGAAATGTCTTTTAAAAAGTGCAGCTGGCTTTTGAGAATTGGATAATAGGTAGAAGTTGGAGGGGTTTTGCATGTATGGTAGCAAAAGCACATTGCCTTGAACAGGATATGCACAGGCACTTCTGGTTAGGTTGCAGAAAGAAATTAGGAATATGCTACTAGAGACTGGGAGAAAGGCATTTCTTGTTCTCAAGTTGCAGAAAATTTAGCTGATTTGAGTCCTACAGTTAATTAAAAGTAAATGTGTCAGCAATGAACATGAAAAATATGAAAGGTGGAGTCTGGTTTCTGCTTTCTGCTTACAGTAACATAGAAGAGGAAAGGGATAAACCGAGGAAATAACTGTTAAGTAAAAAGGACCCAGACTTCAATAATTTGAGAAATTCTCAGGCTATTTAATGTGCAAAAGATGCTAAAATTAGGCAATACATTTTTATCAAAGTTGTACTCTGAAGAGAAGACCAATTGTGTGGCTAAGCAACCTTTTACTGCTGCTGAAGTAAAAGTGTGTGATTCGTGGATATCAGCAGGAGTCAGAACAGAGATGAGATTATCTAGAACTGTCTGTGAAGGACTTATCCATCTAATAATATAAATCCCTGTGACATACATGGAGGATTCAGTTCTTGAGAATATTGTGTCAACAGAAACATTGTAACATAGACTGTAAAACAGGGAGATGTGACAAAATTAAGGAAGGCTGTTGGACTCACAAAAGTGTACAGGAAGAAAATAGGCTGACAAAACTTACCAGTTGCAAATAGCTACTCCATTTACATGAAGAAGAATGGGTGATTCTAAGTGCTGAGCTTTGAGACCAAATGACAGAGCTATAAGTCCAGAAGGTGGAGATTTGGGCTACTAGAGATTACTTCTAAACCTTATGTTTTAATGAAATTCACTATGCTGGATTTTGAAAGTCACTGAGACTGGAGGCATTTTGCTTCCTTCCATTTTCTCTTTTGGTAACAGAGTAGCTATAACAGTCTATCTATCTATGTGTGTCCTATCACTGAACATTAGAAGCATATCATTTGTTTTCCAGTCTTACAGGTGCATAGATGGAGGAGAATCTCATGTCAGGGTGGAACATGCTCACATATGGGACCTACATGGGACTTTTGGAGATGATAATATTTAGATGAGATTTTGGACATGAGTTTATGTTACAGCTGGCTGAGACCTCTAGGGATGTTAGGTTGGGGTAAATGTATTTTCATGTGGGATAGACAAGAATCATTGGTAGCCAATTTATGGTAGGTTGAACATTTTCCCTCAAAAGCTACCCATATCCTAATCCTTGAAATCTGAGGATGTTAGCTTACATGCTGGTGGCAGGGGATTCTTTACAAATGCAATAAGGATCTTGAGATGGAGAAATTATTCTGGATTATCAAGGCAGGTTCTAAATGCAATTTTATGTATTCATATAAGAGGAAGGAAGAGGGAGCTTTGAACATTTATGGAAGAGACTATGATGTGCAGATTGAGAAAAGAGAGAGAGGGAAATTCTGGCTTTGAAAACAGGAGTGGCATTGCCACAAGCCAAGAACATTGGAAGCCCACTGGAAGCCCCTGGAACATGGAAGGGACAAGGAACATATTTTCCTCCAGATCTCCTGAAGGAAGTATGGCTCTGCTCACATTTTGGTTTTGGTTAGTAAAATCAATTTTGGACTTTTGGGTTTCAGAATTGTGAGATAATAAATCCCCATAACCATATTTGTTACAGCAGCCATAGTAAAACCACACAGATCCTACAGAAAACTAAGATGGAAAAGTTATGAACATCACTCATTACAAAGTTATGAATCAACCTGTGGAAGGATGCATATAAAAATCAGTATGGAGGTTCCTCAAAAAATTAGGACTATATGACCCAGCTATATAACTCTTCACTATTTATCCAAAAGCTATAAATATTGCTAAGTTATGGAAGCAGCCTAGCTGTCCATCAATAGATGAATGAAATGTGGTGTATGTACACAATGTAGTTTTATTCATGAAATTATATCATTTACAGGAAAATGAATGGAACTTCAGAACATTCTGTTAAGCAAAATAAGGCAGACTCAAAAGGTCAAAAGTCTTATGTTTTCCCTCATATGTGGATGAAAGAGAGGAAAAAGAGAAAAACTGGGGAAATCTCATAAAATGAGAAGGGATATCAGTAGAGTAGAGGAAGGGTATCATGAGGAGGAAGAAGAGGAGGGAAAGGGATGGTATTAAAGAATAAAATTGAGCAAATTATGTTATGTATATGCACAAGTATGTCCCAATAAATGCAACCATTATGCATAATAATAATGCAACAATTAAAAAGTAATTTAATTTTTTTAAAATAAAAAGCCTGGCACAGTGGTACATGCCTGTTATCCCAGCAACTTGGGAGAATGAGGCAGAAGGATTTCAAGTTTAAGACAGGCCCGAGTAGCTTAGCAAGTCCCTAAGCAACTTAGTAAGACCCTCTATCAAAATTAAAAAAAAAAAAATGGCTAGGGATGTGGCTCAGTGGTAAAGAGCCTCTGGGTTCAACCCCTAGTATCATAAATAAATACCCATATCTCCATACCTTTAAAATGTGCTTTATGCAAAATATGGAGAACTACAAAGCCATTGAATACAACTGGTATAGTCTATTCTTCCCATCACCCCATTTTGCAATGGGGGACACATAAGCTGAGGCAAAGAAAGGCAGTGTAGCAAGATAGTTAAAACATGGATATTGGTGTCTGATGGACTTCATTTCAAATGAGATGAGTCCACCAGCCCATTGAAAATTTCCTGAATATTTCTTGGTTCAATTTAATCAGAAGAGAATTAAAAGCATCTGCCTCACCCAGTTGCTACATTTAACTAATGTTTGTCACACACCCACAGAGTTCCTTTTATTTAAGTAATCTCAGTAAACAAGCAAGTGGGAAAAGTCAGGATTACAACCTGGGATTTGTCATCTTTATAAGTAAAAATCCATAGAATGCTTTAAAATATGGAATAACATAACTTAGTGTTCTGAAAAAGATCATTACCTGGTAATGGAAAAATAAGAACAATCAAAACAGAGTGAGAAGGGAGCCAGTTTGGAACCTGTTGCAATAGGTTCTGGAGCAAGATGCTGAATCACTGATTAAAGATGGCATAAGATGCACTTTTCAGCTAATGTGCCTTTCTGACTTGAGTCTGTTTTTAAGGAGGCAGAAAAGTGGCCAACCACATGTGATTACTCAGTGGCAGGAAAATGTTACACACATGTGGTGAAGAGTTGAGGGCAGCCTAATTATGCACAGCTATACCAGAAAGGACATCTGAGCTTGGCATCTCTTCTGAGGGAGCTGGTTATTAAATGTCACAGTATTCAATGGCTGGGAATGCATATGATGTTTACAAAGCCTTCCTTTCATGATTCCTAATGATCCCATCGGCCAGCTGCATATGTTTTTCTAAGAGCCATATACCCCACACTCTTGTGCACGGAGAGGTCTGGAGAACATGCAATTCCCCTAGCCTCTTCCTAGGAAAGTAGATACAAATTCAATGTTCAAATTTAGGCATACATGTACATCCTTGCAGGTGTAACAATGAATCCATAATATTGCACTGGATTTCACAAGTAAGCAGAAATGCAGAAACACATGTGCAATGTCATATTCTGGAAAACCAATGAAATGCAGTGGTTTTATAAAATGTTCATCCATTTGAAATAGAGAGGTATGATGTTCTGACCCATAACCCAAGGTGGTCACTTAAGCTGCCTTCTATATGGAAAGTACAGTTGTTAGCCTGAAGAAAAATTAAATGGAAGAGAGCCATGGGGTTCAAAGAGTACAGATCTGTTAGTCATTTTGCCTGCTCCTCTAGCTATTTTCAGGTTTGTTTCCTGCACTGTGTGATCCAGGGCTTTAGTCAGGCTCATTTTAAATCATCCAAAAATCCGTAGCTTCAAATCTTTTCTCTTAAAGAAGTCGCTACATTGTAGGAGGCCTCACCATTAACTCTTCATTCCTGACAGTCACCTTGAATTTGTCTTTGCTCAGATTCCTCTCATTATATACTCTTGTATTTTTTGGATAATGAAGGACTGTATTTTATATCTATGGGGCATTTCATTTGTGTAACTTATATCTAACTTAACTGAAACTTAGCAAAGTTATATGCACATAAAACTTTGCTATTGCAGTTGTTAAGAGGTTATACACAAACACACACATATATGCATATTCGTATATATGTGTCATCGATGGGGTTTGAACACTAAATAATATGCAATCACATTTGGTAATATGCATTTGGTTTTCTGGAGAAAGATCTCCCTTATTAGACCCTTATAGATGGAGTTTGTCCTCATAAATGACTAACTCTTGCTTGTTATATATGTATAAATGACCTTTTTCTCCGTCTTCATCCTTTCTTTCACCCTCATTACCACTTCCTTGAATCCTTACACCTTTCCTCTTTTTCCCACACTGCTTTTCTGGCATTACCTCTTTTCTCAATTGTCCACAGATTTTGGTTAGTTTTTCTTTTTGATTTGTCTTGTTTTATTATTATTATTATTATTATTATTATTATTATTATTATTATTATTATTTGGTACTGGGGATTGAACTCAGGGGCACTCGACCACTGAGCCACATCACCACCCCTATTTTCTATTTTATTTAGAGACATGGTCTCACTAAATTGCTTAGTTGCCTCACTTTTGCTGAGGCTGACTTTGAACTTGTGATCTTTCTGTCTCAGCCTCCTAAACCGCTGGGATTACAGGTATTTACCACCGCACCCAGCAATTTTGTTTAGTTATAAGAGAAAAGTCTGTGGTGCCCATCTTGCTCTGGAAGAGAGCATTCTGCTCCTTAAACTCACATCGCTTTTGAGATTGACTGAATTCACATTGCTTTTGAGATTAACTGACTCTCTGCAGAGGGGATGGGAAGTTAAGAGAAGGTGAAGATGTGAGAGGTCCTGGTTTAATGCTGGAACTGGGTTTGTTCCCTTTTCTCTACCTGAGCTGAAGTAGGAGTCTGACTCACCTAATTATGTTCCCTCTCCAGACAAAGCCCTGGGAGGCAGGAGAAAGAAGAGCACTTTAGTTTCTCACCTCTTCTGGCCTCTAGGGAACAGAGCCCGTGATCAAAGAGAATCCCAATAAAAAAGCAATTCCACCTTGACCCTTGCTATGTTAAAATCATGTCAATGACTAAAGTCCAGCTCTGAAAAACTGAACAATTAAGACATGGTCAGGGTGAGGAGAGATTGGCTTCCATTGGTTTATCACACTTGTTCCATCAGGACATCTTTGAAAAGGATACTGAAAAATTGGGATTCACCACAGCTTTGATTATTCTTCATCTACTTTATCCTTTGCCACTCTCTGGCATTCTGTTCTACAGTGACAGAAGGAGTCTCACGAGATGATTTTGTGGGTCTTTTCCATTCCCAGCCCTTTGGGATAAGGACACTTCAGGAAGAATAATAGGCTTTCAGTGATTCATTGTGGTAATCTGACCTCTGTTCTCCCAGGCTTTTCCTGATAACAGGAAAGGTGTCATTCTGCCAGCTCCCAAACCAAGATTCTCCATGGTTTCTCCTTAAGCAGATTTTGCATCTCCTACACAGATAGACTAAATATTTGTGTGACCCCTTAATTCATAAGTTGAAACTCAACACATAGTATGAGGATATTTGGAAGTGGGATCTTTGAAGGATGGTTATCTCATGGGGGTTGAGCTTTCCTAGAGCCCCTTGCCAGGGAGGAGGACTATCCACAGTCCTTCCCTGTAATGGCATAGGAAGAAGACAAGAAATTTCTGTAAACCAAGAAGCAAGATGTCACCAGACATGGAATCTGCCAGTCCATTAGTCTTGGACTTTCCAGGCTTCAGAACTACAAGAAATAAATGTCTGTTGTTTGAAGCTACCCAATCTATAGTATTTTGTAATAGCTGAGATGAAGAAGACACCTACCCATACCCTTCCTCCCAAGACCCAAGCTTTCTTTCCCAAATCCCAGCACATTGTGCCTGGCATACACCCCCACAAATACCCAAGTGACTGAGAGCTTTAGCCTTCTGTTTCTTTGTATAATTCACTACATGGAGTTTTTCCTATTCAATAAAGGACTTCATTTCTATTGACTTGCAAAGACCACACATTTCAAGTGCAGCCAAAACAAATCAATGTCACATGAGCCAAATAAATGCTTCTACTTCACAGTGCTAATGATCCTGAAGTCTTCTCACTGTCTGCATTTTGGTTAGGGCTGGTTACATACTATGTGATCACAATATTATCTGCAATACTAAGTTGCTATTCAAAATGCATATGCCCAAAGTGCAATTTTTAAAGAGGGAAAATCCTTTTTGAAATATTCTCCTCATTGCAAAAATTCTCCACTTCACTCCTTACTCTTCCAAAACATCCCAGTCTCTTCTGCCATATTCTTGAGCAACTAGATTCTAAGAAAAAGTTCTTCTTAAAAATATCCAAATTAGTTAGACATTTATGACTGGATCATTAAAGCAGTTGCTATAGAATGAGTTTGAGGGATTTTCACTTTTCAGTTTGGAACTAGCTGGGTTAGCACCTGCCAAATCTATTCTTGGCTCTGGTTTGCATGATTAGCCCCTCACTCTCCCAAGCTCAAATATATAAAAACAAACAGATAGAAATTACTATGTGACAGTGCTCCTCTTTCATCCTCTGCTAGAACATCTTGAGGCAGGTTTACTGTTACTGACCTCAGGGTAATTTTTTTTTGCACCTGGGAGGTAAATTACATCCAGGTGAGGCAAAACCAGATGGCCTCAACTTTCCTGGAGTTGATTAAAATGACTGTACCTGTTTCAGAAGTCTACCAATCAAACACCAGGGTTTGATTTACCATGGTAACGTCTCAGCCAGTGGCTTCTGCACTGTTAGTGGAAGATGTTGAATCTACCAATTAAAACTGGCAAATGATACCCCCTATCTGATATACACACACTCACATCACTTCATCCTAAGTGCTTGTACAGAACCAGCTGCTGCCGAACAAAAGGAAAATTGGAAAAAAAAAATCTTTAAAAAAATGGAGCTCCTGCTTGGTGACATATAGAATAATAATGCAGGTCTGTAACCCTCCTGGCACAATCTACAACCACACAGATACTGAAGATGCTCGAACTGCGTAATTGCCTGGGGTCTCGGGGGACATTCATCTGTGCTTGGCAAGGATGCCCAAGAACAGAGGAGGAGGACAATTTTCCCACTCACGAGGTATCAAATGTCTCCTAAGTTAGCCATATGAATCCGACACTCTGTTATTATTATCAGATGCTATTAGTTCACCATGCATCTTCACTCTCTGGTTTATAATCCAACACGATTCAATTTATTTCTGCTCAATTCAATTCTATTCAATCTAATTCAATTTAATTCAACACATTCATTAGACACATATTCTATTAGGTATAGGCTGGTATGAAAATTAGTTACAAACAACCCTTCCCCAGAAGGAAACTGAAATAATTTATCAGCCAGAATTTGAGGGACCTTCATAATTGTAATATGAAGGATGCTAAACATCAGTGAGCATAACACCTAACGTGTTGATAAGGACATTTAGATGACGTTGATATATTGGCCATTCTATTAAAATGTACACAGAAAGTATGCCAAGGCTAAGCAAAATATTATTTATGTATGACAGAAAATAGCTGATACGGCTATGAGAGGCTTTACTTTTATATTTATTTTCCTCTTAGATTATAAACTTATCTTAATGCATGACTATCTTGATTTTTAAATTAAAATTGCAGCTGAAATGGGTATTTTTTGAAAGACAAAGGAAACGAAGAAAGAGGAAAAAAACGTGCTGCAGCACAACTATATCTTCAATGCAGCATTAACAGTAAAACAAATAAAAATCTAGAAGCACTTTAGTGTGCATTCACAAAATGCCATCTTAAAATCACTTAGATCTTCATTATTTTTTCAACATAGCAAAAGTGTTTGCTTTTGCAGATGCTCCAACACAAACATTCACATTCGGACCAGTAAAAATAGCAACGGTTTGCAGTTATGACCACTAACACCATTTGTAGACATGTAAAATCAAAAAAGATTAATCATATCATAGAAACAGGCAATACACTGATTTCTAGCCTATTCTGCAACCTCAGGTATAGACCCTGACAGAAACAAAGTACCAGTAGCATGCAATTGTAAGAGGTTTTACGTTCTTAAAGAAATTCACTCTAGTACATTTTTTTCTGTGACTGGAAGTCAAAATCAGCCTATGGTTTCTTATGAGCAGTTTCCACCAATAACATATGATAGGGTTAAATGTTCTCTGCATTGCTCGAAATTTCTATATTCACTTTAACTGTTTATTAGTAGTAAAAGGCTCTATCAACATTAAATGAAAGACAGTGGACCAAATATTTCATTTCCTCTTGCTGCCTGTGTTCTCTGTTAAATGTAGACACGACCTTAATTGATAGCACATTAGCATTTGAAATTTAGGAAGCCCTTCCTCTAAGGCAGACTTTCTTAAGGAAACAAGAATTCGGAGCCAGGCGCAGTGGCGCGGCTGTAATCTTAACAGCTTCGGAGACTGAGGTAGGAGAATCATGAGTTCAAAGCCAGTCTCAGCAATTCAACAAGGCCCTAAGCAATTCAGTGAGACCATCTCTCTAAAAAATATACAAAAGGGATGGGGATGTGGCTCAGTGGTTGAGTGCTTCTGGGTTTAATCCCCAGTACCAAAGGAAAGACAAAAAAAAAAGGAATTTGGATAATAATGTCAATCTTCTCAGTGCTTTCTTAGGTCACCTACCCTGAATGCACCAGGTAAACTTAGTCTCCTCCTGCACATATAGTTCCATTATCAATGCACTAACAAGCAGGAGACTTATTATAAGACATTTAGATGTAAATAAGAGTCACAGTTACTGGATGTATTAACTCTGGGTGGAAGTTCAATGCCAAGGTATGGTCTTCATGAGATGTAGCATGTCTGTAAGTCGGCCTGTGGAGGCAGCTCTGCCACCAGACTGGGGACCTATGTCTAAGGAGGAGAGACAAGCCCCTCTTGCCTCTGTACAGCTAGAGCTATGGGCCTTTACAGAGAGTCTGGAAGAGGCTGTGAGCCACCTATCTAGAGAACTTGGATGGTCACAGGTATCTGGATCTGGAAGAAATACACATCTATTTCACAATGCTTAAATAGTGCTCCTGAGAACCCAGGGCAGGAAGGGAGACAATGAGATACTATGGAACTTTTTCTAGCCTGGCTACAGAAAAACACTGGAAATCACCTGGGAGAGAAGGGAGTAAAAAATGTGGGACTACATGTCATGAATACCCCAAATAAATAAGCCAGACTGTGAAGTGAAGGTAAGATTCTTGGGAGGATTTGAATGGCTCAGAAATGGAGTCTATGGGGACTGGCGACAAAGCACCACCCTGAGTAATATTGGATGCTTGGCTTTTGGGGATTTCAACCTGGCTTGGGGTGTGAGGTTCAAAATGCCAAGTAACCAGACTGGTAGCTACATTATCTGAATTCTGGTCTGGCCAGTACCTCCAAGTTGCTGGGAACATCACTCAAGTAGTCTGGCAAGATTTTCTCCATTTCAATAATGAATGAATATGTAAAACCATCAACATATGGTTCCTAAAGTCATTCTCTGATCTCTTCAAACTATTCTCCAAGCACTGTTGCTTGGAGACTATCAAGGTGTCTGCAAGGATTCATTTTCCTATGTAGAGGCCAGGTGCCCAAAGAGTCCAATGCAAAGTCTCAGAAGCAGCCATATGGATGGCTGGTCATGAGGAATACAGGGCCAAGGGGTTCTATGTTGAGAGGCGGATGGACTATTTGGCCCATGATCCTCATATACTAGATCAGCTTATGCCTACAAAGAGGCAAGAACTAGACCAGGGCCAGTGGACAACCAAGAGGTCAAGTGACCCTGAAGCACTTTGATTTTGAGGAAGAAAGGAGACAGGAATGGAAGAAGGAATGACAGTAAGTAGATAGCACCAAATTGGGGTGGGAGAGTACTTATATATTGTTGATTAAACTAGGCAAGACCATTTTAAAACTCTATGAAAGGAGTCCTAAGAAAAAGTGGCTACTATTAATATCATCAGCCCATTTAATTCCACCCCCCTCATTCTTCTTCTACTTCACATTTTCACATCTATCATACAAACTGTGGGGAATACTGGCTTAATTTCATAAAATGTGTACCCCTGCCTCCACCAATGAAATAAATGCACAGATTGTGAATATATGACGTGGTACCAAGAAAATGATTTATGTCCTATCTTATGACACTTATGGCTTGGGGAAGCTCTGCATGTCAGCATGTCTCAGTTTCCTATGGAAGATGGAAAGCTGAAGGCTTCCCTTCTTGCTTATAACCTCCACACTTGTCAAACCCACAGAAAATTAGAGAAAAGGGACATAGTAGCAACAAGCACTTGAATAATCTTTGAGTGACAAGTGTCTAAGCCAAGAGTGCATTAAGATCTAGTGAAAGTCAGAAATAATATGGCATCAGTTATACTGCTATAAGAACAACAAAACATATTAAATCTGTATACCAAGTAAAAAGACATAGAATGTCTGTTTTAAGGCTAGAAGAGATTGAGTCCAATATGAAAAGCAGAATTCCCCAGGCTGGTGGCATTAGGAAAATAAAAGATTCAACACAGTCATAACCAGGTTCAATGGCTTAGAGCACTGAACATTCCATTTCCTCTCTGTTGTCTCCAGATAGCACACATTCCACCAGCAACACCTCCTACCCATTTCCTCCACCAGAATTCACGAATACAAGCACCAGCAGTTGAATGTGCTTTCACTGTTACCAACAAGTGTTCAAGCAAGAATCAGCAAGCATTTCACAAGAACCAAAAACTATAAAAATTAAATGAAGAAACAAAACATAAGTAACTGAACAGACAGAATAATGCAAGTCCGAGGATTGGAGCTCAAATAGTAATGAGAATAGAACTTAATAAGATTCATATCAAAGGAAAAAGATAGAAGCATGTTGAATTAATAAACAAGAACAGAAGTTATGAGATAAGCACAGGGAGCATGAAAAATGACACAATTAGAGATTTGGGGAATGAGAAGCCATGAGGCAATGGTCTTAGTCAATTTACCAAGTGATCATAAGACGAAGAAAAAGAAGAGAGAGTGAAACAAACAACGACAGTGAGATAGGTTTCTGGCTCCCAGCACTTTGAGTTATAAACTAAGAAAGAATATTGGAATTATAGATTAACTTTAAAATTCAATTCAAATATATATCTAAGATCTACTATGCATGTGTGTTTGATCTATACAATATAAGTATCAGGGGCATCTCCTCCAGAAATATTCCATGAGAAGAACAAACTTAAGAGGAAACGTGAAAGACTAGAAGGACAAAAATATAGAGAGGAAAACAAGGCACAGTAGTGCAAATGAACTGAGATACCTGGAGAAAGTGCAGGACACAATGTACACTTTATGCAGAGAACAGTTGGATAAATCACAAGCATTTTTTTTTCAAGGTTGTTTTCCTGAAAACTAGACAACTGAGAGGAAGTAACTAAGGTACTTTAAAATATAATCACATAGTTTAGTCTATTTGACAAAGGGGGACAAAGAAACCACGTGGAGAGATTCTTGCAATACCACACAACATTGCTAAAAACATGTCTAAGAGTAAAAAGAAACCAGATTTATATCGACATTCCTAGAAAGCTAAAAAAGCCCATGCAGCTCTGGAATATACTATATATTTTAGACTTCATCTTTGACGATATTTACTGCATTGTGCCTGTTTTCTTTCCTTTCTTTTATTTCTTTTCCTTTATGGCTAAACACATAGGCAGATAGTTAAGTGTGATAAGCATGGGATTGAGGCTAAACATTTTGCCCTTTTCAGCACACCTCATGGTTTCCATCTTTGCCTCAATTGTGTTAAGTTTATGAAACCTATGCTTCTTATCACTGATATCAGCACTTTCATTTTTCTGTCAGGGCAGAATGCAATAAAATATTCAAATTGCAAAAACACCCCTGCTGCCCTGACCAAGCAGGCGGCACTCCTCAAACCAGGCTGGTTGACAGCACTATGGGATGATAACCCATTTATCAGGAGTCACACAAGTCAATATTTGGCATTGGGTGGGTGGTCTTGTGTAGTACCCTGGATGACTTGTGAACTGTATAAGAGTTCAACCTACAAGCTTGAGGGTCATCAGTGTAGGTGTAAGATCCTGACTGACAAAAAATCAGGTTCTCTGTAAATGAAGAATTTCAAAGAATTCATTGAATTGTTGGAAGGAGGTTGAGAAGAGCAAGATTAGCCTGAAAAACAATTTAATTTTCAAGGACAGAACATTTTCTGGATCCAAGAGACTCTGATATCTTCTCCTTGTCTTTTCATTCATTTTTTTCTGTATGCATTCATTCACTCACTCATTCTATGAATTAAGGATTACCTACTCTGTGCACTATAGATCTCTGCCCTCATGGAGCTCACAGGTTAAGTGGGGGAGAACAGACATCAGGTGATACAACAGATGATATATGTTACTGGCTACCAAAATTCTGTTTTAGGCAGTAGAATCCTAGCCTGTATAAAGCCCTGAATTTGATACCAGGCACCACAAAAGTGTCTAGCCTGTATAAGGCCCTGAATTTGATACCAGGCATCACAAAAAGAAGGAAAAAATAAGAAAATTCACGAACTGATAAAAGTTGAGCTGCTGTTTATAGGATGAGGTAGGGAAATGTTCAGGGACCCAGGATTGTGGTTCAAGGTTCCTTCTCATAGCCATTCATTCTGTCTCCTTTCCTTTCTGTCTTCTTTCCTCTTTTTCTTTTTAAATTGTCAAAGTTTGGAACATGGGCATAGTTTAGTCATGTTACTGAATAAAAATAAACATTTCTAGTTTGTAATTTTATAATGGGAGGAGTTTGTCATTTCCTACTCTGTCTTGAAAAAAAAAAGTATTCAGCAATCATAATCTATTTTTTATGGTTTCTCATCACCTTATATCTTTCACATTTCTTCCTGAAAATGCAGCTGCCTTCACACTCAGGAACCAAGGAAGACCAGTCACTGACTTTCTGGAATATTCTCCCACAGACATGCAATAAGGCCAACATTTTAAGCACCTTTTGTGTAGTAGGTCTTGTGCCAAATGCTAAAATAGATCACCTCATGTGATCTGCATATACAGATGTTCCTCAACTTGTAATAGGACTTCATGCTTTAAACGAAAGTAGAATATACACTTCATACACCTAAGCAATCCAATGTCATAGCCTTGATCTTAAATATACTCAAATACTCATATTAGCATCTAACTAAGCAAAATCACCCAACACAAAGCCTATTTTGTGATGAAGTGTTGAATATCTCATGTACACACACAGATGGGCATTTTGTAGACATGATATGGGATGAGAGAAAACACAAAACACGGCATCCAAAAAACACTGGCAACAAGGTACTCCACAGAGCGTCTGTTGGTTCCCTTCACAACTGCAGGGCTGACCAGGGCTGCTGCTTGTGCCCAACACAGCGAGTAAATCTCTCACCGCATGTCACTAGCCTGGGAGAAGATCAAGGTTCAAAATTTGACAAATAGTTTCCATTGTGGTTTTAAAATCATAAGCCAATTTATGCTAACTTGAGATTATGATGGGATTGATTATACACAGAGAGAAGCAAAGGATCAGAGAGACTCAGTGAAGGGTACAGCCACCCAATACTTGGACAAAAAGGCCTCAAACCTACATCTACTGAATCCCACTTCCACATCCCCACTGCCTTGTTGCCTCTGCGCGCGCACACACACACACACACCTCTTTGCCTGGAAACCTCACTGTGAAAGTTAAGCGCTCTAAAACCACATGTTTACTTGCTTACCCTCCCTGTCTGCTGTCCCTGGCTGCAGCTGCTGCACCCGATGCCATGGTGTTAGGTGCCAAAAAGCTGTTTTTCTTCCACTCTAATAAACATGTTTCTACTCATTTTCGGGCTGGTGTGTTTGTTTGTCTGATGGACTCAGCTATTTGAGTATGCCCGGATAGTGTTTTAACCCCACTAAAGCAGTGGTTCTCCAAGTGTCCACCTCAGTCCTCAGCACATGGGCTTTTTGAGTGAGCACTGTGGACAAGGTGGTAGCTTGAACAGATAGACACAGGGTGAGCGGGTGAGGGGAATAAATGGAACAGATGCTTTCCTTATCCTCAAACAAATTTAGAGCCTATAAAAGGTGTTGAAGTGAGAAGACTGGAGAACAAAGATTGACAGTCAAAGAACCAGCCTTGTTTGATTTGGCCTTAGTGCCAGCCACGCCCTTTGCAATATGTCTCTCTTCATGCTGAAACTTAGCAGGGAAATCAGACTCTGCAATTCAGTTCACTGATGCTGACAGATTTTGTTTATCAAACTCTTACATATCACTGATTGAATCATGTAGTGGTTTACAAAATATTAGCTCATGTAATCTTTATATCAACCCCATGATATATATATATATATATATATATATATATATATATATATATATATATATATATATAAAATTATTATTATTATTATTATTATTATTATCATCCCCCTTTCACAGATGAGGACAATGAGACACAGAGATGTTAATGACTTGATCAAGATTATTACACAGTTCATTAATGACTGATTCAGGGTTTGAACCCAGTCAGTTAACCACAATATCATACTGGTTTACTGACCTGGGGAATCTTTTTAGATGTGTGCTGAGAACCATAACTGAAAATTTTAAATTCCCTTTTAAATAAATTAGGAAAAATGCCTTATGAAGTGAATGAGTATCTATGATCTGCAGCCCCACGTTGTCTGGTGTGTGACTTTGGATTTGTAATTGAATATCTAAGAGCCTTGACTTTCTCATCTACAAAATGAAAACATGCTGTGAAAGTAGAGTGCAGTAATTAAGTGAAGCCACTGACTTGGTGCCCAGCATCCTGAGATGTGCAGCAAGTGCCACCCCAATTATTGCTGTTGTTGTTAATGGCCATCATTGAGTGTGCAGTAACCTTGACAAATCCTTTCCAAAGCTTAGAAAAAATCCTACCCAAACAAAACAAGAATAAACACATGCAACATATCCACTTGTTGTGGGTTCTAACTCTCAAAAAATACTATTACAAAAATACAAAAAATACTACTACATCTGCATTGCCAGCAGAAAGCAAAATACTTAAATGTCCAAAGCAGTTACATTTCCTGAAGGAGCATCCCCTAATCTTGGGCAAAGCTCCATAAGGAAACCCCCACTACCTTTATTCCAGCACCTTTGGGGGCCTTGTGTCCTAGTCACAGCCCACACCCTCTAGCACATCCCTGCAGAGTCATTGGAATGTCTCCTCAGGACAGACTTTCTGTTCCTTATATCTTCCCTTGACTGTGGATAATTCATCCTGAACTCTACTCAGGACAAAAAGGGCATCTGCACATTTTCCACTTGTTCTAGCCCCACTCCAGAATCTAACAGAATTCTCCCAGGTTTATTATAAACTACACAAATACTTGGGTTAGATTTTGGAAGTACCATCTCAAGAAACTCATTTTTTTTCCATTTGAGATAAATTTGATAATGCTTCTAAGTCTCAACATTCATCAGTTTGTATGCCCACTCCTGCCCCTCCCTTCAGTTTCTCGAGGGTCTAGGAGGAATAGTCTGTATTTGTCTGTTTACCAGCCACCAGGATGGTAAATCCTCAATAATCAAGAAGATGCCTACATTTCTCTAACTCATTGCAAACTAACTGTGCCTCCATCCATTTGCTTCTCCCTAAAGTGGAAATGATCACTGTCACCGTCCTATCTTAAAGGAATCTTTTCAGTAGAAATGACATAATAAACACAAAGTTGCTCTGAGCTCTTTGGAGAAAGGGTTTCACATCGAAGAATTTTGAAAATTATTTATCAATTGTCAGTGAATATGACTCCAAATTAGAATTATCTGTGTCCATACAGTAGAAAGTGTGGACAAATAGCTTTGAAACTAAATCTAGCTTTGTTTAAAGAAAAAATAATAAGTCAAGACCATAAGGTGCTACTTCTGAGTCTTCTCGGGAGGGCATATAGCTTTACCAAATCTCAGGCCATTTGTACAGCAGGAGGTAGAGGCTACACTGTGGGAACAATATTTTATCGTTTTTTTTTTTTTTAATTTCAGTTTTTGTTTAATTTTTTGTTGTTGTTGGGTAACCACTACATTTGTTATTGTAAATAGACCCTAAGATTTAGTGGAGCTACTCTGGTGGGGAATTGGCAGCTGGCACTAGAAGAGAATCCACCAATTAGGGTAATCAGCAGAAGGAAAAGAAAGAACACATATTAAGTGCCTTCTGTTTTAGTAAACACCTGGGTGTCTCCACATGAGCTACTCCATTTGAGCTGTTGAAGCACACATTTACTTAATTTTGCAGAAATTGTATTTGAGAGTTGGTAGGGAGGGTAGAGAGCAGTTAATTTTCATAATTTCATGTTATTTCATCTTTGTAAGGTGGTCCTCCCACTCCATAAACCACCCAATCCCAAGAAAACACCTATTGGCTTGGCCCAGAATTCCAGAGCCTTTTTCAGTTGTATTGGGAAAGGGACTAGAAAGTCCCTGTAGGAAAGTAGTTTTTGGTGACCAGATATTCTTTTTCCCTGGAGTCATCGTTTGGATGTTGTGGTGTCTCCCAAAAGCTCATATGTGAGACAATGCAAGCTTCAGAGGAGAAATGATTGGGTTGTGAGATCTTAACCCAATCCGTGAATTAATCCCCGGATTGGGATTAACTGCGTGGTAACTGAAGTGGTAAAATGTGGCTGGAGGGTGTGGGAGTTGGGCACTGGCTTTGGTGTACATATTTGTTTCTGACCAGTGGAGTCTCTCTGCTCCCTGATCATGATGTGAGCTGCTTCCCTCCACCATATCCTACCACATTCCAATGTCTACTTGGACAGCCTTTTTGTTCCTTATGATGTTCAGCCTCACCTGGAGCCCTGAGGAATGGCGCTCTCAAATAAACTTTTCCTCCTCTACAAATGTTCTGGTTGGGTTGTTTAGTCACTGCAGTGAAAGGCCGACTAAAATACCTGGCCTTGGCAACACAAGAGTAGGAGTGGACAGGAATCCTATGACCATATTCATCCTTCATCTATTTGTGACCTGACAAGCACTTTGCCTTATTGCCATCACTTGGAGAATGACCATTTTATAAAGGTCAAGTCCCGGTGTCATGAATTCCTTGGATCAAACTTCATCTCTCTGACCCAGCAGGTGGATAACCTCTCCAAGCCCATGTGTCCTCACTTGTAAATAAGGACAATGACAGTTTCTTCCTCATAATGATATTGTAAGCCTTAATCATTCATGCCCAGTGTTTAGTTGCTCATTATTTCTGTTGTGATTGGTATGCTATTGCAATTACCAGTTTTGATCAAATGCAATGTAAATACAGCAGAAAGCTATCAAACTCTGTACAACTAAGATGCACAATGCTACAAAAGCAAGATAAGTATTAATTTCGTTGTTATTTTTGGTCTTCTGTTAGGTCCATTTTCGAGGCGATAAGACACCATGAGAAAAGACATCACAGAGATTTCCTCCTTTTGCTAATGTGGGGTTTTGAAATTTCTAGCACAATTGAGAAATATACATCCATGAAACATGAGGACTTATGTGCACACATACGCACAGGGACACACACATGACAATATGTCTGGACAATACAACTGGGAAAAAGAAGAATTAATTCTGCTATTCCATCTGCCTCACAGAAGGAAGGATTGGGTGGGGGAGAAGGATCCTCCAAAATCAAATAACATTTCCTTCAAATAGGAAACTTGGAATGAATAAGCGATTGACTTTTCCATTTGGTACCTCAATTCCTGTCGGTCAGATTTCCTGCCATTTCTTGCCTGGAAATGTTATTATCTCTCACTCCTCTGGAATGAACAGGACTACAGTGTACATCTCTGTGAATCTCACTCTCCCTCTCTCTTGCCCTGATAAGCATGGCAGAGCCGGGGGCTGTTGACAAGATTCACATTTTAAACAGATAAGTGCTATTTATACTATGAATGCCAAAGACAGGGTGTGGCATACAAACATGACTTACTAAGGGAGAAAATAAACCAGAGCTACCAAACTTAAGAAAGAATACTTATTTTTCAAAAGAGGAAGGAAGGGAGGAGGGAAGGAAAGAAAGTGAGTTCCAATTAGCATTCATGTCCATTCTTACTGATAAAATTGTGGGATCATAGCTTTGTGGATTAAGAATTAAGAGAAAATTTGGTTCCATGAATATTCCTCAGCTGGATACATTATCAGTTGGGGACTTAAGCACATTTTCCTAAACCAGTTGGATATTTTCTAAAGAGGTCAATATTTTTATTTTTCTTTAGTAATTCACTTCGTTTTTTCTTTAATAAGTTATCTTCTCTATTAAAGTCCTAATTTATTCTGCTTTCATCTTTTCACATTTTTGAAGGTGAGATGTCCACCACCAGTTTAATCCACCTTCTTGCCTCCAACTCATATCTGGCCTGGGAGATGAGCACTCGGGGCCAACCAGTGCAATCATCGAGTGAGAATCCACTGGTCGGGTCAGGCCCATTATTCTGCCAACTTCCACAACACTGAATCCAATCTTCAGGGATCACAGTGTAATAAGCAACAAGCATCAGTGAGTTCCCCACAATCATTTCTAAAATAGACTCAGCACTTGAGGATGGCTTTGCTCCTCACGCGAAGCTGACGATGGAGCTTCGGGTTAGTGGCAAGGAGTAGCAAAAGCTGAGCCAGAATTCCTCCAACACCTGCACTCTAAGGGGTCCTCTAGGGGAGGAGAGAGTTCCTGGCTCCTTGTGCTAGTACTGCTGCCAGCTTGTCAGCTCTTCTACCATCAGGGGTCTGCATGTCCAGGCAGTCAACATTTCTTCCAGGTTCCTCTGTCCTTACCCCAAGAGGCTCCAAAAGGAGCCAGCATCACTGGAAAACATTTAAATGATATACAAAGAAGGAAAATAAGAGGATCAGCTCACTGTGGATAGAAACCCCAGTTCCTTCCTTTCTGGTCATATGGGGACTTAACATCTCCAGCAACTCAGGAGCCACACAGATGACCAGAAAGAATAGTGAGTATGCAGATGCAGAGACCACAGTTTCCAAATCCTGGCTTTTCTAGATGGCCACTGTGTTAAAACTTCTTAGTACCCCAGTTTCCTCATCTGTACAATGATGCTTTGCAGGGTCACTTGTAAGGACTGAATGAATGAACATCTGTGAAACACTTTGAACAGTGCCTGGCATAAAAAGTGTCATTATAATCTTTATTATTATGATTTGAAAATGAATTAAGTAGCTTATAGTCTGTATTTCTCTACCAATGTGACTGAGACTTTCAGAGATTAAGTTACTTGGCTAAAGTCACAAGGCTAGGATTCAAACTGATATATATCTGACTCCAGAGGGGAAAAAAACCCTTAACCAGGGGACAGGATATCTCTCTTGATCAAGGTCAGCCAGCCAGCTGGCACCAAGACATCCTTCCCACCCCCTGACACATAGCATGCTGGCTCAGAAGTCATCAAGCACTATTTATGGAGTTCCTTCTACAAGGCACCATAGTTATGCAAAAAAAAAAGTATAGAGAACAAGGCAGACTGCTTTTTATATCCCAGGGGAGGCAACACATATAAATATGAAAAGGAAAACAACAGAAGCAGGCAAATAAATCCAAAGAGAAGAGACACCTGTCAGCCCTTGCAAGCTCCTCCTTTGTCTCTTGTGCTCAGGCCCCCACCTTTTTTCCTTTTTGGTGCTGGAACTTGAACCCAGGGGTACTTTACCACTGATCTGCCTCCCCAATCTTTTTTTTAATTTTTAGATAGGGTCTCCATAAGTTGCCCAGGCTGGCCTCAAACTTGTGATCCTCCT
This sequence comes from Marmota flaviventris, assembly GCF_047511675.1. Classification (NCBI taxonomy): domain Eukaryota; kingdom Metazoa; phylum Chordata; class Mammalia; order Rodentia; family Sciuridae; genus Marmota; species Marmota flaviventris. The sequence goes on along the minus strand of NC_092506.1, from coordinate 116,399,103 downwards.
GCCTCAGCTTCCTGAGTCTAGGATTACAGGTGTGTGCCCCCAAGCCCAGCTCTGGTGCCATGGTTCCCATCTTTTTACCCTAGGCCATTCTATGTCCTCCTTTAACCTAACAATTTCTGCTTCCTTCTGAACTGAAATGGTGCTTCCTCATAGAGCTTCTTAGGCTCTCCCATCTAGGCTTTGTCCTTCTCAGAGCACATGCTTCTTTGGGGAGATGGTCACATATAAGTAACTATGCAATTGTGTGGTTATGTTTATCCCCCCACTTGACAATAAGATACATTAATAATGAATCCATAGGTAATAAGATGCAGGGGTCAGTTTTCTCTCTCACTTCAGCAGTGAGCACAGTGCCCAGCATGCAGAAAAAAAAAAAAATCATCACTGAATGTACCTCCTTCAGGGACAGAATGGCTAGCACATTTCCTTGCATCTTTGTCTTCTACCACTGATTTCAGAAATCTCCAGAGAAAGCATATCTCTGCAGAAGTGCACCAGTCCATTGTGGACCAACTATAGAATGCCTGTTCTTCCAAGAGGACAGGGACCATTATCCTGGTTGCTCTTGGGGTCCTCCCAGCAGCATACCCAGATTGTGCATTTCTCTCCTACTTCCTTGACCTGGACAGAGGCTTCCCTACTACTCATTTTGCCTGAATATGAAAAGCCAACCATTTTGCCCTGAGCATTGATTGCATTAGAAAAAGGAGAGTCCATCCATCCCCTACTCCCCTGACAATATTTCTTTTCTGAACCCTAATGTCACCCACTATGTCACACTGCCAGTGGCCTCAGTTACATAAATGCCACTTAACAAATTTCTGATTGCCTTTTAGGATAGCCCAAGTCAGAAATACAGAAAAGGTCAGTAGGAAATCTGGGAGAGCAAAACCACATCTTTTAGAACCCCTGGCAATAAGGTTGAAGATACTTCTGGATCAAAACCTGTCCTAGTACCACACAGAAAGAGACTCTCAGAAATGGGTGTCACCACATGGAAGATATGTCTGAGACAAGAACCTGAGTGCTTGTTCTCCTGATTGAGTTAAATTCAAGCATAAGTCCTTACTTGGTTTGCCTCTTTCTGCCTTCTAGTTTTCCCACACCACACCCTTGGATGAACATAACACTGGCCACTTCCCAAGGTGATCAAATCCCACCAGTCACACCACCATGACCTAAGTAAAACCTAGCCCCAATTGAGTGGGATGAAAACAGGTAACATCTCCAGCAGTGCTGATAACTACCAGGGTCACAAGTCAAGGGAATGCTCCTCACACTGACAATGCGACAAAAGATTTTATGGTTTTCAAAACCAATGTTTGTCGGGGAGAAGTGATCCTCTGCTTTCTCAAACCAAGTGTTGCTTCTGGGCTCTTCTCTGCCCATCTCCATCATCAACAGCCTTTGTCCTAGGAGGGGAGCTGGTATGGATGAAAGGACTCTGATGACTTCTGGAGGTGCAACTAAATCCAACAACAATGGAAAAGGTCCCCCAGGTGACAGATGTGAGTCCCTCATCCTCCATGCCTGAGCCATCTGATGTCCCCTCCAGAGGCCATTTGGAACATAGTGCAATTGCCTTCAGACTTTTCGTCTTTTGTAAGTTGTGTCTGAGTTGTTCTTTTTTGCTTCTTGTCTGTAGTATTTGTGGTATAGAGCTTTAAATTCAAGAGGCTACATCTCCCTCCAATTATATTTTCCATCAATTACATTTATTAAGTCCTGGTCATTTCTGAAAAACTAAACATCTTTTCTGTGCTCATAATAAATAAGAAAATAAAAACAAAAACCCTGTGCAGCAATGCAGAAGTTCCGTCTTGGGTAAGTTAGCCTTGCACTTCCCACAGAATAAGGGTTGACTATTCAGGTACCTCCCAACCATGCACAAATGGTGTGAAGGATAGGACCCATGGCTATTACGTAGTTTAGCATTTGCTCAATAAGAAACAACTCTAAATTTAGCTCTGATTCTACAGTGTTTGCACATTGTGTTTGTTGTTAGTGATGGTGTTTGGTTCATTTGTTTTGAGGATGTTGGGATGCTAATGCTGAGAACACAATGATTTCTGCAGGAATTTCTCAATTTCTGGGTCCCTGAGCCATTGTGGTTGCCAGCTGGACCCAAACATCCACAAACGTCAACCATGTTCACAGTGCTTTCCCACAAAAGGCTTCATAAGAACTCTGGAATCATTACAAGAAATGCAGAACTCTTTGCTCTCTGAGGGGTGGAAGAATCTGATCTTTTTCTGTCTCCAGGATGAACATAAGCAAAGTTGCCAGGACTCTCATGACTCCCCATTCCTCCCAGGGAGCAACACTGGCCCCTCTATTCCTAATGCTAAAGAATAGTTCAACAATTCTCACTCAGGGACAGGCACATGTCTATGGTGTGAACAGGGAGGATTTGCAAAGTACATAAGATAACCGGCTCTTCTTATTTGCAGGAGGCTCTTGGGCTCTGCTTTGGAACTGGAGGGAAATGGCAGAGGCTGAGGCATACCCCTGTAAAGTGCCATGCTGCTGAACAATGCATCCCTTTAGGTCTGGCAGGAGAGGAGAACCCCTTGTATTGATCAGGCATCGGTGTGATTTGAGATGCTCATATACCTCCTGGACTTGGAAATAATCCACAGAGCATATAAAGAAGAAATGTTCTCTTCCCTCTAAATATTTAAATGTGACTAAGCAGCACAGGTATGCAAGCACAAATCTAAGTGCACATATACAGGGACACAGAGCTTTAAAAATAATAGTAAGTAGTTTTGAATGAAATGCTTATTCAGCATAGGAAATGAGGGTACTAGTGATAAAAGCAGAATCCAGTATCATAGCTGAGACACCACACTGTTTGTCTACTGCAATTTGACCCCAACATGAGGCTTCACAGAGCTTAAGATGTAATATAGTTCTCATATCATACTGAGGACTCAGGACTCAGGTATTCATTGGGAAAGAGCAATAGATTTTTTTTTTTTCTATCTCAGACACCTGGGAAAAACAATGGGGTCCACCAAGAGGAAACTGGGAGAAGATGTTCATTTTTAATGGAGCTTCCAAATTGTCCTGCCCAGTCACTAATTTTCAAGAATAGAGTTGTGTTCTAAGGAACGTCAGTGAGGACTGTGTTGTAGCAGACTCCCTTATTTGCAGACTGTAAATTCAACTTTGGGACATTTGGAATTTTTTCTTCAAAATGTATACTGGGATTTGAGACCAAGGCATTGAAGGAAAACTGTCTGAAGTAGAATCACTACTAAGCCAAAATATTTTGGAGATGAAAGTATTCCAAAGGAGCCAGAATCAAGCTGGCTTAGGGACCTTGCTTCTAATTTGAACTCAGCATTGAAAGTCTATTTAGTTAATAGGATAAGACTCGCTTCCTGAGAATTCACCATATGAATCTTGCTCCATCTCCTAAAATGACTATCTATGTGAGATATCTACCCACAGTCCACAAGAGCACAGAAGACTAGATGTAGACAAAGCAGGCTAAAGCCAAACCCAGAGAAATAGGTAGACTTCAGCTCCAGTTTCAGATCAGTCTCTTATTGAATACATGATCATGAACAGGAAACAATCTCTGGGCCTAGGATTCCATGGATAAAATTGAAAAAAAAAAAAGTCCTATGAATATCCCAAGGTTGGTAAAAAGACTAAACATTAGTGATTTTGGTGTAATTACTAACAAAATCTAAATACTTAATATGACTGAATAAATACACAATTGATAGATGAATGGCAAGCATATAGACAAAGGGAGAGTTCAGTTGCTCCCTTTACTTCATGCTACCAAGGCCCCACTCCCTCCTCTAAAGAGTGCTTCCTACCCATCCCACAAGCTGGCCAGGAAGACACAGAGAACACAGGGGAACACAGACTGGGAATGATGTATTATCCATACTCAGCATGTTCCCGGAAACCTGTCATCCCCAGGAGAACAGGTGAATGCCTGACACTGTCAGCAAAGTGGGGGAAGCTCGCTGCTTAATATTTTATTAATGGTATTAAAATTTCTTTGCATAAGTCATTAATCATTAGGTCATATGAAAGGCTTATGTTTATTCAGAGAGTATAATAACTCACAGCAGTAAGAATGTATCATTTCTGCACTGACCAGTGGAAATACTGTGTTGTTATCTAAAGGGAGAGACTATTTTCGTGGTTTTTTTTATTTTTTTATTTTTACTCAGCATAGTTATTTCAATTTAAAAAATATTTATTGATGAAAACAAAAAGGATATTTGTCTCCTGTGGAAAAGCCCAGAATGATAGCAAACATTTTAAAATGACTAGAAGTATCAACCCCATTCTGTATTTACTAGGTGCCAATCTCCATGCTAAGCACTCCAAGCACTCTATCTTGTCGTATTTATTCATCAGCACCTTCTGATGTAGGCATTATCATTATCCCATTTTGTATAAATTAAGTCTTGAATGTGTTTAGTCACTCACCCAAGGTCAAACAGGATGAGGATAGTCTGGTGAGAAAGACAGACAGCTACACAAATAAAATTCCATTTTAGATTCTTAACTTTATTTCTGTAACTGTATTTCTATATGTAACCTGCACGGAACCAGGACAACAGTATTAGCTACGTTTTTATTTCCCTGTCCACAACTCTGATGGATTTCCACAGATAGGAAGAATTCAGAGAGCACACACAAAAAATAATAACGCTGCTCACCAATTCTTGAGTGTCTAGAAAAGCCCACTGATGAGCTGGGAACACCACTATGCACAGTAGTCATGCAGTGCCATGGGAAAAGAGAAGAGTCCAGAGAGGAAAACCTCAGCCCCACTAGTATTGATTAATATTGAGATGTGGGCTTCCAGGAAACCCTAGTCCCTGATCAAGCTGCAGTGAAAATTGTGAGTTAAATGCATCCTATACTTTGCTTGTTGAATTATACTTACGGAAATTATGGGAGAACCCTAGAGAAGAATATTAAATATCCCATGATATTTTGGGTCTGAAAAACTAAATGTTCACACAGGAGATCATAATAGGAAGTTTGTAAAAGTAGCTAAATGAAGGGGAATGCACCAAAATAATAACCTTAGATATCTCTATGTGTAGAATTATAAATGGAGAAATGGAAATGTTATTAATTTTTAAATAGCAGAGCCTAATTATCAATGTATTTGCAAGGGCAAGCGCCATTACCATCACCTCCTGCCTCCTTTTTTCTCTTTTGACTTCTTCCTTTTCTGTTTCTCTTCCTTCTGAACATAACCTTTTGCTCTGCTGCCTGTATATCTCAACTGCCTCAAAGACCAGCCTGCATTTAACCCTTTGATGCATGCCAACAGATGTGTAACTGCACATCACAGCAACAAGTAGAATGCAACAGACAGTCTGTGCAGGAATCCTAAAGCCATCACTGTGAAATGAGAACCATCTTTTCTCTTCATCCCATTTCAGTCTCCTCTCCTGAGCAGTATTCCATGGAGGCATGCTCTCAGACAGCACAGGCTGCTCTGGAATAAGATGGTGCCCAAGGACTGTCACGGGCTACAATTCAATCATGAGGCTGATTTTTCTCTTGTGCCCAAGGACACACCCATGGCAACAAACGAGACAGCTTTGTTCCCTCTCATTTCTCAGCCTTTGTGTGCTGTGTGTTCATCTCCTCTCACAGATGTGGATTACCTCAGGAACACAGAAATAAGAAAAAAAAATCTTGATCCATGAAGAGGCACTACTCAAAAGAGGTAGGCACCTCTCTTGAACTGACAGGCCAATGGAGTTCTACAATTCATATTTATTTTGGCCTCAGATTTCCCAATTCTGAAATACAAAGTGTTCCATCTCTCCTGATTCCCACACACTAGAGCACTGATATACACCTACACACTCAAATGCCTTTTATTTTCTTGGAGGAGTCACATAAACAAACTTAACAATTGAGCCCTGCTATTGGCTGATACAGACTGAGTGGTCATAAGCTGTAGAAAGGTCTCATAGTCAGTAGAACCTAAGGACCATTTCAAATATTCCAATGCCAATAAACACACACACGCACACACATATGAAGTTGACATCTTCCATTTGCGTTTTTTTTTTTTTTTTTCAGTGTTGGGGATTGAGTCCCATACCTCATTCATGCTCTAGCACTGAGATACACACCCAGCCCTGAAATCTGCCATTGTAAAATAATGGGATAGCAGAAATCTCACAATGCTAAGAAGATTGGGTCTTCTTTAACCAGGAGAACTTCAGACTGAGCACAGAATTCCTCAGCTACTACCAAAAGGACATACTTTTCAACCACACCCTGAACCATAGAGTAATAGAATTCCTAGACTCTTCTTTTATGCTGTAATATTCTAAGAGCAGCCCATGCCTCTAAGAGCTTCTGTACTTAATCTAGGCTCTTCTTACTTCCACTTATTTAAACAGAAATATAAATCAGCTGTGTATGATGAATAAGGTCAGTGAATTAATATGGCTCAAAAATATTTATTTTAAATGCCAGGCAGAATCCTGGGTATAGGGACATGAAGTAAACAATAAGACATGGATCTCAACCCTGTGAGAATGATAGATATCATATTGAACAACAAGGCTGAAATGGCATAGATAATTGATGTGTTGAAAGATTATAGAGTGCTATGCAATGTGGGCAATAACCTGTCTTTGTCTTGAGGATCCTATTCCTCCTCAACACACAGTTCAAACACGTTTTTAGAGCAGAACCACCCTCCTTGCTTCCCATGTTACTATGTCTACATGGTCTAGTATGCAATCTATGGAGTGGTGATATATCCCATGATCATGTTTTGCCCTGTCTTATATTGTAGATAATATGCTGTGATATGAGACAGTGAACAGGTGCTGTCTGTCCTGGAATCTGTGAGCTTCTGAAGGCAGAATTCATCTTCTGCTTCAATGTTAAGCTAAAAGGATCTTTGTTTAGGATAGGAAAATCCTTTACTGTGCATGGACAATGGAAGTACCCATGGTGATATTTAGCAACATTTCCTTTGAAGTGTCCAGCACAACAGTAAAAGTATCCATAGAAAAGACTAGTGCTCTGGAACATTCTAGCACTTGGGACAGGGAAAAGGTTATTTGGTTTCACATCAGTTTTGGTTTTGTTGTTGTTGTTGTCAAGTTTTTCCTCTCAGAAGGAAACAACACAAAGCAAGACCCCCTGAAGAAACATGATTGGCCATCAGGAAATTTAAGTACCCTTGGATGTTTCTAGCTATAGCAGCCATATTTGTTCCAGAGAGTGCATGAGCCATGGCTCTTTCCTACAGAACAAGAAAGAGTGGCATGCTATTTGACATCTAAAGTCAAGGTGAAACACTCTAAATTTGAATACAACTAGACGCTTCATTTGGGATCTACAGTAAAATGTGTAGGTGCAATACCTGCCATTTGAAGTATAAGAGGGAAATCACATTTTGAGCAATCTTCTACTTTCCAGCACTTCAAACATTTCACAACTTGAACTGAAGAGGGTTGCCAAAAGAGCAGTTTTCATAATAATTAGGTTACAATCCTGGTAATTATTTTCTAGTTGAAAATCCTGCATGATAATTCAGGATGACAGTGCTTTGCAGTTCATTAATCTGCTATAATATGTAACTTAATTATCACAACATGACCCATATTCTCCCCACTGTACAGACGAAGAACTTAAGGCTCAGAGTGCTTCAGTGACTAGTCCAAAGTCATACCAATAATAAATGGGAGACACAGGATTGAGTCTCTTGTCTCCATTTTAAAATCCCACAGTCATTGGGAATTGAGGAGTGTACACCCTAGACCTTGACATCAACATATTCCTTCTTCTGCACCCATTTTCTTCTGCAACGCTTCTAAATCTTGCATTTGCTAGCAATTGCACGTTCACACTCACTGAGCGACAGAAATATATCTTGGGGAATTATAGTTTAATAATCCCACAAGTCAGCACATTAATACCCAGAGACAAAAATAAAATGTATGACTGTCTAAATATGCTTAAGGTTATTCTGAATACATTTGAGGGAATTTAATGAACAGAAGTCTTTTGCCATCAGCACTTCAGAGTGAGTCTATCCTTCATTTCCACATTTCCTCTTCAGTTCCACCTGGCTCCACCTAGTTTCTCTCATACCTTTGCTTATGCATTAATATATATATATATATATATATATATATATATATATATATATATATATATATATATATATGATTTGGCCCAAACAACAGACTTTTTCTCTTTCAGCCTCACACTCACACATAAAACCCCCACACACATACTCGCATACACACAATTAAAAATAAAGGCAGAGCAAAAATAACAAAGAAATAAGGATGATGTGTGCGTTTCACACAAAGAAAAGCTCCAATCTAGGTAAATGTAACTGCAGCACTTTTTTCTTTTAAATGCTGGATATGGAAGATTCTAGTCTGTTGGGGTTTTTTTTGTTTGTTTGTTTGTTTTGTTTTGTTTTTGTTTTAATGAACAGAAAAGCAAGCTTGATATTTACCAGATGCCTAATATATGAAAGAAATAGTGGTATATATTCCACATATATAAACAAATTTAATATTCATATAAACTATGGGGTTATTACGCCCATTTTTATAGCAATAAAGAAATCATGTGCTCAAGTGATGTGCTCACATTCATACTGCTAGCTAGCAGGGAGTTTAAATATGAAGCCAAATCTGAACTAGAGCATATGCACAGATAAAAGTCTACTTTACTCCCTCAAGAACAAGTTAATTAGGTGACCTATTGACAGAAGAAATGATTCCCAAAGAGGCTGAAGAAGCAGCAACCTCAAGGAACGTTGTTCTTAAATGATAATGTGTAGAGTTTAGGATGGGCTGCCTCTGCCTGCACTGCTGCCTGTCCTGTAGCCCAGGTCTGGATTGGGGAAGGCAACTCAGTATAAGCAGAAAAGCTCACGGGGAGGCCTGCTGGAAAGAGGCAATGCCTGGTACCTGGGGCCAGCTGTTTGTTCTGATCAATATCCACAGCATTTAGTATCTGGGAGCTATTCCTAATCTTAGGTTATTGCCTCTGAGCATGATGCCGAAGACTAAAGCCCTCCTGTTATGAGCTTGCCCAGACTGACCCATTTCTTGGTGCTTATAATTCCCATGCTAATTACTCCTTTGGCTTAACTCTTTGGAAATACTGAGTCTGTCTCTGGTCTTTTAAGCCAGTCACCAATGCTCTCTAGTTTGGCTTGCTAATGAGAGCAATCCACAAGTGCTAATGGTGATTTACAATCCTTCAGAAATAACCTCCTTCCCATTCCATCTCCATTCTAATTAGTGGTCATTCCTGCTATGATCCATTTTGCAGACAGGTAAACTGAGACACAGAAATTATAACAAATTATCAATATTTAAATAGTGATATATGTTTTACAAATCACTTTCACAAGTTTGTCTCATTACCATTTATAGACAAGGAAACAGCCCCAGACAGAAGAAGTGATTCACTAGGTCACATATGCAACAAGAGGGTAAGGCAGTTCACACTACTGATGTCTATTCCCTACCCCACTGCTGATGTGCCTGTTTCCATCACTTGAGGTCCCCAGGGGCCTCAAAGTTCCTACCTCCATTGCATCTCTTAGTTTTATTTCCTCCAAGAGCCTCTGCTAAGGTTCTTTGCCCCATATCCTGGTCTCAAGATCTTTCTCACTCCATCTGTTTTCTGAGACTTTAAGTAGAGGAATATAGAGGGGAATCTGTGATTAAAGTTCACGATGACCCTACCTAATGTGAGTCATAGACTGAGGTCTTCAACACAAAATAATGGATGATACAGAGAAAGTCCCTGCTTTCAACTAAATGGGGAGAAATGCAGAAAACAATACATAAGTAAAATGCACAAAATATCACAAGTGATGATGATGGCTATGAACAGCAGAAAAAACAGAGCAGGGTGAAAAGAATGGAGAGCATGGCTGGGGTTGGGAGACAGGCTGCTGTGTGGAATTGGCTTGATAAGCAGGGCTAATGGGGGAGGTCAGGTTTGAGTACAGACCTAAAGGAGCAAAGGGCATATACTCTGTAAGTTTCCATGGGAATAGTGTTCTAGGTACCAGGATTAGCTATGGCCAGTGCTCAGAGGAGAACACCATAGCTATTGTAACCCTCTGATGACCTCACTCAAAATAGCTGCTCAGACACAGAGCAATACTTGAGCAAATGGTTCCTGAGAGAATAAGGTTTAAACAACAAGAAGCATGTCAGAAAAAGGAGGGAAAAAGAGGTCATTCTAGTGGAGTCTCTATATTCCAGAGTAGAGGAAAGAGAGATACTGAATATAAGAGGGATGCAGAGACAGAAGGCAGGCATGTAGGGCTTCCCTCAGGGTCCACCTTTCCTGGACAAAGTAGGTTTTCTTTGAGGTGTTCTGCCATACTGGGAACCTGCCTGAAGTTCCTGACAGGGCAAACAGAAAGAAGTGCTGGCATGACTGCAGCCCCAGAGATGTGAATGGTAGCAACAGTAGCAACAAGTACTGATTACAATACTAGGCACTGTTCTGAATGCACACATGTCTCACTCACTGAATCCTCTACGCTGCTTGAGGTGCGAAGCCCAGAATCACCCCCTCTTTACAATGGAGGAAACCAAGCTCAGAGAGGTTAAGCATCTTGCCCATGGCAGAGCCACAGTGCCAAGAGCCCCTTTCACTCATAAGACCATAGGATTCTCAGGGCATTCTGAGTTGGCAGATCAGAGAACCAAGTTCTCCTCAGTTCCACATGTTAGCTTCTTCACAAGGAGAAAGCCCTCACTGTAAATCCAGTTAACCATCTTGGAGTCGTCATTGTATCGAAGGAATGAATGATATTAGCAAGTGAGGTCCAAAAAGGTGGATTGATTGAAATAACCCTCGACCCCTAGTGAAAACAAATTCAGATGGCTTTCAGTTATCTATGTTTGAGACAGAGTGACTTAGAATTACTAGCACAGGATAGGAATTCAGACCGACCAAAAAGCCAAGAAAGGAAACACAGGCCACAGATAAGGTCCAGTTCTTCTCTGACATGATTCATGTAGACAGAAAGCCATTTCCATTTCACCCTGTGTGCACACATGCACATCATAATATTTTGTTTACAGATCAGTCTATTTACATAGTTAATTTGGGATCTGTTTGCAAACACAAATTAGTGTGGTGCAATTACTTTTGTGCATGGACATGGAGTTATCCGCTTCAACAGTTTAAATGCATGGAGAGAAACCTCATAGTAGCATATGGCTGTCTGTATATAATCACAATATTACCTGCACATATTAGTTACATAGCAGTTACATTATAATTGGTGCCATTTTTAAGTCATTCGGAAAAAAAGCATTTTAATTAAATCATCAAGGTGTTTTGATGAGAGAGAAGTAGAAGAGTGTGTTAATAACACACAGCATTCTATCATCTGAAATGTGATGTGCATACCAGTACCTTTCTGACTTCCATGTGGAGGGAACTTTCTGATATCAACATCAATATCATCCCTTGACCTGGTATCATCTCTGCCTTTGAGATGCCATGCTGCTTTTTGACTCTCCACTGCAGGTCTAATTAAAGGATGGAGACATAGATGACTATCAGAATAAACATATGGGTAATGGTCTGGTCCATATGCCCATTGACCAGAGAAAGCAACTGAGACCTACACAGGAAAGTAGTAGGCTCTGAATCATTTTATTTATTGAGAAATCTGAGACCAGAAACCAGGTCTCCTGGTTTGCAATCTAATGCCGATTCCTGAATTTCACCCTCATTGTTACATGGCTGTCACACTTTGTAACCGCAACCAAAATGTCACATTCCGTCCATTTTCCCAAAGGTTAGGAATTCGCATATATTGACATCCTCAGAAAGTAAATTGAGCCACACTTTATCATCAATTCATAATTAATTTTAAAAAAAGTGTTACGGAGCAGTCCTGTCATTCAAGCAAATGGGAGGTAATACCAAAATGTCTTTAAAGGGTTTATCGTACCTCTGCTATTAAAAATAGGTAAAAATCCTGATGACTAGAATTCATTTAAATATGTTAGAGAGAAAGGACCCAAACTGCATCACTTGGGTTCCAGGCATACCATTCAATAAGTAACAGTGGGCAAGTTGCTGAACCTTCTCATGATTTCTCCATGATACTGAATTACACACTGAAATGCTTCCCTCTCTTGTTTTCATTATAAAAAAGAATTTTTCTTCTAACAGGCACTGTGTTAACATGAGCTTCAAATTATAAGAGGCAGTGACATAATCTTGGGGTTGATATTATCATCTAGGAGCTGGGTGGGATGGGTCAGTATATTCCTTACACCCAATTTCCCCCATGCTGCCAAGCAAGATATTGTCTCCATCCTCTCTTATGGAGAAAATGTGAACTTGGAGCCTAGGGGAGGAAAGCCACGGGATTCTGTTATTATCACCAGGCCAATTGAGGAGAACAAATAGCATTGCAATATAATCAACATCTTATCCCAAATCATTCTGTTCTTCCTCCCCAGTACACCATTTAACATTCTATGCAGAAGAGACTAAAAATCTTTAGTAGCATGAGACAAGAAACAGAACACAGTAGAACGAGATAAGAGATTGCTGGTGTCCATCAGGAACAAATGACCATGTAATAACTCTGTAATTACATGGTAACTAGAACTGATTGAGCCTGTAAATTATATCCTTGTCACCCCCGGGTAATGATGCAGCTCTATCTCCCATCTACAGAGAGCAGCAGAACACGGTCCATAGCCACTGAGAGATAAGGGAATTCTTGGCTGTTAAAGCAGATTTGCTGCTGATGATAGGTGGCAGAGAGACAGGCTGAAATCTGGGATTTAATGATCTTCCAGTTGAGGCATTACTGCCTTGCCAGCCATAGCAAGACATCCATTACCCAGCCAGTGTTCCCCATCCTTCTAGAGGGATTGATTACAGTTCCCAAAATTAAAGATGAAAGGGATAGACCTCTGAACACATGCACACAAAAACATTAGGCATGCCTTTGAGCATGCACAGCACACACACACACACACACACACACACACACACGCATACCACATAGCAACAGTCCATTTACAGTCTCTGAAACATTTAATTTGCAAACCTTTGAAACATCACTATTGTGGCATTTCACCAAATATTTTAATACTAGGAAGAAGATTGTCTATTTTTATGCAACACTCTCTCTGGGACCATTATGCAGAAGCATTAAGAAATTCTGTGTGGTAGATCATTCAGCAAATATTGTTTGACAGCCGACTGTGCATACAGCATTCTGCTAGGTGTTAGGGGAAACAAAGAAACATAACACTCAATTCTCTCTCCCTCAAGGATCTGAGTCCACTTGCACAGATAATATAAATACATAAAATGTTAAATTATAATGCCACAAGGCAGTATATAATTAACTGCCAAATGACTAGTATATATGAGAGCTACAGAAATAAGGAAAAGAGGGAACTCAGTTTGGTGTAGTGTAATCATATATATAGTTTCTTATAGATTAACATAAGCATCTAAGAGAACCCAAATATCCGTTTCATTTAAGCTCTATTAGAAAGAGACATTTCGTTTTTTTCTCCATCAACAGTCTTCTCAGATCTCTAAAAGCAACAATAACACAAACCAGATATTTTCATTAATGAAAACAGAAACAGTGGAAAGGAAAACATCAGAAATATGAGCATAAACAGTTTTGAAATTGCCTACAGTCAAGATGCTGGTGGATCGGAAAAGTGTTGCTAAAGGCAATATCTCTTTACAGACAGAGCACCTGTATCTGGAGTGTATATGTAGATAATCTGTCTGCCTTAAGGGGAATATTTTCTAATCAACACAGATTAATAAGTAAGCCAAAAACTGAAAAAAAATTAGAATCATCAACTCAAAAAATGATAGAAGCTTTCATCAAAGCATCTACCTATGCTGCAGTTAAATTCAGAAGCAATCCATTGAGGATCAGTGGGGTCACTTCTCTCAGACTGCAAAGAAAGAAAGAAAAAAAAAAAAAAAAGAATTTGCCTTTCTCTCCAGTTTCCTTTGTCCCTAAACTCTTGACCTTAGAATGCTATTCAAAAGTAGGTGTCAAGGGAATAGCAACAGGTCAGTGTTACTGTTCAGCTATTGCTAGGGGTTAACCAAAACCTCTGGAGGTTTATTTGAATTAGATAGAAACCTATTTATCATCATCCAGGGGCCCATTTGAGCACGCTTCTGACAGGCTCATCTTCTAGCCACAGATCTCTAGCACCCTGCCAATGCTCTTCACTAATGTGCAAATATGCACAGACCTATTTGATATAGATCCTGAAATTAGTAATGGTGAAGTTCAAGACCCTCCTGAGACCTGGTTGTGAAGCAAGCCTTGGTGATATAATCCAGGCATCGGACCTAATAGTTGATCTCTGGGTAAGAAGGAGAAGATAGAGAACCATATAGCTTTCATTTACCCAGGAAGGACTATAAATATATGTGCCCTGGCCCTTGAAAAAGGAGAGAGTTAGCACTCTCCTGACCCTTAAGCCTTTGTAAGGTTTCAGGGAAGGTTTTCTTCTTCTGGAATAAATTAGTGCTATCCCAAAGAAAACATCTTTACATTAATACAATCACCAGAATTCAAGTAAGGTTAAAAAAGAGTCATGCATTTTGAAAACGCCTTGAAAAAAATACCCAAGTTAACATGGGACCTTGTACGTGTTATTTATCTTTGGGTCATTGTTTCTTTGTCAAAAAATAAAAGGATTAGATGAGATGATCCTTAAGGTCTTTACCAGACTGAATATTCTATGAGCCAGACAGACTGTAATGACTGCTTCTTTGAAAGCTAATGAAGAGTAATCACACCCTCAATCTCAAACTGTATCTAAAGAATAAGAGATTTCTGTTTTAACTAACCATTAAGTCTATAAAACAAATCCAGTAATCCAGGCTGCTAACCTCTCTCTGACTCATAAAACTTATTTTGAAAGAACCAAGAAAGATCCTAGGGACTGTACTGTGGCTTATTAGGTCAATCTGCAGAGGATTTTGAGCACATTTAGGAATTGTATTTGTAATTGTTCTAAGGTGGAACTTACCCATGCTGATTTGATTCACATGACATATTCATACAAGAAGACAACAGCATCTGAGGAAACATCACACTGCTTATAGCAACAGAGCCTTCATTTGACTTTAGGAGGCAGTACTTTCTACTAGACAGATCCTCATGATACTGACAGGACTGGACTTGTCTCTAAACCTGCAACTTTTATTTACAGTGGCCACAGATCGATAATTCCTTCCCTGGAAATAAAGCTTTCCACTTTGCATTGGAATTTATCTTCAATAGCTGCTGGAAATCATTATCACACAATAATGTTCTATTCACCACTTGTGCTATCTCTTCAGCTAGGCAGATTGCCAGATATTTGACTGCCTGACACCAGGTCCATTTGGTGCACGACAAAAATAAAACCTTAAGTTGCCTGGAAATAACATGAGACACACTCATCATCTAGCCAGGGATGATTATGCTACTTTCTCTTTCTGAGGAATTGTCAGAACTCATGTAAATCATCCGGTGCTACTTGCCTGCAGCCATGAGCATACTCTCATTATCTGTGCCTAGTGGGTAGGAAGACAATGCTTTTGAATGGATCAAAGTTATTATGAATTCCAGAGATGAAGCCAGGGCATTTAGAAGACTATGTCTCTATGCCTGTCGGTGGGCCATGCTTACCTCTGGTTGGAGTCATTGATCAAATGGCATTACTATCAACTTGAAGAATGTTTACTGAGATTCTACTAAGTGCCAAGTACTGATCCAAGTACTTGATTGGGATGCACCGATAAATGCCTATATCTTTCCCAAAGAAGTTTAATTTAGAATAGGAGATAAAAAAAAAGCACAAACAATGTCAACTTATGATGAGACCTGTGTATAGGATGTTAGCAGAGGTAACTAGTAACCATAATGTAGCTATGAACTACCGACCCTTGTTAGAGGAGATACCATTTTAATCAGGTTTCTTAAATTGTGAGTAAATAAAAACAAAAAAAAATATGGAAGGCTGGAGAACATAGCACAGGAGAAAATCAAAAATCATCTCAGAGGTGGACAGGTGCTGGAGTAGAAACTCAGTAATTACAACACTATAACTTGAAGTGTCATAGCCTATACTTTGCCAATCACCAGCATGTATTTCATTTCTGATATGTTGATTTGGACATGTCCAAAATGTCATGAGAAACATGGTGTTTCATGATCTTCAAGGAACAGGTCAGCGTGAGAGAATGTGGGAAGCACTTGCACACAAACATCAGGGAAAATCCAGATGATGGAAGAGACTTCCTACAGAGGAGGTTAAGTATTTTGGACCAGGATGGATCCAGCATGTTAGGGTTTAGCATAGGAGGGAAGGTGCTGACAAGCAGACAAGGTCAGAACAGCTTGAAGAAGCATGAGGCAAACCAGGCAAGGGGGGTAACACTGCAGATGTCAAAGCAGGATAGGGCATCAGTGCAGGTCAAACAGTGGAAACTTTGAATGCAGCAGTGAAATCAACTGGTGAGAACACGTGTGGAATGTGTGCAGAGTTTGGGAACTTTGGTGAGAGCAATAAATATAGTAGTTTCAATAAATATAGTAGTTATAATAAAGATTCTGCTTGATTAAGGAATGCATAGAAAAGAAGAGGTAGACTATTCTTCAAAAATGTCAATTAAGAATGAAAGGGTGCTGGGGTTGTGGCTCAGTGGTAGAGTACTTGGCTAGCACATTCGAGGCCTGGGTTTGAGCCTCAGCACCACATAATACATAAATAAATAAAGGTATTGTGTCCCACTACAACCAAAAAAAAAAAAAAAAGAATGAAAGAGGTAAAGAAAAAAAGGCTGAGAGGGTTTGGGTATTTTATATTTCACAAGAAAAAAAAAAACAGTTGAGAACAAGAGACTTGCACACACAGAGATTATGGAACAAATTCTCTCTGACTCTAAATAAAATATTTTTTAAATCAAGGATACATATGTTTAAGTCTACTATAAACTTTGATTCAAGCCTATCCCCAGCCTGCACTTTCATGGCTGAGTGCTAATTCATATATATAATTAACTATGTGGCATCTCCACTTGAAAGCCTAACAGGAATCTCAAAAGATTTCCACCCCAACTCCTAAGCTGATTCTTTGTACAGTCTTCCCTCTTCATTGCTTCAGGAGTTATTCTTGACCCTTATCTTTATCTCATACCAAACATCCAATCTCCAAATCAGTCCTGATATCATTACCTACAAAACAGATAAAAACAAATGACTATTTGACACCATCCTCACTTGTATATCATGGTTCCAGGAACCACCATTTCTCATCTGGAATGTAACAGTCTCCTTCCAACTTGACCCTTACAGTCTACACTTTTCATGTTCTCTGGGTTGCTCTTTTCCAGTGACATGTCAGAACATGTCATTCCTTGGTTCACTGTTCTTCAAGGTCTTTTCTTTACAAAAAGTAAAATTTAGTCTTTCAAACAGAGTAAAAGTCAAAGAGCACTACCTCTCTGGTATTGTGTAGAGGGATGAATTATTGGCTTTATTCCTTTACGTCCCACCATGGGCAGGGTATATTTTTCTCTCTCTATTTGAGGCTTGGCCACGTGACTAGCTTCAGCCTGAAGGATGTTTGTAAGTAGGATCTGAGTAGGCTTGAGACTTGCAATGTGCACGGTGGTAAGACAGTCATTTTTCACTCTACTGTTCCACCAGAAGAGCATTTGGGTTTGGTAGGTGCTGGCTCTTCAGCCTGAGCCCCAGAATAAACTCATATGGAAGAGGCTTGAGGCCAATTTGTAGTCTATAGTTATCAGAATCACACCACAAATCCAAAAGTGAGAAAAAGGCTATATTTTATACACATGAGCATTTTATTCGGCACTATTATGGCCAGTAGCTAACTAATTCAAAGATTTCTGACTCTTCCCAAAACACATTTCCCTTTTATTTTTTCTAGACCAGAAATACTCTGCCACAGGCCATTGCAGTGCTGTTTTTTTCTTACTCCTCAGTATCCAAGTGGTCTCTTTCTTCACTTTCTTCAGGTGTCTACTTAAAAAACAATCCTAACAAGACTTCATGACCACCCTACCTGTGGCTCTTTTTTATCTTCTTGGCTTAGTTTGTTTTCCTACCTAGTAATCTGCAGTACACATAAAAATACACTGATTTTTTTTTTAATCTATAGAGCAGAACATTACTTTTGTGCATAAAATCCTGTTAGAAATTTAAAAAATAACAGTTTTAGTTCAATTCTCCCTGTGCTGTTGAACATTGTTTTTTTGTTGTTGTGTGTATCTCATGAAATGATATGTAAGCTATTTTTAAGAGATAAGTGGACTAACTTTTACAGAAATGAAATATATTTGATTTTCTTTTTGGTGGAATGGGTGGGACGGGTAGGGACTTTAAGAATAGTTGGTTGGAAGGAATGGGAATGAGAAGTATGAGGCAGCCAGCAACCAGCGTGTTTCAGTGCACATGGTCCAGGTCACCTCTAGAGCCCTTGAGAGCTGCTCCACATTATGACAGAGTTGCTGTGTGACTGATGTTTACAATAATGACCTGAGCAACAAAATAAGATAAATGATATTCTCTATGCTTTGCTCAATAAGACAGAACAATAATATATTTTAGAGAAAGAACTCTATCAAAAAGGATTGTAATGTTTTAAGTTCAATTTAAAGGATGATAGCCCAGTTATATGACAAATTCATTCATGTGGAACACTGCTGGTGCCTCATAAATAAGACTTTTCTATATCAACATAAGGATTTGTAATGAATTTTCTGATTATTCTTTCCCCGTGAATAATATGCAGAATTGATTTTATACCCACTTTTCTTCTCTGACCATATCCTCCCTCTTTTATATGGCTTTAAATGTGTTTTCTTTTTAAAAGTCTGTACAAACAGACAGTAACAGCTGTAAGTTAATGTTCACTCTATCCTGCCATGTTTTCACCACTAAAGGTCCATGTGATTATTTTTCTGCCTGATGGGCCACATGGACTGAATTTGTGAGGTGATCATTATTGGAGCATACAACTTCCAGTTTTTCAGTCTTGCATCTAATAGGGCCTGGAAGTCATCATTCCTAATAATATAACCAGAAAAGCTGAGTAAACTGAAAATCAACAACTTAGAGCCCTCAGACAGGCCACTGGGAAAATTGTGGTCCCCCAAAATTGAGAAGAAAGGTAGGTGGATAGAGAGAATCACAACTTGCAAGATCAGAAGCTCAGTAGCAAACAAGAATAAAAATAAATAAATGAATAAATTCTCCATGGGAACCAGTATCAGAATAGGAAGGATTACAGTATAATTAATGTACTGCTGGGGGCTCAGAGTGCACAAACCAGGGGCGATTGAGACTTGGGAGACGCCACACTTCAGAAAGTATATTGCCAGAAGACCTACTAGGTTCTCACAGTAAAGATTAGAAAAAAAATCACCTTATGTTTCCAATAGGGGAAAGGAAGGTAGAATATTTTCAACAATGCCTAGAGCATTGTTCTTCTGTTCTTTTTCTCAAAGCCTAACCTTAAAGTACATTGTTTTATCAGAGCCTGACTACTCTAAGGAAAAGGAAATACCAACTACTGCCCCTTCTAGTGTCTCTGTAACTCCTGGGGGATGAGGTCAAAACAAAACTGAAACACATATGTGAAGGTCACAGGCCAGGAGAACAACCTCAGTAAAACACTGAGACCTAATCCTCTCCCTTCACCACTTACTGCCACATTAATAGGGGTCCTGTTTTGTAACCACAGGAGGATGCAAATGAGAATTCTGTATCTCAGATACTATTTCAGAATAAGACAAAAGAAGAAGCAAAAACAAAAGCAGCAAAGGAAATTTTAGACTCCAACCATCACAGCTACAGCAAAGAAGCACAACTTAACTGTTTTAGTCAGCTTTTTTGCTGCTGTGCCTAAAAGACCTGACCAATTGTAGAGGAGGTGACTTTTATTTGGGAGCACACAGTTTCAGAAGTCTCAATCCATAGACAGCAGGCTCCGTTTCTCAGGGTGAAGTCACTCACATGATGATCAGAAGCAGAGAGAGAGACTTTCTGCCCACCAGATACAAAGCATATACCCCATAGCCACACCCCCAATAAACCACTTCCTCCAGCCACATCCCACCCGCCTCCATTTACTGATTGGTTAATCCCATCAGGGATTGTCAACCCACGGAACATGCCAAGATTATAATCCAATCATTTCTCCTCCAAACCTTCTTGCACTGTCTCACACATGAACTTTTGTGCAACGCCTCACAGCCAAACCATAATATTAACCCAAAGCTACACAATAAAACCTTGAACTAAAAACCTACTTGTTATAGTGCCTTTTATACAGTAGATCACATTTCTCTTTAAACAAAAAGTGCAAGGAAAAAAACGCACAAAAACAGTTTGAAGAAACAGCAACCATCAGAACCAGATTTAGATGCGGCAGATGTTTAGAATTATCAGATTGGAATTTTAAAACAGCTCTGATTAATATGCCAAGTGTTCTCATGAAAAAAAGGACAATATGCAAGAGCAAATGGACCATGTATGTGGAAGATAGAAATCCTAAGAGATAATCAAAAGAAAATACTATAGATCAAAAACATTGTGAACGAAATGAAGAACACAGACTGTATGTGGCCAAGGAAACAGAAGCTATCAGTAGAAGCTTCCAAAACTGAAATACAAAAAGGAAAAAAATGGAAGAAAAAAGGAACAAAGTATCCAAGAATTGTGGATCAACCACAAAAGGCATAACATATGTGTAGTGGTAATACAAGAAAGAGAAAAAATATCAACCGCAGAATCAGAAATCTCAGAGAACAAAAAGTAAAATAAATACCAAGAGGTCTACACCTAAACCTATCATATTTGAACTGCAGAAAAACAAGGGAGATCTTATATACAGAAGAACAAGGATAAGAATAATATTGGGCATCCCTTCAGAAACCATGCAAACTAGAAGAAAGTGGTGAACTATTCAAAATGTTAAAACAAAGAAGCATGAACCTCAAATGTTGTATTCAACAAAATTATCCTTTGAAAATGAAATAAAGACTTTCTCAGTCAATCAAGAATCAAGGGAATTTGTTGCATGTAGGCCTGCCTTGCAATAACTTTAGAAGTTAATAAGTAAGAGGTATTATAATACAAATCAGAAGTCCTGATCTGCATAAAAAGATCATTATTTTGTTTTTCTAATCTTTATTAAAGACCTCTCTATTAATCAGAGCTTCAGAATAGCATAAGACAATCAGTACTAACAATTAAGTTGACACATAAGCCCAGCCAAAGCAAAGATACTTGACCTTTTGGCTATCATGTGTGGCCTCACTCAGAGGATGTGAAGATGGTCTTCCAGTTTCTGAACTGGTGACTAAAGATGGAGCATAGTGAGGACAGCAGTGATCTAGGGTAGAAATAATCAGACAACTTCATCTTTTTTATTACTAGGTCATGGATTAATTCTCAGAATGACTTTCCTTTGTAAATTTCACTCAGTTTTTTATGAATAAATTGGGAGGCAAGAATGTGGGCAATATCTAAGCAATTCAGGGATGTATGACCTATGACCAGGAAATAGAAGTCAGAGTGAATATGAACATAAGAATAATTTTTAACTGATAGCTGTATCTGGAAATCATGTATTTACTATGTGATTCTAACCTGCGTGGTCCAAACTGATCTCACAATCCTCAATGCCATTCTCTTCTTGAGAAATAAAAAGAGAAACAATTTCCTTCCTTTAAGAGCCTTCCCCCTCATCAAAATCCAAGCTAAAGCTGAACAGCACAAAGCCACAGCAAAAATAATTGTCTTGTTCTCAACACCAATTGCGGCTGATAATATCTGTGAATTGTCAGCACAAACTGAGTAACACACCAACACACACAAGAATTTTCTTCAGCACATTTAGCACCCTATGAAAGCAGATGACAAAGCTAGTGTAGATAAAAGACAAGTAGAAGGGGAAAAAATGCCTGTGATGAAAATACAAAAGAACAGATGACCTCTATATTCTGGGTACTTCCTTTACCTAAAGAAGAGCTTCTGTGACAGAGCTGGCAGTGACCCAACAGTCAGGAATGTCTCATATAAGTGGACACTAGAGTGGTTTGCATACATGACTATTTGCTCTTCTGATGAATGACACTTTCCCGGGAGGTGAAGAGCAATGGGCATTTAACAGCTGCTGAGCAAGAAGTCCTGATAATGTGGGGCAAGATGTTAACCCAAACGACAACTGCAAGGGAAATGTATTAGAAGTAGCAATATTATTGGTATTAGCAATAATTATAATAATTATGAGCACATACACAGCACTTTTGTATCTGTAAAATGCTCTGCATTCATCATAATGATTAGCGTTTCTACAGTACTTTGTATTTTCCAAACACTCTCTGCTCATTAATTAGATAATGCTGGCAACATCTGTGGGCAAGTGCTCCTACTCCCCTCTTAACACACACAAGGAAATCAATTGGCTTGCCCAAGGCCACATGATGAGTTAGTGACAGAATCAGTATTCCATTTCCAAGGTTCCTAAATCTCTATTTTGTCTGTACTTTATGCAAAGCTGGGTTGTGCTTCTAACTGAAAAGGAAGTGCTTATGACGTGAAAATCCATCATTCCCATAGCCTTTGAGTGATTATTAAGTACCACTGGAACCACATGAAATCTATTTTCATGGAGAACTTCAGGGGTGAAAGGTATTCCTCAAAAATCATTTCTAGGGCAATTCAAGGTTCTCATCCTTAGCTCCGGACACACGCCCAGTTCAATCAGAATCTCTTGGGTGTGAATCTAGCTGTCAGTTCTTTTTAAAGCTCTCCCCAGGTGATGCCAGTGGCATCCACAATGGAATGAGAATTGCTGGTCTAGGATAGTGGCTCTCAACCTTAGTGAGCATCAGGGGGCTTATTAAACCCTAGATTGCTTGGCCCCACCACAAGAATCCCCCATACCAGCAAAGGGGCCTGAATAGTACATTTATAACAAGTTCCTAAATGATTTTCATTGTGGGACCCTGGACCACACTTTGAGAAGTGACTTATATAATTTTATATGCAGATAGAAAAATTATTAACTTACTCTCAAGGAGAACTTCAAAGTTAGGTACTAAGATTTCAGTAACTGGATGTAGTGATTCTGACAGTTGTAGAAGCTGGACCCCTACTCACCAAATCCTGACCACAGAGCAAGATTCCACTCTCACTTTCTTTATAGTGAGGCTGACAGCAGGTGAATGACAAAGGATTATGGGGAGTGAAGCCACTCCCAGGCCTGGTCATCAAATGTTCTGCTCAATTCAAGCTGTCCTACCCTTCAGTCTTCCAGCCTTTCTCCCTCCCATCTGTGGCTCAATGCCATGTCACCAAGGTGGTGTGTCAAGAGCAGAAAGAGCTCCCACCCTGGAGTCACTGGTTGGCAGAGGGGCATTGCATGTCTGAGCAACCTGATCCAGGCATGAAAAGGAGTAAAAATCAGCTTCATTGCATTAAAGCTTCCAAAACCTCAGGGCTTATTTAGTTTCGCAGCATAGTCTAGCCCATTCTCTCACACACATGATGCTCAGTATACATTGTTGGGTATATATTTCTAAATTTGTGGAATAATCAGCTAAATTTGACAGAAAAGTGAGAAAGGAGATTAAAGCAAATATTCAGAAAGAAGTGATAGTCACATGCCTAAGAGGTCAAGGGTGTGATTGAGTCAGAAGTTGACAACTTCAGAAAAGCCTGAAATACACCCATTTGAGTATAAGATCAGCCAAAATATATCAGAGCATCCTCTGAAGGGCAGGGGACAGCCTTATGTGTGCCCTACATGGGCCTTTCAAGACTGAAGGGGCAGGAGTAGAGTGGCAGGAACTGACCAAGGGGTCAAATGGACAGTGAGGGGGCACAGCCTGAAAGTCTCTGAGAAAATTAACTCAGAAAAATTTTTATAAACACACAAAAAAACATACCTTATCCTCTTCCCCTTCCTGTAACTTTCCCCTTCAGTTCTGGTGCCTGGACGATGCTGTACCCTTCTGGAAGAGTCCTATAGAAGCTTGTTCCCTTGGTGAGCAAACCCCAGGAGTCTTGCGATACAGAGGGAACTTGACGTTGGGTGGGCCAAGTGTTTCAGAAACAATCAGGAGAACAAGCCACTCTGGCTGCCCATCCTTGCTCCATTGGTCCTCCAGCCAGGGCAACACCTTTGCCAGGGTTCTTTCCCTCTTGAAGGCCCAGCTGTGACCGGAGAACCCAATTTCACAGCTGTTCAGCTTCAAATTTTACTTGTGTTTCACAGCTGTACTGCTATATTACTTGTATTTGTTTGCCATCAGCTTTAATTAAGAGGGGTTTAATTTTCCAACATCATTTTGGCTCCTTCCTGCTCCAAAACCCACATCAAGAGTTGCTGTTGTTTGCTGTCTAGGCTCTACTATGTCATGTGCCCAGTAATACTGGCGAAAACACCCCATAATCTCCCAAGGGCCATGGCAATCAGAGGAGCAGCATGTGAACAGGGTATATGGCTAATAAGTCTCTGGACCACAGATTTTCCTGATGAAAGCATAAGTTCCCCTCTGCAAATCTAAGTCTCTCTTTTATTCTCTACAGTACTTTTTTAAAGTCTTCCCACGAGCTTCACATGAAGCCAGCCTGAGGAACTCAGACTTGATTCCAATCTGATTATCCAACATGGCCCTATCAGCTGAGACAGCAACATTTATCACATTAATAGGAAGGATAGAAGAAAACTGGGATCCCATCCAACAGGAGCATTTTTATCACATGTTGCACTGTCTTACAAATCCAATTATCACCAGCTGAAGGTCTTAACAGCCCTTGAATTGCAGCTTTCAGATCTTAAAGGACCACAATGTACATTTCCTTAGACTCTTTGCAATGTACTTATTCCATACAGTCCCCACACTCAACCCATGTGACAATTTCAGAACTGCATATGGGATGTTTTCCCTGAATTTAATCAATAAATCTGAGAGATACCTAGAGTAGGAAATGCAACCTGACTTTATTCTAGCTGGCAAATATAATTTGTGATTTGCTTCATATTCAAAGGTAGGGCATTGGAACCTGAGAAGCTCTTAGGTAAGTTCTTGCCAACCAAAAAAGTGAGGGCAGTATGTTGCAAGGCCACATGGGACTAAAAATTGATCTACAAGTGTAGAGAGCTGTGATGATAAATATCTTGTAGAATTGGAGGAAATACTACCCAAAACTATACATACAAATGTACAACAAAACTCTTAAGTAAAACATTGAATTTTGCTATGGCAAAGAAAAGAGACCTGTGAATGTTACACACACTCACACACACACACACACACACACACACTTGATCAAAATAGACAAAACCAAGTTTTCTCATGGTAAAACTGAAAAAAAAAAAGGTAGACAACAACCTGAGAAGCATATACTCTTATAAAATTACTGAAATTTGGTTAAAAATCATAGTAGTCTGTGGTTCTGACACCCACTCACAACCCAGTCAAGATAGGGCCAGTGCTGAGGACCAGCACCATCTCTGCCACATATAGGGACTCAATTGACTTGGAATGATGGACAATGTCCTCAACAAGGTCTACTCTTGGTAGAAGTGACAGTTTCAGAGCCTACAGGGAAGGATCATTGATAACCAAAGGTGATAGCTAGAGGCAGACAAGCATAAATCTACATGCATGTATAGAATAACCCGGAAGATGCTCAAGTCAGACCTGTACTCTTGGTTGACCTCAAGGCTACAAATGCAAGCAGAAGGAACATAGAATTCCCCCATAGAAATCAAATACCAGATATATGTGGGCTAAAGTTTGAGTGAGCTCCCCAACCCACATAAAAAACTAACAGATGGGGATTGCCTCAGGTGTTTTAGGACAACTCTTTAATCCTCTGCTGACAATGTAACTACAGAGACCCAG
The DNA here is from genome assembly GCF_047511675.1 of Marmota flaviventris. Taxonomy (NCBI): domain Eukaryota; kingdom Metazoa; phylum Chordata; class Mammalia; order Rodentia; family Sciuridae; genus Marmota; species Marmota flaviventris. The sequence goes on along the minus strand of NC_092506.1, from coordinate 116,373,135 downwards.
GGTAATCTGTAGGAAGCTGGCTTAAAAATTAACACAAGAATATAAACAAAACAAAACAAAACAAGCAAACCTGAGACATTAGTGGCTGTGTACTACACAGTGGAAAAACAGACTTCACAGGGTATTCTAGTCAGTTACTAAACAATGGAAGAGATCAAAAGATAAATAATAAATAAAAATAACAAAACATTGGACAGGGGAGGTGAGGAATTAAGATCCAGATTTGCTACAATATAAAACACACCCACTTAAAAAATTGCAAAGAAATCATGACCCATGCTCCCAAAGCAAAGTAGCAACTGGAACTCTGATTGTCCCCAGATGTTGAATTTAGCAATCAAAGCTTCAAAGCAGTTTTTACAAAAGTGTTAAAAGAACTAAGGGAAACTATCCTTTTAAAATCAAAGAAGCATATGACAACAATAAACATATAAATAGTGATTCTCAACAACAATAACAAAAAGGAAATTATAAAGAACCAAATGGAAATTCTGGAGATGAAAAGCACAAATAAATCTTCAGTGGCTTGGCATGATAAGGCAGGAGGATTGCAAGTTCAAAGACAGCCTCAGCAGAAGCGAGGCCCTAAGCAACTCAGCAAGACCTTGTCTTTAAATAAAATATAAAAAGGGTTCGGGATGTAGCTCAGTGGTTAAGCACCCCTGGGTTAATTTCCTGGTACCAAAAAAAGAAAAAGAAAATGAAATCTTCGCTAGTGACTCAAAGGTAGATCTGAGAAAACAGATGAAAGAATCCATGAACTTGGAAATCATGAGAAATTATCCAATTTGTAAAACAGAGGAAAAAGAGAAGTTAAAGAGCTTCAGAATCCCAAGAGGCACAATAACATAACTCCCAGAAGGAGAGGTGAAATATGAAGAAAGAAGCAAAAAATATTCAAAGAAATAATGGCCAAAACTTCCCAAATTTGATGAAAAACATTACACCCCATACCTAAGATGTTCCACAAATCCAGAGTAGAATTACTACAAAGAGTACCATACCTTCACACTTTCTAATCAAACTCTTGGAACTAAACTGGAAATCTAAAACTGAGGCCAAGGCCCCGAGAAGACAAATTCAAAGTAACAAAAGGTGAAAAAATACCACTACACGAAAATAGTTATAGCCAGTAAAATTCTCCTCCAACTATGAAGGTGAAATACAGACACTTTCAAACAATCTGTTGCTTCTTGACCTCTACTTTGAAAATAGTACTACAAAAAGTCTATTGGGATGAAAAGAATTGACCAGATGGTGATTTGGATTTACAAGAAAAAAATGAAGAGCACAAGAAGTGCAACTATGTGGATTCATATAAAAGTCTCTATAAATATTTATTTATCTTTCGTTTTCATAGAATGTTAAAAGCAAAATTTTGTAAGTTAAAGTTGCAATGTTGTATTGTTGAATTTATAACCTGTATGGTTATGATGCATCTGAAAATAATGGCACAAAGAAAGGGAACAGGTAACACCAGAGAAGTTTTGCTCTAATATTTTACCAGAATTTAGGTACTAATCTGAGATGGCTAAAATAGACAGTATGATCATCAAAACAACCACCAAAACCCAAACTTTTTAAAAACATTTTTTTAGTTTTTAGTTGTAGGTGGACACAATACTTTATTTTATTTTTATGTGGGTGCTGAGTGCCTTATGCATGATAATGAGCACTCTACCACTGAGACACAACTACAACCCCAAAAAACTTAAATGTAGATAATATGCCAAAGAATTGAAAATATATGCAAACAATAACTAATACAAAAGAAGGTAATGTATAAGAAATAGAAACTTAGGAGACAGGACTCACACAGAAAACAAAGAGCAAAATGTAAATCCAAACATGAAAATAATTAACATTAAATATTAATAGATTAAATACCCCAATCAAAAGGCAGAGGTTGTTGGATGAGATACTAAAGCAATATGCCATTGTAAGTTGTCTAAAATAGAAAACATATTATGATATAAGGTATCTATACTTTAGATTCAAAGCTACAAATAGTTTGAAAGTAAAAGAACAAGACAATACACCATATACAAACTGCAACCAGTAGGAGGAAGGTGTCTAGATTAGAAAGGAAGAATTTTAATAACAAAATAAATTTTAAGATTAGAAATATTTCAAAGGACACAAGGAATACTTCAAAATAATGAAAGGGTTCATATATCAAGAAGGAATAAATGTATACAAATCTAAAATCACATCCTCAAAATTCAGAAAGCAAAAGCAGAAAAAAAATTAAAGAAAAAACATTCTACTTATCATTTAAAATTGGATATTTCAATTGCCCAATCTACATAATGACAAAACAACCAGAAGTTTGAGAAACACTATCAACCAATTTGACCCAACTTATTTATCTAGAATGTTCAACCTATAACTGTCACATACATGTTTGTTTCTTCACATAGATATTCTGTAGACATAATTGTATACTAGATCAAAATAAGTCTCTATACATTTGACAGAATTGAATATCTGAATATCCACAGATTTTTGGAAATTAAACAATACACTTCATAATGAATGATCCAAACAAGAACAATAGGAAAATATGTTGAACTCAGTGGAAACAAAAAAAATGTCAAAATGTATGGGACACATTAAAAGCTGTGCTTGAGGGATACTTATAGCTGTAACCATATATGTTAGAAAAAAAATAGTTCAATAAATACACTAAGCGTCTAACCTGAAAAATTATTTAAGAAAAGGAAAACTAAGTCAAAATCAGCAGAGAATGGACATAATAATGATTAGAGGGACTTAATGAAATTGATGAAAAAACACTGAAGTCAAGAAAACAAAACAATCATTCTTTGACAGATCGACAAAGTTTACATTAACCAAGAAAAGTTTAAAAATATATATATCAAAGTTGAATAAAAGTGAGGACATGATACTACAGATCATAACATTTTCAGACTACCAAGAACTTAAAAGGAATTATCAAATTAAACAATTTAGATGAAATGGACAAATGCCTATAAGAACATAAATTAACAAAATTGATTCAAGAAATAGAACATGTGAATGAATAAAGCTGAGTTGGTATTTAGCAATCAATCACCATAAAGAAAAGTCAGAACAATCTGGCTTAACAGATAGATTTTAAATATTTAAAAACTAACAATATGAATTCTTCACAAATTCTTTCAAAATACAGGAAAAAGTTAGAACACTTCTTAACTAATTCCTTGAGTTTTTCATTAGTTAATATTAAAACCAGGCAAAGAAATGATATGGAAAAAAAAACCTACAGATTAACATATCTCATGATCACAGATGCATATTATTTAACAAAATACTAATACATTGAGTCCAGCAACAAGAGGATTATATGCTAATAATCAGTGGGCTTAATCACAGAAATTATGGCTTGACTTATTATCTGAAAATCAATTAATTAAATACATCATGTAATAGCATATGAAAACAAAGCCACATGGTCATCTCAGTTAATAAAAAAAAAAGCTATTTGATAAAATTTGAAGCCATCCATTACAAAAACTCTCAAGCAAGAAGAATACAAAGAAACATCCTCAACCTGACAAAAGATATCCATGAAAAATCCATGGCTAACACTGTACGATAATAAAGGATTGAATGATTTCCTTTAAAATTAGGGAGGAAGCAAGGATATATATTTTTTACCAGATTTCTACTCAACATTCGAGATTCTGGTCCGTGAAATAAGTGGGCAAAGAAGAAACAGCAAGAGAGAAAAGAAGGTGAGAGAGAGGAAGGAGAGGAAAGACACAGGGAGGGACAAGGACATGGGGTGGAAGGAAAAAAAAAAGACATCTAGATTAAAAATAGAGAAATCAAGCTTTCTATTTTCAGGTGACACAATCATGGATATGTGTGGAAAATCCTAAAGAGTGAACACAATAACCATCAGTATTAGAACTCATGAACAATTTAGCAGGGTTGCAGGAAAACAGCATCAGTATACAAAGACTAATTATATTTCTATAAACAAAAAGTAAATGAGACAAACATGAAATTATGGTAAGGATTCTATTCACAATAGCATCAAGAATTAAGTATTTAATACTAAATATTTTCACTGAAAACCATACAACAGTGTGGATCAAAATTAAAACAGATCCGAATAAAGGCATTCCATGTTCATGGATTTCAGCTTCCATATTGTCAAGATGACTATTTTCCCCATTGTTCTATAAATTAAAATGAGATCCCTACTAAAATCTCAGCAGGGTTGTATAAGTTGGCAATCTGTTTCTAAACCATCTACAAAGAATGTAGAAGAGTCAACACATTTTTGAAAAAGAATAAAATTTAGAGGACTTACACTACCTGATTCCAAACGTACTATAAGTTTACAGCAATAAAAATGTCTGATACTGCTGCAGGGATAGGCATTTAAATCCATGATACAGAATTGGTAATCCAGAAATTAATCCCAGTCTAGCAACAAAGGAAAAGTCATATATTCCATTTATGCTAAATTGAATTTTAACAAAAGTCTTAAGACAATTCAATTAGATTGAAAACAGTTTTTTTTTCAAAATATGTGGTTCTAGAAAGTTGAATCCATGTGAATAAAAATGAACATAGGATTTTACATCATATCAAGCACAAAAATAAAAAAAAAGATCTAATTGTAGAAATTACATTTGAAGCCAAGTAATATTCCATTGAGTATATATATCACATTTTCTTTATCCATTCATCTATTGAGGGACACCTAGGTTGGTTCCATAGTCTAGCTACTGTGAATTGAGCTGCTGTAAACATTAATGTGGCTACGTCATTATACTATGCTGATTTTAACTCCTGTGGGTATAAATCAAGGAGTGAGATAGCAGAGTCAAATGGCGGTTCCATTCCCAATTTTCTGAGGAATTTCCATACTGCTTTCCATAGTGGTTGTACCAATTTGCAGTCCCACCAGCAATGTATGAGTGTACTTTTTCACCACATCCTTGCCATCATTTATTGTTGCCTGTATTATTGATGATTGCCATCTGACAGGAGTGAGATGAAATCTTAAGAGTAGTGTTGATTTGCATTTCTCTAATAGCTAGAGATGTTGAACACTTTTTCATATATATATGTTGATGACTTGTATTTGTTTTTCTGGGGAGTGACTGTTAAGTTCCTTAGCCCATTTGTTGATTTTTTTTTTTTTGGTGTTATGTTTTTTGAGTTCTTTATATATCCTAGAGATCAATGCTTTATCAGAGATGCATGTGGTAAATATTTTCTCCCAATCTGAATTTCCAATTTCCTAGAACCATTTGTTGAAGAGGCTATTTTTTTCTCCAATGTACGTTTTTGGAAACTTTGTCAAATATAAGATAACTATAATTAAATGGGTTAGTCTCTGTGTCCTTGATTCTGTACCATTGGTCTACAAGTCTATTTTGGTGCCAATACCATGCTTTTTTTATTACTATTGATCTGTAGTATAATTTAAGATCTGGTATAGTGATGCCACCTGCTTTGCTTTTCTTGCTAAGGGTTGTTTCAACTATTCTGGGTCCCTTATTTTTCCAGATAAATTTCATGACTGCTTTTTCTATTTCTATGGGAAATGTCATTGGATTTTGATTGGAATTGTATTAAATCTTTTGGTAGTATGGTCATTTTGACAATATTAATCCTGCCTATCCAAGAACAAGGTAGATCTTTCCATTTTCTGAGGTCTTTAATTTCTTTCTTTAGTGTTCTGTAGCTCTTTCATTGTAGATGTCTTTCACCTCTTTTGTTAAGTTGATTCCCAAGTACTTTTTTATTATGCTATTGTAAATGGAGTAGTTTTCCTCATTTCCCTTTCAGAGGATTTGTCACTGATATTCAGAAATGCCTTTGATTTATGGGTGTTGGTTTTATATCCTGCTACTTTACTGAATTCATTTACTAGTTCTAGAGGTTTTATGATGAATTTTTTGGGTGTTCTAGGTATAGAATCTAATCGTCACAAATAGTGATAATTTGAGTTCTTCTATATCTATCCATACCCTTTTAATTTCTTTCATCTGTTTAATTGTTCTGGCAAGTGTTTCAAGAACTCTGTTAAATAGAAATGGTGAAAGATGGCATCTGTCTTGTTCCAGTTTTTAGAGGTAATGCTTTCATTTTTTTCTCCATTTAGAATGATGTTGGCCTGGGGCTTAGCAAAGATAGCTTTTACGATGTTGAGATATGTTCCTGTTATCCCTAGTTTTTCTTGTGTTTTGATCATGAAGGGGTGCTATATTTTGTCAAATGCTTTTTCTAACCCAATCAATAAATGGGTCAAGAAACTGAACAGACACTTCTTAGAAGAGGATATACAATCTATCAACAAATATATGAAAAAAATGTTCAGCATTTCTAGCAATAAGAGAAATGCAAATCAAAACTACTCTAAGATTTCATCTCCCTCCTATTAGAATGGCAGCTATTAAGAATACAAACAAAAATAAGTGTTGGTCAGTTTGTGGGGAAAAGGCACACTCATACATTGCTGGTGGGACTGAAAGTTGGTGCAGTCAATATGGAAAACAGTATGGAGAATCCTTGGAAAACTGGGAATAGAACCACCATTGCATCTATGTATCCCACTGCTCAGTCTATACCCAAAGGACTTACAAGGAACTGAACAGCGTACTACAGGGACATAGCCACATCAATGTTTATAGCATCACAGTTCACAATAAACTGTGGAACCAACCTAGATGCCCTTCAGTGGATGAATGGAAAAAGAAAATGTGGTATATACACAGAATGGAATATTATTCAGCGTTAAAAGAGAAAAAAATCATGGCATTTGCAGTAAATGGATGAAGCTGGAGAATATAATGCTAAGTGAAATTAGCCAATCCCCCCAAAAAACAAATACCAAGTGATTTCTCTGATTTAAGGATTCTGATCCCTAATATGTTGAGTATGTATGGGGGGGGGGGGTGGTAAATTAACTCTAGATAGGGGAAAGGGGAAAAGAGGATAGAGGGGAAGGGAGGGAAATAGGGGTAGGAAAGACGGTGGAATGCGATGGTCATCATTACCCTAAGTACATGTAAGAATACACAAAAGATGTGACTACTTTTTGTACAACTACTGATATGAAAAATTGTGTTCTATATGTGTAATATGAATTGTAATGCATTCTGTTATCATATATAACAAATCAAATTTTTTTAAAAGATAATTTGATTATGAAATCACTAAAAGACTTGAAAAGACCCCTCACCCAAGAAGATATATGAATGATAATAAACATGTGAAAAGACAATATCAGTAATCATTAAGGAAATATAAATTAAAACGACAAGAAGTTACCTATATACACGACCTGAATAACTATTAACAGACAATAACGATGCTGGGGAGGACACAGAGAACACAGGAAGCTCATCAATCCCTCCTGGAATTGCGGGATGCTACATCCCCTTTGGAAAATATGGCTGACAGGTTTTACCAAAGTTAAAACTAAACATATAACAGCAATTCCACTCCTAGGACTCTCCAAAAAAAAAACAAAGGAAAACATGCTTACATAAAGATATGTAGGTGAATGTTCATAGCATCAGTATTCATAAAAGCCCAAATCTGGACCATATCTACATTAGCAAGTAGTGATTGAGTAAACAAAAGTTGTTACATATTTGCACACTTGTGCAATAGAGAGAAATAAATTATGAATACATGCTGCAACGTGGTTGAAACCTGAAAAACATTATAAAGAAATGCAAATGCAAAAACTACACATCCTCTGATTCCTATCATATCAAAAGTTCGAAAGGAAAAACTATACAGGCAGAAAACAGATCAGGGATCATCTAAATCAGAGATTAGAAGTGCAGATTAACTGCAAATAGATTCAGTGGAAATTTGTGGAATGATAGGAATGCTTCAAAACTGGATTATATTGATGATCACACAACTTGATGAATTTATTTTTAAAAATAATTACTGGATTGTATACTTAACGTGGAAAAATTTTAGGCACGTAAGTTATGCCTTTTAACAAAAATGAAATTGTGAGCTGAATCCTTCGTCAGATCTGTCTTGAAATCACATGCATTCACATCTATTCCAGTCTTCTCTCAGTGGGGGAGATGGCACCATCCCAGATCAGGGCTAATCTTTATTTCTAGATCCTATTTATTCCTTAATAAGATTAACAGGATTCCTTGTTTCTCCCAGCTTCTCTACTCCCTCCACCCTTTCCTGCCTCCTCTCTTATTTTAGTTCAGTTTCTTTAAAGCATGTTCTATGATAGACATTTCACTTCCTTATTTCTCATTCATACCAGTTCCTGATGGACTTCCTTTAGCTTTTTTCAGTGCGTATTGAATAAATGTCTTCTTAAATGGATACTATTTTTTCACTGGTTATCTTCGAGTGATCTTCACTTCTGAACTTCATAAGTTCACATGCATATGACAACTACTCTCTAAATAACTCTAACTAGATACCTCATGAGCACCCCAAGCACAGTAAGCCCAAAATTAAACTCCATATTCTTCCCCTTCTCCTTCTGTATACCCCACTTCTTTCCAAAGAGCCATGTGAGCCAGAAGCCTGGAAACTATTTAGCAGTCCTTTCTCTTTCTGGTCCCTGAAGCAGACTGTTGACAAGTCCACGCCTACACTCCCAAGTCCTCACTGAATCTCCTCCTTCACTGCCTCCTACTTCTGGATTCATTGTCTTCACTGCTGTATGATTTTAGCATTTTAAAATAGCCTTAAAATATCCACTTTAGATTCTCCTTTTTCAATGAATGAATGAATCATTCAATTAATCAAAAAGGAGAAAATATTGTTCTTTGCAAATGTGCTATACGCTTTGCAAATAAAATCCTATACTTCCTTTAAAAATTATGGAGGCCTCTTAGTACTCATTAAGTATATATAAAAAATTAAATATCCTGAACCTGCTTTATCAATATGTGCTTTTATCTTTTGACTTTCATCTCACCCTGTTTAAAAAACAAAGACACAAAAATGCCATCATTTCAGACTACTAATTTAAAATTCTCAAAAATCTGGAGATGGGTTGGATTTAAGTCCACTTTTGCATTTATGCAAAAAATATTGATTAATTACAGTGGGAATGACAAGAAAACTACTTGACAACATATTGTTAGCCATTAATTAAGTTAACTTTATGTTCTTGAAAGTAATAAAATTGCATTTCTTTTAAAAGGCTTTATAATTAGTCTGAACCACACAATTTAGCGCTTAATTATATAGTGTCTTCTATTGTTCATTAATTCCTTCCTTTCTTCCTTTCTCTCCCTCTCTTCTTCCCAACTCCATCTCCCACTACACTGGGAAGGGGGGGGTGGGACTAAACTGCACCATGCATTAACTGTTCTAGCCACTCTCAAAGGATACAAAATGAACAAAAGGGCAACAATTCTATCTGCAAGAAGTTTCCCATATGGGAAGAAAGATGAAATGGGTGCATAATATATGCATGACTATATTGAATGGTGAAAGTGATTTGTCGCATTAAGGATTTGAGATAACAATCTAAGGTTCAGTAAGAATTCATACGAAAGCACTTGTTATTTCTAAAATGATGGGGAATAGGTGTTGGGAAAACAAAGAACACTTGTAGAGGTAGGTAGGTACAGTACTGAGAATGAGCATGCACAAAGACCCAGAAACAGGGAAACAGGGCATACATACAAAGTCCTGGAGGTTGTAGGAAAAACAGAAGTTCTGGAATCCATGGGCCTGGGCTACAGTAGTTGTTCCATCACTACCACTACCAAGCTGTGTAACACTGGCCAACTTAATTACACTCTCTGAATCTTAGTTGTTTCAACCTCAAAATGTATATCATAATACGAAGTAATAGAATTGTTGTGAGAATTAACTGGAATAATGTTTGCAAAGGTCAAGCACATAGTAGGCAATAAAAATATAAATCACAAATGCAAATGCCCTTTCCCTTCAAGATAAAAAGAGCATGTTAGACATAAACACCCTTGCTGCAGACACTACACAACAAATGTTTAGCAACCACTCATCCAGTTCAGGATGAGGCACTGACTTAATTGGCTCCTCTGCCTCCTGTGTTTTGCCTTTAACAGAGATGCAGATCCTTTCATTCCAGAGCACTGCGAGTGTTCAGATAACTTCAAACAGAGGTCTATTTACTAAACTCCATATATTTATGCTTCAAGTTGAATGTAAAAAAACATTGAGACAAACTGTAGTCAAGGAGTTCCCATCTCAATTTTTTTTTCAAATCATAATATCACAGAGTTTGTAACTAGACATGGTTTTATTCGTTTCTTAAATCACATATGTATGGAACAAATTCTACAAATCAATAATAAAATAAATGGTTTTAGGCTTGCTGAAGTTTATAATTAAACATTTATACAAACCAATCAGCCCAGCCACTGTGCTAATGCCATATGACAGATTTATGTAAGTATCACATAGCCTGCTGCTATAGAATTAGGACTCAGGAAGCTGAGTGACCATATACATGTATGAGATACTAGAAAGGAGAAAATTTTATATACACAAACCTGTGCACGAACGTGCACACACACACACACACACACACACAAATGAGAACAAAAGAAGTCTCAGTGTCCTGCCCAGGAGCAGAGAATACAAACGGAATCATCTGGCACTGAGTAAATGATACTTCCATCAGGGACTTCTTTTCTTTCCCCATAATCTTATTGGTATGTTATAGTTGTACAAAATGGTGAGATTTATTGTTACACATTTGTACAAGCACACAGTATACTTGGCCAATATCATTCCCCAGTATTTCCCTGTCCCTCCCCTCGTCCTTCCCCCTGGTTCCTTTCCTCTACTCTACTGATCTCCCTCAATTTTCATGAGATACTTCTCCAAATTTCTTTTTCCTTTTTCCTCTCTAGTTTCCACATATGAGAGAAAAAAAATATAACTCTTGACCTTCTGAGTTTGGTTTATTTTGCTTAAATAATGTTCTCAAGTTCCATTTATTTTCCTGCAAATGGCATAATTACACAGGGAATTCGTAAGAGAGATAGCACTGGCTATGTCCTAAGAAAAGTGTATAAACTTGGTAGATATAAATAAAGGAGAGAAAATTTTACAGAAAATTACTGGCAGCTTCCAAAAGCTAGGGGAAGGGCAAGAGGCCCTCTATGGACGCCAGCAGAACCACTCAGTGCCATGAAGAATTCACACAAGAGCCTGTTAGAAGATAAAGCCAAAACAAGTATAAATGAGTCACTTAATAAAGAGTTCTAGGATAAGACAGGATGCCACTGGAGGAGTATCCCATTGATGTCTGCTCATGGAGAGATTAAACATGATCAAGTCATTCTCCTGGCATAAGGTATAATAGAATTCAGAAAAGAAAATGAAGAAACTAGTTAGGAAACAACCACAGTAGTGCAAGTGTGAGTCCAGGTACACTGGCAAGAGTGCTCAGGGATTTCAAAGGAACTTTTAGACTCCATGGGTCAGCCCTACCACTTGATATCTAGACCAGACACAGATGGTCACACCATAGAGAACCAGAATCCTCATGCTTGTCTTCTTTACATGTCTGTGTAACTTGAGGGAACTAGAAGTTTGAGCTGCAGTTACATTACCTATCAACTGAATTTCCAAGGCTCAGTTTGATGTTTTATGGTTTTATAGGGAGAAGTCATTTCTGAAATATTTAGATCCAGATAATAAGTACAAATCTAATATGAAGGGGAAAAAAAAAAGCTGATTTGGTATTATGGAACAGCCATGGTATGGGTAACATTAGAATTTTCTAAAAACGGTAGAATAATCTGTATTGGCCTCCACATTCTAGTCACCAGCTACAGGAATCACCAGCCTGTCCATTTTCTTCACTCCTGCTGTGCAGGACCTGTAAAATATGTATGTGATCCCATGGCCACTTGAGCCAAATGGTCAGTAGTGAACTAAAAAAAAAAAAAATTTTTTTAAAGGGATTCTTCAAATTTCAAAATAAGTTCTCTCTTCTCCATCCTTCTGTGCCTCTGAGAACTGACGTCATGATCACCTACCAACAAAACTGAAGAAGCAAAACACACAGATGACAGATTTTTTTAATCACAAATGTAATAACACATCATGTCTCATGAAAAAGAAAGAGGGCAACAGGGAGGCAATTTGGTCCAGGAGTTTAATAAAAGCATACTTTCCTCAGAAGGAATCTCATAACGCCATCTTCCAATTGTGGTGTGCTAAACAGAGCTCCAGAAAGCAGTGAGTCAGATTTGGGGCACCAAGGCCGTCACTAGGTGCTTATGCTCTGTCCTCATAATAGCTAGGATGCGTCTAAGACACCAGAACAGAAGGGCCACATGAGACTGGGCACAGCACTGATGCCACAAAAAAGTGTCCCTTTCCACGTCACCCTGTGCAATTTGATTTGATTCTCTTCCTCCTGCTTACTCTTTTAGCTCTACATGAGCACATGTGAATGCATCTGACAGACCTCCATGGGATTCGCTGTTCCCATCCCAAACTGGACCTGTGTTTAAAGACAGCCAGGTACACAACAAGGAGTAGGTCAGTGAAAGGGAAAATTGGGACACTTCCCTGGGCAGCAAGAATTAACTTGCAGGACTCTTGCAGGCACAGGCGTGTTTCAGAAAAGCACACTGTGTGTTAAAAATGCTTTACAAAAGCCAGCTTCCAATTGTAGCTTTTCCTAACAAAAGACAGGGGGGACTTCCACCAGAGGTAAAGCTTCCAGGCTGATGGGCAGAGGAGGGCTGGGCAATATGTCAGCGGGATGCAAAGTGAGTGTAGGACATGTTCCCCACAGTGCTGATTTGGTGTCTGTGAGCCTTTCTTTCAGGATGTGGATTTCTTCCTTGGTGTCCTGCTGGTGAATTCTCTCCAGTTCTAAAACATTTTGTTACCTTCATTCGCTCTTAATTAAAAAGGAAAAAGAAACTCCGAGGGCTCCAACAACAGGGGGAAAAATAAGGAACGAAAGGAAAATAGAAATAGAGGAAAGAAAAGGGAGAGCTGTTTGAATTTTTGAATCAAATGGTTAGAGAATCTGATGTGGCAAGACAGAAATGATAAAAAAATATATATATACATGGAACACTGAAAACGGTTTTAATTTTTCTGAGCAACGTGGACCCTATGAAACAGATATGTCTCTGGGAGAAATAGGGGACATTTGTAATGCCAGGGAAGAGAGACAATTGAGTCTTAGAAAGAGGCTGACCACCCTTCAGAACTCACTTCACGTCTTTATCCTCTTAGGCTATTAGATGTTCCAACAAATATCTATCGAAGTCCCATCATGGGTTCAACTCTACGCTAAAACTTCATCATTTAGGATGTTAAGAGAAAATAAACACAGGAAACAATATGAAGAGCTTTAATTTTCTGAGTGCTACCAGAGGACCATTATAATGTTCGGCACTTGACATTCATGGGATCTTGATCCTTACACCAGTCTTGCAAGGAGGGATCCTGATCTTCAAATGTCAATGGGAAACTGACTCAGACTAATATAATGATAAAATTTAAAAGCAAAATCAAAGAGATGCATCAGGTAAGGGCAAGTGGCAGGGTTAGGATCAAACCTCCTAGATCATGGCTCATGCTCCCTCCACTTTATAGTGCCCCCCTCCCATCCCCTGCATGGTAGAGTCAAGGGCAAACTGGGTGAATCTAATTCCAATCCTCTATTTAGTCATATTCAGTACATTTGAATGTGTCCATTTGCCTTGCTTCATGGAGGGTCTTAACAGAGGGTTGTGGGTATTTCCTGATTTCCTCTTTCCAATATTAAGGCCTATTCTAAAAATTTAAGCTTGGTCAATAGAATGTTTTCTTCTCCCATATTCCTTTCCTTTATTGATCTCTCTTACAGGAAATGAAACCCGCCCAGAATTATTCCTACCATCTACCTCATATCTCCATTTATAAAGTACAGAGCATTTTAGATAAAAGTCCCTCCTCAGTTGTTCCTGTCACTCAGCTCGACATTACAATTCCAACCTGTATGTATTAGCTCACCTAGGACGAAAATATAGCTCTGCTGGACTCTATGCCATTCTGTCATAATGTGTCCCAAACTCATAAAAGCCTGAGCACACATACAAAAGCCAACATTTACAAAGCAAACAAAAATCAGGGGGATGATTATTCCTTCACAAAGAGATTTGCCACAGTTTTCCTTAAATAGTAAGCTTCTCGGATGCATTTATGATATGACTTGATTTTTCCCCCTAGGGATATATCCTTTGCATAAATAAAGCAAAGCAGACTGCAACAAAATGCAGTAACAGAAATATCAGGCTGGAGACCTGGATTTTGGTTCTATTCATTCAGTCTTTGTTGTGGTCAAGACCTAAATCACACCTTATTGTGCTTTGCACCTGCATCTCTCAACCCAAAATGGTGAGAGTATACTATACTAGTGACTATACTAGTGACTTTGTCCTGGCATCCAGTTTCCAGTCTTCTCTGTGCTCATACGTGGTCCTGGGATGAATTGCCACTATTCCCTTATTTCTATTTCTCCAAACTACCCTGCAGGCTCACCTTCAAAAACAGACAATAACAACAAAAAGAAAGAAAGAAAGAAAGAAGGAAGGAAGGAAGGAAGGAAGGAGAAAGAAAGAAAGAAAGAAAGAAAGAAAGAAAGAAAGAAAGAAAGAAAGAAAGAAAGAAAGAAAGAAAGAAAGAAGAAAGAAAGAAAGAAAGAAAGAAAGAAAGAAAGAAAGAAAGAAAGAAAGAAAGAAAGAAAGAAAGAAAGAAAGAAAGAAGGAACCACGTCGGGGTGGCTTTTTCAACTACTGCTTATTTTTGTGCATTAGGATCAGAATCATTTAAAAATAGGTGACACTTTTCTTAAATAGCCAACAAACATGTGTTGGAGGTAAAGGCAATGGAAAGGCTCTTCCTACTCAGGGAACTTACTGAACTAGTAGTCACAACCTTAAAGACATCGATGGTCAAGACAGAGTGGAGAGAGAATTCTTAACAGCCTCACACACCACATGTCATTTCTACTTGCCTCTCATTGGCCAGCTCTAGTCACATTCTATCTCTACAAAGAAGTGCAACCCTACTCCAGGAAGTGCTCAGGATACAAATAGCTGGAGACATTCAGTGAGAAGTCAAAGATGACCAATGTGTTGCCCAGGATTATTCTGCAACAATAGAGGATGCAGAGCTTGAGATCTTGGTATCTGCGAGACACAAGCATCATGGGAGTTTTGGTTGACCTAATACCTAGTCTATATTAGTTATCTGGAGAAAAGGGGTTCCTAGTTTTGCATCTCTAATTACACCATGCCCTTAAGCATTGTCCCCAAAGGAAATGACTGCAGAGCTCTCCTTGAATTTAGAATATGTGCCTGGTTACACCTTCTTTGTAGGTTGCCTCCTCTGGGGATGTTTCTGAGTATGAGAAGCTGATATAATGTGCCTCACTGAGGCTTCCAGTCCTGTAGAGATACCTTTATACTATGATATTCTTGCAATAAAGTCTTTAATCTATTTCAAAGAGAGGGTACTTACTCACATTTTCTTGTGGGATTTTTTCCCCCTTTTAGGTAGACTGAAACATTTTCTGCTTCCCAAATTACTCCTCCCACGGCTAGCTCTTTCACATAGAGGAGGAAAGGAAACACACAAATCAAACTGCCTGTGTTAAATCAACGTCCATCACTCTCCCCTCAAGCTTTCTCACCATTTTGGGTTGAGAGATGCAGGTGCAAGGTCTCCCTAGGTGAAGGGTTTATTTTCAAGCCATGGAAAGATTGCAAGGTAGATTTTTTTTCAACTCCTACATATCCTTGAATGCTAACACCACACAATCTTATTAAAGGAGTTGTCAAGATGCATTAGCCAAGTGGGGATGAGGCTTGCAAAAGAAGGGAATGCCTAATCAGGTGAGAGAAAGGGAAGGGACTGTATTTCTGACAAAATAACAATGCAGAGATGGCTCACTTAACTTCCTTAATGGGGCACACAAGGTAACGTTGATAATTGAAATACATAGATGTGGTTAAACTATTTTGTTTTCATTTCCTTAAAACCTATTTTAATTAAAAAAATATTCTAGGAAAATAGAAGCATTTTTCCTTAAGAAAATAAGAATGTTTGGGGTCAAGAAGGTAGTTTGTAAATCTAGGTGAGCTATTGATATATAACAAAGGATCTACTGTAGGTGGGTGGAACAGAAAACCAGTGGAGTAAGAACTGAGAGTCTCTTTCCTCTTTTAAAAAGGAGAAAAAGAAGACAAAGGAAAATGAAAGCAACAGCACCACAATGAACATGAGAATATGGAATTGGAAAAAGGGGAAATCAAAATTTTTTTTTTCAAATTTCCACTGTGTAACAGGAATAAATATGTGATTACTTCATTTCAAACACACCACAAATCCACGAGACATCATTCACATATACCTTCATTCTAACATTCACTCACTCATTCACTCCTTTCTTCCTTCATTCCAAACCAACTCAGGAGGTTGCTACTACCTGCCTGGCACTATGTGAGGAGCTGAGAGAATAAATAGGCATCCTACCCACAAATTGTATGCCACCTAGAAAGGAGGTGGGTTAGGAGATAATGACCATAAAAGGAGGGACTCAGGGAGAAACTGTTTTGCCTAGGATTTTATAAATATTAATTGTCCTGGAGGATATTTACGCTCAGGTCTTTCTGACACCATCTAAACTGAAATCACCCCTACTGACCAGCTGGAAAATAGTTGATGGAATTCCATCTCCAGATGTGCAGAACCGGAATTGCCAGTCTTTTGGCCTGAAAACCTGTAATGCTTTTTTGTTTGTTTCTTTATTTATCTTGAAAATACCCCCACTAAACCTAATCTAGTGACCAGCTGTGGCAATGTTATTTTTTTTATAATGCCACCTCTGCCCATTTAACATCCCCACATTAATTCCTAGCCATCAACCATAACATTTTCACATTGAATGAAAGGGAGTATTTAAGTCCACTGCTCCCTAGCATCTGGTCATTCAGAGTAGGATGGTAAAGGAGTAGCAATTTTTGTCGATGGGCTTACATATATATCACTCTTTATAAATGTGACTATTAAAATCGTCTGCATTTCAGATCTTAAACATGTCTCTGTGCTGCTCAGAGGACGACCAATAATGTCATTACTTAAAAGTCCCCAAGGAGAGCAGTCCTTTCAATCTTACCATCCACAGCTACTTGAAAGCCGAATTAATCCTCAATGTTGCCTGAACTTCATAGGCTCTGAGTGATTGTGATCCTACCACAGATAGGCCGATGTTCCAGCTGATACAATACACTTGTGTACGTGTGTGTGTGTGTGTGTGTGTGTGACATTTCTTCAGAACCAAATTATACTAAGATCTCTGCTAGCCTATTACAGAGAATGTGAAATCTGGTTTCTAAGCTGACAATACAGTAGCACAAAGATATGTGATATCAAGATCAGGTGAGGAAATTAACTAGATAAGGCAAGAGAGATCCTCCAAGATAAACTGTAGAGCATCCATTTTCCAAGCATTCTGGCTACCAGCAAGAAATAAAGCTCAAAAATACACCCCCACACACTTAAATGAAGCACACTTTTAACAGATATAATGAGATTAAAAGGAAGGAGAGGATTTGAAACAATTCAAAATGGTATTTGTATCTTGAATACACACACACACACACACACACACTCACACACACAGACATATTGTTATTGAGAATTGCCCAGAGAAGAGATGCAGTAGAAAGTGATAATTCTAGTTGTCTTTCAACACCACCCCTATTCACTCTGACCAATTAATCCCTGCCCCCCCCACATACATATCCTCCTGCCTTTCTTCCCCCGCCCCCCCCATAATTTCCCTAGGTGCAAACATTCTAAATTATTTATATCTATATTGAAGGCATCCTTTAGTCTGACTGGGACTAGAGTAATCAAAATATAATTGTGCTATAGATATGCTAATACATTATGCTAATATTTGATTAAAGAAACTATGAAACCAGAAAAATGAGGATAGGCACTCTGGGATAACCAGGGGCTAAAGGATGCTCAAGAAAATGGTTACATAAGAACCTCAAGCTGTTAGAGAAACTGTGTGACTGGGTGAGAAATACATTCTAAACAGGAATTCCAATAAACCTCAACCCAGGGATTTCTCTGAGTGGAATCTAAGGAATTAATTAAGGTAGATTGTAAACACTGAGCAAAGAGGAGTCAATCTGGGTATGGTATGATGTGAAGACAGACCTACTAGGAAAAGACTTTTGTTTCTGAGTGATCAGTGTAGTTTAAAGCAGTGATTCTTAAAGCGGTTCTCACAGCACAAGGATCGGCTTCACCTGGGAACTCATTAAAAATGCAAATGTGTGGCCCTAACCCAGATACACTGAGTCAAATCTCTGGGAGCAGGGCCCAATTATATGGACTTGACAAGGCTTTCAAGATATTAGGAAGCCCACTAAGTGAAAACCATAGGCAGAGAAATAAGTCAGGCTCAGAATGGGGTTAGAGTCAGGGTGAAGTAGGAAATGGAAGCGAAATTGACGAGAAAAGTCAATTACATCTACAATGGTGGCAAGATGGTTTATTGTTTAGTAATGTGTTATTACTTTGCTCACATGCATTACCTCCCTAACCGTATCTTCTAAGCCAGGAACCAGTCCTTTGCTCAGGAACGTTGACAGAGTAGACAATATAAGCTCTTTGCAGACCAAGTATTTTCTATCTTCTTCTTAAAAAGAAATAGTAATTTCTGTTCTTCCCTGTAAATAGTAACAATGGCTGCTGATACTCCTTGCTACATGCATACACTAGGCTAAGTACACTTCATGTGTAAAAGTCATTTAATCCTCAACTTGATGAAATTGTTATTAGCATTTTCCCCATTTTTACAGATGAGTTCATCGAGGCAAGAATGCAAAGCAAAAACATAGCAGAACTTGGATTCAAAACCCAGTCAATCTGGTGTCATAAAATTTAATCTATTGCCTGAAATTCCTGGAGAGAGAAATAAAATCAGAAAACCCATGGTATTAAGAGAAAAATGTAAAAAATGTAAAACAAAACACAAATTTTGGGGCATTAATGGTAGAAAATTATGCAAGCACTGGCAAGAAGCCTCCTATTTGGGGGGACAAACACAAAGCCACCAGTTTGATTTTCTGCATAGTATTTGCAGAGTGCTAATTGTATTATTTTAGAATAACTTGGTACTGCAGGGTAAAGTCTTGGGTCACTGCCATTCAAAATGCCTCTTCTCATCCTCTTCAACCCAAAATTTCCTTTCTGATATCCTCCTAATTCACTTGCTTAGCAGCACCTCCCATTCCTGAGCTCCTATTTAAAGACATGACTTCCTACCACAGCAATGTTCCCAATAACTTAAGAATTATTAAACTTGATAGCTTTTGTGCAATGAAACTGCCACAAAGAGCCCCTACGAAAAGTCTGACCAATACCATGTTATTTCTCCACTCTAAACCTTCAGTAACTCCCTATTGCCAATTGGGAAAAGTCCCATACCCTTAGTCTGACAACTGAAGACTCCCTACCAATTGGCAGACACCATAGTCTTCCAGGCCCAGCTATGATAGGTACATGACTCTTCACCCCCCAACAAATCCCATTCATTCACTATCTTCTAATTATACTTTGGACTTTCCTGTCATTACCTTTAATGCAATTCTTTCTACCTATTTAAAATCCACCTTTCAGGTCCAGTTTAAATTCACATCCTCTACACAGCCTTTCTTGACCATCCATGTCAATGTATTAACTTTTTCTTCTACTCCCTTATTTGTCAATATAATCATTTGGCCATAACTCATGTATGGTTTTGGCATCTCACTTTACACCATTGTTCAATTGTGTTTGAATGTTGTGTGTGTTGCATGTATATATAATACTACATTTTTAAAAAAAATATTTAAGCACTATCTGTGAGATAAACATTCTGATTTCTAGAATGCTGAGACTAAGACACCTCTTTGTTTCCTCTTTTTATCTCTCCCCTACCTGATGTACTATTGTGTATATAGTAGGCACTCAGAAAGTATTTGCTAAGCTGAAAGAACTGCGATGATCCATATTGATATAGAAGCATATGATGCTATTTTTTTTAGTAATTTAAAATTCATGTTTTGTATTCTGCAACAAAAACTCACCCAAAAATCTGATCCTTGAATTCCTCTTCTGCATCTTTTCTCTTCAATGCCTTTCCCTCTTATCCTTCTTCAGCAGATAACTAAGAGTGTCACATACCTACCAACCTGTTCTTTGTCCTGTGCTGCTTCCTCTGCATGTGGTGCCCTTTCTTTATGCTTAAGGAAATTCCAGGTGAGATTAAGCATCTCCCGAAACTCATTTTTACCCCTGCTTCCTCCTGATATTTCATTGCATTTTCCACAATGTTTAGTACAATTGATTACATTTTCCTAACCTATTTGTTTATGAATTCCAAGAGGACACGGACTGTTTCTTATTTATCTCCATGTCCCCAGGCACCAGCCTAGTACTCAGCACACAGTCTACGCCTTGCGTGTTGAATGAGTGAATAAACAAATGTATAATGAAATAGAGACGAAAGACCAAAGCAGACTTTTATAAATTTTTGCGGGGGTCTGTCATTAGGCAGTAGAAAATGAGATCAAATTATGCCACACAATAGGATACAGAAGCATGTTAATATAAAATATGTACTTGTACACATTTACACTGACTGCTTTCCACATTTAAGTCCTATCCTCTGCAGTTTACTATAGTGCTGAAATCTCCGGGGAAAAATGGGTTATGGTAAATAAACAGGAGCAGCCTCCACAGTAAGAACTGCGAGGGAATAATGAAAGGAGAAACAGTGAAATCTATGTTGGAAGATGAGGGTTTATAAAAAGACAGTGAGTTAATGATATGAAATTTGGGGGGGGGGTCATGGAATTTCCCGCAGGACTGACAAAGGGGAGTCAGATGTGTGCCTGTGTTTGGTTTTGAGACACAGCATAGGCTCAGACCAGAAAAGTAGTTTTTGAAGAAGATACATGAGGAGGAGAGATTGGCAGGAGCATGCCCCATTGAGGGCCCGCTTTCCTCTAGGTGAGCTGATGATTTCTCTGAACATGGGTCAGCCATGGTGTTTACCCAGGGAACACACAGATGCAACCCCCAGAAATGCTTTGATGCTTTGACTTGTGGTTCCACTAATGCCTTAAGAAAGGTTTGGTTAAGCTAGGTGGATAGGAAATTTAGGAAAAAAAAAAAAAAGAAGAAGAAGACGAAGAAATGTGTTAGAAATCATAAGTATGCAAAAAGGGGAGGAGGAGAGGAAGAAGAACGAAATCAACCATGAACAAGAAAAAGGGAAATATAGCCAGAGACATATAAAGCCTGTCAAATCTCTCCAAACTGCAACAAAAGCATGGGAGAGATAGTTTCTCTTTAATGAATGCTTTGATCAGCCACAGTTGATATAATAATTATATAAAACTAGAGCAAGACAGAAATAAGATGTGTTTTTCTCTCACGTACCCTGTAACCTTTGTGATTGGTTCATTTATTTAGGAAAGGAATAAGACCCTTCAAAACAAAGGCATATGTCAGGAGAGAACTTGTTTTCTCCACTGACTTAGGCAGGAAATTTGCAGCAAAGCCTGCATCCCTCTCCTCCCTGTCCTGAAAGGGCTGTTCTGCCAGCCATGACTCAGAAAGTGAACTAATGGTGGTGGAGTTTTCCTTACTTGTATCTTGGCCTGATTTCTCAGGTTATTGCTGCCTCTTAATCCACAGCCTGACAACAGTCCCTCTCAATCCCTCCCCTCCCCAAGCCTTTCTCCCTACTTTACCTGGTTCGCCTACTTTTATGTACTTAGCTGGGCATTCCCCAAGTAATAAGATACCCAGTACTGCTTGGGTGCTTGGGGTATTAACTTGGTTAATCTCCAGAAAGGAGGAGGTGTAAGCATCATTTTTTTTTTTTTAGAATGGTACTCCCATTAGAAGTATGTGCTCTTCAGAAATAGCAGGGGATAGAGGTGGTTGCCATGAGAACAGAGACAGAAACACAAACAGTAGCACATTTCTCCCAAGGGGGCATGAGCAGGGACTCCTCTTCGCTGCTACCAACATCAGAGCCTCTCTTGAAATCTCTCCTCCCCTGAAAGGGAAAAGAGACCCCAATGGTGAAGAGTGATTATTTCATCATAACTTCCAAATTACAGTTGAAGAGTCTGATTGATCCTTAAGTTGTTAGATGGTAATTCAATTGGAACTGATGTGTTTGGGTCTGGACAAAAGGGGAGAAGAAAGCACCTGGTTCTCTCATCAACATCTTGGGAATTCCCAAGGTTCAAGATACTCTTGAACTACAAGCTAATATCAAGTAGATGATGGCATAAAACAAAGCGGTGTTCTGTAATATCCACACTGGATTGAGTCTCTGCCAGGCATGACCAGTAGGAAATCGGGATGAGTCCAGAGAATGACATCCTCACTGATCATTTTGGCTCTACACCAGCTCATCATAGGTGTATGATGGATATGCCAAGATAAGAGTGGAAGCCATAGAAGAAAGAAAGGGCATGCATGGGAAGATGGTGGGTGAGTAAACCTCCAGGGAGAAAGTAGGTCATGACCATCAGGCATTCTACAGCCAGGCTGACGGAGTCTGAGATCATGCCTCTCTAGCACCAATTGATTAAAAAATAAATCAAACAGGTTTAAAAAAAAATTACGTTTCTAAAAATAAAAAAGTCAACCAGCTGTTTGGTAAAATGAATAAAAACAGCTGGTTGATTAACTAGCATTCCCACTGCAAGGAATAGCTTCAGGGAAAGATGGCAGGCTTGCCACGGGTGGCCCCCACCACAGCCTTGACTGTGCAGTGGGACAAGAGAGGCCACAGGGATGCGGCAGAGCTGGAAACCTTCCCCCTGCCACATGCCGGATGCTGATTTATTGGGACTGGAACAATTTGTCTAAAGCTGTAATTTTAACTACCTCCGTGCTGAGCAGCCAATCAGTGGGCTTGCTCCACGCAGCTTTTACGAGTCCCCATAAAAGCAGCAAAATGAAAACTCAGGGGCCCTTAAAATATACTCCAAGGGTTTCTGCAGTGCAATTGGAGGCTTTTATGACTCCTGTCAGGACTTTTATGACCCCGTAAAACCAGGCAGCAGCCTGGCCTGAGATGAAAAGTGGCCCCACTGTCTTAAAGTCTAAATGGTCTGTACATTTACAAGGCCTCCAGGAAAGATGGAGGAATACTGCCAGGGACAGGGGGATGCCTAGAATGAAGGTGGGTGGTGGGAAGAAGGACCAAGTATGAGGGGAAGGAAGAAGTGGGTAGGAAGCAAAGGGAAGTAGGTGGCAGTGGGAGATTCATGTGAGCTATGAGCATGGTGTTACTGCTCTTCAGCATTTCAGAGCACCAAAATGCTCAAATGCTGTGGCTGTTCACTACACACAATGTAGTTGAAGGTAACAGGGGGCAGGGCAAGACAGTGCCTTCTTTGGAAAGATAAAACAGAAAGCTACCAGAGAATCACAGGCACCAGAGCACTATTTCAAGGGCATTTTCCTATTATTACAATACCTGCATTACAGGAAAGAAGAGGGAGGGGAGACAGGGAAAACATTTTTAAAAAATACCTTTAAGTGTTCTGTACAATTCATAGAAAATGTGTCTTCTAGGGTGACAATTCCTTTTTCCCAGGTGGAGTTTGCTCTGTGCCTGGAAACGTCCCCCTCCTGGGCAGGAACTCTTAGCATAGACCCCTCAAGGCCCTTTTGGTGTTACTGTAAATGAGACAACCTGATTCTGTGCCTCAAAAAGGATTCTTAAACTCCCCGAACTTGGAGCCAAGCTCCGCGTTCTAGACATACCCACAGAAAGCCAGTGTCATTTGACAGAAGTTGAGGGCAGAGGGATTGGGGCAGTGCAGTGTTCCCAGAGGGAACACCCAGAGCACTGACATGCTTTCCAGACAGGATGAGGGTCTGGGAGGGGCAGAGTGGTTGGATTTCCCCTAGCAAGTCTACCTTCAGCACTCCCTGCCCCCAGAACCTAAGGAGGCAGGAAAAGTGATGGAACCTGACTTTGAGCCTCAGAGAATATCAAAGAAACAGAGTGGTGGTGTGTTAAAATGCTGAGGGTGGAGTCCAGCTGCAGTTGCTATGCCAGCTGAGCATCCTCTCCAATAATGGATGTGATGCAGATGACCATACGCATACTGTGCAATGGATTGTGAGGACCGTGGGTCATCCAGGTGTGAAAGATAGGAAACTCTGTGATACATTGGATGATCCATTGTGTGAATTTTCTAGGAATTTCTCTCCACATAGAGGGGCAGTGTATGGCAGAGTAAGGAAGAAGACCATGTCACAGCACAGGCTAGGAAGAGCCTTGGTGGAATGCAAACACACATAGTGAGCCAAGTTGCCTCGGATCTACAGCAATGGCACAGAGAGAGCAATAATTCCTCTTCAATCACATGTGTTTCCAGGACACTTGAAGGGTGGGGAATACAAATATTCAGATGACAAGACCCAACTGTAAAACCCAAGACACCACTTATGCATCACCATGCAAGTCTTTAATCTTTGTGAGCCTCTTTTTCTCATCTGTAAAATGGAGATAAAATATTTGCTTCATAAGGTAGCTTTAAGGATGGACAGAGATAAGATGTGTCCAGCAGAATTTGAGCAGCATCTTAATTACAGATAGGAGTCTGGCAGCGCCCAAAGAGAGGGGTTGAAATTCCAGATAGAAGAAACTTCAATGGCAGGAGATGCTTAAAATCCAGTCATATATCTGCTCTTTCTGAGTATCAGTTGCTTATAGAGAATGTTTTCATTTTTTTTAAATCATAAATTGATAAATTATAGCTGCACATATTTATGGGGTATAAAGTGATGTTAGGATTTTTAAATACAATATAGAATGACCAAATGAAGTCACTCAGCCCACTCATCAAACATCTGACATCTTCTGTGATATGAACATTTGAGATCCACCCTCCCAGAGACATCAAAATGTAGAGTATGATCTATATTCACCATGCTGTGCAGTATGTCTAAAAATGATCAAACTTATCCCTCTTGGCTAACTTATATTTTATACCCTTTGATTATCACCTCATTCTTTCTACCAGCCAGCCTCTAGTAACTACCATTCTGTTCTATGCTTCTATAATTTCAATTATTTTAGATTCCAGATCTAAGTGAGATCATGCAGTATATGTTTTTCTGTATTTGGCTGATTTCACTTATAATTTTCTCCAGTTCCATTCCATGGTGTGGCAAATGACAGAATTTCCTCCTTTTGTAAGACTGAATAGTATTCCATTGAGTATGTATAACACATTTTCTTTATTTATTGATCTGGTGATCAACATTTAGGTTGAATCCACAGCTTGGCGGTTATGAATAGTGCTGCAATGAACACCGGTGCAGATGTGTCTTGAACATACTGATTTCAAATCTTTTGGGTAAATACCCAGTGTGGGATTGCTGGATGGTAATTCTACTTTCAGTATTTTTGAGGAAACTCCATACTGTTTTCCAAAATAACTAAACTAATTTACATTCTCCATGCACAAGAAAATTTGGAAGTTAATTCACTTACCCGACAAGTGTGTCAGGTATTGTGCTGAGTGTATCAGATGCAGAGTATTGACTTAAAGGATAGTAGGATGGCTATGTTTCCAGCCTTGACTCTTAGACTTGTCTAATCTATACTTCATATGATAAAGTCTTCTTAAAATGCAAACTGATCATGTCACCATTCCTTCATTCTCTTCAGGCATTTTCTACAACCCATAAGAAGAGTCCACATTCTCCAAGGCTGTCCTCCCAGGCCTGATGAGATGCTCCCTACTGAGCTCCAGATTTGTCTTGCTTCAGGCCTCTGCCCCTCTGCTCACAGGCCCCTGCCACACCCCATCTTCCCCACACTATGTTCTTTTCCACTCAGGATCTCAACAGACACATTACTGTCCCCTCTCCAATTCTAACTGGCTGACTCCTCATCCCCAGGATCAGCCTCATGACTGCTAGTCTGCCATCCAGAGCAATCAGTCCACTCATTTGAACACACATTCGATTCTCAATTCCCTGCTCCATTACTATTATCCACACTAGAATGCAAGGCCCATGAGAGCAGGGTCCCTGGATCCCAGCACTTGGTCCCTTGCCTAGAAGGTAGTATGCAGACATAAAATTCTGAGAAATACCGTGGAATTGACCTAGGCTGGAAAAGGATTAAGAAGCCATAGCATGATCCACTAAGTGTCCAAATGGACATCAATAGTCAAGTGGGGCCACGGATGATTAAAGGAGGGTATTGGCTTAAAGGAGATAGAAATGTCAATATGACCAGGAACTGGGGAATGCTTTAGAGGGTTAGAGAATCTGAGGCATGGGCCCGGCTGATTTCAACAATGCAGATGAGATGTGACAAGATTCTGAACTACCACAGTGACAGCATACATGCTAATGATAGATAAAAGCCATTCAATACTCAATGTGTGCCTGAATATGTCAAAACAAACTCTACTATTATATGTAACTAAAATGCACTAATAGAAATATTGAAAAAGTCATTCAAAAGTAAATTCAATAGACAATAGGAAATAAGGGAGATAGAGGGGTCCTGGAGTGGCTCTAGGTATCTGGCCAGTGTCTGGGGACCAGGTGGATAAGGGGGTTTAGGAGTAGGACTTCACAGAGTCCAGTTTGGGTTTTATTAAATAGGAAGTGTGTGTGAGACATATGGGAGGAAATATCCAGCAGGCAGCTGGAGTAATAGATCCGGTGTCCAAGAAAGGCCAGAAACATAAATTGAGGAGTTAGTGGCCCAAAGGCTAAAATCACTGAAGTGGAATAAAATAGTCCTCAGTGTCTGTGTTCAGCCAGAAGAGACTGGTGGGCTTATGATAAAATCCTGAAAAATATGGGCATTTAAAAAACACAGAGGCAGGGACTTGCTCTCGTTGGCACACACTTGCCTACACGCCAGCCCTCATTATATGGACCTATTTCTATGCACTTCCTGATGACAGCACTCATTTTTACACCAGCATGGATTCATGTTAATTTAATACACATTGATTGACTGCCTACTTCACTAAAGGGTTAGATATCACTCCTATGTGCTTCTGTAATACTCTGTTTATGCCTCCATCAGAGCTGATCATTTCCTCCCATCATCTCTTTACAGTAGTCCCCCCTTATCTGTGGGAGGCATGTTCCAAGATTCCCATAAGATGCCTGATCCCTATATGTACTAAGTTTTTTTTCTATCCATCCATACATTTGCCCATAATAAAATTTAATTTACAAATTAGGCACAGTGAGAGAATAATGACAATTAATGACAGAATACAAAAATCATGACAACACAATCTTTGTCTTTTGATTAAATTTTGAGCTCCTGGAAATTATGTATGTCTGGATTCCTAGCCCCACTCACATATTTACTCACTGAATGCAGAATGAAGTTTACCATTAAGGTGAGGAAGTAGATGTATGCAAATGATAATAAAGAATAAAACTGTTCTTCTGAAGGTCACCCTTGATTCCTTACTAGCCTAATCCAGTGGGTGTGTTTGACAATGATATGTCATATGATCAGCTGATCCTGTCTTCTTTAGACTGTTTGTACCTTCGGGGACACTAGTCTGCCTCTTTATTATTATGTTGCTCTCGGTGTATCTTCATTATTGGCTGATCCTTCCTAATCATTTCACTCCCTTTTATTTATTTATTTTTTGTCTCCAAAACTCATAGACTCCTTTTCTTCATTTTTAATTATATCTACCCTAGAAAATATGCACATATGTATCTACATCTATCATTTGCAAACAATTATTACAAAAACATTATCTTTAGTTCAGAACTCCCATATATCCAACTGCTTCTGGGACTTGCACAATTGGAGGCCCTGTAGGCATTTCAAACACAAGATGTCAAAATTCAGCTCATCATCTTCTACCACAAACTCCTTTCTCTTCCTCTTTAAGCTAATTATCTCATTATCCAATCCAAAAATATGGAAGCTGTTCTAGATGCATTACTTGTCCCTAGATATAACTGATGACAACAAACTGCCTGATCTACCTTCTAAATATCCCTGATCTCTATTTGCATTATTCCTGACTTAAATTAGACCCTTCAATCCTTCTAGATTAATGCAATTTTCACTCTTAAGTAATCATTTCACTGGAAGTCTTTGCTTTCCAAATGATTTACCAGAGTGGGTGTACTATGACTCAAATCTATTCCATGACATTCTCATCTTCCACCTGTTATTTCCTCCTTTTTTTGAGATAGGTAGAATCTAAATTCCTCACAATGATTTCCAGCCTATCTAGGCATTGGAATTGCTTACTGAACCTTCAAAATCATGGTCCCAAAATCTACCATAGATTTGCTGAATCAGAATATTTAGTTGATAAACTTCAGAAATATACTGGATATGTTTCCCCAAACCCCAGAACTTTAGTATGATGGATCTATGTGTGGATTGCACTGGAGGCCACATAAAGTAATGGTATCTTGTCAAATTCTCAGGCATTCTCTGGGGATATCCAATGCATCTATTCTTCACCAGTTTCCTGATCATAGAGCCGATGCTCAAACAGTAAAACTTACCCCAACCACAAGTATACCATGTACAGTACAAGTGAAGTTACCAGACACAAGCTGACCAAATAGATTTCCTTTAAAAAGGAATTGTAAATGGAACAGAGAGAGGAATTCAATCTTTCCAGGTGATTTTAAACTTGCGGGCTCTCATCTTCTGTATTCCAGAAGTAGAGCAGGCAAATCTGCATAATGAGAACAAAGAACTCATGAAGAAAACAGCATGATGTTATCCCTGTCCTTGGTGCCAGTCTTTTTACTTGTTTGCTTTTATGGTGCTAAGGATCAAATCCAGGGCTGCACTCATGGTCGACAAGCACTCTTCCTCTGAGCTACATCCCACTCCTGTCCTTCTGCAGCCAAGCTGCAGCACTATGTTGATGCTTGAGGAGATTATAAAATATTTTAAACGACTTTTCTTTTTTTCACTAACATACATTGATTTAGTTACCATACGTGTATCCAAATCCATGCAGATTAATAAACATGAACACGAGTGCTTCATGAATTTGAGTTTTACCTTCTACTGCCATCACCAACCTTTCTCCTCCTCCCAAATGTCCCACACTTCCACCATATGTCATGACCTGTACTGTCCACTTGACTGTCTCCTGTGAGCCCAAGACAACATACATGATGCATCTAATGTGCCCTTCTCTGTTTGTCTGGAAAATTAAACTTCTCATCTGTGAAGGTTCACTTGAAGTCCCACCTCCTTTAGAAACCCTTACCATTACATTTAAGTCTAGAAAATGGATTCTTCCCCTGTGTTCTGAAACAGCTTGTGTTTAGAGCTGTCATGGCTTTTGTCACATTCAAATGCCCTTTCCCACTGGACTATAAGATGAAGGGTAAGAACTATTCTTATAATTTTGTCTCTCTATCATTTACCCCAGTGCTCAGCACAGAGGATGACCTCATTAATGTTTGTGAAATGAAGAACTGAACTAATCATTTAATTAATTAGTCATCTATTAATTCCTAATTAATCAGAAGAAGGTGTCAGAGGAAGAAAAGGACAGAAAAGTATCTACAGCCTGTAACAATTTACTCTCTGACACACAAATAAGATCTTCATGTTATAGAACTGCTGTTGTCAACTATCCAATATACTAGATGATTTTTTTTTCTTTTGTTTTGCTTTGCAGGGAAAAGAAAGCAAGTCAGTTGGGAAAGATGCTTTTAAACCCTTCTTCCATAATATCTGCCTGAAAGTATTTAATGTATCTCTTCATCAACAACTCCTCAGTAGCTGGGAGAGTATTGTGTCTTCTTTATACCACAGTCAATAGTGCTAACTGTATAGCAAACATGAATGGTACAGTATGAGTCATCTAGCCCACTTAGTGTATAGTATTACTTTTTTTTCCTTGTACCTGAAGTTAATGTTCTTGTTCAAGTTAGAGTATGTATATCACATTTATAGAATGTGATGTATCAGGGAACTGGATTCAGAGCACACTCACTATAAAAACCAGACTAAGATTCAAAACTAAATATTACTCCCTTTTTCTTTTTCTCTTTTCAGTAGAGCGGTCTCTTTTCAGTAGAGCAGGAACGTAGAAAATAGTTTACAGAGCTCAGTCCCTGCCTCCCAGGAGATGAAAATGTGATCCTTTGCTAGCTCAGACAAAATCCTCCATGCTACATTAAGCTTGATAGCAAATTTTGTACTCGCAAGCTTTTATCAAAACTGTATATCTGAAATCTTAATAACACAGGAAGGTGGATTATGTTTCTCCTCTCTGTTCAGGTTTACATCAACAGATTCAGAACTAATTCCGGATTTGAAACTCAGCAGTTTTAGTAGAGTCTATAAGAATATTTTGAAAAGGTCCTGTAGGAGACTGAAGGAACCTGGCTTTATAAACACACACACACACACACACACACACAAATGAGAATTTTTTTTATAGTACTGGGGATTGAACCCAGGAGAGCTTTACCAGTGAGTTGCATTCCAAGTTATTTTTGTTTTATTTTATTTTATTGTTTTAATTTTGAGATGCTGTCTCACTGCATTCCTGAGATTGGCTTCAAACTTTTTATGCTCCTGCCTTAGCCTCCTGAGTCACTGAAATTATAAGTGTGTGCCACCCTGCTTGCCGCCAAAAAAGAAGCTTAATGCTAAAAATAACGATCATATCCAAAGATAGCCAAAACTACCTGGAATGTTAAATATTGGTCATCTTCTAAAAATCTAAATATATAAATAAAAATTTACAAATAAATTCCTCAGCACCCTAAAGATAAAATATTTTCATTCTTCATTCTAATTTCTGGCATCATATTGACCATGACCACATTACAAAGAGTATTAGATTTAGATTTAAGTTAGAAAGAAAGTCAGGTTTACACTTCAGTTCAAATCTACAATTTTCCATTTATCAGCCATAAAACCTGAAAATGTTTTGAAAACGTGTTTTTCAGCCCTGGGTTTTCTTGTTCTTAAAATGAGTGAATAAAATCTATTCTGCTAAACTTTCTGGTTGCTTTTGAGAATGAAAATCAATAAGATTGATTCCTCTAAGCCAGATCTCAACATTATAGCTACATATGATACACTATGGTATGTGTTGCTTTATTGTTTCAAATATTTTCAACTCCTCTTAAGGAAAGGATTACAGTATTCATTCTATTGACATCATTGTGGGTCACCTGACTTATTTGGCCAATGTAAAAGGAACAGAAATATAATAAATCCTTTGTCTTTTGCTTCAAAAACACCTGGAGTTTTATTTGGGATTTGGAATATCACCTTAACAATTTCAAGCGCTGGTGCAATAATTAAATACATAGAATAACGCATGTGTCTGCATGTGTATGAATATGTATGTGTATACAACTTGACATTCTTGTATAAAGCCACTGAGAAGTTGGAAACAGTTTTTGTTCTAGCAGAACTTAAAGCTGACTGATACACATTAGAACCTCTCCATGAATTTTTATTTAAATACTACACAAGAGTCATTGATGCTATTTCCTCTAAGAAACATACCCCAAAGTTATCCCAGTAATACTTAGTACAGAAGCACTTTTTTGATCCCATTAGTTAAGCTAAAATTTACCAAGAATCAATTTTTTATGCCATGTAGAACTACTGTTACATAAATTTACTTCTATGATAAAGAAATCAAACACTTTGAAACAACTTGATAAGAAAAAAAAAACACTAATTTCTGTACATTTTTAAGCACAATGATAACATGTACATTGAAAAAGTTTCATAAACCAAAGATTTTATGTTGATATGTTAGATGATAGTATTTTGTCAATTAATATACTTTTAGCACCTGATTTTGTTATAATACCATGCTGGGGATATCATGAGACACACAATATAGAACTACAGAACTATCAGCAAAGAACTTTCATTCCAGAATAATCAAAAGAGGTCATCAAAAAAGTATTCATCAATATATCTCAGTGATTGATTATATATCTATAAACTCTAAAGCCTCTGTTAAAACAACCCCCCCAAAAAAATGGTACAAAGGTTCCAGACCAACTACTGCTGTGTTTACAAAACCAAGATGATGTCTCTTTTCTACCTTATTTGTTTTTTTATATATCTTAGTTTGCTTATTCACTCATTTAAAAAAATAATAGGCTTATTAGTATAGGGTTCAAATAAGGAAATGTTTGGGGTGTTAGATTTCAGTTACCTAAAGCCTACTTTATGGTGGCTCTTGTTAGAATTTATCAGAGGCTTTTTGTTTTTTTGGTAAGCTTGGCTGCCTAACTGGATCTGCCAGCAATCAATTCATCAGACCCAGAAAACTGACAAAATGAAGGTACTGCCCATGGAGCCACACATATCAATTTCTCTGGAGAACCCCTGATTTAACTGGATGTGGCAATGTCCATTTCCCTGACTTGGGGAAAAATCTAATTTCAAGCAAAAGAAGTAATGACAAGACCCATAAACCTACCTCATCATGTCTACAACCATCACTCACAGGGAATGCTTTTACAAAGAAAATCCACCACTGCCAATCACTATATCACCAGACCACAAGGAATAGCTCTATTTTTACTTACAAATCCCACTTCAGGATAGAAGAAAGTAAAGAGCAGAATGCAATTTCCCCAGCACTCCCAGCTCCAGCCAAGTAAGAAGAACACCAATGCCTCAGGGACAGTGGAGTGGATTTGGATACTCCAGTGCAAAGGGTTAGTTGCCAAGTCAGCTTGGGGAAAGACTAATAGCTTATTAAACAATGAGCTGTAAGTGAAATACAAATGTTATGTTTGGAAGGATTTTGTATCCCCCAAAGTCAGATATGAAAACCTCATCACCAAGGTATCAATATTAGGAAATGGGACTTTGTGGATGCGATTAAGTCATTAATAGAGAGCTATCATGAACAGGATTAGTGTCCTTAAAGAAGACACCTGGGAGAGAAACCTTGTTCTTTCCATCTGGGAGTACTCAGAAAGAAAGCACCCCTCTATGAGAAGATGGCTCTCACCAGACACCAAATCTGCCAGTGCCTTGTTCTTAGACTTCTCAGTCTCCAGACTATGAGAAATAAATGTTTACTGTTTATAAACTAACTACCTTATGGTATTCTGTTACAGCAGCTGGACTGGATTAAGACAACAAACATATGCTCCTTAGGAGTAGACACTGCACTTGAGTCATCTCTATGCTTCCAATACATAACCCAGAATATAGCAAGTGCTCAAAGCTTACTTATAAGCAGTGACAATGACTAATCATTGACTGAGTGGCTGACTGTCCAAATGAATAAAGCAACACATTTGAGTATTTTGACTTGCTTCATAGTCATCATAAAACATAAACATCTGAATTGTTTAACAGAAGCTAAATTATATGAGTACTATTGCTTGAAAAAGTATAACTTTTGTTAATTTTAAGATTTTCCTTCTATCCAAGCCATTGGACAAGGCCTATCTCATACATTACCTCCTCAATCAAGTCTTCCCCTCATCCTTAGCATGTGTCCTGGATCTGGTCTTTTCCACTCCAGGCAACTTTATGAAGAGCAAGGATTTTCAAAGTCTGTCTGCAACCCCTTTTGCTGTGTAAAAACAGTTTAATGGATCAAAGTCAAGTTAAGATATGGGATGGGATAGGATGGGATGGAAGAATAGAATAGAATAGAATAGAATAGAATAGAATAGAATAGAATGCTGTGTTTGCACATAGCAAAAGCCTCATACCATATGTATGGGGGTGTATTACACAGATATGCTTATTTATTTGCTTACCTGTATTGTTAAAATTAAGATGTTTATTTATATGGGTGTATACAAAATGTATGCAAATCACTGGTATAAATAAGTAAGCCAGACTGACCTGATGAATATGTCGTTTCAATCACTTGCTGGTTATATAAATTTGGACAAATCACTTTACCTTCTACATGATTGTCTTCCTTGTCTGTAAAATGGGAAATGTACCTCCTGCTTTTCAGGATTGTTATAAAGTAAAAATAAATGAAATAATGTAAACAAAGTTTATTTGGAATAATAGATCCTCAATAAAAAATTATCCTTCTCATCTTTCTCCATTTTTATCTTTGGTTTAACAGTGAAACAACTTAAAGCAATTAGTATAATCTTCTTTGACTTATAATTATGTTGTTATTGTGTCGTATTTCCCCTTTTTTAATTTTTTTTATTTATTTTTTTTAATTTTTTATTGTTGGCTGTTCAAAACATTACATAATTCTTGATATATCATATTTCACACTTTGATTCAAGTGGGTTATGAGCTCCCATTTTTACCCCATATACAGATTGCAGAATCACATCAGTTACACATCCATTGATTTACATATTGCCATACGAGTGTCTGTTGTGTTCTGCTGCCTTTCCTATCCTCTACTATCCCCCCCTCCCCTCCCCTCCCCTCCCCTCTTCTCTCTCTGCCCCCTCTACTGACATTCATTTGTCCCCCTTGTATTATTTTTCCCTTTCCCCTCACTTCCTCTTGTATGTACTTTTGTATAACTCTGAGGGTCTCCTTCCATTTCCATGCAGTTTCCCTTCTCTCTCCCTTTCCCTCCCACCTCTCATCCCTATTTAATGTTAATCTTCTTCTCATGCTCTTCGACCCTACTCTGTTCTTAGTTACTCTCCTTATATCAAAGAAGACATTTGACATTTGTTTTTTAGGGATTGGCTAGCTTCACTTAGCATAATCTGCTCTAATTCCATCCATTTCCCTGTAAATTCTATGATTTTGTCATTTTTTAATGCAGAGTAATACTCCATTGTGTATAAATGCCACATTTTTTTTATCCATTCATCTATTGAAGGGCATCTAGGTTGGTTCCACAGTCTTGCTATTGTGAATTGTGCTGCTATGAACATGGATGTAGCAGTGTCCCTGTAGCATGCTCTTTTTAGGTCTTTAGGGAATAGACCGAGAAGGGGAATAGCTGGGTCAAATGGTGGCTCCATTCCCAGCTTTCCAAGAAATCTCCATACTGCTTTCCAAATTGGCTGCACCAATTTGCAGTCCCACCAGCAATGTACAAGTGTACCCTTTTCCCCACATCCTTGCCAGCACTTGTTGTTGTTTGACTTCATAATGGCTGCCAATCTAACTGGAGTGAGATGGTATCTTAGGGTGGTTTTGATTTGCATTTCTCTGACTGCTAGAGATGGTGAGCATTTTTTCATGTACTTGTTGATTGATTGTATGTCCTCCTCTGAGAAGTGTCTGTTCAGGTCCTTGGCCCATTTGTTGATTGGGTTGTTTGTTCTCTTATTGTCTAATTTTTTGAGTTCTTTGTATACTCTGGATATTAGGGCTCTATCTGAAGTGTGAGGAGTAAAGATTTGTTCCCAGGATGTAGGCTGTCTATTTACCTCTCTTATTGTTTCTTTTGCTGAGAAAAAACTTTTTAGTTTGAGTAAGTCCCATTTGTTGATTCTAGTTATTAACTTTTGTGCTATGTGTGTCCTATTGAGGAATTTGGAGCCCGACCCCACAGTATGTAGATCATAGCCAACTTTTTCTTCTATCAGACGGTGTGTCTCTGATTTGATATCAAGCTCCTTGATCCATTTTGAATTAACTTTTGTGCATGGCGAGAGAAAGGGATTCAGTTTCATTTTGTTGCATATGGATTTCCAGTTTTCCCAGCACCATTTGTTGAAGATGCTATCCTTCCTCCATTGCATGCTTTTAGCCCCTTTATCAAATATAAGGTAGTTGTAGTTTTGTGGATTGGTTTCTGTGTCCTCTATTCTGTACCATTGGTCCACCCGCCTGTTTTGGTACCAGTACCATGCTGTTTTTGTTACTATTGCTCTGTAGTATAGTTTGAAGTCTGGTATCGCTATACCGCCTGATTCACACTTCCTGCTTAGCATTGTTTTTGCTATTCTGGGTCGTTTATTTTTCCATATGAATTTCATGATTGCTTTCTCAATTTCTACAAGAAATGCCTTTGGGATTTTGATTGGCATTGCATTAAACCTATAGAGAACTTTTGGTAATATCGCCATTTTGATGATGTTAGTTCTGCCTATCCATGAACAGGGTATATTTTTCCATCTTCTAAGATCTTCTTCTATTTCTCTCTTTAGGGTTCTGTAGTTTTCATTGTATAAGTCTTTCACCTCTTTTGTTAGGTTGATTCCCAAGTATTTTTTTTTTTTGAAGATATTGTGAATGGAGTGGTTGTCCTCATTTCCATTTCAGAGGATTTGTCGCTGATATACAGGAATGCCTTTGATTTATGCGTGTTGATTTTATATCCTGCCACTTTGCTGAAATGATATTCTTTAAGAACAAGGAATAACAATCCTTTACTCATATTCAAGGTGTACTGATAGAACCCCTTTCATAGACAAGCACTTTCCTGAGCAATGGGGATAGCTGTACAAATAAGAGCAAAAAATAATCCTGGTCCTCATGGAGCTTACCTTTCAAATGAGGGAGGTGAAGAAAAACCAAATGAGTCATAAGCCAGTAGCTGAAGTGTTCATAAAGGGAAACATTAAAATAGGGGTGTGAAAGAGATGAAAAGAGAGGCAGTTCTAGAGAGGATGCTTGGAGATGGGCTCACTCTGATGAAGTTTAGTATAAATGTGTCCCACATATTTTTGTGTGACGCAATAAAATTGTAGTTAAGTAATAAATTAACCAAAAAAAATCAAGTAAACGGAGGACCAAAGAAGAAAACATAAACAAGTATTGAATGAAAAACAACAAAAAATAGATCTTTACAATTATTTTCATATTGTAAATAAATAAGTTAAAATTTAGGTACAAGGAAATCAAGTTTTTATGGAAAGCATATTTAAAAGCAGATACGTTGAAAGGGGCTACAAAATCCAGAACAGCCGATGATTGTCATCCAATCTCCACTATGCATTTCATGTTAATTACTAGCATAGACATGTCCCTCAGGGCTGCATCTTTAGTGGCCAAAGGACCTGTCAGGGTTGATGTTTCAACTTTGAAACAGTTTCCAATAGAACAGATGGGGTTCTTTGGAAAACAGTCTGGGTTTCCTAAGAGATGTTTCTAATTCAAAGAAAAAGCAGACCCATTACCATGTTACATAGTCCAGTCCAAATCAGAGTCAGATTTCAAAGGTTCCCAACTCAGAAAGGAAATGACTATGAACACTGATTCATTTATTCTGCATTTCTCAATGGGTTGTTTGGGTCTATCTAGAGTTGGGGGTAGGGTAAAAAAAAGTAACATTCATCAAATACACATGACCCTCAACTTATAATGGAGTTGCATCCCAATAAACCCATTCTATGTTGAAAATATCATAAATCGAAAATGTCTTTAATACACCTAACCTACCAATCAACATAGCTTAGCCTACCCTACCTTAAATGAGTTCAAAACTTACATTTTGTGCAAAATCAATTAACATAAAGCTGATTTTATAATAACATATTGTATATATCATTTCATTTATTGAATGCTGTATTTCAAATAAAAAAATGATTGTGGGGTACAATTTTATCCCACTGTAAAGTACAAAAATCTTAAGTGAAACATCATAAATCAGACTGCATGGACTTAATATGTGTTACATCATCATTGCAGGCCCTTTGTAGTCCCTATCTCCATCCTTACAATCATATATATAGCAGGTTCTAGAAAAAGATTGCTTGATTTCTTTTTCTTTGGGGGTATGCCACCAAGCTGCCATTTTCTAAATTCTCTTGCAATTATCTGTGACTCTATGACTGAATTCTACCCAGTGGAATGACAGTAGAAGTAACCTTTATGATCTCATAGGTCAGGCTCTTTTAGAATTCTTCCACATGTGCACCTCTGTGCTCTTTCCTTGCCTTTGGCTGGAAGGTTAATATCCATAGAACCTTAGATGCCATGTATCTTGGATGACAGAGCCTCTGGCACCCTGAATCCCTGAGTCCCTGTGTGGAGGAGACTTTCTCTCTTTGCCAGCAATCAGAAAAACAAATTTTAGACCACGGAGTCAGCAAAATATAAACATGTTGACTTAAGTCAGATATTGTTTTTTTCTAATAGTAAATAGTATGCACACATTTTTCACGGATGCAAAAAGAATAGTTTTGGAGAACTTAATTTATATAATCTAGAGAGATTATAAATGAACAAAGTTGAACTCAACTTGTGCCCTCCAAACCATCTCCCTTCATACTGTCTTTGGAAATGAAGACATAGCATGGGTCATTGAATTATGGTTATAGTGAGTCAAGATAAATCAATCAACATTTTCCTGTCTTCAAATATTAGGCAGATTTGCTTTTGCCACTTCTTTAGGTCATGGGGTTTCTTTCACTCAGCATATCTGAAAACCTATTTTTCTTTAACTAGCCAAAGAAGCAGTCAGGACTCTGGGTAAAGAAACCAAATTTGACTGTACCCTGCAAGCTAATAAAAGGATACCCCCCCACACACACACTGCTGATTCCAGAGGGATTCTTTGGGTAAATGAAAATCGTAAGCCATTTGATCCTGAAAGTTTTTCTGCAGAAAGGCAAGATCAGGTCCTTCCTTTGTGTTAAATCTCGCCTTGATTAAATTGGCTCTTTTTCTTAGTGAGTTTCCAAAGTGCTGAGTTACTAACAAGAAAAGGTTTTAATAAGGTCCTAGATTTTAAAGCCATGGGCAACACAGCCTGGGCCCTTTATGATGTGTAATGAATAAAAGAAGCAAAATCACTGCTTTTAAAAATCATCTATCTAAGAATTATAATAATTTACTCCTTTATTCCACCCTCCCTTCCTTTTATTTTATATGTTCCCAATGTTACTTGTTTTAAAGGGCATGTATTATAGAAGTGGAAACTGCTTTTCATAGGAGATGGCCCTGGCTGGAAGGCCCCTCTCTCCCCAGCTGCTTTTGCAATTGGCAAGGCAGTTGTCTCCACTCTATTACCCATCTGTTTCCCTGCCCCCTTCCCCTCTGTCCTTGGAATTGCAGTTCCTTTTCACTCTCCAGCCCCTATCTTTGCTCTTGCCTCCTCTTTCTCTTTCCTCCCTCCCTCCCTCCCTCCCTCCCTCCCTTCCTCCTCCTCCTCCTCCTCCTCCTCCTCCTCCTCCTTCTTTTTCTTTCTCTCTCTCTCTCTCTCTCTCTCTCTCTCTCTCTCTCTCTCTCTCTCTCTCTCTCTCTCCTGATTTTTTTGTACTAGAATTAAACCCAGAGATACTTAGCCACTAAGGTGCATCCTCATCCCTTTTTATTTATTTATTTTTTTATTTAGAGATGGGTTTTGCTAAGTTGCTCAGGTGGTTTTGAACTCACGATCCTCCTGCCTCAGCATCCTGAGTCGCAGGGATTACAGATGCAGATGTGTGCCACTGCCTCATTTTAACAAGAAAACATCACACAGGAAAGATCACAAACTCCTCTCTTGCAAGGCAAGGTCCAGTGACCAAAACAGAAAAAGAGGCCTTCTCTTTGCATGGTGACAGTGTGTGCTGCCTCAAAGCTTCCACTGCCTTCAGTAAGATTTTCATAGCCTTCTTTTCCCCTTGCAGATGGAGAGTCCAGGGCACAATTTCAAGCTGCAGGTGGGTTTTGTTTTGTTGTTGTATTTTTTATTCCTTTCCTTTCCAAGGCCCTGGAGCACATGCTGGGTGATCTGAATTGAAGTAGAACAATTTTCAAATTCTATCCTAACATAGAAATATTGGATATTCCAACTAGAGAGAAAAATATAAGATGATGTGTGTCCCCTCTGGTCCTCTCTTGCTGCAGATACACAACTGAGGTGTCTGGGAACACAGGGTAAGTAGAATATTTCCATAAAATGTGTTTTATTTTAATCGTGTAACAGTGTCCTGCCAATGAATCATCCCTCAGTTGAGGAAGAGGTGCCTGCAGAGATCCATCAAGACCACTCCACTTCGTGATTGGAGAGGGAGAAGAGAAATGATTGTAGGGAGGGTCAGCTGTCACACTGCTAACCAGAAAATCATGAGGTCAAACTAAGCAATGTCTGAGCTTACGGGGGAAAAAAACAGTGCCTTATTAAAACCTAGGTAGCCTGAACACAGTATCAGAATTCTCTAATTCTTTCTTCTCTTGTCTTCATCATCATAAAATTTAAGTTAAAAAATGCACAGCAAAAATACTAATTTGCTCAAAGTATTCGGTATTTATTGTCTTCCTCTTTAAAGTCACATTTGCTGAACACCTCATAGGTGTCAAATTTGATCACATTCCCTGTGTCAAAACAAATCAATACCAATAGGGATTAGTGCAGTTGTAAATGAATTAAGTTATTTTAACTTATTATAAATACACATACACACACACATTCACAGACACAGACACACACACACACACACACACACACACACACACCCCTAATCACAGGCCCAAACTGCAGAACTATTAAATCAACTTGAACTAATGTTGATAGGAAGGTAGGATGGTAGACCACCATACTTATCATAGATTATGGAAAGTCTGATTTGAAATTCTAGCACATAAACATGCATGGACTACTTGCAAAGCTAACTCTTGCTCTTCTTTGCCCTCATATTCCCCTGTAATTTTTTTGTATTTCTGTTACAGAATTGATTGTGCTTATTTGTCTATCTTCTTTTCTATCAGCAGACTGAATATCTTAAGGGCTCCATCATAACTTTTTCTGTTAATATATCCAGAACTCAGCACAGTATCTGGCAAACTCTATGTGCTCAATAAAATCTTGCAATTAAAATAATATATAAATCAATGAGGACAGTCCCACATTTGCTTTTGAAAGTATAGTAGAAACTGATTCCAGTTTTACATAGAACACTGTAAAATTAGGGATATTATTCACTCATCTTAAAAATTATTTTTTAAAATTACATAAATAAGCCATCATGAAAAGTTTGAGGTCATCAGAGAGATCACTAGAGAAATTCAGTTCTGTTTCCTGTCTTGGAAGATTTCATTTTCATCTGGATGTTTGGCAAATAGATATTAGTTATATCTCGCAAGGCCAATGCAATAATAACATCCAGGTTGAGTCTATGTATCAATAAAATTCAAAATCTTAGAGGCTCTATGGGGAGATAATAAATCAGTCTTATTCTGGATATACCAGAGAGGTCTTTGCTGAAGGCTTACCTACTTTTTCATATCTGTCTACCAACCAGAAAATAAAAAGTCCAATTCCTGTTTCAGAAATGTATGAATAGACATAACTAAGAAATTCAGATATTTAATAATAACTTTAATTTTCTTTTGATACTCATTACATACAATTCTTATTTTTCATTTATTTTCAAAGCTGTAATTCATATGGTTTCAAATAAGCAAGAAATTATTTTATATGCAAAGGGACAATTTAAACATGACTCAGTTTACTCATGCTGTAAAGCTACCTTTCTGTCACCTACTGTATGTCTGTGTTAATTAATATGTGCAAAGAGCAATGAGTTCCTTGTAGAGAATGGCCCCACACATTCACAAAGGGCTATTATCATTAATTGTCATTTAGTAATTAGATGTCACCATTCTATTACCATATCTATAGACTTGTGAATGCTTGAGCCATAATGTTGAAGTTTAAAATGCTGTCAAATGTGGATGTCAAATGTCTTTCAATGTCATGTCCTCTTCTGGGCAGGAAGAATGACATCTTAATGTTGCCTTCTGGGTAATTTTGAGTTAATAATGAGGCAAGTAGTTCTCAAACAGCTTCAAACAATGACCCCTTATTGGATTACTAGACAATGAATTAATGATCACAAAGAGACTGGCTGATCATATCTTAATTAAGCACAGGCAGTTGAGAAGTCTCTGTAACTCCCTTTAATTACATCTCCATAGCTCATATGGGCCATACTTCACCTTGGCCAGAGATTTGCCCAGTTTTCAAATGTCGCCATAACTAAACACCTTAAATACTTACAAAAGGTTCTCTAGGTAAATTATTTTCTTTAAACCTAAGGAATTTACTATGTCCTTCGCTAATAATGCTGTCACACACTTCCTTTAGTTTAAATCTCAATCTAAGATCTCAAACTTGGATAGCCTTACTCTCTTCCATTCATCAGGGAGATGGATTGATTTAGTACCCAGTAAGCAGACCAGGGCATGCTAAGGAGAATTATATTTCAGTTTGACTGCATAACCTTGGCTTTCTGTTTCAGGGTACAGCATCAATAAACAAGAGCATGATTGCTTCCTCTTCATGGACATGTGGAAATATTAAAGAGAATATGTCTGAAAAGCCCCCTAGCTTTATGGATTCAAAAGTCATATTTCTGTTTACTAAATATGCTCCTAACTGTATGGTCCATAACATGTTATTTATATGCTTCCTCAGCCTCCATACTTCTATTAGAAAAATGAGGGGATTAGACCAGAACCCAGATTTGTGCTTTCTAAACTGCATTTTATGGGACTTATTTGCCACAGGATGTTAATAGGTGTTGCTGTTAAAAGGGTTCCCTGGCCAGGTACACTCAAGTATTCAGGTGAAAAATGAGGCCAAACATATGTTAGTACATTTCAAACCAAAAGGATTACTCCCAGCCTTCAGTGTGCTAATGTACACTGCAATTCTCCAAGCTCTGGGCTATATAAGCAGCATTCAGCAAAAGTGTTGAACTAAGGAAATATAATTTGGTAAACTATGCATAGTTTTAGTTTGGGAACTAATAACAAGAATAAAGGGGTTTTAATCCTATTCCAAGGAGCCCTGGAGTTCTGCTGTAGGGGCCTCAAACATAGGCAATGAGGGGAAGTATCCCAAACCTCATCAGCTCATTAGCCAGAGCAGATCTACTGACTCATTTCTTCTCATTTGATTTACTTTATTTTTTTTTGGAAAGAACTTTTTTAATATTTTTTATTTTTTAGTTATCGGCGGACACAACACATCTTTGTTAGTATGTGGTGCTGAGGATCGAACCCGGGCTGCACGCATGCCAGGCGAGCGCACTACTGCTTGAGCCACATCCCCAGCCCCTCATTTGATTTACTTTAATTTTTAAAAATGGATAAGATTAATTCAGAAGAACAGGTTTTCTGACCATGTTTTTTTTTTTTTTTTTCTTTTTTCTTTTCTTTTTTGGTACCGAGAATTGAACCCAGGGGTGTTTTACCACTGT
This sequence comes from Marmota flaviventris, assembly GCF_047511675.1. Taxonomy (NCBI): domain Eukaryota; kingdom Metazoa; phylum Chordata; class Mammalia; order Rodentia; family Sciuridae; genus Marmota; species Marmota flaviventris. The sequence continues at coordinate 116,329,995 of NC_092506.1, read as the reverse complement.
GCTAAGTCCCCAGCCCTTCTTATCTTTTATATTGAGATGGTCTCACTTAAGTTGCTTAGGGATTGACAAAGTGCTGAGGTTGGCCTTGAACTTGCACCCCCTACTGCTTTGGCCTCTCTAGTCCCCGAGATTATAGGTGTGTGCCACTACACCCAGCTTAACTAAAATAACTTGAAACCCATGGGCTACATATTCTAAAGTCCACTGCTTTGGAAATACTCTGAAAGTCTCTTACTCATTTGAATAAAACTATCAGTAAAATACTAATATCATTAGCTTCCTTGAGGCCTCTAGATTTGATCTGTGAACAATTTTGGTCCAGATTTTTTAGCCTCTGCTATGTCCTGTCCCTCACCAATGCCCATCTCATATACAACAATAAGAAATAAACAATCATTTTTGAAGCAGCTTTTTTTTACTACATGGAATACATAATGTGTGATCTCATCCTTAACATTCCAAAAGATAAATCTAAGCCTATCCAACTTCACCTGGCCCCTTCTCTTCTTCAGAGGGCCCTGGAAGAAGAGCTTTGTCCTAGAATATGACTCCAGCTACCCCTATGAGAGGCTTTCCTGCTTTGTAATTAATCTGAGCAACTTTCTTTTTCTCTTTAGTACATGATTTATTTTCCCCATAAATTATTTGGGGTTGTTCTTGCATATCAGAGGCCACATAAAGTCATTGTACTGCAATATTAACGGCTCCCTGAGAATGGAGATTTATTTCCCCCTTTTCTTCTTAAAGCAACTTACATTGCATTGGGCTACAAGGTGCCTGCTTCAGATCTTCATTGGACATCATATTTTTACAATAACTACTCAAAAAAAAAAAAAAAAGAAAGAAAGAAAGAAAGAAAGAAAGACCAAAATCTCCACTTTCTGACTTTATTTGAAAAACTCAGCCCTTCCCAGGTATATAAGCCTTTAACCATGTCATACAATATCAATGTCCAAGTTAATTTATACATTCAGAGTTAGTAGTAAATTAGTCAATGAGCTGGCAAAACCTAAAAGTCAAACCCTATTTTTTTGGTTTAATGGAGGGAAGCTATTGCTCAGGAATGCTGTGACTTTGGTTGCCTAGGGCTGTAGAAGCGTTGTGCACCTGAGCATTTGGTAGAGCCCAGCCTGAGGACAGTTAAAATGTGCAGAGCCATTTGGCATGGGTAGGATAGGCCTTGCATGACACACACCAGCTCATTGTTCTCACAATAGGAAGAGCAGATGCTCTTGGGAAATTTGGCAGTACAACACGGTGAGAGACAAAGCACAGCATTGAAGGCATATGATAGGAAACTGTTAAGCTTAATTGTTTCTGTTTTTCTTTTTCATTCCATTAAAAATGCAGCAAACTATTCTACCATTCCCCAAATCTACAAAATGGCAATGGTGAGCAGAGTGGCAGACAACAATGCAGGCACTTCTAAAGGGGCGGGTTCTCAAGACTCAGTGCGTGATGAACCAAATCTATTTGATTTCCAATATGCATGTATGCATAGAAAGTTTCCAATGGCTGGTGCTGACATTTATCTTCAGTATCTAGGACTGGTGGGGCTGGTCACCCCTGTGCTCATGAGTGAAAGTAAATGTCAGGAAAGATTAGTGGCCATGTAGTACCCTCACATGGATATTTTTCATTCTCTGTCTATTCCTCATGCTGCTCTTCATTTAGGTAACAGTTGTGAGAAATTAAATATACCTGAGCTCTGGAGGGAGCAGAATTATGGAAATGTGTGCTGTATTATCACTGGAGACTTTGGTATTATTTTCAATGCAAGATACTCTTCACCTACACATTTTTCTCTAAAAAATGGAAACAGGAAGACTGCATTCTGAGAGTATGCCTTCCACCTATAGATCTTGGAATTCCAAAGATCATATTGGACTTTACTCTTATATACTATTAATGGGCTCCATTCCTATATGGTTGTAGTTAGCACTTAACTGTGTAAGGGTGTTTCTGATCTGAAGTATAGATCCAAATTATCTATGTGTAGCCAGTGTACCCTTCTCCTATGGGTAAAAGGGCGACAAGAAAGAAAGAATGAATAAAAGAACATATGAATATATCACATGATTTCTTAGTGTAGAAAGTGTGAAGAGAACATAGAAAATCTATCAAATGTAAAAAGGTAACTGAGGAATAAAGGCCATGTGCTGTCAATGCAGGAGTCCAGCCTGCCCCTTCCCAGCTAACAGGCAGCTTGGGAAAAACAGGACCAAGGAGAATCAGAAGAACATATTCCCTGGACGAGGGTGTAGCCCAGTGGTAGACTGCTTGCCTTGCATGGATGAGGCCCTAGGTTCCATGCTTAGCCCCACATAAAAGATAGAGGAAGAAGAAGAGTAGAAAAAGGGGGAAAAGTGAAGAGAAGGGGAAGGGAAAGAGGAAAAAGGGTTCCTCCCTGTACTCACCTGTTCTCAGATCTAAATCCTCCCACTCTCCACTTCTTATGCTTCAAGTTTATCACAATCAACAAGGTGAAAGCTGAGTTAAACCACATTCAAGAATTTCCAAATTAAAATAAAAATAAACAATAATCAACTGCATCAACCACATATTTAAAATGCATTCAAAGGCTACTGTGCCCTGATTTGAAGGGTAACAATACCTCATGGAACTGGGGTGAGGGCTTACTGGGGATACTTGTCTTCAGACGCTAGAGCACTTGACTCTCCCATGAGGGCTGCAGAATCCCCAGTCAGCTCATGACATCTCTGATCCTGCAGAGAACACATCACAGTGCTCTCTGAATAAACAACAGGAAATTTGGGGCACAACTTTTTCCTTTTCCTGATGATCCCAGAGACTTGAAACTTTACTCCGTATGAACTTCTTCCTTTCAAGTAGAAAAGCAGAAGGCTGAGAACTTTCAATTCTAACCCACACTCTCCCCACAAGAAGGAAGCTGTTGAAAAAAAAAAAAAAAGGCATTCATATTGACTCAGGCTTTATAGGCACAAAACAAAGGCAGGTTTAATCTGGGTAACAAACCCAACCATCCTTCACAAATTTATGCATGGATGGGCCTGACTCTTTAGACTTTATTCTTGTCATTGTTATTTTCTTCTTAACTTCCTTGTTCTTTATAAACCTAGTAGACTAGACTCTTACTCTAAAAAAGAAAGATGCTTATTTTGGTATCACCTATTCCCTTAAGAAACAAAAGATAAAAAGAAAACAGCAGCAAACAGGGAAAGTCAGAAGCTAATTTGTCTGAAAATTTTCTAAGGCCCAAACGACATTTGAAGAGCATCCAATGGGACCAGAAAACACATGCATCAATGTAGGGCAATCCCTCTAAAAGGAGTGCACAAAATAAAGGGAGTGTGGAGGTGAGAGGGCACAATACAGACATGCATCGAACATTTATTACGTGATTTTAGCCTCATTAAAGTCTATTCTAGACTATACAGTTTTGTCACCATATCTAATTTGAAATTTTTGTAGGTTAACCTATAAATACATGAGTGCTATATAATTATGAAATGTTAAGAATCTTTCAGGGCTTGTATATTTATTTCATTTAATTTCCACAATAACTCTATCTGGATTTTTTTTTTAACTAAGACAAAGGCCATATGCTTTGTTAATGACAGGATTAAAATTTGAACCCAGGCAATTAAACCCAAGAGCCCACACTCACATCCCTAATTGATTTTCATATTAAACATTTTTTGCATGTCTCAGATGTCATGCTCATGCTTAATAAAGTAACATGAGGGTAAAGAGGTATGAGTTCATGCTAAACTAACACATAGTACTGACCAGTGTTCAATTGACCTATGGAACAGATAGCTAAGAGCATTCAGCAATATGAGAATGGATTCTTGTCCTAAAATTCTAGGTGATACATTGGGGGATGTAATAAGTTATCATACATATAATTTTCTCATAATATATTCATTCATCTATTTGTTCATCCATTTGAATACATGGTGAATACCTATTTGCTCCAGTTACCTCCAAACAATGCAAAATCTTGAAGAACAACGTGTGCCATGGAGCAATCAGTACTGTCTATAATGGGTGTGCTGTGGTGTAGAGGAACAGTGGTAAGTGCTTCTCAGGAGTGGCACAAAGAAAGGCACAAATGTCTTCCTTTGGATAGTGAGTTACTTAGCTAATTCTCCTGCTGAGAAGTAAGAGCTAAGTGGGTGGCTCCATATCCAGAATGCTGGGTTTCAGAATTCTTAAAATCCCTGAGTGGCTGCAACTGAATTTTGCACTCAATGTCCCCTTCTGTTATCTTCCTGGAAGAACATTATGAACCAAAAGGATTAGTAGATACAAGATTTGGCCTTATTTTTCCCATTTCCCTTTCATGTAATCATCCCTGGTGATTTGCTTATGTATGGAAATGGAGGAAAAGACAGCCCTGATCAGGAAAGCACTCTAGAGAACTTAAGAGTACAATTATACCCCATTTGATTTAAATGTATGAATTGTTAAGATCATTGTACTGTCATGTGTAACTAATAAAAAAATAAAATAAATAAATAAAGAGTACATTCTAATAAATGTAGGGTTCTTTATATCTCCTGAAGAATGAATCTTTCCTTTAGTTAAGCTGTTAAGTACATAGTGTACATCTGTTGTTATTAGTCTGCTCCCTTATTTATCTGTTGGATCATTTGTTGACTTGAATGGTTTTGGTTTGGGTAGATGATACACAGTGATTTAGACCTCTCTGAATGAGATGGCTTCAAAATGAAAAGCTGAATCACAATTCACTTGACAGTGTACAAAAATCATCAGCTTTCCTTTCATTTAGAATTATATGTGAGATTGTAAGTGGTTATTTTTTTAATCCTTGCAAACATATTCATTAACTGTCCCTGATTCCATGCCTGATATTTTACATAGAAATGAAAGATGTATTAATATCTCAGTTCCTAGAGATTTGTAATTTAAAAATGGAAGAGTAAAAAGTATGTTAAGATTACTTTGTTCCAGGGTAGTTTCTCACAGTCTTATGGAAACCATAAAAGCTACATTACAGGATGTTCTTCCAGCACAGGTGGACAGAAAAATATTACAGAGACCCAGGCAGAAACATATTAACAAGAAATGAAGAAGAGAATAAGAAAAATTATTCTACCAGGTAATAAAGCAAGAATCATACAACAGTATGGTACAGGGCCAAGGATGATTGACCAATGTCATAGAAAGGAAGTTCTGAAAAATATCCATGAATCTATAGGAATTCAGCAAATGAAAAGAGTAGCCCCATAAAACAATGAGGAATAATAATAATTTATTAATAAATAATAATAATTTAGTAAACAATCCTAGAATACAAGCTCACAGCATGAAGGGACAAAGCTGGACATGCACTTTTTATTATAGTACTATTATTTTATGTTATGTCAAGTTTGATTTCATTTTAATTACCTAATTGGAAAAAGTGAACCTATAAAACTTAAAAATGAAATTATTTGTTTTCACTGAAAAATTCATATATAACGAGTATATATGATTAATGACAAGAATATCTTTGAGAAATATGTCATTAAGAAATTTTATCACCATATGAATATCATAGAGTGTGCTTACACAAACTAATACAGACACAGAATCAGTAGGCATTATAATATTATGGAATCACCATCCTGTATGAAATCTGGCATTGATTAAAATGTCCCCTGTGTGTCACATGACCATATCTGGACAGACACTTGTCACAAATTTTAACCTATTTAATCCGACCAAAAGTCATATGAGGAATATATCCATTTTATAGGTAGAGAACAGAGGAACATCCGTAACACCGCATTTCTGAGTAGCAGAACCAGGATTTAAACCCAGGCAGTTTGGTTCCAGAATATATTAATAATAATTACTGTGCTGTGCTGTACAATAAATAGCACCATTACCAAAGGTAACAGTTGACAAAGATATTATATAGTTAGATTTTTTTAAAACTCTAAAACTGATAAATAATTGACATCTAGAATATGCTATAATTGTCTTCCTTCATCTATATTAAAAAGATGAAGTTCAATCAAAAAAGTTCAATCAAAAAAACAGGCCAAGGAATCATCAAAGGACAAAAGAAAAAGCCCAGAAAGCAAATTCACGATGCGTTCACACACACCAGTAATCTAACTAAAAAATACAATGAGGTATCACTCTATCCCCATGAGCCTGGCTTTAAGAAAAACAGGAATCAGGAATTATATAAAACTAAGAGTTGTTTAAGAATTGTGCAAATGGGTATTCTTACACTCCACAGGGGAGTGCTGACTTGTGAAGCTATATTGAAAAGCAGTATGGCAGCTCTTGTTACAATTAAGTACGTGGAGTCCCATTTTCCTGCATTATCACTACTGGATGTTTCCTAGAGAAATTTCAATAAGTTTATAGAGGGATGTTTGTTCTGGTCTTATTTGGGACAAAGGGAAGCTGGAGAGAGACCCCTGATGAATCAAAGGAATGAATGGATTGGTGAGACATACATACAATACACAAACACATCTAATGAGTTGTATGAAATGCACATTTAATGAGATGTATGAAATGTATTTCTATAAAGAACTGTAGAGGAAGGGGAATAGGAATAAAATTGAAGATGAAGAAGTAAAATAAAATAGCGCTTTTTGGGGATCAGTGATCCCCCCCTGTCAGGGATGCTGCTTTACTAGCACTGAGGAATATGATTAACTCAACTATAATCACATTGCCTCTGTAGTAAAAATAATGAAGAATAATGAGTTGGATCAGGGATAGTAGATGAGGTAAAAGTCCAGGTATAAGATCTGTAGTGTCAAGCATGATCAGGCAAGTCAGGGCTGAAGTGTCACTGACTACCAGAAGTTGGGATTACAACAGTTTAAGTGACTTCTGCTTCAGTCTGTGAGTCCTGGTAACTGGAGGCAGATATGATTTTCAGGTAGAATTAGGTGACCCAACTATAGAAGGGTGATGTCTCCAGAAGACTGGTGACATCAGACTTGAGAAATTAATGATAACTGAAGCTACCAAACTGGAAGATACCTATATAGTTATAGTTAACCTAGTGCCAAAGTAGTGAGAAGGTCAAAGGAAATTGATTTCACCTGAGTTCATTGATAGGTAGAATATGGAAGCTATGTCTAGTAAATACAGGTTGAATCTCTTAACCAACACTAGTCAAATTAAGGTCAACACAGAGAAATCAGAGCCATGGTGAGTGGCTTTCAACACCATCATTCTTGACCTAAATTCATGAGGGTAATTATGATTTGGTCATAATAAGATGTGAGTGAGGTTTCCAACTGCATTGGTTTCATTGACTTAATGGATGAATTATCACCTTTCTTTCCTTATATTTAGATAAAAGCACTGAAGGGGGAGAAGGGAAAGCAGATTGCCTTGGGGATAGAGCAAAACTTCAGCTTAGAGAACTGTTTATCCTTTTCAAAATTTATACAGTATCCATTCTGTACAGTACTCAAAATCAGACATAAGAAGAAAGTTTCAAAGAGATAGATTGGTTCAGGGTCTAACATGCTTCTATTCATATCAAATCCTACGAAACCCCAAACCAGGTGACTCTGACATTTATTTTAAAAAAATGTGGTTCTACTGCATAGAAAAAGCCATGGAGAACCCATTTCACCTCCCTTGACATAGATTCCAAAACCAACAGATTAAAAGACTCTGATCTCCTAAATTGATGAATAAACCGCATATATCAAGAAGATATGGTTTTTGAATAATTACAGAAAACTATAAACAAGTAAATATAATTCATACTGAGTACAGCTAAAAGAATGGAATACATTTGAGGATACGAAGATAAAAACACCATGAGAGGTCTCTGGGTAATGTGGCCCACATCTTCAAATACTGCCCCTTCTCATTGAATTCACATTTTCTCATGATTAACAAAGACACCTGGGTGTCTCCTCTATTTCGGATTAAATATTCCTGCAAAGACTTTGGCCTTTGTTCTACTACTCCTTCAGCAACCTACCACCCAAATGGAAAATAGAATTAGTCCTCTTCTGTTTTTAATCTTGAATTGCATGCTAATTGATTTTTTAAAAGCTCCACTGCCGTATTGTATTTGGCCTGTAATTAACTGTGCTTGATTACAGATGTTTCAGGTATAGCCGTAGCGCCCCCTTGCATGCTCATAGATGAATCCATCAGGCAGTTCTTAAACACCACTGGCCCCCAGTAGGTACAAAGTGCAGTAAGAAAAACAGTCAGTGGGGAAACAGTCGAAATAATCATAGGAGAATTAAGTGGGTGGAAGGCTGTTTGTGTTTAGGCATTTAAAAGCCCTATTCAAAATGCCTTTTGGTGAGGATATGTATGATTTACAAAAATGAAAGAAAGATTACCAACCCTGGGTTTTTGAGAGATAAAATACCTGCCATGGTTTAGATAGGTTTGAGTATGATGTGCCCCAAGGACCCATGTGTTGAGAGCTCAGTCCTATGGAACCTTGAAGAGGTGTGGTAAAGTGGGAATTAGGTCATCGAGGGCACTACACTTGGAAGGAACAGATAGTTTTCAAGAGAACACTGTTGATTATTGGCAGAAGGTAGTTATAAAAGAATGAGCCTGGCCCCTCTCTGGTAATCTCTCTGATTCCCTGTTTTACCAGGTGATCTCTTCTTCTCACAGATGTTCCCACAATGATGCTACCTGCCATGATGTGACACAGTCACAAGCAACCCTCATTAGAGCGGCAACATGTTGTTTAGACTTTCAGCCTCTAAAACTGTAGGATAAATTAATCTTGGTTCTTTATAAATGTACCCAGCCTCAGGTATCTCATTATAATAACAGAAAACAGACTAGTATAATATTCAGTCAATAATCCTACTACATTACTATAACACATACGGATGTCCAGCAAGACTCAGAAACAAAGCATAAAGTCAGGAAGACACAAACCCTGAGCAGGCAAGATGGGGAGATTCATGGTTGAGAAACAGGAATGGGAAGCCATTTCTCTTACATTTTTTGAGCCTTTAAGCCTCTTTATTCTGGGTGAGAAAGATCGTGAACGATAGTAGTCACCTGCCAATATGTAACCTTAATATATTCAAAAATCAGTTGCTAGTGATGGCACTTATTTTGCAGGATCAGGAACTCTCCAATGGCACAAATGTGGCTTAGGATACTGTAAGGGTTCAATGTATTCCATAGCATGGCTTCTATGTTCCTAGACCACACACGTTATAGAAACCTACATACTACTTTGATATTTGATTGTTTCTCTGTGATGTGAGACTGTTTAGACGTTAGTTTCTTTATTCCCAGTAAATTGGGAGGGAAAATATTTATTTCATTCATAAGATCATTATAAGAGTACATTGTGACAAAATATATAAAGTGATTTTTTTTAAGCTAAATACATTGGTTAAAAAAATAGCCAAGGTACATTTTGTGTGTGGTTATATATCCATCTTTGCCCCACCTTACTTTAGTACTGAGAATTGAACTCAAGAGCACTTAACCACTAAAACCACATCCACAACCCCTTTTTTTTTTTTTTTGAGACAGTATCTCACTAAGTTGCTTAGGACCTCGCTGAATTGCTGAGGCTGGCTTTGAACTTGCCATCCTCCTGCCTCAGCTTCCTGAGACATTGGGATTAAGGCATGTGCAACCTCGCTAGGCCATTTCCATCTTTTTATATGAATGTACTCAGATCTGTTGCCTCAAAAATTCTCCCCTGATTGTGAAAGTGATAAGTTAATGGGAAGAGCAGATCTCATTTTCTGAAATACTGGAAACTCTGTCTCTATTTTCCTTTTCCATAGCTGTCAGCTATGCCCCCAGGAAGCAAAGCATTATAAACCATAGCCATGCCTCAAGCAGTAAACACACACACACACACACACACAGAAAGAGAGAGAGAGAGAGAGAGAGAGAGAGAGAGAGAGAGAGAGAGAGGGAGAGAGGAGAAAGGAGAGAGAACAGAAAAGACCTTTTTGAGGCTTAAATTATGTTTTCTTTTCTATCGATCTGGTGATTTCTGTTCTGAACTGAGTGAAAGGAAAATTGTTTTTGCTTTCTTTTGCTTTCTTCCCTACATATCTACCCCCTGCTCTGCTCTTCTACACCCCACTGCCACTTCTGGGTTGGCCCTCATCTGCCTTCACATGGCTCAGGGCACAAGGCCCTTGCTGGTATTCCCTGGGCCACCCTCTATAAGATCCTCCACATGGCATCTGTCAAAAAGAGGCAAACAAAAGTACTAACAAAACAAGCCCAGAGGAGACTTTGGTCTCCTACTCAGAAAAAATATCAATAGCTCCCCATTAATCAAACAATGAAGTATCAAACCATGGGCATAACATTCAAGAACACCTCTGGATTTCAGACCTCTCTCTTTTCTATCTAGTGATCTTTTCTAATCTCATGGATTTAAAATAGCATCAATGAGACAATTACACACCAATGCAAATAACCTACCTGAACATGTCCCTTTAATTACAGCCTCTTTGATAATTATTTGCCCATTTGGTATTTCCACTTTTATGTTTGATATCCAACTCATTTTAATCTGATCTTCTGCAACAAACTTGCTTCCCCAACAACATCCCCTTCCAGACATGGCAACCCAAACCAAACAACAGAGAGTCACCTTGGGCTTCTCCTTTTCTCTCACGCTCCACATAAAATCCATCACCAAGTCTCAAGGCTCTTCTTTCTAAATATCTGCAGAATCTGGCTCTAGGTAACATATGTCCTAAAGCCACCTTCCTCCCCATAATCTGTGGCTGGATGAGGGCAGCAGCTTCCTACCTGTTCACTTGCTTCCACACCTGGCCCCACATACCATTCAGAGTGATCGTTTCAGAACATACATATCACATTACAATACTTGTCTGCTCAAAGCATTCCAGTGGCCCCATATATGATCAACTCTATTGTCACCTCTCCAAATGCAACCTCACTCCAGCCACAGCAGTGTCTGCTTGTCCCAAGAACGTTTCAGGTTCACATCTGACAGTCTTCACATAACCTGTCTCCTGACAGTCTTCACATAACCTGTCTCCTCTGCCTGAAATTCATTCCCAACAAAAATAGATAAATTTTTCCCTCCCTATTTTCAAGATATTGTTCAAATTGCCATTTCCTAATGGTTTACCCTAAAGATGTTGTTTGAACCTACCCCACATTTCTCATTCCATTATTCTGCTATTTTATTCCCCAAAGTACTGACCACCTTTAGCATACTGTATAATGTATTATGTATTACATTTATTGTCTATCTCTCTTCTCTGGAATGTAAGTTCTGGTAAGGCAACTGGATTTATCACATTTGTTCACTTACATATCCTAAGCCCTTTTAGCAGTGTTCATCTATCATAGGCACTCAGCAAATATTTGTTGAAATGAATGAATGAGGACCTACTGTACATTTAGCAACCTTATTTCCCACTGTTCTCCTTTGTCTAGAATCTAGCTATGGTGGATTATTTGTCAATTTTTTATCACATAAATTCCATACTTTTGATTATTCTAGTAACTCAGCTTCAAGTGCTGTTCTTCCCACTAACATCCCCAGACAAATGCATTTTTTTTCTTCTAGATTCAGCTTAAATACAACTCCTTTCTCTCTTCCTTCCTCCCCCATCTTCCTCCCACATTTGCTCCCTCTCCAGCTAAGCTCTATCTCTTCCTTCTTTCCACAGATATTTTACCACCTTGTCTGCATTATTTACTATGCCAGTCATGACAGATTTGAAACATCCGACACAGTCCCCACCTTTGATTAGCTGATAGTCTACTGGAGTTTTCTCCAATGCCTCTGAATAAATGAATCACTGCAATGTTTGGCTCTCTGGATGGCAGTTTGAGACAGTTAAAAGAGAACAAGCTTAGAGTTCTAAGAAATCATTTTTCATCTTTAGCAAAGGGATGATAATTCCTACCTCCTAATGTTATTTAATAATTAATCTAAAGAACACTTAATAAACAATTACATGCAACATAAAATATAATACATCACGTAATCAATAATAAATAAACAACAATGGACAGAAGTCCTGTTAGCATGCAATTAACATTCCAGCATTAAAGTCCTTTTCCCTCCTCTGCAATGTTCAGCACTGACCTTGTTCCATCGGTGAAATACTTATTTTATTTTCACTCAATCTAGAAGTCATTTAACAGTCTATTTCCCAAGAGATTTTGAGCCCCTTGGGACCCCTGAATGCTTTGCAACCATAGGATGCAAAGCAGGAGAGTTAAGGAATGAACCATTTTCCTTTCCTCTGTGACCCTCATTTGTCCTTTTAGCTTCTGTGTCTGAACTCTCCAATAATTTTCCCTCTCTGTCAAACACCTTGTTTTTAATTGCTTTATTTGGCCTTTCATCTTTCTTTAAACTTCTCTGTCTCTCACCCTTCAGTGCTCCCCTGTCCCACTCCACAATCCCACACTGCATCTCATGCACTCCCTCTTCTCCTTTCCCAGGTTACAGCATGATCATCCCTTCCTCTCCTCTTGCTCATCACTCTCTGTCAGGCTCCTGTCCTCACAGACCAGCCAGGGGAAGCTTTATTGATCTCTTGGTAATGCCCGAGTGCCTCTGAAGGTTAAGGTCAACAAGAGTAAAGCATCCTGCTGAACCACAAAACCTAAACTCTGCTTTAGTAGGAGGGGGCATCAATTATTCAGAGCTGTCAGACCACAGGGCATCCTCAATCTGATGATGCTGAGTAGGAAAATGTGGAATGATCACCCAGAAGGCTAGTATGGGGAAGACCAGTATAACTATACTCATCCTCAACCCAAGCACCCACCCTTCCCACTGCTGCTGAAGGCTGACAGTAACAGCAAGATCAGCAGCTGGTCACAGGAAAAATGATGCCTAATGGAATCCCCTAATAGAGAGTTTCCATCAAAGAAGACATTGATGTCCAACAAATCTTCTAGGCTTTGAATATTTTTTCTTAACTCCCATAATCCCATGTGTAGTCACCTTAATTTCTTTGCTTAGATCTGAAATCTACGAGTTCAACACAAATCAAAATAAACTCAGATAACAGTGGATTTCAGTGGTCACTTCTCTTTTGTTCTGGCTTATTCAGCGGACATTTTAGAGGTTCCTGTGCCAATTCAATAATAAAAACATGTCATGCTAGCCATGGTGGTGCATGCCTGAAATCCCAGCAGCTCCAGAAGCTGAGGCAAGAGGATTGCGGGTTCAAAGTTAGCCTCATCAACTTAGCAAGGCATTAATCAACTCAGTGAGACCCTGTCTCTAAATAAAATATTTTTAAAAGGGCTGGGAATATAGCTCAGTAGTTAAGCAACTTTGGGTTCAATTTCTGTCAACAACAACAACAACAACAAATAATTGTAATGTTTTAGTTAAAATACTACTTTTTAGAGTTTATAGTCAATAGTGTTAAGATATTGTTTTTTTTAGTTAGAAATACATAGAGAAAAAAAGAGTTGTGAATCAAAATTCTAGTGGAAATCAATGCAATACACTTTTCAAAAAAAATTGTGCCTTAGAGTAAAGACCCATCCCATATAAGTAGGTGTTATTACCATGAATTCCCAAATCCTTGCTAGGCAAACGCAAGATGCAATTTATCTTTAGGAAATCTCCTCCCCTGCCTTCACCTTGTCAAAGACCTTCTCACCCTTCTTGACTATTCTTAAGTGTCTCTTCCTCTGGGTATCACTCAGGGGTGGTTCAGAAACTCTTCTAAGATTATTGAAGTTCCTCTTATGTTATAAAATTACTAAATTTATGATGGTGCTTAATAAGTCCAGTAGAAGCAGTGTATGAAAAGCAGTTCAATGCACAAAATCAACAAATTCCTTGGATTTGAATACTGATTCCATCACTCTGTTTTCTGATCTATAAATGTGGGAATGATAGCAACCAATTCTACCTCAAAGTGTCATGTTAAAGAATTATGGGCTGGTGTTATAGCTCAGTCGTAGAGTGCTTGCCTATCATGTGAGAGGCACTGGGTTCGATCCTCAGCACTGCATAAAAAATAGATAAATAAAATACAGACATTGTGTCCATCTACAACTGAAAATATTTTTTTTAAAAAAGAATTCGACGTATGCAAGATGTGGCCCTGCACATAGTGACTAGTATATAAGTATAGCTGTCATTAAAATGTTGTCTGCACAATTTCTGTTCAGGCAGAAATTATACAAACTGCCTATTCTAGAGATTCTAGAGATGGGCACATTCCACTGAGTAGTTGTTAAGTTAAGAGATGCTGTCAATGCAGGAGAGGAGGTCCATCAGTAACCTGTCTAGGGCCTCTGGATAAAGTCCTTTCATCAAGATCACAGGAGAAATTCTACACGGGTGTCTTACAATTCTGCACTTAATATAAGTAGAAACTTTTCACAAATCTTTGTAAACACCTTGGGAGTTAGAGATAGTGTCTACTTCCCAAGCATAGATAAGTTTCTTTTTTTTCTTTAATCTTAGCATAATAAAGATGATGTCTCACTCCTACAGAAGTATTGGACAGATTTGCTTGTATCCCACTATAAAGATTCAGGTTCCCTAACTTGGAGTTACTTAGCTATAACACAAATCCAAGTCTGCACCTGGGCTGTTCTGTGTCACACTTGTGGATCTGGGGGATATGAGGAGGTGATATGAACTTGTAGCTCATGCTGTGGGCTGTGACAGAATCCTTTGTCTCTAATCCAGGAGTCTCATGTCTTCTGCCAGTCCCCATAAAACAGTGACAGTTTATTTCATTAGTTTAAAAAGGGTAAAATTTCACATCTTCCACATTTCCTGATAGGTCTTGGTGATGAGACTAGGATATTGACTGAGATGTAGCTTTCTGTAAGATAAAGGATAGGGTCGTCACAGGCTGCGTTAGGGAATAATGGAATAATTCTTTTCTCTGCTATAGCAAGTGCTATTCCACACTGGCAGGTGAGGGCAGTGAGACCAAGTCTACACTGCCCTAACTATTAATAAAATTTTGAAGGTTGGATGGTGATAGGTAAGATACTGGTAGATTTGCTATCTGGGGAAGGCATGATTCCTGGTTTTCAAATGATCATCTTCATTTGCAGTGTCCTCATTTGGTGGACAGCAGAGAGAGAAAGGGAATTTCAAATTTTTTGTATGAAGGGCACTAATCCCATAACAAAGGCTCAACCCTTATGACCTAATTACTTCCCAAAGGCCCCACCTCCAAATATTATCTCTTTGAGGAATGAAGTTTCAACAAAGGAGTTTTGGGACAACACAAATATGCAGTCCATAACAAATAGAACATAATTTGGTTGTGTGTGCTTTTTTTATTATCATGAAGCTGCTCTCTACCTCAACCTTGATTCTCCCACCCCTTCAACTCTGACCTCAGCTACATCAAAGGGGAAGGTGATTAAGGTGGGGTTGAAGTTTAGATCTCTTAGCACCCAAGCAGCAGTTAAAAACACATGCACACATTTAAGTACGCCAGACAACCATGAAGAAGGAAAGGATGCAAAACACTATGGATCTGTTGGATACAGACCTCAGTCAACATCCCATCTGTTCACAGTTTGGAGGGATGCTTAGATTCAGTAATGGGGTTCGAGCACAATTCAAACTGAGGGGAGAAAAGTGACCTTGTGAATTGTGTACTTTAAACCAATTCAATGTGATGTTGTTACTGCTATATAATAACAGGAACTGAATTCTACCTATTCTTCTCTATCAGCTAACTGATATGCTTGTATTTTCATATCCCATAATTAGCAAAGGGGATTATCTTGAATCATGATGGCTGCTGGTAGAGAAGTATTAATGGCATGTATTACTAAGAGTAGGTTAGGAATTAGACTCTACCCTCTGATGTCCAAATCTTCTATAGTATACAGGATGTCCTGGTAGTTGGGTAGCTAGAAGTCTTTGTTTTGATGATCCTGAATATAACATTACCCAGACATCCATCCCTACAAAATTAATTGACCTTATTACATATATTTTTTGTTGTTATTGTTTTGTTTTGTTTGCTTTGGTTTTTTAAATGCAGAGAGCTCTACTGTATCAAATTCCTCTGGCACCCAGCGGAGAACTGCTGTCTCTTCAGCTCCTCACCACCAACAAGAAGATGTGGCAGCTTAGTTGACTCTCTGGATAATGGAAGAGGAGGTGACTTAATTCAATATTCTACTCATTCTTCTGCATCAGCTAATTCTCAAATCAGCTTCCCTTGAGTTCTGTTGAAGGTCGTCTAGCAACTTGTGGCATGTTCTCCACCTTTGAGGCTCTCCACACAAATGATCTCCCCTGAGCTACAAATCTCTATGGCTGATGATTTCCCACGTTGAATCCTCCAGCAAAGGGAGGAGGCCTTCACCCAGAGGTAATCATGAAGTGGGGGAGTTGGACTCTGACCTCCCGGCATTGCTACTAAATATTTTGAAAAGCACCTGTTATCTTGCTACTAGGTTCTTGTCAAACTGAACACCTGACCTTTGCATGTTTTGAGATTCTCTGGCTTGATATTCCGTTTTAAGATGGTATTTTAGTCAACATTTTTTCACTGTTGTGAGCAAAAGATCTCATAAGATCAATTATAGAGGAGGAAAAATTTATTTGACTCTCAAAATTTCAGAAATCTCAGCCCATACATAAGTGGACTCCATTCCTCAGGTAAGACAGAAGACTGTGCTGGAGAAAAGCAGCTAGGAACATGGCACCAGGAAGCAGGGAGAGAGAGCTCTGCTCACCAAGAACAAAATATACACCTGAAAGGCATGACCCAGTGACCCTCCTCCAGCCACACCCTATCTGTCTGCCATCACCACTCAGTTTAATCTCTATCAGGAATTGAGTAATTCGCTGATTAGGATAAGGTTCTCATAACCAAACCATTTCATTTCTAAAACTTTATTGCATTGTCTCATATATGAGCTTTTGGGGGATACCACATATCTAAACCCTAAGAGATAGCTAAATTAAGACTCAGTGACTATCAAGATGGGAAGAGCCCCACCATCCCTGCTTGTCAAATGGAAATTGTCAATTCAAGAATGTAGACTGCCACATTTAGTGGCATTTCAGCTTTATATACAAAGTGTCAGCTATGCCTCTGGGGAAATTTTATCATTAACTCCAAGCCATGAAGCAAAGCTGCTGAGTTTGTAGGGCCCTCAGTTCACATAGGTTACCTTAAGTGCCTGTACCTGCTCTGATAGTATCCTCTGAAACTGCTGCAATTCTTCTGACTGAGAATCAGCAGAATAGAACTAAAAATGGACACAGCCATTCTGCTCAATGGGCAGAACTCAAGGACATTTACATAGTCCTGGCAAATGATTGTCTCAATAGGACTCGTTCCATATTTAGTGATTTGGGGAGCTGTTGTCAATGGCATAGCTATTTGATCTGCCACCACTTAGGAAACTGCAGACTGGACCATTAGACACCCCTCTATAGGGCCATGAACCATGGAAACAAATCACAGCTGCTAATCATACCTCCTGGGTCATTTAGATACCACATGAAGGGCCTATATTATCATGAGACCCACTAGAACCAAGTTGCTGATGGAGCCTATAACACCCTGGTTAATACCATTGATCCCTGGATCTGTCATTGTAGGAGAGGTGAAAATGCATCCACCATCCTAACTGGGCACAGAGTAAATGACTCTATGTTTTCCTGCGGGAGTTATGAATGCATTTCAGACTTGGTGACTCCTGCCAAAAGTCGACCTTCTTGTCTCCTGGTGGGATAAAGCACATTTCCTGGGGCACTGGCCCTGTCCACTGCTGAAAGATTAACTCGATCTGACTTTTGACCTGGTTTCAGAACTATTAATGTTGTCTCCCTGCTGTGGACACTTTTTCAGGATACAGGGTTGCTGTTCCAGTAATCTACTTATACTGACCACACTGCTGTGGCTCTTGAAACTAATCTGGGTCATACATTGGGCTTTCTAGAGCATTTGCAGTCTAGCAATATTGTGCCTTTCATCACCGAAATTACTCCGCAAAGGGCTGATAGTCAAGGTGTTTAATGGACTTTCACTCTCCATATCATCAAGCATTTGGTATCATTGAGCTTTGGAACAGTCTTGGAAAAACTGAGTCAGAACGACTTCTGGCTCTGTTTCCCTTGCATCCTCCCAGTTCACACATCTTAACAGGACACTTCAATCCCTGAATGTGGCTACTCTATGGAAGGAATCATCTCCTGTCAGCCACTCCCTGGAGAAGAAACAAACAAAATAAATGAGGAGGAGTATACCTCTGTCTGAAAACTCAGGATTTCTTCCGGACCAATCTCAGTATGATGTTCTTTATCTTCCCTGACAACAATCTTAGGTCAGCATGACTGGTTTACCCAGGATCACAGACTGGCTAGAAACGGACATAGAATACTCACAATTAATAGTAATTCAGCCCCTGGATTCTTTTGTTGGATTAATATCATTCTAGATTAAAAAAGAGATAATGGCTATTTAGCTGAGTAAATGATTGTCCAAATCCCGCTCAAATAGTCAAAGTGAGGATGGAGGATTGCATCTCTATATAAGTTTCGTAAAAATGTCTTTGACCCTCTGGCTCCTGAGTCTTTGGATGAAAGATCTTAGTTCAAGTGGGATTTGGATTGTAAAGGATGAAGTTAGAACTGCTGCATGTGATACATCAATTCTGTAGCAATAAATAGCAAAAGCTCAGGCACCTGGGGAGAAGCATCTCGGACCTAGGAGGTACAGAAAGGAAGGGATATGACTAATCTTTTGTCTTTTAGAGCCATTCAGGAGCTTTCCTCAGGAGGAAAATAACCCAGTATAGTTCTCCTAAACCGTTGCAAACACCTTTATTTAACTGACTGACAGTTCTGCCAACTGTCTTCTGATGGCTGACAACTTGATTGCCTTACCCTTTCACCCCACTGAGCAGGTTATTAGGAATGGTAGGGGATGGTCCCCAGTTGAACTGCATCACAAAGCACCTGTCAAAACCCTGAATTGTCTCCCCTACTCCTTTCCCATACTTGTTGATTTGTGGAACAGAAAAATGTCATCTGACTGGTGCATGGATATCCAGGATGCCTGCGGGTAATAAAATGACAGACACTGAAGTCCTTTATATAATATTGTAAACTATTTGCATACAACTTAGACACATCCTCCTGCATATTTATAATAATTTTAGATACTTAAAATGGCAAATATAATATAAAATTATGCAAATAGTTGTTAAATGGTATTGAGTTCTTTTTTTTTTTTCCTTTGGCAGTACTGGGGATTGAACCCAGGGGCACTTCACCACTAATCTATTTTTAGGTTTTATTTTATTTTTAGAAAAGGCCTTACTAAATTGCTGAGTAGGGCTTGGAACTTGTGATCCTCCTCCCTCTGCTTCCCATATCACTAACATTATGGGCATACACCACAACACCTGGCCAATGTTTAATGATATATTCTATATTTTAGATCTGCTGTTGGGTGAATCTATGAATGTGGAACCTGTGGAGCTAGAGGGCTGACTATACAAGTCAGGCAGTCCCTGCAAAAACAGGGACTAGGCTCAGTCATTCCAACTGGTCTATAAACTCTGAAGTCCTAACAACCACCCAGAAGAACACACTGGGTATCTGTTCCACCTGTAATCCTGAATTGATGGCTTTATTACTTGGGGTGGGGGGTGGAATTATAAATAAACTTTCCATCCTGAGGAATCATAAATAACTTTGAGATTATATTTTTTGTGAGGAAGCCAGGCATTAATTTGCCATTCCTCTGAATATACTGTGGCTTTTTAAATAATATAATGTGCTCAACAACAATCTTCATATATTTAAGAAGACACAATCTTTGCCCTTGATGGCATTCAGATTAGCATTAATTCGATGACCAGCACTGAGATTGTTATTAATGACAGAATTTCTCTAGACTTCCTCTTTACAAGCCAAGATAGGTTCTGCATAAATCTCCAGAACATACCATTATATCTGCATATACGCCTTGGACAAATGGAAAGATCAGCATAGGAAAGTTCTCCTTTATTTTTGCAGGTAGACCCTCATCATTTATGGCATTTATTCATCTGGTTAGGTTTAGGGAACAAGATGGAAGGGTATATTGTGAAATAACATCATCCTACAGTAAAAAGTCTTTTATTTTTCTTTATTTTGAATGGGGAATTGAACTCCGAGGCACTTAACCACTGAGCTACTTCATCAGCCCTTTTTTGTATTTTACTTAGAGACAGGTCTCACTGAGTTAGGGCCTCACTAAGTTACTGAGGCTGGAGCTGAACTCATGATCCTCCTGTCTCAGCCTCCAGAGCTGCTGGGATTACAGGTATGCACAACTGCACCCAGCTCAGTAAGGAGTCTTATTGATAGTGACCTCAATTAAATGTTGTATAAGACAAATTGGATGGATTTAGTACCAGCCTCTGCCAATCAGATTAATCAGAGTGATTGGTGAAAGGGTATACTCATGAGAAAATTCATTAGCAGAGAAGGAAGAGGTAAGTAGGGTTAGGAGGTCATCCTTTAAAGAACACTTGTATTTCTGCACCTCTTGCAATCAGAAGCACAAGTCTATGAAAACATCTTCCTAAGGATATTTCCATGATGAAGAACTCTAAGACAGAAGTAGTGTCTCCCTCCATAACACAGGTATTATATAATAAAGATAATGCCTCCATGAAAGGCAAATGTTAGGCAAGTTTGCTGGGAGTTCATTTTAAAGCACTTTCATTTGCTGAAATTGGGAGTTGTTCAACTATGATACAAACTAACAGAGCATACTACATCAACCTGGGTCATACACATGACACATTTGTGTCTTGGGGGACAAAAGAGACTTATAAGAACATAAAGTTATTGCTGTTTGAAGTTCTTTGTCGCTGACCTTGGACTATTCTCCAGGAATCATCTTGTCTTCTGTCAACATCCCTAAACTAGTGTAAGGCTAACGTGGTGGCCTGTGCTATGGTTTAGATAATGTCCATGTGTTGAAATTTTGGTACCCAGGGTGCTATTGGGAGGTGGTGGAGCATGTAGGATGTGAGACCTAGTAATAATTCTCAGGTCACTGGGGGCATGCCCATGAAGGGATTGTGAACCCAAGCCCCTTTCTCTCTCTTTTGGGCTCCCTGACCATGAGGTGATTTTGTTCCTCCATGTGCTTCCACCATAATGGGTTGCCTCCCCAGAAGCTCACAGAAATTGAGCCATTTCTTGGATGGCTAAAATGTCCAAGTCTATGAGCCAAAATAAACTTTTTTCTCTTCTAAAGTTAATTATCTCAATTATCTCAATTATATAGTGATATAAAGCTGTTTAATATAGGCTAAAATCAAGGTAAAATCCCAGACTTTTCAGTTCTGTGTCAGTCCCTATGATGTCTTAGTAGGTGAAAACTCCTCTTTTTCTTTCAGAAGACTTCATTGCCTCTGTATGTTGACCATGAATCTAATAGAATAACAGCATTAAATGAGAATAATTTTCCATAATAGAAAAAAAAAAACAGTATGCACAGATAAGTGATGGACTCCTCTAACTGTCCACTTTTCACTAGTTTCTGGAAGCACACTGAACCACTTGGTTTCTAGGATGACAAATTCCACATTATCAAATACCACTTCACATTAACAAATGCCACGTGACTCATCAATATACACCAACATTTAATTTCTCCTCTTCAAAGCTCTTTTGTTTCAGGCATAGAAAATAAATTGAGAAAAGGGAAGGAAGGATTGGGAGCATATGTTTCTCTTAGATTAAAGTCATTGATTTCAGGTTGACACCATGAGAGTTGTTGATAGAAATAAATTTTTGTTTTTCCTAAATACAATTTTCTCATTGAAGAACAGAATTCTGTGGGGAAAGTTCTTGAAGTCAGTGCTAAATTATAAGTTCAGATGTACTGAGTTCTGGCTCCCTTTTTCCCACATTGTATTCCTTGTGGCCAGAGCATCTCTTCACTCTATCCTTTTACCTTCCATAGAGTGTGCAATTCACATCAAAGCATCATGATGAACAAAGTCCTCTTCCTGGCCCCATGTCACTTTCCCTATGACACTGAGATGACACTGAGGCACCCAGGATACTTTCTGAGTGTTTTTATGCTCTCTGTCTCTAAAGACTGCTAAATTGGGTCGGATGTGTGGGATTAAGCTCACCTCATAAAATTTGCTTGAGAAAATCTCAGATCCATTAATGCTTCATAAAAATTTTACAAGGTTTCTGCTAAAGGAAGGAAAACAAACAGAGGTGGTGTCGGCATCTAGGTGCTCTTTAAATCAAACATTCTCTCTCTAATGCATTTTTTTTATGGCACCAATCAGAAAAGCAATCAACCATGAAGCCTGCGGCTTCTTCTGCTTCCATTCCTAGAGCAAAATTTCTAGTATCTTTAAGCATTCTGCACGAAGTCAAAAGAGAAATTTCCCTATTAATATTAATATATTTCTATAGCATACATACACTCTCTCTCACAGATATATGCACATGTATAGGTATCCATGGATCTTCCCCAATCTATCAATCTATCCATCTTTACATTCCTTAGAAAAATTCTTCAATTCTTGAAAAGTTCATAATAAGATTAAAACTGTCCGTTCTTAAATTTGAGGTTAAAAAAATAGAATAAGTTGATCAATTAATCATCCCTATGCTAAAATATTCCAGGGATATATAGAAAGAGTGGACACTTAGTAGTAGCAGGATAGCAATTTAAATATTCTTACACTTATTGCATTTATTTTTATTTGTATTGTTAATGGAAATAAATGACAATAAAATAAATCACGGATAACAATTGAGTTCCAGGGGTTAAGAATGCACCAGTCCTGGCATGTGAAGGGAGATGTTTCAGAATAATTTTAGCATGAGCGAACATAAAAATAAAGAATAGCCCAACCAAAGCCACAGACCCTTGTCCTCTGCAGTCTTGAGCAGTGTGATCCACATAGGCTGTGGCTGAATGCCCATTTGATAAAGGAGGGAGGCTGGGTGGAAACTGTTTTTTTGAAATGAAAACACACTCTCCCTCCAGCCCTCATTCCTCCATTTGTGTTACTTCCTTTCAAAGCCAGGTCTTTGAAAAGTTGGCTTTTCATAACAGACAAGTGACTAAAATATAGAAGTGATAATAACACTATGAAACATTGCTTAGACTTTTTCATCTTTCATATATATTATAATTATCTGATCCTCAGAACAATCCTGTAAAGTAAAGCAACTGTAATATCTTGGAAAAGGAAAAAAGACTAGGACTAAAGAAAGAAAAAAAGAAAGGAAAAAAAAACCCAACTGGTGTTTAAATTCTAGCCTGGTCTCCCAGTGGTTTGTACAATCTCAGACCTTCACAAACCTGTTAATACATGTAAATTAGGGATGACTTTCTCTACTTAACACATGAGTAAAAGTATAATGGTGTGGGTCTTAAATGCCTCCCAATGGCTTATGTGTTGCAGGATTTGTCTCCAGCCTGTGGCACTATTGGGAGGTGGTAGAACCTTTAGGAAGTCAGGCTTAATGGAAGGGAGTTAAGTCACTAGGGGCTTACTGGGGATATTATGGCCCCAGCCCTTCCTCACTCTTTGCTGCATATCCACTGTGAGTTGAGCAACTATGCACCATGGTGTGCCACCTACAATTATGTTCTACCTCACCACAGGTCCAAAATCAATGGTCAGCTAACCATGAACTGAACCTCTGAAACTAAGAGCCAAAATAAGTGTTCTTTTTTCTTTTAAGTTGTTTACTTCAGGTAGTTTGTTGTAGCAATGGAAAGCTGAATAACATAAACAGGATTAAGTGGGATAACATCCAGGACCATACATAGATGGCATAAAATAGATGCTTGAGTAATCAATTGTGTCCATTTATCTTTTCATATGGTGAAGGAAATCAATAAGTGATACAGAGCTAGTTAGAGGGTAGAACTTTGAATTCGATATGTCTTCCACTTCTGATCCCTGAACACTTTAGATTACATGACTCAAGACTTTCCAACTTTGCTTTTGGGTAATGATGTCCCACATAGGTAGAGGATGACATTAGAGAGAAAGGAGGAGCCATTCATTCCCATCGTTCTCATTAGTGGTGAGAAATCTAGCTAGAAGAGAAACCATATTTTAAGGGAATAGAAAGGAAACTAATAAATGTGAATGAGAGCATGGTGTCCCTGAGCTAGAGTGAAGGGTCCCTGGGGACATTTCTGCATTGGGGTTCATCCCACTTGCACAAAGATAAAAATGGGATTCTATGTTTAGCAGGAGCCTGAATCCTGAGTCTTCTCAAGGTTTCTGTATTCCTAAGAGCTTCCTTGCTTAACACAACTGAAAAATCTGGCAAGAGACCCAAAGTAATGATAAAATATCATGAATTTTGTCTGTGGAAGCCTGCTAACATCACCTCTGTTGAGAAGAAACCAATCTACACATCAAGGTCCTTGTTCTTTTCCATTTTCTTGCACTCCCAAATGCCTTTTTAATGTGGATGGTTCTAATTGTATCTCTAATAACTAAGACTTCCAAATGCCAGAGGTCACTATTCTGCTTTAGATATGGTGGCACCTGTCTTTTCCCTGACATTCCAATGTGGAAGAGGAAAGAATCAACAGATTAATGCAGAAGTGAAATTAGAACATGCCATTCCTCACTCCCGTTAACTGGTTCTGCTTAGGTCTCTATAGTGCTGGCTAATGTAGATCTGTGGCATTTGCACAGAAGTTTGCTCTGAAGAAAATCAATGGCAGACTTCTTGACACCATGTATCAGACATCTGAGAGACACTGGCTTCCCTGCCTGGTCCTGGGAGTTCTTGAGCATGTTCAGAAAGGAAGTACATTCACTCAGCTTCTGCCCTACAGGTTTTGTAAATAATTCAGGAAGACAAGGATGAGCTATCTTAAGAATAGGCTGCAGGGGCTACCTTGCCCCAGGATCCTTAGACGTCACCGAGTGCTCCTCTGGTCATTTTCTACTGTTATTTTTAAAAGACAAAGCACAAACTTTATATTTAGGAGGATATTTTGATAGCACTGAGCTAAGGTGTCCCTGGTAGGGACACTAGCACAAAATCCCCATCTTCTGAAGTCATACTGGAGCATTGAAGGTGTCCTGAGAGGATGAGAGGGGGAGATTTACTTGATGAACATTGTCAACATAGAATTCTCACCCCATAAGTAGATTCCTTAGACATTGAGTTCTATAATCATATATAATAACTTTTTGCTGTTACTTGAAAACGTTATAATTGCCCAAAGTTAATAATGTGTCTATTATTGGCATTTTTACTCCTTATACTTTAAAGTACTCTTTGGAACACATTTGAAGGGGCATTTTCTCCTTAATGACTCTCCAAGAAGAGGGAAAACCTAAAATTGCTAGACTGTCACATTTCCAGCCAGCATCCGTCCGTGTAAGTAACAGGAAAAAACACCAAGTAGCCAATCAACATTGGGAATTTTTTTCAATCTCATTACTATTCAAAGAAATGCAATTTAAAACAATGACATGGCATTTCCACCGATCAAATGAGCAAACTTCAACAAGATTACAATAGTCAGCACTGTTAAGGGGTTGATGGCATAGTGAAATAAGCAGGCTGATGCTGCTTTGCTAGAAGTATACAGAGCACCTGTGAGAAGGGCAATTTGACAGCAGGTGTCAAAAAACACCGGCTGTTTGCATATCCTTCACCTCAACTTTACTGGAAAATTTTAAGGAAACAATCATGGTTGTGAGTAGAGATGGCTCAATAAGGATATTCATTGGAATGGTATTTACAATGATAAAACCATTGGAAAGAGCTTATTTCTACAACACATAAAAACATAATGACTCAGCTATAACAGAATATTTTATAATGATGAAAAATCACTTATGAAGTATTTAATGATATGAGAAGATGTTATATATATATATATATATATATATATATATATATATATATACACACACACATTATGTAAACAGGTAACAAGATGGTATGATATGGCAATTTTTTACAAATAAAAATATAATAAAGTATATAATTAAGTAAATGACTATATAAAACAATGATGGAAATGTTAGCAATGATGAACTGTGGACAGTAAATTATAGATGGTTTTAATTGGTCTGTTTTGTTTTGGGTTCTCATTGCTTCTTAAACTTTCCACACCAAAAAAAAAAAAAAAAAAAAAAAAAAAACATTCATTTAAATGACAATTTAATATATTCTATAAAAGTATTCCATACAAGTTGACTGAGCACACACTATGAAGCAAAATTTCTTCAAGCACACAGGCTTCTGGGAGATGCCAGTAGAAATGAAAAAATATACACAATACTGGAGTCGCAAAGGGAGTCTGTGAAATCCAGCTTGTGGCTTAATCTGGACCCATTGAAGTACAAAAGAAAACAGATCCTTGTCTCCTTTCAGAGAGCCAGATCCTCTGGACACATCTAGTTAAAGACTTGGCCAGCAGCATTGATGTTGTAATGTGAAGGAAATTAATCCAAACCATTGGTCCATCTGCCTCCCAGGGCCTGGGACAGAGCAGGAGGTTGGTCCTCCCTCTCCTCAACTTCTTTAGGTCTATGGAACCATGAACTTGTTGGTGAGTGAAGTATCCTATGGTCTTTAGAATACCTGTGTTTAGTTTTCCAAACACTGATCTCTGATTCCCATATGACGTACAGTACCAGGTCTTACCCAAAATCACAGGTATGCTGGCATCTAGCCCTGAGGAATAGCGTTTGTAGATGTCAAGGCATATACGACTTGACTAATTTAATTGCAAGACATTAAATAAAAGGAATTCACCTTGCCTACCCCCACACATCAACTTCATAATGGCTGATGCAGGCAAGCAAGGAACTGGATCTCTCTCTCTCTCTCTCTCTCTCTCTCTCTCCCTTCCTCCCTCCCTCCCTCCCTCCCTCCCTCCCTCTTTGCCCTCTCCCTCCCAAAAGGGTGGCTTGGTTCTTCAGGCTGGGAGTGGTGGTGCACGCCTATAAATCCCAGTGACTTGGGAAGCTAAAGCAGGAGGATCAAAAGTTGAAGTTCAGCCTCAGCACCTTAGTGAGGCCCTAAACAACTTAGTGAGACCTTGTCACAAAATGAAAAATAAAAAGGGCTTAGGTTGTGGCTCTGTGGTTGAGCAATCCTGGGTTCAATTCTTGACACAAACAAAAACAAAACAAAACAAAACAAAAATGTCTTGGTTCTCCAGACTCACTCTTCAGGTCTTTGTTGCACATCATTTATTCTTCTTCCTCTCTCCCTCCCTCCCTCCATCTCCCTCCCCCGCCCTCTTTTTCTCCCCCTCCCTCCCTCTCTTTCTCCCTTCCTCCTTCTCTCTTCTCCTCCTCTAAATTTCTTTTTTCCTTGGCTTACTGAGTTCATTTTTAACCCATCAATAATTTTTCTGTTATCCTAGTCCCTTTTCCTCCTCTTTTTCAATTAGAGAGTAAATTGATGCTCTACAGAAGGTCTATGACCATTTTATATTTTATTCAGTGGTGAACCTCAACCAGATTTAATGCTGCCCAGGACAATGATACCAAAGTACACAGGCCATATAAAGTCACCATTTCCATGAAATTATTTGCCTAGAGAAAGCTTCCTCCTTTGGATTACGTGGTATGAATTGTTCATTTTCCTAAAGATTTAAACATGGTTTTAGTACCATATTTCACCTTATTTCATGATCCCTGGGTTGAAGTAAAGGCCTATTCTCAGTGCTAACTGTATATACATGTGCACAAACACACACACACACACACACACACACACACACACACACACAAGTAACACAAACTTGGCTTCTGCCATTCAAACAGCCTTAAATACCATCTACAATCAGGAAGATGGAGCTCAAGTTTAGTCCTAAAATAAATTGTGAAATATATTATAAAAATTTGGGAACAAAATGAAGTATGCCTCTATTTTTGGAAGGCTTGGCACCTCATTTTCCTTGCTTTTTGCAAAATTTTAAAAAAAATGTTGCCACGACAACAAACTATTCAGTCTTTTCTTGATGCCTGACTACCAACCGGAACCTGACTTCTCTAACCCACGTTCATCCTTGCTATCAGTATGAAGAACTTGAACATAGTAGTTTCCATCCAGGAGTCATGGAGAGTGGTTACCTACTGATTTTTTTTTCTATTTTCAAAATTTAAAAATCTGGCCTAGACAAGGAAATGAAATGTGTATTCCCAGTGTTAGAGACCTTAAATCTGTATGATCAGAACAACAGCAGCAAAATAACTCTAAGTTGCCTTTTCTGTCTCTACTTAGGGGATAGAGGACTAACATGGTAGTATTTGTTGTGAAGTTAGAGAAGTGAAGCACCAGCCACCATCAGAGCTACCACAGCCTGAGAACCATGTTTAGTTATTTATAAATATAATCATTGCAAGGACTATCTTTGTATAGGAATAAAAAATGCCCTCTCGTTAGTGAAAATTAATTCAGTTTGTTGTTTTTGTTTTCTCTCATTCTTTAAAGTAAGAAAAAATGTAGCCAAATATGTATGAATGGTAAAGATATTTTGTAAATACAGAGACTTGATGGAGAAAGAATTTGAGGTCTCTAAAAGGCAACTGAGAGGAAGAGGGTAACTATCAAGTAAGAATGCCAGGGGTTTGCATGCATTGATCCTAAATGTGTGTGTATATATGTATATGTGTGTGTGTGTGTGTGTGTGAGTAATTTGTATATATATGTATGTATATAAACACACACACAAACACATATACATAAGTGTACATACATACATGTACACACAGACCCACTACAAATAAGGGAAAACTGGTAGGAAGTATATGAAAGGCAGTATAGAGTCCTTGTCCTGAAGGAACTCAGATTATAGTAACTAGGCACATAAGCAAACATTCAAAATGCAAGTTTAACAGTAGTAAACACAATTAAGTACTATGTTCAGATAAAATATGAGGAGTACTCAGGAGGATGAGGCCACTCAAGATACGGAATGAGGCCAACTGCAGTGGTGCAGACCTCTAATCCCAGTGACTCAGGAGGTGAGGCAGGAGGATCAAAAGTTCAAGGCCACCCTCAGCAACTTAGCTAGACCCTGTCTCAAAACTTAAAAAAAAAAAAATAGATTGAAAATCAGAGACACTTTATGTGGTAGTAAAGACAATTAGGCCGTTCTTTAATGTTATCCAGGATTTGGGGCAGAAGGGTGAGGAGGCCCTTCTAGAAGGGGGATATATAATAAAGGACACAGATGTAAGAAAACAACAGTGATAAAGAATTTATTATCAGAATTGTCATGAGTCAGACCAAGATGTGTGTTTCTTCTTAGGAATTTTTATAGTACCTACTAACCCAAATGGCAAATTTTGAACAATCAAAGCAGAATTTGTTTTATTTTAACTTTAGGTTGAAGTTCTTGTCTTCTTGGTTGGTGGCATGTAGGGTGGGAGTAAAGGGTAGGACCTGGGCTTTTATGCTCTGATTTTTCCCCCAATCTCTAGAATCCAGACATCTCTGTTCTGAACCTCTATCTCTGTTCCTGTGTAGTAGGCCCCTTATTCACTGGACCAGGTTAATAGGGTGGAGAGGGAGCATCTGCTTCAGAGGAGGCTGTCAAGTGAAAGGCAGTAACACTGACTCCAAACCAGCTTTTCATAGGCTCTTACTTATTATTTAATTTGGCTGCAGTGTATGGAATTAGGCTAATGGCTGTTAAGTGGCTAAGGCACAAACATGGTCCATCTGCCGAGAAGGCTCCAGGCCATTGTCTATTTCAAAGGCTAAGGAAAAAAGATGAGAGAGACATACTGCTACACTAAGAGCCTCATCAAATGCTTTTTTATTCCCCCTCTGATCTTATTGCTTCAAATGCTAGTGATTTTCATGGTACCATATTAAGAGCTCAAAATCAGGGTCTTGCTACTGGGCCATTAGCAAAGAGGAAATAGCTTATCCTTACCTCAGCTACAGAATATTGTAGCAGAAAGCAACCTGAGCAGCAGCAAAATGGTTCAGTCCTTTTCAAAAAATAATTATGGAATAACAACAATGTTCAGTGTAGTGTGGAGAACAGAAGGAAGAATTCCTGACTTCAAGGTATTTCCTGTCTTGGAGAGAAGGTATGTGAAATTCATTAATACATGGCCGACCTTATGACATGATATCAAGAGAATTATAAGGAAAAAGAAAGACATGGTGGGGGAGATGAGAGGAGGGTCATGAAGCAGAAGTCTTTTCTATTTTGGCTTTGAATAAAAATAATAGCTTGCATTTAGGGGTCATTCACTCTGCTAAACAGTCTGTAAATAGTATCTAATTTAATTCTCACACAGTCCAGATGAGAAAGGCAATCATTCCTCCCTTGACACATTAGTAAACATAGGCTTAGAAGAATTCAGGCATTGTCCAAGAAAATTCGGGATTTGACCAGTTTATGTGTTTGCTTTATATTTTAGGAGGACCTAAACACACAAAGAAGCAGGTAGGGTGAAAGACAAACCAGTGGGCTTTTCAGTTGGTGGCAGGTAGGGTGGGAGTAAAGGGTAGGACTTGGGCTTTTATGCTCTGATTCTTTTATGCTCTGAGGGTAGGGTACGGACAGAATGCATGAGAGAAAACAGAGGGTGAACATGGTGAGGCTGAGTTGCCTGGTTTGGTTAAAGCAAGAGGACAGAGACAGGGATGCTAAGATGGAAAGGGGAGTTGAAACCATTGTGCTTAATTCCCAGAAAACTAGGCAAGGGAATCTGGATGCTTTTTGGTAGGCAAAGGTTTGTGTGTTCTATGATACACTGTAGGAGAACCCTTCGGGAACCCTTGGAGCATAGGGTACATTATAGTGTGAAGACTCTAGAGGGAAAAGTCAAGTAGGAGGCCACCAAAGCATGGTAGGCAAGAGTCACTGCCTAAAGGCAAAGGATGCTCCGTACCACTCTGGGATATTGCATGGACCAAAAAGGGAAACAAATTCAGTACACCGATAAATGTTCAACAGATGTTCTCTGTGAACAAGCACTGTGCTAGAGAGTCAGAAGAGGGTGTTGAACAAAATAAAGAGTAACGGAGTGATTACAGCTAATAAATACATTGAGTGTGCAAAGTACTGGAACAGAGAAGTGAGAATAGCTAGGAAAGTCTCATCAGGAGGGAAGGAGAGGGGTTTTGAGCATTAGAAAGTAACGGAAGTATCCATCAGATCACAGCAAAGAGCTCTATGATATTCTAGGACTTCTGAAAATGGCCTGCAAGGCTGACCATGCTACCTCTGAGTGGACATGGTTCTTCAAGAAAAAAACAGACTTGTGAGTGACTTTGAACTAATAGAGGGCATTTTTCATGACTCAACAGGATAGACTCAGAGGTCATGAGAGTGTCAGCCATTGTTTTAAGTATAGGACCATTGCTCAGGGGTCACCAGACATAAGACCCCAAATTCCAAAATAGGTCAAAGCTAGTGATGTCTCTAGCCATGCTGGGTGTTTCTTTTAGTGCACAGCCTAAAATTCCACTGAGATTGCTTTCTATCTTAGTACATAATTAAGGACAAAAACACATGTGGTGAATACCAGTCTAGGACAGTACAGATACAGAGTGAACAAAACAGAGTTTCTACTTCATGTAGCCGATGTTCTAGTGGGAGACAATAGGCAATAAACAGATAAGTAATAAATGTACAAAAATATATTACAATGTTCATTGCAGCACTATTCACAAAACTGAAATGTGAAAACAGTAAAATGTCCATTGATGAATGAACAATCTGACAAAACATGGTATAGAGACACAATGTAATATTCCACCTTATATAAATAAGGAAATCTTTCCATATCTGGCAACACAAATAAACATTGAGAATATTATGTTAAGTGAAATAAGGAAGTCACAGAGGGACAAACACTGCATGATTCTACTTGCATTTGGTATTAAAAATAATCAAACACATAGATTTGAAAAGTAGAATGGTGGTTCCCAGGGGCCAGAGGAAGGGAGAAACACAGCTTGCTACTTAACAGGCATAAAGTCTCAATTACACAAGATGAACAAGTTCTAGAGATCTGCTTGTACAACACTGTATATAAAACTAACAGTACTGTATATAAAACAGTACAGTATATAAAACAGTATATAATGTAGATCTTGGGGCTGGGGCTGGGGCTCAGTGGTAGAACGCTCGCCTGGCATGTACAGGGCAATGGGTTCGATCCTCAGCACCACATAAAAAAAATGAATAAATAAAATAAAGGTATTGTGTCCAACTACAACTAAAAAAATGTTTAAAAAATGTAGATTTCATGTTAGGGATTCATACATAAACAAACAAAAATTAAAAATAATATGAAGTATATATGGGGACATATCTGTTGATAATAAATGCTAAGGAATTGCCCAGACTCAAGGTGGTGCTGTTTGATAAGGGTGGCCCAAGAAGATCTCCCTGATACATAGCTTTATCAAAGGGGGTTGTGGGGAGGAGCCATTGAAACACCTAGGGAAAGAGTTTTACAAGCAGAGAGAACTGTAAGTACAATGACATTGTGGCTAAAGAGTTGAACAAGGTATCAATTTTATTTCAAGTAATCATCCTTCTACAAGATATCTTTCTAAATAATACTTCCTCCATTGTCAAAAAGACTCTGTCCTCAGAAGAGCAGCATAGCTTTGGTAAATGAAAATGGCTAAGTGCTATGAGCTTCTCCAAATATACCTCTGGATCTAATAATGATTGGACTTATATAGTATTATAATATCTTACTCAGCATACCACCTATGGCCTTATGGCCAAAGCTATAATTGCATGTATCATTGTACACTTAATAATAATAAAACAGTGATAATAAAAGTAACAGAAATAATATTAGTAGGAGCTAATATTATTTTAGAAATTTACTTTATATCAAGCTCTTCATTAAGTGTTTTCAATGCATTATCTCACTTAAACTCAGTATTAATCTATGGAGGAAAAACTAAGGCTCCAAGAAGTAAATTAAAACAATCATAAAATCAATAGGTGGTACCACCAGTACTCACATTCACATTTGACTAATACCAAAGTCATTTTTATTAACTACACCCTGTAAAGGTAACTGCCTGGTAGCCATGTGTGAGGAAACAAGTCACCAGAAGGCGAAAGCACTAAAATAAATGGACCAAATGAGCACCAAGGACAGAGCTCAGGACTTCCCATCTCACAGATGTTCTGTTCATTCCAAATGCTAGACACACACTTGCACCTTCCCTGCTCCTCTCTCCCTCCCTCCCTTCCTTCTTTCTTTCTTTCTTTCTTCATTCACCACTTCTTGAGTGCTTATATGTGGTCAATGTGTGCTGGGATTCAGTGCAGATGGGCAGACACACTGGAGACAACAGGCTGGTATGAGTGTAGAACTCTAATCATAGAGAAGATTCTGGCTGCATAGGCAAAGGGGTTCCTTGAGGGACCTGGAGGTTGCCTCACACATAATCTGTAACTTAATGAGGCTAGACAATAAAACCAGATTGGGGAAAAAAATCCAGTTAATTAGTGCCAGGTATGGGAAAATAAGATGTAGAAGGGAATCCTATAAAACACAAAAATCAAGACCACACAGTCATAGCCCAAAGAAGGAGAGCACATTTTGGCCACCCATGAGACGGCCAGAAGAGAAGTACTGCCCTTTGAGCCTGCTGAGTGAGGTTTGGATGTCCCCTCCAAAACTCCTACAGAATCAATGGCTCTTTTTAGCAATATTAAGAGGTCGAACCTCTAAGAGGGAATTAGGTTAAGAGGGCTCCATCCTCATGAATGGATCACTGCCATTATCTCAGGAGTGGTTTTGATTAAAAGCCAGTTGGCCTCTCCATGTCTCCAACACTCACGTGCCCTTTCTGCCACATCAAGAGGCAGAATGAAGTTGGCCCTGGCCAGGTGCTGGCACCATTCTCTTGGAACTTGGAGGCAAATAAGCTTCTACTGCTTATAAATCACCCAGTCTGTGGTATTCTGTTACAGTAGCAAAATACAGACTAAGGCACTGTGCATGGAGCTCAGTGGTAGAGCACAGGTTTAGCATGTGGGAGGCCCTGGGTTCAATTCCCAGTACCAAATAAAAGAAAGAAAGGATAGACAGACACTACCCCCATGGCTTTCCTAGTAAGATGACCACATTATCAAATTTTTTTCTAACAAAGCTCTTTAGGGATTGAAAAGTTAATATTCACAGTCCTGGGGGGAGGGGAGCAAGCTTCCAAGGAGCCAGAAGGGGTGAGTGAGTCTTGAGGACCACACAGAGATACCTGCAGGTAGGGAGCTTCCTCCATTCTCCCTGCCCCATTCCTATCATATGTTGCACCTCTGAAGTCAGAGAAAATCAGAAAAGGACTGTTACTGTGGGGAATTATTAAGAGAGTTTGGAAAAATATACATGTGACAAGTGTTAAGACAGTCTATAAGACTGCAATATTTTAAAACAGTGTTCATGGAGCTCAGGGCACTGAGCAGACAATAGTCTGGCCAATCAGTGAAATAAAAGAGAATCTAGAATTTGACCCAGACACGCTGCATAATAAAGATGACATTTCCATGAGCAGGAATAGGTAGTCTACTTAATTAACAATGCTGGGAATATGGGCCTGTTTATGCAAAAGAAGAAAAAATAACTGAATTCCCACTCCTGACCAAAAACAGAAAACATGTTCCAGATGGATCTACAACTTAAATATAAAAATTAAATGATAAAATCATGAGGAAATTATTTCATATTTTTTAAAATCTTGGGACAGGAAAGATCTTTCTAAACATAAGCCAAGATATCATGAAAGCAAAGTAATTTCACTTCATAAAAATTAAATATTGTATATGGAAAATATATATGATACAAAAAATAAGATTGCAAAAGTCTTGAGAGTAACTTATGAACTACATGGCAATGTTTTAATTACTTTAATATATTATGTACTCTTATAAATCTATAAGTAAAAGAGAAAAAATTCACATAAATGTTATAGGCAAGATATAAAAATAAATGCTAAAAGCCCAGGAAATATATTAAAATATGATAAACCTTATAATTGAAATTAGATAAATACATCCCACCTGCCCATTTGGCAAATATTGAAAGTTTATATAAAACCATTACTGGTTAGGTTTTTTGGACACTTTCATACAAATCTGTGGGAATGCATATTTTAATTACCTTTTTGTTAAACAATTTTATAGCATTTTGCATATTTATAATTTGTATGCTATTATTACTAGTAACTCTATAGTCAGGAATTTTCTTTCAGAGATATGTATGTGTCTACAACAATATGTTTGTGGCAACTTATTTGTCAAAGCATGAGAACTGAAAATAACTTGCACTCCAATTTATAAGGAACTAGTAAAATACATTCTGGAACCTTAAAAAAATGCAACATTATTCATCTAGGTAAAAGAAACAAGTTTAATTTACACATAGAGATGCAGGAACATACTGTTGATATACTGTTTGTAAATAAAAGAAAGTACTGATCAATATGTGGAACACATTTCATTTGTATAAGATTCATATTGCATGCATTGTGAATAGTTGGAAATGAATGCAAAAATACCTGCCAAACTGTGGACTCCCCCAAGAAGGAAGGGGAAAATCTCATCAAGGAAACATTTTTTTCTACTTTTTAAAATACTGGAGTTTCAATTTTTAGCAACGGCAAGCTTCCTTTTCTTTTTTTCCTTCTTTTAAAATCTTATTTTTTTTCATATCTTTCTTCTTTTAAAGAGCAACATAGTTCAGGAAATCACCTGTTTGACCTTTGAGGCAATTTATTTTACCAAGGTGTGATCTCCTTTCTAAAATAAGGGCACTGGCACAACGTTTCATGTTTTCTCAGATGAATGCTTCCAGGATTTGGAACGAAGATTCTTGTTTAAAAAGCACATATGCCTGCCTAACCCAAGTGTGCTAAGGAAGAAAGGCGCTGAAGCATTTATCAGCGGTCCATTTCCTCATCTCTCCCCATCTCCTGTGAGTCTCAGACTGCCTGCATGCCCCAGCTTCCCAGGCCTTTTAATAATGTCTATCTACCTGATTTATCTCCCTGTTACCCCAATTCCCTGGATCATTTTCTTGTTCTCCTTCTGGCCTGAATCTGGCTTTAGATTTCTGGGTTCTATCAGTCTTCCTCTTACATAACTATCCCCAGTTCATTAGCTGTATACAAAGTATAGATATATTCAATCCATCAGCCTGTGCATGGCTCAGGACCGTGCATGGAATACAGTATCTGCCTGCACTGGGAGACACTTAATAGGCAAGATTGCTTATCTCTGGCAGGAAGAGATTTGCCAGACACCATCTATTCATTTTAATACTTGTGTCTCCAGGAGATTTCAGAGTGGAAGCCTCACAGTGAGCAATTACACCTAGTCTTCCAAGTGCGACATTGGGAGGGTATCAGGAAAGGCTCAGGAATGTCAGCAAGAGGTCACTCTACAATTCTGAGACTACCTCACATGGGAAATTAGCAAGTAATGTATGCATTTTGCCCTTTCTTCTTGACAAACACTGGCTGGCTGATGACCACCTTTGGGGCTACTTTTCTTAAATGATTTTGCAAATTCTGACAATTTAGGGGAAAACTTGAACATAGGGTTAACCTTTTTGTCTGGATATTCTACTTCTTATTATTTTCAGCTTCCATATGTGTTAAGGGTTCTTTCTAGATTCCCATTGCCCATCAATCTTCAATCTCAAATGGACCAGAAAGAAGGAGGTGACAAAATGAAAGCATCAAGAAGTCACCCTCAGTCACATCTGGTGGCATAAAAGATTTAAAGTAAATGCAAGGCTGATTATGGCCAGACATGAGAAAACTGCTGTGTTTAGGCATCTCACCTCCTGCACTGCCTCAAATTAACACTGGAATACATTATTAAGCACTGCAGCACATCTCTGGCCATGGCTGTGCACAAGAGTGTGTGTGTGTGTGTGTGTGTGTGTGTGTGTGTGTGTGTGTTCATGTATGCTATGGGAGATTTTAAGGAAATAAGACGGAGGTTTTGCTTCACACAAATGGTTAAGTTTTGAACTTGATTTATGCTAGTTTGTGAATCTCCCTATAAAGAAAATGTTGTAAACCTTTAAAGCACATACTGCTGTATTCCTGGATTTGTGCTTGGTGAAAAAAAGAAAACAAAACACAAACAGAAACAATGAAATCCAACTGCACACCAATGGGACTGTGCTTAGTTCAAAACTTCAGGCATGAAGCCCAAATAGATCCAGGCTCAACTTTATCCTTACACAACAGGGAAGATGATAAAACACATTTACTTAGTCTTGCATCATGAGAGCCAAATGATTCCAAACTGAACTAATCCTGTTCTATCCCAGGAGCGGTGTTTTGGTTCTCTGCACTACATATGTCAAAATGGTGATGCTGTGGCATGATACATTTCCACAACACCCCTTCAAGTGTGATCAGGCATATACTCCAACACATAAACGCTCTGTATACATTTGCTTAAATAAATAATTCATGAAACTACAAATACCTATCCCTGAAGCAACTCCCAACTCTTAAACACTTCAAGCTTGCTCATCCTCATTTTAAACAGGAGATGAAGTGCACGTTGCAATTCAGATAAAGGGGATGCCATTCCATTGGGACCTATTTGGAATTAGTGAGGAGTCTGCTACCGGATATCAGCACAGCAGGCAGAGTTTTATTTCAAGGGCAAAATGCTGAGATTATGCACTGATATTATTGGTCCTCATGTGAAAGCAAACCTGGCACAAGGTTGTGGACATCCAAAACTGCTTTCTGCTTTCTATATCTAAGTACCTTAGTTCCTTCTTGCAACATGTGGACTCCCAAACACAGCTCATTAAAAACTACATCTAACCAGCAAACCTCCCCTCCTGTGTCTAACACAATATGAGTAGGAGGATTAATAAAGTACAGTGCAGAATTCAACAACTGTAAATCAGTGTCTGCTGCCATTATTTTTTAATCATCAGAGAATTTTACTCTATGCTTAGTAATTTTAAATATAAAGCATTTCATAGTTTTCCAGGCAAACTGTCTTAACACCAACCAGTAGCATTTATCTGCTACCAAAAGCATATCAATGTCACATAGCACATAGAAGTTTTAAAATTACAAATGTTCCAACCCTTTTCTAAGCTCTTAGGGGAAAAAATGAGAAAGAAAAAGAAAAGTGTTTCAGAAAAGTTTATGAGCAGTAAGAGCACAATTTTCACATAAAAATTTGGTTCAAATATGGCTTTTATAATTTTACTCCAAGAAAGTCTCTTTTTTAAGGAATATCAGGGTAACAGGTGATCTTTCCCCTTTTAGGAAAATGTAAGCCAGAATTAGAATATTTGCCAGGTCCTGAAGAGAGACACTCTCTACCTGTCACCATGGAAGTGATCAAATTCCAATGCTATGCTTTTAATAATCTGCATTTTGAAGGATATTCTTGACTTATTTCTGGACTAATTTGATAAGACATTTATAATGACAGAAGTGGCACCTGTAGAGAAAAAAAATTACATGTCTAAAATTCTTTGTCCATGGGAAGTGGGCCAATCTTTTGGGAGTGATGGGTAGAAATAAGAGTAGGAACTCAGAGGGTAAAGTGAAAAAAGAGCCAGAGAAGCTGAGTTCTGAAAAACCTCCCTCAGTGGTCTCTTTCATTCCAGCTGTGAAGGTCTATACAAGTGTGTCCATCTTCCTATTCTTCTCTACTTTTTATATTTTTGGGGTTATGCAATAGCACAGTGGTTCTCCAA
Source organism: Marmota flaviventris (assembly GCF_047511675.1). Taxonomy (NCBI): domain Eukaryota; kingdom Metazoa; phylum Chordata; class Mammalia; order Rodentia; family Sciuridae; genus Marmota; species Marmota flaviventris. The sequence continues at coordinate 116,291,331 of NC_092506.1, read as the reverse complement.
GTGAGGTCCCCAGAGTAGGCTCAGGATCCCTAATCCAAAAATCCAAAATCAAAAATGCTCCAAAGTCTGAAACTCTTTTTTTTTTTTTAATTTTTATTGTGGGTTGTTCAAAACATTACAAATTTCTTGACATATCATATTCCACACTTTGATTCAAGTGGGTTATGAACTCCCACCTTCACCCCATACACAGATTGCAGAATCACATCAGTTACACATCCATTGATTTACAAATTGCCATACTAGTGTCTGTTGTGCTCCGCTGCCTTTCCCATCCTCCACCCTCCCCCCTCCCCACCTCTCCCCTCCCCTCCCCTCCTCTCTCTCTACCTCCTCCACTGTATAACCCTGAGGGTCTCCTTCCATTACCATGCAATTTCCCTTCTCTCTCCCTTTCCCTCCCACCTCTCATCCCTGTTAAATGTTAATCTTCTTCTCCTGTTCTTCGTCCCTACACTGTTCTTAGTTACTCTCCTTATATCAAAGAAGACATTTGGCATTTGTTTTTTAGGGATTGGCTAGCTTCACTTAGAATAATCTGCTCTAATGCCATCCATTTCCCTGTAAATTCTATGATTTTGTCATTTTTTAATGCAGAGTAATACTCCATTGTGTATAAATGCCACATTTTTTTTATCCATTCGTCTATTGAAGGGCATCTAGGTTGGTTCCACAGTCTTGCTATTGTGAACTGTGCTGCTATGAACATCGATGTAGCAGTGTCCCTGTAGCATGCTCTTTTTAGGTCTTTAGGGAATAGACCAAGAAGGGGAATAGCTGGGTCAAATGGTGGCTCCATTCCCAGCTTTCCAAGAAATCTCCATACTGCTTTCCAAATTGGCTGCACCAATCTGCAGTCCCACCAGCAATGTACAAGTGTACCCTTTTCCCCACATCCTCGCCAGCACTTGTTGTTGTTTGACTTCCTAATGGCTGCCAATCTTACTGGAGTGAGATGGTATCTTAGGGTAGTTTTGATTTGCATTTCTCTGACAGCTAGAGATGTTGAGCATTTTTTCATGTACTTGTTGATTGACTGTATGTCCTCCTCTGAGAAGTGTCTGTTCAGGTCCTTGGCCCATTTGTTGATTGGGTTGTTTGTTTTCTTATTGTCTAATTTTTTGAGTTCTTTGTATACTCTGGATATTAGGGCTCTATCTGAAGTGTGAGGAGTAAAGATTTGTTCCCAGGGTGTAGGCTCCCTATTTACCTCTCTTATTGTTTCTTTTGCTGAGAAAAAACTTTTTAGTTTGAGTAAGTCCCATTTGTTCATTCTAGTTATTAACTTTTGTGCTATGGGTGTCCTATTGAGGAATTTGGAGCCCGACCCCACAGTATGTAGATCGTAGCCAACTTTTTCTTCTATCAGACGGCGCGTCTCTGATTTGATATCAAGCTCCTTGATCCATTTTGAATTCACTTTTGTGCATGGCGAGAGAAAGGGATTCAGTTTCATTTTGTTGCATATGGATTTCCAGTTTTCCCAGCACCATTTGTTGAAGATGCTATCCTTCCTCCATTGCATGCTTTTAGACCCTTTATCAAATATAAGATAGTTGTAGTTTTGTGGATTGGTTTCTGTGTCCTCTATTCTGTACCATTGGTCCACCCGCCTGTTTTGGTACCAGTACCATGCTGTTTTTGTTACTATTGCTCTGTAATATAGTTTGAAGTCTGGTATCGCTATACCGCCTGATTCACACTTCCTGCTTAGCATTGTTTTTGCTATTCTGGGTCTTTTATTTTTCCATATGAATTTCATGATTGCTTTCTCTATTTCTACAAGAATTCAGACACATGAAGTGCTGCCTAAGGTGCATCTTGTACCTGATGGTTCCACTCACCAGATTGTGTTCCAAAGATTGGAAGTTCCATGCCTAATTCTTTTTAGACCCTGCTGAGAATGGCCTGCCATATCCTCACATGGTTAAACTCTAAGCATTCTTCAAGAGCTACAAGAAATGTGGGCTCTTCTCAAGACTGCCCTATAGAAATGACGTTCCTTGTATACAGACAATGTCATGCATCCACCAAACTGTTCTCACTTTCTGCCTATAGCCTGAGTAAGAAAGCCTTTCCCAGCCCCCTTGAATCTAGATAGGGAGAAGTGACAGTTCAAGGCTCTGCCTCTAAACCTATCCCTGCAATTACTGCAAAATTCTCTACCTGTCTCTCCTATGCACCTGCATGGAAGCAAGCACTCCTGTAATAATCCCACAGTGGAAAAATCCCAGGCCCCTCAATCACCACCTCAAAGAAGTCACTCAGGAGATCCAAGTCACCTGCATGGACACATTCCATGAGTAAGAAATTTACATGTATCAAGTTATTTGCTATGATCTGAAAGCTGTTTATTACAGCATCTGGTAGTAATTACCCAACAATCCATTCTCTCTGTTTTTGCATAATAGTTTGTATCTACACCATGTTCCATTTACATTACAGTTAGTTGTTAAAGTGCCCATTTTCCCTTGAGATTATAGCTTTATTCACTTTATTCATTGTTTTTAATCCCAGTACCTAATAAAACTCTGTTAGAAAATGGATAATCAATAAGTGTTTGTGAAAAGGAGGGGAAGAAAGAGGGAAAAAGAAGCAAGTAAAGGAAGAAAAAAATCTGTTAACTAATGTGGGATGAGAGTCCATAATTATAAGTGTGCTCTTTAATGTGAATTATTACCCAGACAACCCCTGCCCATCTGAGTGGATCTACACTTAATCTAGAGTGAAAGAGAAAATTTGGGTGGAGATCTCAAATCCATTATTTGCTTTGTGTTTTGATTCTTTTATAGTTTTATTTTATTCATTTCTTTTTATGTGGTGCTAATTATTGAATCAGGGCTTCACATGTGCTAGGCAAGCTCTCTACCACTGAAGCGTAACTCCAGCCCTGATTTTGTGTTTGATCACTCCAAGTGAATAATACCTGCTTCCCAATAATAACAAGAACCTGTATTTACTGAACCATGTGAGGTACTTCATGAGTTTTGTCCCAGTTCTCCTGACACTTCACAGATCTGTGGTAGGAATGAAATTCTATCATTCACTTAGCTGCCTTTTTCCACAGTGTTAGGGGCCAGGAGCCACTCCAGTCTCCAGAGAAAAAGAGACCACAGACACACTCGCTGCCTTCAGATGCTTACAAAATACTGGGGGAGTGTGCCCAAGTAGAAAGAACTGTAGGTCATACTTCGGCACACAGAAAGCACTATACAGCTTTAAGGATGCAATAACTAAGTAGCTCATCCATTCCACATGGTCCCATACCACCACAGGGTGTGAGAGGCAGAATTTTAATTGTTTTGACATTGGGTTCTTTTTCATGTGCTGTTCTGATTCCCACAAAGAAGGTGGTGATGGAGCAGGGACAGCAGAGGAGGGAAGAGTGGTCCAGGATACCACACAAGGCTCTTAATCTTCACTGACAGAAGAGCTCTAGGGTCAGAGCTAACTGCTCTGTTTCTTTTAGGAACTGAAGCCCCAAAAATACAAAATGACATCATGGAATCCATAGATTTATGACCTATAGTCCTCTTATTTTAAATGTGTACAGAGATTAGACGTGTAATAAGTAGTGCAATATATCGCTCACCCCAGAGTGTCCTCCCTCCCTCCTTCCAGATGCTCTACCTACAATGCCACTTGGATTTGTCCTTCAGTCATTAGTCAATTGAGAGGAATCCTTTAATGTATCTCTGAGATCTACTAATTTGGGTAAAATATTATAGCAGTTTTTGCCCATATTTAAAAATGACACTTAACAAGAACAGATTGTGTCAATTCACAAGTTGTGTCCTCAAAGCAACCGTCAATTTAGGTCAACAATCATCAGGTTTCAGGGATGTAGCAACATGAGGAGAACATGCAAGTCTCAGCAAATCATCCCTCTTCTACAAGTAGTACCTGCTGAGTATGCAGAATGATAGATCTTGTTCCTCATGTCAGAGATGCACATACTCCATTTGACTTTGAACAAATCAGGAAGAGGATATTTTTAACATGAAAAGTAGCTAATGTTATTGAAAAAGACAAAATAAGGAACCATTTCTGAAAACTTTGGGACAACCATTTGTAACAAAAGTGTCTCCAGTTCAGATTAGCTTGACAATGTTTATAAGGCATCCCCTGCTAATAGAATGACAGCCCATCATATGTACATTGTGCGTATAAATTTGTGTATGTGTGTGTGTGTATACTTTGTATTATTTGTGAAACACTGGGGACAGCCAAGTAAATATGGATCCCCTCCAGTAAACTTTAAAATATTTATCCCTCGTTTTACACCAATTACTGTCTTTATTTGTTTGATCTCCAACAAGCATCTCCCCACTCCCCTTCCTCGACAATCAGACTCCTGGGAGAAACTGACAAAATTTCATTGCTATTCCATCATATTATAAAGTAGTAGAACTACACGCAAATGGCTCATGGCATTTTGCATTAGGTCAGGAGTATAAATAAGAAATTACAATCGGGGACAGCATCTGGCAAAGTTCTCAGGTTGGAGATTTGATGTAGAAACAAGCCAGATCTCTGTGGAATCATCCATCCACAACTATGATCTGCACTGTGGCTAAAAATACTGAAGGAAGTTCTCTGAATTGAGATATGTTATGTAAAGAGTTTAAAATAAATTTATTTTGTATTATTTTTCCTCTAGCTCAGCTCAGATCTCTAAAACAAAGTTACAATGACAAAAAGGTACATGTAGATAAAAATCTTAATAAAGAAGTAGCCTGTGGTAGGATCTCCTCAAAGCTAACTTCATATTATCTTCACAAACCCTACAGCTCCTACATCACATCCTACTACTCAAATCTGGTGACCATCTGACCTCCACTCTTAATTTTCCCCTGTGGCCACATGATATCACATCATTCAAGGGAATAAAAGAAAAATCTTGAAAATCCATATTTTATGTGCTGAATTCCTCATGCTCTCAACTGTTCTGTCAGAATATTCATAACAATATGTAATTAGATTGTTCTATCTGAGTAGTGTAAAAGAATCAGGGGGTTTAAAGAGAGGGAAAAGTTAGGAAGTCAACAACACAAGCACTGTCGAAAGAGTGAGTGTGCCTTTGCAGACAGCTCTCTGCTCTCTTGCATCATGATCACTCTATCTCTACCAGAGCATTCTCATCTGTATGCAATCATGCTCCAATTAGTATGAGTATGAACACACACACACACACACACACACACACACACACACACACACACATCATTCTGATTGATTTATCTTTACCTCTCCAATAACCTTCCACCATTTTTCTTTTGCTTCCGACTCTGCTGCTTCCCCCAAATCCTTGTTGCCAACACCATCATTCTTCATCTAGTCCAATCCCATGGATATTTCTCTTAACACTTTCTAGAACTCCAAAATATGACACATTCCACCATTTTCTTAAGGCATTTTCCGGTTTTCTTCCTCATTGACTGCTGATTCTCTGCACTCTTCTCTCCAGCTCTAAAATATGGCAGACTCAGGGCTCCAGTCTTTTACTGTACTCTCAAGTTATACCTTCTCCTTATCTTGGTAATTTTATCCAATTTCAAACTTTATAAACAAATACCACAACTGATCTCTCCCACATTTATGTCCCTATGTCTTATTTCTTCCTTGAGCTTCATAATCACCTATCTACTTAAAAACTCCTCTTGTTTCTACATGAACATCTTCACGTTAGTACATCTAAGGTGATCCCCTGGCTCCCTTGTCCCCCTTTCTCCACCTGCTTTTCCAGTCTATTCATGCTGATTTAAAGAATCCTAATCCATTAGGTGCTTACATCAAATCATGGAAGTTATCCTTGATTCCTTTCATTCTCTCATCATGAATGCAAACAGCATGCCCTACAATTCAATCAAGATATTTTTTCACTGATCTACACATTTCTGTACACTCACAGTCACACCCTTCTCATGGCCATGGCCATAAGAACCTCCAGAATAGTTTTTTTCTTCTCATTCTCACCATTTCATACAGAAGGTCAGGGTATTTTACAGATATACACCTGAACGAGTCGTTACTTTGCTGGAAACCTCTAATCCTTTCCATGGCTCTCAGAGAAAAGGCAAGCCCTTCACCCTGACAAGCAAGGCCAGGCAGGCACTGATCCCTGCTAATCTCCCTGACCTCACCTTGTGGCACTTGCTCAGCTACAATGTCTTCTTTCCCAAACTCACCAAGACTATTGCAGCCACACAAGTTTTTCATGTGTTTTCTCTCACTAGAGTCTGCCCTCATCTCCCCATCCATTACTAAACAACTCACTTTAAGTCTAATTTTCCATAACAAAAGTTGCCCCTTTTCTTCATAACCCTGACAATAAAAAAAAAAAAACTTGTTATCTTTTCGTCAACCTCTTTTCCCACTAAAATGTGAGATTCCATGAATGCAAGGATCTTGTCTTGAACTATGTACCCTAATCATTTGAGTAATGCCTAGTACATAGTATTCACTCAATAATGGTATATAAGTGAATAAATGAATAAGCAAACAAATAATGTGTGCTGGAAAAATTGATACAATCATGCCTATTATCATCCTGACATAGTGAACATTCTTTGGACATTTAGTTTAATAATCTTATACATAAGGCAATCAAGTTCAGAGTACAGCTTGTGTGCCAAAGAATCTCACCTTTTATCTGAGCTTTCGAGACATTTTGTTGAACATCTCCTACAAAATAACTTCATCCATGCTTCACTATAAATCTAAGACAGGGGCCATCTCTCTAAATTGAATACTCTGTAAATTTCTATTAGAAATAAAAAAAAAACTTTATTTATTTTTAGAGTTAGAACTGGAACCAAAAATTACCATAGTATTAAATGTAAGGTAGACCTATGACTAACTTAGTCTGTAACTAGAAGATTGGATATACTTGGTGGTTCTGGAAGTCACTTTCAGGTGAAAAATTCAGTGTTATATATGAATTACATTGCTCTTGTATTCTCCTGCCCCACCAAAGTTATTTAAAGGACCTGAATAACTGGTTGCACTGATAAAAAGACATCATTGCATCTGACCGCCTCTTCCTACAACATGAACCTGCTTAACTGCGATACCTGTCAATGGTCCATGCATTATACAGATTGCTCTGTCCACACAGTCCCCATGTAGCCTCACATTTTATCTCTCTGCTATATCTGTCTAATAGAACAAGAAATAATACACAGAATATTAAAAAAACATTAATAGCCAGAATAAATTATTAATTCAATTAAAGTATGAGTCCAATAACGATTCTTTTTCATTGCGTTTATTAAAAGGAATAATTAATTGCTAAGAGGGCATAAAACACACACACACACACACACACACACACACAAACTGCTGACTCTACTCCTGAGTATAATTGCAGTGCTTATATTTCTGCAGAAATAATAGAGTAAACGTGCTGGATACAGCCACAGACAGGGAGTAATAGTCCCTTCTGGTTCTTTCCTTCACAGTTTTACAGCTAAAATCTGAAAAATTAAAATAGTATATGAGTTGCACTGTATTCCTTTGGAACTAAGATAATAAGGATTACCTTGTGATGGAATAGGATCCTTTGTTCCACTATTTGCTACTCTTGTTTTCTTGAGCATGTTATTTAGCTGTTCTGGGTTATATCACCTCTACAGTGGGAATCATAACAGATCTATCTCAGAAAGTAGTCCTGAAATGCACATAGGACTTGGAACAGCATCTGATACACAGTAAGTGCTGATCGTCTTACCACTAATACTGTACAAGTATGCATTCTCCTCGGCTCCATCATGGGTGGGACATTTTTTTCCTAAGGCAGTTCCATATCTTGAAAACCAGATCCTGTTGGTCAGTGGCTTAATAACCCACCATTTAGCTATGTCCAAGCCTTGATAAAAATGCTCTTGAGCAAATAATACTTTCACTAAAGACTCCCAAAATTAAGATAGTTTTATAAAACACATATGCTTTATAATAATTTTTTCAGTTTTCTGGTACTATACACAAGAATGTAAGATAGAATATAAATTAATTTGAAGATAAATTGAAGTTTAATCCTATATGCTCTAAAACTATCATTTTAATTTTAACCAACTTTGATGACAAATGGCTTAAAATATATGACTCACTTGAAAGTCTTAAGAGACTGAGTATGTTGAAATGAAGTTTAATATATTTTAAAATGTTGATGTCTCTGGATCATCATTCTGAACATCCATTTTATACTTATACTCTTGGAAGTTCATGACATATTTACATATCTGTTCTATACATGCACGCATACACACACATCTGCTTTCCCTGACTTCTCTTTTTATCACTCCCAGATATTGCAAAAACAGAACACAATTAAAATGCTGATATTTTAACACTGATTTAACATAAAAAGGAAACATCAGTATTAATGATACTAAGTGTTAGTAATTTATTAACAAGTGGAATTTGTCACCACTTTCCTCTGTAGCTCTTTGTTCTACATTAGACAGGCTTGGGTCCAGGACTGAGATTCTTCTGTCATTTGCTCTACAAATGAGAAAACTAGAGAAAGTAGTCCTAATTAAAATATAATATTGCAGCAATGAGGAAATCGGGACCATAGAAAATTTATCTAGCCCTGGGAGTAAATGAGAGAGTTGCAGAGGGGATCTGACAATATGAGCCAGGGAAACCCTTCATCTTCTTTCTTCTCCTAGCGTGTTCTCCCATTGCACCTCCTGTTTTTCTTAATTGTTTGAGGTCAGCATGCAGGCACAACGTGTGTGCACATACCCAAGTGCAGGTACCACTCCATTCCAAAATAACTCCATCAGGAAATTTTGGACATGCTCCTGGATGAAAACTGATTCTTGGGAAAAATATGTATGACTAGTAAACACAAGAAATCAATCTCAACCTCATAAGCGAAATAGGAAAGGGGAGTTAAAACAGAAAGTAGGCGTCCTGAATGGGTTTTAAGTAGGGGAAGTGGGTAATGAGTCTTTCTAAACCAGAGCATCCATGTTTGACTCAAAGTGGTAATGTGGCAAATAATCCTTTGAGAACATCTCATTATGTCAATAACAAGATGATGATAATGCAATAAAATACCAGTGTTCTCTTATTTTCAGATAGAAAGGGTACAAGTATCCTGATCACCAGGACCCCTGGATTAATTCATTGACTTCATCAGCTTATTTTGCTTACCCATCAAGTGAACACCTCTCCATGGTGACTGTCTCCACCTGGGTCACATCTACCACCAAGTCTCGCCTGGATTTTGCATAATCTCTAGCAGTTCTCAGACGTATAAGCTATTCTAAAGGCCCAGACAGAAGCATATTGTGGTGACCAGATAATTCAGATCCTATCATCACTTGACTTAAAGTGCTCTGGTGACTTCCTCTAACACAGTGAAATGAGACACACACCTGTCTCCTGACTCCTAGCGACCAGTGGGTCACATGGTCCCCACCTCCCTTTGCTGTTGATTCTGCTTCACAGACAGTGATCTCTTTTCTCTTCCTCCACCACAGGAGGCTTGTCCCTACAATGTTCTGCCCCAACTCCTTCTCTCCATTTAGATTAGCTCAAATATCACTTCCTGTCCAAGAGGCTTTCACTGACCCCCACTACCCCCAGTCAAGGAGAGTCTTTCCATCATGGCACTTCATCCTATCTGATATATTTGTATGTATTTCTTTCCCTGCTCCCCTCACATAGCTATAAGCCCCAAGAACATACTGTGTCTCACTTAGTCACTATATAATCCTTAGCATATCACATGCACTTAATAAATATTTCTATAAATGAATGGATATTTGATATTTCCTCTAAGTAAGCCACTAATAAATACTTCCTATAGACTATTTAATCCTCAAGACATTCACTACAAGGTAGTTTCATTAATTACTATTCTTATTTTACCAATGAGGCTAGGTAAATTTCCCAGTGGTCTGCAGAGACCATTCTCTTAATCATTCCTCTCTACTCTCCATATATTACACTACACCCACTCTATGGAATAATATCCCCAATAGTTTCTTATTCGTCAGAAAAAAGATCAAAGCTTTTTCCATAGCTTTGATGAGGGGGGTATTTTATTATGTTCTAGATTTTTTTTAAAAAAAATGTGTTAACTTCATAATGAGTGCACAGGATAGCTATAAGTGGGTACGACCAGTGCAGTCATGAAGAGTACAAGCTCTGGAATTAAGCTGTCTGAGTCAAATCCCCACTCAGCCATGCAATCCTCATAAATGAAATAATATATATGTAAAGCACTTTGCAAGGCAACAGGGTCTCTCCCCTCACAAAAGAGTTCAGTAAATGTCTACTAGAATTTTTATTATTACTAAATATATTTCTGACTACATAGTTACCCAGTACACTCTTTTTGCTCCCTGAGCTAGATTACATATATTACAATAGTCCAAATTTATTGCCTATGGGGGCCTTGATATTAAGACAGATTCTTCCTCTCCTGTGTTTCTGCTTAAGTATAGTTTAGGAAGCCTGGAAGGGGGGGGAGAAACTCTCTCTCTGGGAAGAGGGGACACTGAAGCACTAACTTAATAAAACTTAAAGATTAAACCTGGGAGAATTAACACAGAGACCAGAGCCATTCGTCTTAGCCTCAGGAGAAAACTAAAGCTCGAGGACACTGGGGATGCAGAACCCTAAATAATCATCCAGCAGCCAAAGAAGAAAACAGTAAGTTTAGTACCTTTGACCTAGATAAAGAAATATCTTATTTAGAAACAGCAAATCCACTGCAGGAAACAAAGGATCAGAGAGACAGAATTCCCAACTAAAACCACTAGGTGTTTGGAAACAACAGTCTGGGTTTTAACTCGGGAGAAGGGACTGACATAAGCATCTTACTAATTGGCCACGTGTCCCACAGAGGGCTGGGTGAATGCTCAACTCAGCACGTGGGTGCACAGTAACCTGGCCCGTGGGGCAAGATGCTCTGGGAACCCACCTCCCCATCAGGTCTCCCATGTTCGCTGACAGTTCTGGGCCCAGAAGCCAACTGGCAGTGCCCGGTGCACTTGCAGGAGAAACATAGCGGCACTGCCAGCTTTTAGTGACAAAAGGAGTGTTTACAGCAGGCGCGCTGACAGCTGTCCGAGTGCCACATTTATTTACAAAATGTTAGTTAAATTACTGACAGTTGGCGCTATGGAGGAAAAGCCGAGAGAAAAGCTGACATTTCTTGATCTACTGGTGCTCAGCTCACAGCCCTGGCTCTGCTCCCCTGTCTATTTATTAATTCCATTATTTGCTTGTTAGTTTATCTATTTATGACTCTTGGCTTATTCACTGGCCATTGCTTTTAAGAGGCTTCCGGTATCCCAGGCAGTTACTGTTCCACGTGATTCAATTCCAAAGGTCCTTGGGCTAAAAGTTGCCCTGAGGATGCACTGTTCCAACTGGCCTGGGTACCTCCAGCAGCTGAGACCCAGCACTGGGAAACAGGAGGAGCATATCTGAGGGCAGGGAGCCAATTCCAGGCTGTCCTTTGCAGCACCTACTGAAGATGAAGGAATGCTCCTTAAGTTATGAATAATCAGCGTGATCAGTACATCCCTTGATTCCTCCCCTGTTGATCAGAGCCAGGTTTTCTGTGTAGGAAGTGGGACCAAGTGTCTCCATTTTTTATTCTTACTGACAGAGGCAATTAAGATAGAGGAAGAAGAATTTGGGTGATAAATGAAGCTCAACATCGAGGCTGTACAGAGTTTTAGACACTGAAACATATTTCTGATAAAGCTTGTGCCATCCCTTTTCCTCAAATGTTGAAAAAAGCATATATTGCCATAAACTGTTGTCTTTAATGTTTTTCCAATATTTCATCTTATGTCAAAATAATGCGTGTTTTTGTTGACAATTCAGAATAGATAGATAAGTGAAAAATAATTAATTAGGCCTTCTCTAGACATCTTATTTGGAATCCCAGGCTACATGCTATTTCTCTATCTCCTCACTCTTTCTTCTCCATACCACTTCTTGTCCACTAATGTATTCTATATTCTGCACATATTTTGTTCATTGTTTGTAGGTAAGTTCTGGGAGGACAGGGATTAGTTTACTATTATGGTGGTTCACTACAGTGTTTCACATGGCCTAGAATAGTATCTGGTTCATCATCTGCAGTTGACAGATGTTCTCTAAATAGAATCAAACTTATTATAGCCACCCAGGGCATGTACACTTTTCGGTTCTTCATGTTTTGACAGGTCTACTCTGCTGTGGGCTCACCTTGAAATGGATGAAGTCATGATCATAGTGAGAAGGATCAGAAAGAGTCACTGCAGATATGTTGTCATCTGTGACATGCGGGGAGGGTTGAGGAGTGCATCAGGGGAACTGAGGTGGAGTGGAAGGAGGGGATAGCAGGTAGCCCAGAATTCAGGTCCTCTCATCCTCTAGCAATGGGTCAGCTTTAGTTAGTGACATCTTGTCACTTGAGTCCAGATGTATATGGTCATCTTCAGAGTCCAGCCAGCCTCAGCCCTGGCCAACTAAAGTCCCTTCCTGCTATCCCCTCATTCCACTCATCTCAGTGCCCCTGCTGTACTCTTCAACCCCCTCCCCATGTCACAGATGACACCAGACCTGCAGTGACTCTTTCTCAGTCTCTCTGAGGCCCTGCTTCCTCAGCTGCCCCTCTACCTAGCCAGTTATAGACTTTCTGAGAGCAGGAATGGTGATTTGATTTGTAGACCAAATAGCACCTAGCACAATGCCCTACACATTGGAACATGTGTCCAAAAAGCCCAGTGACCTACACATATCACCATGGGTCAAAAAGATCTATCTTTACTTTTATTAGATGGTAAAAAACCAACCATGTAACTTTTAAAGAGTGAATAATTATAGAAATGCATGAAAACCCACATAATTTGTAATTGCACTACCCAGAAACTTTATGAGCAGTAATATTTGATAAGATCCCTTCTGAATTTGTTGATTATCTTTAGCAGACATTTGCCTGCATACACACATTCAAGTTCTCAGAGTATTAATCTGCTTTTGACTGATGGGGTATGGACCAGTTAATTATATGAAATGACTTAGAAAGAGCTCTGGTTTTGTTTCATATTCAGGACTACATTAATTTCAAATCATGAGAAATGCATAATGTTAAAAGAAAAATATTTGCAGGAGAATATATGCAACTTCTTTTCATACAAAGGGAAAATAACAGACAACACTAGACAATATGTTGTATTAGAATAATTATAGATTTGGTAAAACTCTAAGAAAAGGAAGAAAATAAGAAATTTAAAAGTTCAAGGAATTGGTGTACTTCTCAGAGAAGAAAGGGTGTAATGTATGTAGTTTTATAGGCAATAGGAAGTTCTATTTCTTACATTGTCAGAAGGTACACAAGTGCTCAATTTATTATTTTATATGTAGATATGTTACACGAAATATGAAACAATGAATTTATTTCATATGAAATATGACACTATTTCACAATTAAATAAAAACAAGATATATCTGGCTCCCAGGACACATGAAATATTTTGTTCCTCAAACACATATCTCAGCAAATATTTATCAAGTTCTTGTGATAGGCTAGGCCTAGTGTGAGGTGCTAGCAGTTTCAAAACATACAGTGGAAGAACTAGTCAGAAGATAAGTAATGTGCAACCTTAGTCACAGCCACATGCTGGACCATAGTATTATCAACTCTGTCTCACCCATTCTCACATTCTAGTAGGAAATATGTTAATAAAAATGGGGTTGGCAGTGTATCTCAGTGATAGAGCACATGCCTCACATGCAAGAGGCCTAACATCAATTCTAGCACTGCAATTAATCAATCAGGCAATCAATAATAGAAAAACTCTAAATGAATTTCTGATAGGAACCATAAGTTCATAAGTTCATATATATATATATATATATATATACACACACACACACACACACACACACATACACGCACATTTATTATTTAAAATAATGGTATGAGGATGTTGACTCATAATGGTGATAGGGGGAGCATGGGAGGAATGGAGGAACTTTAGATAGGGCAAAGGGGAGGAAGGGGATGGGAGGGGGCAAAGGGGAGGAAGGGGATGGGAGGGGGCAAAGGGGTAGGAATAATGGTGGAATGAGTTAGACATCATTACCCTAAGTACATGTATGAAGACACAAATGTTGTGAAAATACTTTGTGTACAACCATTGACTTGAAAAATTGTGCTCTATGTGTGTAATATGAAATGAATTACAGTCTGTCATTATGTATAACAAATTAGAAGTCTTCAAAATTCTCTTTTCTAGTTAATTTGAAAAACAATATATTATTGCTAACTATATCCTCCCTATTGTGTCCTAGAACACCAAAATATGTTCCTTCTGTCCACTCCGTAAGTTTATAACCATCAGTTAACCCCTCCCATCTACTCTCCTATACCCTTCTCTGGTAACCACTCTTCTATTCTTTATGTTCATGAAGTTATCTTTTTTTACATTTCACAGAGGAGAAAGGTCATGTGGTATTTGTGACTGACTTATTTCACTTCATACAATGTCCATCCATGTTATTACATTATCCTTTTGATGACTGAATCGTATTCCATTTATCATACATACCATATTTTCTTTACCCATTCATCTGTTGACATTGAGGTTGATTCTAAATCTCTGTTGTATAAAAGGAGCTGTAGTAAACATAGAAGTACTGATATTGCTTTGATATCAAAATTTCATTTCCTTTGGCTATATACCCAGTAGTGGTATTGCTGGACCATATGGTAGTTCTATTTTTAATTTTTGGAGGAGCCTCTGTACTGTTTTCCATAATGGCTGTACTAATATACATTACCACCAACAGTGTACAAGGGTTCCTTTTGCTTCACATCTTTGTGAGAACTTGTTGTCTTCTTTTTGATAATAGCCATTCTAATTATCCTCACTTGCTCATAGCACTAGCATGTATCAAAACATCACATTGTGCTTCATAAATATGATTAAACATCTAAGTAAACACTATTTTTTTTTTTTTTTACTTTTTGAAGAAATGAAAAGTTTTAAAAAATTAAACAACAAAATAAGGAAAGCAGATTGGGGCCTGTTTGCTAAAGCATTAGTCGGACTTTATTTTTTCTGGAGATTTCATCAGCTTTAAAAATTATAGGACTGTGAGCAGTAGGAGCCTGGAATTATGACTGAGCCTTTGATCACAAGTGACAATAAAAGTCTAGAGAATGGCATAGTATTTATTCACCCAAGAAAGCAAATAGACTGATACTCCTAGGGAATTTCATGAACCATCAAGGACATCTTCACAATGGACCAGTTGGAAGTGGCTTCATACTTTGTGAGCCTATCAAAAGGGAGAGACTCCCCAAAGGAGCCTGTTCCTATACCACAGGAAGTGCTAATGAAACTGAGGAAGCACAGGTGACTGTAGGAGTAAGGAGGAAGTTCCCTGAGAGGGCTGTGTCCTTTGGGTTGTATAGAGATGCAAATAAAATATGGTTTCCACTTGAAAGAACCTCAAGATTTAACATGGGTTTGACATGTAGATAAAAACTACTTATTAAGAAGTGCAAAACACTGCTAACATTCAGTATCCATAAAGGCCAAGCTGCTCCATGATGCTGAATATGAAATCTGAAATGGTACCCACAGCCATCTATCCTGGCCTGGACTCTGTCTTCAACTCTACTGTCTATCCAAGAACGCTTCCACCTTAGCTCATTTGTCTTTACTCTTGCCTCTGCTCAGAACACCTCTCACACCCATCCAAATGTGTACAGGCTTGCCAAATCATGCATCACTCAAAATCTCACTCAAAAGCTCTGGTTCAAGTCCTAATCAGGCTCTCTACAATCAGACCTACTTCCTCATTTTCCCAAGTCCTTACCAGCTTGCTTTCCTCTTTACCTTATTCATCAATACCTAATGTTGTATGGCATGACCATTTACTATCTTTTAGGTCTTAGGGTCTAGAATAGTGTCTGCCACTTAGCAGATGTCAAACAATTAATTCTTGAATAAATAAGTGAATGGTTATTTTCCTCAACACAGTATGAGGATGTGAGAGAATAAGAGGTAGGTACCAATTGGAAAATTCCAGCAAAAGTAACATTTATGCTGTCTGCAATATTTTCACTGCACTTGGGTCTGCACTGGGAGAGAGAAAGGAAAGGGAGAAGGATGTGGAAAACTCAGACTAGGTAAGCGGAAGCATTGGAAGAGTATGTTTGCAATGGAATGACACACAGAGGAGAGACCACATCAGAGGCTCATTATTTGGAGATTTCTGGCAAAGTCATAACATGGATGGGAAAATTCCTATTCCATACTCTGCGCCATCTGTGCTAAATAGTTTTAGCTTCTGTTTTTGATAGCTTAATGTATTAAAAATAGGAAATGACTTGCGTAACATCTAATGTATGCCAGGTACAACTCTTAAGAATTTACATGTTATTTAATATATTTATTATAAATATAAAATTATGATTATTAAATGAGATGACCCATGTAAACGATTTATAATGTAATGATAGGTTCCATTAAATACTGCTGCTGATGATGGCATTTGTTACTGTTATTATCATCATCATCATTAATATTATTATTATTATTATTATTATCATTGTTGTTATAGCTCTGTCATGTAGGTATTAAGTTAGAATAGTCCTAATTTATCTTTGGGGTATCTGTTCCAAGACACAAACTGGATACTTGAAACTGAAAGTAGTACTGAATTCTATGGATACTATGTTTTTCCTTATACATACCTACTTGTGATAAAGCTTTATTTATAAATTAGGCACAATAGGAAATTTAAAATAATAAGTAATAATAAAATAGAACACTTATAACAACAATACACTATAAAAGTTACGTGAATGTAGTATCTCTCAAAATAAACTTTTATTGGTGAATTATAATTATACATAATAATAGGATTCATTGAGCTGTTTGTACATGAACATAACGTAAATTGATCAATCTCATTCCCTAGTACCTTCATTTTCCCTACCCCGCTTCTCTCTTAAAATATATTAGTATGTACTGCATTAATTTTTACCATTACTATTTTTATGTTTGGGAGCCACTATTAAGTAAAATAAGAGCAACATGAACAAAGGCATTGTGATACTGTGACAGCATATTCAATAATCAAGATGGCCACTAAGTGACTAACAGCCTGGCAGGGTATGTGGTGAGTATACACTGGATAGAAGGATGATTCACTTCCAGGTGGGATGGAGTGGATTAGCGAGAGATTTCATCACACCATTCAGAATGGCAAGCAAGTTAAATTAATGTATTCTTTATTTCTGATAATTCCTATTTAGTATTTTCAGAACATGATTGACAACAGGTAACAGAAATTACAGAAAACATCTGGATGCGACGGCACATGCCTGTAATCCCAGCAGCTTAGGAGTCTGAGGCAGGAGGATTACAAGTTCAAAACCAGCCTCAGCAAAAGTGAGGAAACACTCAGTAAGACCCTGTCTCTAAATAAAATACAAAATACGCTGGGAATGTAGCTCAGTGGTCAAGTGCTTCTGAGTTCAATCCCTAATACACCCCCCTCAAAAAAATTACAGAAAACAAAACTGTGGGTAAAGAGGGACTACTATATTATTAGGCCCAATTTCACAATAGAAAACAGAAGCTTAGGAGGATTAGGATAATAATTTCCCAGCACAATGATAAGTCCCAGCTTAAATTTATACCACGATCATAGTCTATTTTTTTTTCTACTTCAGAATACATTCTCAATTAATATATTTTATGAAGACTTATAAAAGTTGAGCTCATATGTTTAGGATAAATATTTGTGCATTGTATTTAACCAAAGTATAAAGAAAACCATCGAGTAGACATTCAGCTACTTGAAGCTGACTATGCTTGAACCCATATCCAGTGTTGCCTTGGAGTCCTATGATTTCATGTCTCTGGTAAGGGTGAAAAACTTACACCTTCTCTGGGCAACATTCCACACTAACACGTATCCCACCTTTTTGTCCTTTCTTCCTTTGAGTTAGTAGGCAAGCCCATGCTATAAATAGAACGTTGGAGGTCTGTTGAAAAATGTGTGCTTAAAGGAACAGTATGAGCCTGAATGGCAATACACAGGTGCACATAGGCATCCAGGGAAATGCCTTACATGAAAAGAGGAAGCATCAGGGAATTATTTGCTTTGGATAGAAATTCAAATATATATATACAAACCTCTTAGCTTTTCTTAATTCTCCAAGTCTTCCAATCACTACACTCTGAGTATAAGGACTGTGTCTCCAAAATACTTGTAGGAACAGGAGAGAAGAGTGTGATTTTGTATCTCATGACTCCCTGCCACCTGCTCTGCAGCCAGTCTATTATCCTGGTGTGGCCCATGGAGTCTGACACCAACTACTAATTATATATTAATAGTAACTAGCAAAGAAGGCTCTTTTTCAATGCCAAAGGTAACCCTATGGACAGGGAAATGTCAAACTAAAGGCCTAATAAACTTGGTGCAAAATGCTCTAGGGGTGCAATGTTAAGTTTTCAGACCTAAATGGAGATGATCCAGCTAGGATTAAAAAAGATAAAAACCTCACTTTCTTAGCATATACAATGTGTAGTTTTGATTACTGAATAGAGATATGAAATATGTGCTAAATAATTCTTCTGAACAGCTCATTAGGCCTAATCCATCTCTGATTT
This sequence comes from Marmota flaviventris, assembly GCF_047511675.1. Lineage (NCBI taxonomy): Eukaryota > Metazoa > Chordata > Mammalia > Rodentia > Sciuridae > Marmota > Marmota flaviventris. The sequence goes on along the minus strand of NC_092506.1, from coordinate 116,272,681 downwards.
CTATGAGTCCATTAATTCCAAATATGCATCAGCTTAAACATACACGCACATTCACACATGATCATAAAATGCTGGCTTAATTACACAATGTACTATCTTGGAAATGGCAACAGGTAAAACTTCAAATTGAATTTATGCATATTTTAGGGTTTATAACTTGAAAATGTGATCCATGAAAATGACAAAGAATACTAGACCCAAGAAGGATGACATTTTAGTTAGCAAACACTAGACCCTCGGCCCTAGGTATGTGTGTGATGAGGACAGGGCATTTGATATGGGCTGTCACAAAATCACAAAGATGTGACAGCCAGGACAGTATCCACAGGGTAATTATCGGGTATCTACACACAGCAAATAAAATTGATGCAGACTGGGGTTATTTGTTCATGTGGCATTGCTATTAATTCTTACTTCCTGAAATCTGTGTTCCTACCATCATTTCAACATTATAATAGTTCTCACAGACACTCAATGCCCCATAGCTCCTTTGTTAAATTATATTTACTTTAACTAATACACAAAAACATAAAACGATGTATTTATGAATGAGGTACATTGTGTGATGTTTCAATCAAACTAAACATGTCTAGCTTCTCAAATATTTGCCATTTTTTATAGTGAAAACATTCAAAATCCTTTCTTCTTGCTTTTTGATAATAATACATAATATAATAATGGACAGTACATTTTTTTGAAGTTCTGAGGATTAAATACAGGGCTTCACACATGCAAGGCAAGTATGTTAGCACTGGGCTACATCCCAATCCTGCAGTACATTATTGTTATCTGTAGTCACCCTCCTGTGCAATAGCAAAGCAGAACTTTTTCTTCCCATCTAATCATTGCCTCTTTTGTTTATATTTTTATTTTTACTACTTGTTCCTTCTTCAGTATTAAGCTTTCCTCCTCCTTGCCTTGGATTTCTTTTATCAGGTCATTAAACTTGCATATAATTCTGCCTAGCACATTCTTTCCAGGGATCTTTGCAGGGTCTCACCCACTGTTCACAGTCCTGAACAACCTATATCCCCTGCCCCTCCCTGCACACGAGGTAACTCTGTCCCCTTTCCTGTATTTTACTTTCAGACAATACTTTCCACAGCCTCATGCATTGTTTGGCTTTTTAATGTTTAGTATAGATGTACATAATGGGTTTCATTTTTACTTATTCATACATGCACAAAACATAATTTGTTCCATTTCAATCCCTAGCACTTCCCCTTTCCTCTCCTCTTCCACGTCCCTGATCCCTTTCCTCTACTCTCCTGGACTTCCTTCCATTTTTTTAATTTTGTTTTTAATTGGTGCATTTTAGTTGTACATAAAGTGGAATTTATTATGATATATTCACACATGCACATAATATGTATGTCAATTTCATTCTACAGTCTCCCCTTTGCCATTCCTCCTTCCTTCCCTTTGATTCCCTTTGTCTACTCCACTGTTCTCCCTTCTCTTTTCATGACATTCCCCTTTTTAATTCCTTATTCTTTCTAGACTTTGCAAATGAGAAAACTTTTGACTTTCTGAGATTTATTTCACTTAACATGAAGTCCTCCTATATCACCCATTTACCAGCAAATGGCATAATTTTATTCTTTTTTATGACTTAGTAAAACACCATTGTATATATACACCATGTTTTCTTTATCCATTTTTCTATTGACAGACACCTAAGGCTGGTTCCATAGTAATATAGGCTTAACTAAAAATATTGTTAAGCCTATATTACTATAATATGCTGATTTTAGTTCTTTTGGATAAATACCAAGAAATGGAATTGCTAAGTCCTATTTTCCAAACTGGTTGTACTAATTTGCAGTCCCACATCCTCATCAGTAATTATTGTTATTTATATTCTTGATAATTGTATTTTAACTGGAGTGATGTGAAATCTTATTTATTTACTGACAGCTGTCTCCTGCTAAGTACAGTTGTACATGTGGTGTGCAGCTCAAGAGTCACCAACGTGGCTGAAAAAGTGACCAACATGGACCTGGCACTCTCTTTATCCAAACATGGGTCTAGTGAACAGTTTTGTGAGCCTGGAGGAAAAGTGCTTATTCATAATTGTCTACCCAAGTTTCACACTGGGGAAAGACACTTATTTTTCTTATACCAACTGCTGCCCTGGCCTCTGTTCACTAAAAATCACTTTGTGTGAGGCACTTGGCCTGTAGAACAGTGCCTGGCTCACAGAAAATGCATAATAATACTCCTGAAGCCAGAAGGTAAAGTTCAACTATTTGTTCTTTAGCGACACAGCAAGCCCTATTATGTGCCAGTCGCTAAGCATACAATAAAACAATGAAAAATCCTTGACCTTGAATTAAGGAATCTTGGGATAGAGCTACTTTAACTCTAAATGGCTCTTCATTCCCTGTAAATCTCTGTTACTCTGCCTTACCCTCCCCCATTTTCCACTCCTTCCTTTCTCCTTAACTCAGATTCACTTGTAACTATCCCAACATCTGGTTGCTCTCAGCAATCTGACCTCTGACAGCGGTTTCCCTCCCAAGCCCACAAATCATCCCATCTGTCTCTTTACTGGGTGTCAATGCAGACACTGAGTGTTAGAATATCTCTAGCACAAAGGTTTCACTAAATAAGAAACCTGCAGCCATTAATGAGCAATTTGTCATCTAAGAGGTATTCTCACTAATTATAGTATGTCTCCATTATCTCCATTATGGACACGTGCTAATTTGCTTCATGGTAAAACTTTCCTTTGTCACTGGTTTGCACAGACCTGCAGAGAAAAGCAGAATTTTACTTGGTCCAGAGATGTAAAGACTCAAGCAATTGAAAATCAAACATTTGAGGCTTCAATTTGAAAAGGCCATGGCTCTCACTTTCAGACACATGCAAAATTCACCAAAAGGCTTGTCAAGAAATTTTAATAAGTGCTTGGAATAAAAAAAAAATCTGTATAGTACTAGGCAGCTGAAATAAGAAAATATAAATTATAATAGTTGAGTGTTGAATTTGATAGAGTAAAGGTAGCTACTGTATCAAATGAACTCCAAATCTCGGAAGCCTAAATACAGGTTTATTGTTCCTTGGCGTAGTAATCTAACAAGGTTCTGGGTCAGTTGGTGGGGCAGCATGTGGAAGCCCTGCTCTGTGCTGTCGCAGTCATTCAGGGACTTGGCTGATGGAGCATCTGCCACATAGGATGCAGGTTTCCAAGGTAATTTTGGACATCAACATCCAGATGGCATAAGGAGAAAGAGCATGATGAATTTCACATGGGAGGTTTTTATGAACCAATCTACACATAACTTTTGCTTACATTCCTTTGGGTAAAACTGTCACATGGTTGTACCAAATTCAAGAGAGACTGGGAAATGCAGCCAAGCGTTGTGCACAGGGAGAAGAAAAAATAATATATATATTGAACAGATAGAAATCTCTTTTGTAAAAGGAGTGAACCAAGTAGAATGGTTCTTGCTCCTCTTCCCATTATAGACACAGGGAAATTGAGGCTTGATAAGATGCTTCTCATGGTAAGGTAAGATAGAGCAGGGATCAAAACCGAGATCACCTTGACCCTGGACCACTAGTCACTTTCCAAAGACAATGAACCTTGCTGAGTCTTTGCAAAAGCTATTCCACCACCAAGATGTCTATGAAATGCACCAGTCCCAGTGCTCCATGTCCCCCACTCTGTATTTCTACACACAGCTCCCAGGATCACTACATGCAGAGCATTTCCATTTTCCCACCATGGATACGGTTCACAATGGGCACTTCCCACAGCAGTATCGATCACACAAGACAAGTAAAAAGTTCTGGACACTGTATTGAGTAGCTCACACTTCCGCCAGATGAGTATCCTCATTTTAAATGGTGATAAACTGAGGCATAGCAAGGTTAATCAATATTTGAATTGTTACACACCTGGGTAACTGAGCCAGAATTTAAATCTGGGAAGGGATCTGCCTCCAGACTGTATGCTTAGCCAGGATCCCTTATAATTCTTCAAGGTAAGATTCACTTAAGAAAGAAAACATAAAATAAAATAATGGACATAGGGTAATTTGTTAGATATCAGGCTCACAGCCTGACTGCTGTCTAACTGCCTCTTCATTCCCTTCTCCCTCAAGTCTGTAGGCCTTGGGCTAGAGACAAATCCTTATTTTCCAGTGTTTATTAGATTTTCTATAAAACCCCTTGTGAAAGTGGATATTTAAAGGCTCTTTAGATTCCACACATGGAGACTTTATGAAGTGTGTCACACTGCCCCAGTGATTCCCTCCTCGTTCCACTCTCTGACCTAGAAGACAGACCCAACAAAAGCTCCTCACCCCTCCCATTGCCCATAGTTTTAAAACATCAGAACCCATGCCAGTACAGATAGAACAGCTTCCTCTGTCTAGTAAAAGATAAACAATTTTCACTGTTAATAGCCTACTATTATTCCTAATAAATGTTTCATTCACTCAACAAATATCCGTTAATATATCCCATGTTCCAGGCAGTAATTTAGTCACTATAAATGAGAGCAATAAACTCAGTGGCCTGGTGGATCTTACATTTTAGGGGAAGAGGCAATAAATAAGCAACAGATGAATAAATAACAGACTTTTCTAAGTGTTAAGGGCTGTGAAGGAAATTATAGCTAGGTAGGAGGATAGAGTGTTGTGGGGCTGGGGGAGGGCTGTTTCAAATAGCATGGTCTGGAAGGCCTTCTTGGGGGATGGGATATTGGGGCAGATGTGTGAATTCCATGAGGGGTCCAACCCAGGCATTTTAGCAGATCTTGGCAGAACAAATGGACTTGGTGGGTTCCAAGTGTGCAACATGCATGTGGGTGAGGTGACATTGATAGGAAGAGTAGAGAGGACTCAGGTAACTAAAATAGCTTTTATGCCATTGATATATTTGCATTTCATTCTGAGTGTAACTGAATGCCACTGTAGAGTTTTGAACAGAGAGTCATATAATTGATGTTCTTAAATGATAACTAGGAGTATTGGATGGAGAATTGACTATGGGGGAGCAGGGTGGAAACAAAAGATTAGATGTCACCAGATTAGCCTAGGAAAGAGAGGATGGTGACATGGACCAATGAGGCTGAAAATGGTGAAAAGTGTTCTCATGCAGGGTATCTTTTAAAAATAAAAACAAATTGGATTTACACACAAATTAGATGCAGCATAGGAGAGAAAAAAATAAATTAATAAAACATCTGTTAAGAACTTAACTTGAGCAACTAGATGTATGGTGATGCCAGTTTCTAAGATTGGGATTGGCTGAAAAAGGGGAAAGCTAGATAGTTAGGCATAAAATACGTCCAGTGTCAAGAGCACGAATTGGAGGAGTCCAATTTTAAATGTCATTTAGGTATAAAAAGAAGAGCTATAGGTTAACAGTAGGATAGACAGTGTAGAGGTCCAGGAACGTGCTCAGGATAGAAAGTAAATGACTGCAGCAAGGATCGGCTGTGAGTGATATGGCCTCTTGGTGTGTGCTCCACCATCCATGGAAATTATGAAGAACATGGAGAAACAAACATTCAGAAGCCACAATGAATATCAAAAAGGACACCTGTCCAACTTTCAGAGCTCTGGTAAACAGGGTGTAGAATAAACACACACATGTTTGAGATGGCTCTAGAAGTGGAACTAACCCAAGAAAAAGCTAGGGTTCATTTTAAGAAATAAAAATGATGGAGGCATTTGAAGAAGAGACTGGTGATTTTGCTGGTGAAGGGTCATGAAATTCAGAGAGTAGAAAGATTTGGGAGTTAGGGAGAGGTTTGTAACTGGGTCTGGGTTTTGGATATGCAAGACCATGTAGTGATTAGAATCTGGAAGATGCTACATGGCCCAGGAGGTTGGGGTCTTTGACTTCTGAGGAGACTGAGAAACCTAAGAAGAGACAGTAGGGTTTGTCCTGATGATCCTTGAGGACAAAGAAGAAAACCAGTTCTAATTACATCTCTAACCACAACCAGCCTCTCTGGCATTTGTAATGGTGAAGCTGGAGTCTGGACAGGGAAGGAACACTCATCCCCAAAGCATTCCAATCCCAGAAATCTACTCCATGTGCTGTCACAGCTCATGTTGTGGTTGGGGACTGGGTGGTTGAACCAGGCCTTTCTGTGGTCCTTTACATATGATTATTATTACTTGACAAAATTCTTTCTTTACCTACATGTGCCAGTTTCCTAGGGTTGTACCCAAACTGGATAGATTTAGACAACATAAATTATAATCTCACAGTTCTGGAGGCTGGAAGTCGGAAATCCCGGTATTGGAAAGGCCATGCTTTTTCTGAAACCTGTAAGGAAGAGTCCTTCCATGTCTTTTTCTAACTTCTGTATATTTGCTGGCCATTTTGACAATACTTTCCGTCCTGGCACAACACCCCAGCCTCTGCCTTCAATGTCACACGACAACCACTCTGCATCATGTCTCCTTGTGGTCATTTTTCATAAGGACAGCAGTTGAATTGAATTAGGGGCCCACCCTATTCCAGTACAACTTCATCTTTATTAACTACAGATTGATTGTCCCTAATCTAAAAATCTAAAATCCATAATGCTTCAAAATCTAAAACTTTGCAAGCACCAGCATGACATCACAAGTTGGAAATTCCACACGTTGAAACTGTGCTTCAAGTTGAAATTATTTAAAATATTGCTTAAAATCACCTTCAACCTATGTGTAAAAGCATGCATGAAACATGACTGAATTTTGTGTTTAGTATTGGGTCTCATGGCCAAGATATCTTATTATGTATATACAAATATTACAAAATCTGAAACAAAAATCTGAGATATGAAAAATAAAACTGAAGCATTTTGAATAAGGGATAGTCAGCTTGTATATCTACAATGACACTATTTCCAAATAAGGTCACCTTCTAACATACACAAAAAAGGAAACATATTCAATCCACAACATCATGGTACTGCTACTTGCAGTGTTCATGATATAGCAAAATTAAATTAAACTTAAAATAATGAACTGAATTAAAAATAATTTGCATATATTCTCTTTCTTACTCATATGCTCTTTTTGAGTAGAATTGTTTCAGATTGCACTCTCCTAATGAGTATATTTGTCCAGAGATGATTATTCTGAGTGTGAGAGCACTTTTCCACTCAGGTCGTACATTATAGTCTGTCTGAAAGCCAGAGAAGATCAAGAAATTATTTTCAGACAAACACGTCTTTCTTTGCCTCCATGGGGCCAACAAAGCTTTGTCTGAAGGTTGATTTCAGTTTTATAATTTTCCATCATTCTGTTGGTTGACGCTGTTTTCATTTTAAAATCTATTATTTTTTAAAATCCATCAGCAAGAATGTAAGATTAATTTTCATGTTCATTTCATAAGACAAATCTAACCCCTCTCAAAAGCTTTCTAAGCCAAAACATTTCACACTGATAAGACAAAAAGTTGGCCAAACACACCCAAATAAATCCAAATAATTCAACCATGTGAATAAAAGATTTGGGAGAAAAAGATCAGGAAAAACTGAGACTGCTATATATAAAAGTTCATTGTATTTTAACAAATTTAAGCCCTTTTGCATTGGGTTAAGGTGGAAAAATACCTTCTGTGGTCTTACTGGTGGATTCTGAGTTTCATTGCAGGAGGCACTGGTCTTGCCCCAAACTTTCCTAAAAGAAAAATCACCAAATCCAGAGGCATCTTTCTCTATTTTCATATCACCATAAAAGTTCAAAAAGCCTGACCTCCCAAGTTCAAGAGATATGGGGAAAGGAAAAATATAGAACCAGAGAACATAACAGATGGAAGGACTTAAGACCCCCAAGAATTGACACCCCAACTCTATTTTTTTTTTTTTTGCCAGTAGATATCAGTGGAATTATCATGGAAAAATCAGTCCCCCTAGGAAAAAGTGTCTATCAAGCCAAAATCTGTACAAAAATCCCTGATAACCTCCTTCACAAACCATTCTGTATGACTTTTCTGAGGGAAATTCATGTTCAGAGCCATGTACTGTCACAATTCACTATATAACCATCTTGATAGGAAAAATGAAGAAATACCTTTTTTCTCACTCTTAGAAATAAAATATCTCAAGATGTTATTTGAACTGAAGAATATTCCTAGGATCTAAATAGATGTGTAGGAGAAAGCACCAAACCAAACCAAGGAAATAACAAACCAAACACCACAATTACAGCTGGATGAACAGGGATTTTTTTTTTTTTCTTTCTAGATCTTTCTGAAGCAAGACACAGTATACCTATCAAATTTCAGTGAGCCAGGTACCCTGGCACACATCTATAATGCCAGTGACTCAGGAGGCTAAGGCTAGAGGGTCACAAGTTTGAGGCCAGTCTGGACAACCAAGATCCTATGTTAAAATAAAATTTTAAAAAATTAAATAAATAGAAAGGGCTGGGGATGTAGCTTAGAGGTAGAATGCCCCTATTTTCAATATTCACTACTGCAACAAAAGAAATAAGTCTGTGTAATGATATGGGTGTCTAAGTTACACAATTTATTATAAAAATTGTGAATGTGTATATATGCTATACACATACATTTATATGCCCATGTATATAAATATGAACTAAGTTGTAACTATGCACCAAGCCATGCACATTATTACATTTTATCTCAAAACAACAACACTTTGTGGTAGACAATAAACCATCCTTTTTAAGCAGGGAGATGAAAAATTTTACTGGTTAACACTCGGAGAGTTAGAGTTAGTGAACTCCTGGCTCCAGTGCGCTTTCCTTTTAGAATATCACTCCTGATAGAATATAAGTCAGCAAAACATTGTTCATTGGTTCTGCTGTCATTAAACTTCTCCATTGCTTCCTTCTCTTTTTGGCACATACATGCAATTTGAATTAATTATATACTAAACATAATAAATACTAGTTTCCTAAAAATAGAATATTATTTGATAATGTATGTGATGTTGATGATATTATTATCAGTTATCTAGTATACAATGGGAAGCAAAATTATCTCTGATGATTTTTAACCCCAAAGAACAAATATGGTTTTGGCATGAATCATATATTTTTTGGTATTACCCAGGAAAGATAAGAATGGTTCTATTACTAGAACCAAAAATTTAAAAAGAAAGACAGAAAGGAAGGAAAGGAAAGGAACATATGCACCCAGGCCTCATCCACCCTGTCCCAGTGTCATGATATCCAGGTGCATTGGTTTGTAGAATCATAACAGAATAGCTTCCAGCTAGATTTCTTCAATATTTCATTCCAGAGAAACACGTAGAAATGTTCAAGAAATTGTAAACTCTCTATGGGAGAATCCATGACTGCAAACATCTAAAGTAAAAAGCTGGTGGAAGAACCTAGAATAAATCTTCCTCTGAACAAAGCAGAGCAGTCCTGGGATTCTCTAACAGGGACGGCTGGAGGCCAGCTGGGGCTTTGTTACTCTAGGCCATGAACAACATAAAAACCTCTACACTCTTAAGGCCCCATTCCTGAAACACTTCAAGAAAGGAGCTTATAGTACATCATGACAAGGAGGAACAACCAAATTCACTGAGTCCCCAGCTGGAGAGACACTTGGCAATGAAGAAGACATAATGAGACAAGCACTCTAGTAAAGAGAGATGACCAAAAAGCCAGACACAAGTGATTCCAAGTCCCAGGCCCCACCACCTTCTGAGTGTGTGATCTGGAAAATGGCTACTTTTCACATTGATTTTTGATCTATAAAATCAAGATAATAATTGAATGCCCCTTATGGAGCATCTGTGAGGATTTAATGAGATTCTGCTTTCTATGGTTTGGATTGCAAGTGTCTCCCAAGTGTTGAAGTCCTGGTCCCCAAGGCAATAATATTAAAAGGTGGAGTTTGGGGAAGTGATTGAAGTGATTAGGAAGCTATAATCTCCACAGTGGATTAATCCCTAGATGGACTCATAATCTGATGGCATTATTGGGAGGAAGTGGAAACTGAAGGAGAGGCCTAGTTGGAAGAAGTAGTTACTGGTATCTTGTCCTTGGGGACTATATCTTATCCCTATTCCCCATCCCCTTCCTTGTGTGTCCTTGTGTTCATTCTCTCTCTCTCTCTCTCTCTCTCTCTCTCTCTCTCTCTCTCTCTCTCTCCACCCCCCCTCCTTCATGGCTGCCATAGGGTAAGCAGACCCTTTCTCCACTATACCCTTCTACCATGATGTTTCCACAAGGCAACATGTCTACCATGGACTGAAAACAATGAGCCAAAGCAAATATTACTTCCTCTAAGTTGATTTTCTCATGCATTTGTCACAGAAACAAAAAGCCGTCAAATATTGCTAGAAATGTGCTCAGCATGGTGCCTGACATATAGGAAACACAATTGGCCCATACTGAGTCAGAGCTGGAGCAGGAGAAGCTAGGATTTGGTGCCAGACAAAACCAGTAGTCAGGAGAGAACACAATGATACATATCAGCTAATTGCCTCACTGGTAGTCCACAGGATGCTTTGGGTCTTAAGAGGAAAATGCCAGCCTTCCCTTAGACACAAGCTATCCTGAGTTAGGACTCACAGCTGGATGAAGGATTGTATGCTGGATGCAGTCCTTTCACCCTTCCAGGAGGTCTCCTTGTGCAAGATGGCTTATAAAGACCTTCATCATATATAAACCCAGGTGAGTGAACTCCCTGGTCTCTGCAATGCTTTAAACTCCAAAACACTGTGCTCTTAAAGGACGAAAAAGGAGAAACATTTATGCAAAGCACCTATGATGTGGGCTCCAGTGACAACTGGCACACTCCTACTCCTTCTGCCCCATGGTTGGTTGAGTTTTTAGCTTTCTCATTTTAGTTTTTGGCTCCTCAATGGGATCAGTGTGCTTCCAGAAGCCTCTCTCCACAGACCCATCTGTCTATGCTCCTCAGAGCCACAGTCCACCAGCTGGATGCCTGGCAAGCCCCTGAGGTGAGTACACAGTGGTTGTTCCTGAGAGGGAGCAGGGCAGTTGACATTCATATGCTTCCTGAGTGGCATTGATATTCCAAAGGAGTGAACCATTAGCAATGGATCAATAGTTCTATCACAACACAACCACTGCAAGGGGGACTCTAAAATAGAAAGATGGGCAGAGAGGTGCTTTTCTGTACCCCTCCTTACCTTGAAAAACTAATTTCCCTGGGGTCTACCTGGGGGTCGAGTACATCAACAGGGAACAGTATTTCTTCAAGGGCACAAGGACTTCATAGGGAAGTCACCTGGAAGGAGGAAGGAATGTGTCACTGCACAGCTAACAACAAATGGATAACCCATATAATCCACCGGTGTGCTGGGTAGAAAGACACCAGCTGAATAAAGTATATGTATTTGGTATCTGCTCACTAGTACCTCCACCACAACCACCTCACACAACAGAAACAACCTGGACAAAAGAGTGATCCACTCACATGACCAGGGAAGAACAACACAGGACAATTGATGGGAAGAAAAACAGACAGGCAAGGGAAGAAGCAGTGATCTCGGGCATTTGTTTCTTGATTCATTCAGGCAACAAATATTTACTGAGCACTTTCTATACACCAGACATTAGTGATACAGTGCTAAATAAGCCAAAGAATGGACCTATTCTCAAGGAATTTACAGTTCAATTAGGGAAGACAGAATTCATGTAGATAACAAAACAAATAAGTGAGATAACTTCAGAGGAAGAAGATCATTCTGAGGAAAAATCCAGGATGATCCTGATGGAAGTGGTTTTAGATTATTTTGATTTCATTGTCAGGAAAGGCCTCAGTGAGGGGGACTCAGTGAGCTTGGGCCAAAATAAGAAACAGTTTTCTATGGGCAATTTGGGGTAGGGTATTCCTAATAGTGGAGACATGAAGTCCTTATGCCCTCTTTGACTGGAATAAGTTTTCTGCGTTCATGAAACAGAAAGATGTCCAGAGAGTTTACAGCAGAGTGTAGGGAAAGGAAGGGCGGGAGGATTGTCACTCAGACTTTATTAGCAAACACAATAGGCCAAGTCCTCGACTCAGCATTGGGATGCAAATCCAAAGAAGGCACACTCTGCCTTCAAGAAGCCTAAAAGTACCTACAGAGACTAATAGAGACTCCATATGTTTATAAAATGAAATGTTAAGTGTTTTCCATGACATGCACAAAATGTCACAGCTTCCAAAATCTACAAGGAGACTTTTGGGGTCCACTCAAGAATCAAAACCACATTATTCTGTATTATTCCATGGAGTTGCCATATCAAAACTCAACTTTCATCATGTACATTTCTCCAACATTTTATTTTTAACTTATCCCAGAAAAACAGCATCATTCAGTCTCAAATTCTAGACACACGACAGAAGGTGAGTTCCCTCTTTGATGCACACCCAGGCAACAATTCACTTTCCTAGTTGATGTTTTATTTGGGGAATCTCTGAAATATGAAACACAAGCAGTGAAATTACTGAGTGATTTGTTCATGCTTAGTGAAGATCTCTGAATGACACCCACACAGTTAACCATCTCAGACTCTCAGCAGCTAATGCCTTTGCTTTTCCATACCCCAGGGCACAGTCCTACCCATAGAAAGCCTCTGTTCTGATGGAGGGCACTCTGCTGAGGCCAAGTGCAGACTCCATAAAAGGCCAGGTTTAAATGACACATTTGGACTCAACCACTTGGCTACCTTCTTGTACACAGCCTGCCTTTTAGAATTGGCCCCAAGTCCCTTGAGGGCAAATCCATGTGAGAGTGAAAGCCCTCATCCTTTTCCATACTCCTATTCAGTGGTTCCTGAAAGAATCACTCAGTAAGTCTTTCTTGGTTGACCACAGTTCCACTGTAAAACAAAATGATAGAGAAATGCTGGAATGGAGTCAAATTGAATATAAGCAGAGGGATACTTTTGTTTTCATCTATCTATTCAGTAAAGATTTGCCAAAACCCAATGCTCAAGGCCTTATAAGGTGTAATCTTTCCTTTCTGAGACCTACTCTCAGTCCACAGCAAGAGAGAGAGTTAAACAACATTCAAAGTCTAAGCTGAAATGTGTGGGCAGACACCAAGTACCACCAAGGGATGAGGGGAATACAGTATTCAGGGGACCTCAGTTGTTGGAGGGGAGCTTGGTACACAGAGCTGGGTAGTGAAGTCTCAAGGTAACACTCCAGTCTTGTTGCCTGCTCCTTGTGATTTTAGGTAAATTCCTATGTGATTTTAGGTAAATTCTCCTTCCTGAGCTTCAACTTCCTCATCTGTAAAATGGGCAATAATTAACTCTGTTTTACAGAGTTGTGACAATTAAATGTACTATGTACCTAAAATTTTCTTACTATTCTAACTGATCAATAATAAACAGTAGTATACATTTTATTAACATTATTTTTGGTGCCTCCTAATCTAGTTTAAACCTTCCTAGCTATGCCACCTTAATCAAGTAATGCTGACTCTTCATGCCTCAGTTTATTCATCTGTAAAATGGGGATAATAATCATCATAAGAACTATGTTATAAGATTATTATTAGAGGTAAATAGTAAAGTTATGAGGGTGAGTGACAGGTTAGATATTATACAATACATTTAATATTCTCTAACATACAGTGAGTGCTCAATAAACCTTGACAAATAGTATTATTATTGTAGATTCTGTTTTATGTAATCTCACTTTCCTTAAAAATATGCATACAGAATATCAGCAGGAGGGCTGAAAGTGTGGGAGATTGCAAATTGTTTGCAATTCTTTTCAGACTGTCAATGGCATGTTAGGTGAAAGGTTTCCCAATACCTTCACAAAATCATTAGAGCTAATTGGACAAAGTAAAACATTAGAAAAAAGTTTCCTCAAATTAGAATCTGCTTCTGAAGCATTTATTCTTTGGAGACTGTAAAAAATCCTCAAAAAAAGGATCCTAGTGAGAACAAAGCAGAATAAAATGCATTAGAGCAAAAAGTCCTCTGCTGGTTATGAGAGAAACTACAATCCCATAGCAAGGTAGATTAGGAAGGCCTTCCAGGGCACAGTAGACATGATTAGGTCACTTGGTCATTATTAGGCAAAAGAGAAAGAAAGAGAGAGAAAGAGAGAGAGAGAGAGAGAGAGAGAGAGAGAGAGAGAGAGAGAGAGAGAGAGAGAAGGAAAGAAGGAGGAAAGGAAGGGAAGGAAGAAAGAAAGGGGAAGGGAGAGATAGAGGAAGGAAGGGAAAATAAGTGTGTACATTAAAAAAAAAAAAAAAAAAAACTCTTCTACACACGCATTAAAAATAAATAGACTAATCCATAATCCTGAACAACTAGGTTATTGTAACACAAAATCAGGTTATGTAAAAATTTAGCAATTATCACCAAACAAAATATATTCTGAAATTCGTACTTGCCTCTCTGAACATAGAATTAGAAAATTTAGAGCAACTAAAGCAACCTTTCTTCTTCTAATGCATTAGAGTCTAAAAAGAAAGAGGATAATCCCAAGAGGCATGAGTTTCCTACACACCAGTTGCCCATTACACCAGGTGCCCAATTCTGATCCTAAATCAGGGACATGGACAATAGTTGATGTCAGTTAGACCCTAGCTCATCTAATCCCTGCCCTGGAAGACTCCATCCACTAAGAGGGTCTTTCTTCTGCCAATCAGGACACATTCAGTATCTGGAGCTGGCACAATGGCAGGGGATTTTCTAATAGGGTATTTTAATGCATGGTCAGGTTGGGGTCAATTCTAGGATCTAGAGAGAAAGCTCCACCTTATCTTCATTTATTCATCTATACTCAAACAAGACCCCTGTGTGGAGAGCATATGTATAAATACAAACATTTAATGCCTGAAAGAAACAGGGATGGGGACACCCACCACCACCCTGACAATTGGGAAAGATGCATGAAATCAAAGACAAAGAAAGAGAAGTCATCTAGTACCTGATAATGTGATTTGAAAGAGAAGCTGCTCCCCACCCAGGCCTGTCCCATGTTCTGCTGAATGCAGCCACTCTTTGCCTCTTTCCTAAGTCCTGATTCTCATGAGCTTTGTGGGCTACCTTCTAGAAACCAGGTTGTGGCTACTTTTATCAAATCCTCCTATAAGAGTCATAGTCAAGGCTGTTTATTTTTCTTCAAATCTCTATTTAGCTGACTACCTTCCACCTTCTCCTTGAGGGGAAAAATACCATTTGTATTTAAAATGGTTCCCATATGAAGATGCCTCTATTTTGTCCCTGGAGGACTTCTCCTCACAGCCCAGGATTAGGGACGAAGGAGTCATCCAGAGAACATTACATTTCCTTGACTGTATTACTTCAGAGGTTCATTTTTATTTTTCTATGTATGTAGTCTAAAATTACTGCATATTTGTAATTCCCATGAAACCCCTTTATAAAAAGATATACAGTCATTTTTGGAGAGGGGACAGCTGGATGTTTTATCTTCATCCAAAGTAGTTCCTCAAGAGCTCAGTGGAAGAGGTGGGCTTTTTGAATGAATGAGTAACTAGGAGTTTAGTGGACCCCATGGGGTCTAGCTCCCAAAAGACAAAGGATCTGGGGATGCCTATAGCTCTGTGTGGTTCTTTAAATCACACATTTCCTTTGGCAATGTCCAAATAATTCAACACAGTATTGCTGGTGACTCCTCCTCAACATTTCCTTTCCTATGGGTATCATCTTAAGCAAACAATCTGGTTTTAGAAGAACAGTCCTCAGTGGATAAAATAGTGGGTACCAGTATCAAGGTTATTTTTCTAAGAATCTTCATGTGCAAAGAATGAAAATACTGTCAGGTTTCCTTGTGTCTAATTCAATTCCTTGGCTTGGAAAACTTTATTAAAGAGGACATATTAAGTCAAAGAGAGTCAGGGAAGTCATTCCTATGAAGCTTTCTAACTTTTACCTCATGATTACTCTTTAAAAATTCCAGGGAGTAAAATATTTCATTGCAATCATTACGGTGTTGCCCTCATGTGAGTGGTATGATTTGTCAACACTGGAAATGGAGTTGGTGTTTCTGTAGGAAAGGTAATCAGGGAGATAGAATCCTCCTATTTTACACAAAGCATAGCCAAGATTATTCATTTCCTCCTCCCCAGTTCCTCTAAGCCTTAACCCCCAAAGCCAATCGAGACCCATCTCAACACTGAAACCTAGTTTCTGTTCCACAGATGAGTTTTGCACACACTGCTTTGGTGGACAGTATGAACAGAACACAGTCCATCAGTGTAAATGACATTTTCCAAAGACAAATCGGACTCCATGACTTCGGCCTCAGAAAACCACATTCAGATTGGAGAATGCCTCTCTGCCCACCAGTTCATGGCATGGAGACACCCTGTCACAGTCAGGCCCAGAACAAAACACATGCACTGCCAGAATCCAGGAGCTCTAGTAGGCAGCTCCCTATGGCATGGAGGAGTGAGGACATTTATATGGGATAGACCCCTCCTATGGGTCTCATTAACTTCAGAGAAGACTATTCACATTGAGCCTCAGCGGGTCCCCAGTCGCTAGGACCACCAGGCTCAGTCCAGAGGGAGCCAGGATCACTGCCCTCAGTCTCAGAGACTACCTGGCCCAGCTACTCCTCACCCTTACCAAATCGCTAAGCCAAAGAGGTCAATTTAGGGGCAAACAGCTCACCACCAGAATCTGAGCATTTCCCTATGACTATCACATCCCCAGGCAGAGTACCCAATTCGTTTATGAATTGTGCAACCCAGGGAACCAGCAACCTCTCTGCCAGCCTTGGCATGCTACAATGCACACACCTGCACCCCTGCCCCTCACCCTAAACCCATACAAATCATCCTCAATTCGGAGAATGGCAGTTCCCTACCTGAGGGTGGCGCTCTCCCCCTGCCGGACCGTCACGTTGTCCATAGCTTTGGGGAAGGTGGCATCTCCGCTGCGCACGGGCACTCCTGTGGGTACAAGGAACAGCAGCCTGAGAGACACGACCACGAGGCACTTCCAGGGCAGGAACAGGTACCCACAGACCCCCATCCTCGACAGCCACAACTTCCCAGAACTCCGGCAGCTGCACGGCACACGCCCCCTGGGCGAGCACAGGAAGTGGGTGGGGTGGGGGAGCAGGCACAGGGACTGAGCGGTGAACTAGCCGCAACCGGGAGGCGCGGGGAGGAGAAAAGCGCGCAGACTCCTCCAAGTCTAATATTCCTCTCTCAAATCCAGCCTCAGCTTGCCAGCCTCGGAGAACCAGTTTCCACGAAAGACATCCGAAGTGGGCTTTCTCCGCGCCGCTTGGGCCAGGGAAGGTGGCAGAGAAAGGGGAAGCGCGAGGCAGGTGCAAGGTGCACGTTTCAGGAACCGCTTCTTCCCATTAACAGTTCAGACATGGCACTTTGGAGAGGAAGTAAGCACTTTGGTACCAGAAAGGGAATGGGGGTGGGTTTCATCCAGCTACCCAGATGTGGACTGCAATTCCTCAGTTCGAACAAGGGGAAATCCAACACTTTCTTTGTAAGTTTCCGAGAAAGGCTGGTCACCAGAAACAATCTGTAACAATAGCAGATGGAAAGTAGAGCACGCAGGAGGCGACTAGGGTTGTGCGAGGTGACCGCTAAGCAGGCTTCGTGCAATCCAGAACCAGGGATCCTGCCGCAGCCGCCTCGGTCAACTTCCTCGGAAGCCAAATACGCGGTGCAACCGCCGCGATCAGGGCGGTCTTGGCGGGGCAGTGGCCTCGGTGGTGGCCGAGGCAGGAGCAGTGGGGCAGAAATGGAGTGCGGTGGCCCCTTGCTCGCTCTCTGGCTCGCTGGCTCGCTGAGGAAGGCGAGGCGCAGCCGGCACCGGAGCCGCGCGGACGCCACGCTCAGCGGCCGCCCCCGGCCTCCGCGCCGCCTTCCTCCCGGGAGCAGCCCCGACGCGCGCGGGCCCCGACCGCCGGGGTTGTCATGGCAGCAGCTCCATCCCTGACCGCTACTTTCTCCCGGTGCCGACTCGGAGCTAGCAGGCGGGCGGCGCGGACTGCGCGCTCATCCCGGCGGGTGCGGGGCGCGGGGCGCTGGCGCCCACCTTAACCCCCGCCGCGCCAAGCCGGGGCGGTGCACCAGCCCAGGCCAGGAGTTTAACCATTTTCCGCTTTGAAGAGCCAACACATCCCAAATTAAGAAGAAAGACAAAGTTACCATGCTGTCTTAATAAACCTGAGACGTCTTAATAAGGGTCACAAACTGTAAAAGGAAGACCCTGCAGCAAGCATACATGCACCTTTAAAATAATCAGATTAAATCCATTAGCATTTAGAGTAAATTCAGAGTGTTGGATGTTTTAAAATAATTTCATTTTTTTAAAATTCAATAATAGAGCACCCACCCATACAACCACCCCTTGCCCAAAAGCTACTAAAACCCCCAAGGACTCAATACTACCATTCCACCATTCTCAGAGATCTCCCATATATAAAATGGGAAAATCACAGAAACCTCAGTGTGTGAAAACAGGCAAAGTTGCTTCAAAATGTTGGTCAAGTTCTGACAATGGCTTTCTTTATTCTTGTTTTGTGGACAATAAAAGATGCCAGCCCTGCAGAAGTGCTCCCTGAGATGGATGAGTGTAAGCTCTTGCTTTATTTCTACTGCAGACTCCCGGGTTCCCTGGGCTTCACACTCTTGCACAGCTGATTTCATCTTTAAGAGGTGTGGTTTTTAAATTATTCTTGAAACCCAGGGAAAGATTGGATATGCCTCAGTTCCTGTTACTCATCCACTCTGCCTGCTGCTGGTCCCTCTGTGCCTAGGTTATTGTTTCTCCTGTCATTTCAGCTCTGATGGAATGTGGTATAGGCCCCCTACTGGGCCTCATCCTTGTGCAAGTGAACAGAGAAGGCCAACCAGCTCATGGGTAATAGGCTGTGTTCTAAAAAATTCCAATATCTGAGATCCCAGTGCAGACCTAAATTCTCTCTGCCTCCCCTATCCTTCAGACTTTTCATCCGATTTAACCATGATGTTTTAAAAAAAAATACAAAATAACAGAAAAATGTTCTTCCTCAAACACATTCAACACCAAAGTGACTGGATCATTATACCTCAATTATTGTAATTATCAGACACTTGTGTCTTAATAGGACCCTTGCAACTTTTGAATTTTGACTAATACCAATCATTTTCAGGTAGATAACATGTTAAGAATGACACAAGTACAGTTCACTCATCATATCCCATTCTTACTAGAGGGGGTCAGAACAGAGGTAGGTTTTTGAGATGTGGCCCAAACATCAGGGTAACACAGACTAAGGAAGTTTGTCTTTCTTTTCAAATTTTTGATTGGATAGTCAACAACTTTTCATAGTTGAGTAACTTATTAAAACACATTCTCTGAAGGTCTCAAAATACTATGCATTAATTCGTCATTAGACCAATTTCCCTTCATCCCCTCTGGTAACTTTTACTGATAGTAAATTCTTAGGGAAATCCATCTGCTACCTTTGGCCACTTGGAACCATTTGATATATAGCAACTAAAAATACCAGTTGTCAATTTATGGCAGCAATGAATGACTTTACTATAAAGAAGAAAAAATACATCTATGGGGAGCAAAAGGATTTCGTTTATAGTTTTGAAAGAATGGGAAGAGAATTAACCTATTTTAGCACCAGTCCATTCTTGCGAGAGCCTATATTTATCTCCATTTTCCAATGGGACATTGTGGAAATAGGAAATTGAATGATTTCACCACATTGAGCTCTTATGTGAGAGCAGACATAAGGTGTGAGATTATATTTGCTGATTTTCAGCCTGAAAAAATTTGGGATTCTTTCCCAAAAGCCAAAGGGGTGACCTTTTTCGTTTCAACCATCTTTCCTGCTCCCCCATTCCAGTATCTCTTCTTATATACCACATCAAGTGGAAACAAATACGAGTCATGGAGAAGAGAGAGGGACTCATTCTGGGATCTGGAGTCATTTCCCTATAGGGCTGAGAATAGCAGGGATTATTCCTTCTATGATAAATTCTTATTCAGTCTCTTGCATCTAATTCCCAGGTAGGTACAAATGAGCATTAGTTTTTGCATCTAGGAATGTGGATAATGACAACAACAGTTCCTCCCAAGGGGCCTACATACATGATTAACTCTACAGGAAAATACTTAGAAATCCATTTAAGATGGAAGATACTTTATTAATACATTTTCCTTGCCGCTACTTCGTTATTATGGCAAGCCAGAAAAATAATTCTTATAGGCCCTTTAAGATGAGCAGTTTACAGCCATCTGAATACAGTTGATCTAAGACACTCAAACCATCTTTGTCTCTGGCCATGAGAAAGGATGCTGAGCTGCAGCATCCCAGCAATTGCCAGCAGAAAAACCAGCAGAGCTCAGGTAACTCTCAGGGCAGACAAAGAAAATCCCCTCACAACCTCATACCTGCTTCTTGGGCCCTGAGATCCAAACTTGATTCACAAATGGAAGTTAAGGAAGTGGCAAAAGGTCAGAGATTAACAAGAATGGATTGATTTTATTCAAACCTCTTATTGGAGTGGTTTGAAAAGATGAAGATCAAAATCATATGTCAATTGCCTTCCCATCCTCTAATCCCTAAATATAACCAACACTTAGTGGCTTATCTTATATCCCATCTCTTGCTTCATAAAAACTGCTGGATTTATTTTATTTTTCCCAGCATATCCGAGTTAATGAAAAAGGGATGACAGTCGGAGCAATTTCATTATTTGTGTTCTTTATAGAAACAAATTCATCTCTGCCTCCTGGAAAGCAGATGCCTAATGAGCGCCACCTCCACCTTCTTCCTCCCTTCTCCCTCTCCTTCCTCCCTTCCTTCTTGCATACACATATACTGTACACATAAATCAACTTGTCACAGCTTGTCTCTGTACTGACAGCTGTAATTGCTTCAGGTTATAAAAATATCTATAGGACAATGCCTTTCAAACTCACAGACACACACACTCACAGAGGCATCACCAGGTGCGTGCATGCACACACACACACACACACACACACACACACACACCATTGCCTGAGTGAAAGAAAACAATCATAGTCCTTTTAATAATCTTGGGGCTGCAAAGCAGAGGAGGGCAGAGGAGATCATTGGAGTGCTGGCAGGCGGGGGAGAAGACAGGAGTGGATGGAGACTTTTGGCAGCTCCAGCATCTATTCACTGAAGCAGGGGTGGAACAGGAAAGAATTCCCCATGAAAGGGAAGTCAGCTGGGTTTGGGTTTTTTTGTTTTGTTTTGTTTTGTTTTAGTCTGTGTTACCTACAGCAAGTCAGAGTAAGCTAAAGAGCTGTGACTATTCCACCACACAAGAGACCAAAAGAAGAGCACTAGCTTAAGAAATGCCAGTCCTACTTCTCCTTTTCTACAAAGGCGAAAGGCCCCCCTCTCCTGGTGGAGATTTCAAACAGAAGTGCAGGTCTGGAGATGAGAAATGCAGGGCAGTTGAAGAGTGGCAGGACATCAAATGGTTATTGGAAGATTTAATCAGAAAGAGCAGTGTAAATCTGGATAAAGAGATGCCTCCAGGGGTGTACGGAAGGGCTGGGCTCTGGAAAAATACATGCTATTTTTTGCTCCTTTATGAATATAGGATCAAAATAAAATCGTTGCTCGTCTGGCCTGCAGTCCAGCATGTTAGGATTTCAGCAGGAAGAGCAAAAGGGTAACTTGAAGAGGGCTCCAGGGAGAGAAAAGGGGTCAGGAATAGAGAGAACCAAGAAGGAGGGTATGAAGAAAAGGCCAAGGTGTGGCTTTCTCTACACTTTGAAAGCCATAAAACTTTATAAGAGATGCATAAAACAGAGAGATGGTATGAAGAATAATTGGAGGTAGGCAGAAAATTAATGAGGAGCAGGATGGATGAGTCAAAATCAAAGTGCCAAGAAAGCACAAGGCAAGTATCCAGAGGACACGTCCCAAGAGTCGGGGGTCATTGGGGCAGAATCTTTCCTTATGTAGGTTTTAGGTCACGGTAAGACCCTAGACTCATAGAATCACAGAATGATATGCTCAGAAGGGACCTTGGAAGGTGCTTAGTACAACCAATTCATTTCCTAGGAGAGGGTTTGAGCCCCAGAAGGACATAAGGGGACGTAAAGTTAATAACCAGCAACACAGGACAAGAACTTATTCCTATTCCTGTGTTCTTTTCACTACACCTGTCAAGTAGTGACACTGCTTCACAGCTAGATAATAAAATTTCTGCTTTTACTGCTTCATTGGTGGGACAAAGAAAGAACCACTAAGGGCAAGATACTATAATTGCTCAATATACCTCTGCAGGTCCAGTGAGAGTCTGTCTGTCTGTCTGTCTGTCTCTCTCTCTCTCTCTCTCTCTCTCTCTCTCACACACACACACACACACACACACACACACATATGATATATGGGCTGGGTATGTGGGACTCAATGGTTAAGTTCCCCTGGGTTCAATCCTCAGTGCCAAAAATAAAATGTAGGGAAGTAATTTGTGTACTCAATAGACGTCTGTTTAACACACACTCAGGACTGGCTAGAGCAGTGAAAGAGAGACAAAAACAAAAGTCTTGAGGGCCTTTCTCTCTTAAGGCAAACTGTATAATGGGGAGAAAGATGGATAATAAACAAAGAATTCCAAAAAATAAGGGATGTAGTTATGATGAATACTGTGAAGAGGAAATGGAAGAAGGCACATGACAGGAGGTTCTCAATCAATCTGGAAGATGAAGAGATGTTTCCCTAAAGAAATGATGCTAAGCAGAAACTTACAATTAGGAAGAGATGTAGGGTAGGCGGTGTGGGGCAGGACCTTCATTGAAGGTGGACTGTACCTACTGTGCATGACCCAAGACCAGAAGGAGAAGAAGCAGAAGCCACCATTTATCGTCTCAGTTTATGTTCAGTTAAACTAAGGATAAGTACCCTTGAAGGGCTGCTATCGCCTTCAATACTGTGTCCATTCATTTATTCATCCTTTAAGTACATACTTATCTACTAACAAGGACTGTGCACTATGGAAACACACCAAGCAGAAGTCAAATGTACACCTTCTCCATGGCTAATGTAGGACCTTGGAAACATTACTTAGTGGTACTAATGGTACCTACTGCAAAGGGTCAATGTGAGGCTGAAATGAGAGAGTAGGTGTGAAGGTTCAACCCAGAGCCCGGCATCTTCTGTGCCTCTTATGCTGGGACTGGAGGGATCTGCATTTGAACTTGCTTCCCTCTTTTCCAGTCACCATACATGGGAAGTTCAGTCAGAGATCCCAGGAGCAGCCTGCAGAGTGGAGCACAGGCTCAAGAGAACTCACGTTGTTCACATCAAGAAGGGGCTTCGTTCCAGAGACAGAACAGAAACCTCATGCTGAGATGTGGTCAGAAACAGGAAGTTGCTTAGCCTTTGCACACCCACGACAGGAAGAGTGGTGACCCCATCCCTCACCCTACTGTCCCATCCTCAAATGACTAGCTATCAAATGACTACGGTCTGCACACAAAATACAGGCCTGTGGGAATAAAACGTGCACTTGGGAAAGAGGATTTAGGTTTTTCTTCCTAAAGCAGCCTGGGAAATTTTATCTGTTCCCATATATACCACAAAGACAATAACAGAATCAGGAAAAAAGAAGAAGCCCACAGGCCATTATAAAGTGAGCCATACAATCTGGCTCCTTCCAGGAACCTCTAATTTCTTCTCTGCTCCCATGTGCATGATGGCTGCATCCAAAGCTTCCTCAGGTTTGTAGGACTTGACATGCTGTAGTCTTCAATAGACTAGTCATTTTGTAATAATATCCCATACCTGCCTCCTCTATCCCATTCCCCCCCGCCCCCAGTATTGGGGACTAAACCCAGAGCCTGGTGCATTGTATGCAAGTGCTCTACCACTAAGATACATTCCTGGCCCTTTATACTTTATTTTGAGACAGTGTCTGGCTACATTGCCCAAGCTGGCCTTGAACTTGCAAACTTTTTGCCTCAGCCTCCTGTGTCACTGTGGTTATAGGCATGGGCCACCACATATAGCTCCTCTCACCTACTGTCTATATCCCAGGACAGTACCTGGAATCAGTTTTATAACCCCTGTGAAAAAGTTACTTGTGTACATTCATCTAAATGCACATACACACATCACATCTAATGTTTGCAACATTAGAACCAACTGGTTCTAACCAATTCTGGCTGACTCAGCACAACCAGAGTCAGGAAGTGGTTTCTGGAATCTAAAGAGCTCTATGCATGGAAATCTCACCAGTCTCAAATCTGGAGTTTTCAACCCCCAAATGAACTCTCAGAGTAACTTGGTTTATCTGTTTCCCTATGCCCCTTTCTCTCTAGACACTCAGCTATTGCTCATGTCTCTCTTTAATCTTTTATTCTCACATTATTTGAAAGTTTTTCTTCTCATTTCCCAAGTGAGAGTAACTGCAGAAAAGGTAAATTTTAATGAGATGAGAATTTGCTCAATAATAAATGGGTTTGATTATACTTTTTTCTGGAAATGACTTTTTTGTATTTTTTAAACCAGAGGGCTTGGGTTCTAGTTTCAGTGCAGTTCATCATTTTATTACCTTAGATAAGTTACTGCTTTTTTTAAATTTTATTTATTTTTTATTGGTTGTTCAAAACATTACAAAGCTCTTGACATATCATATTTCATACATTTGATTCAAGTGGGTTATGAACTCCCATTTTTACCCCCTATACAGATTGCAGAGTTACTGCTTTTTTAAAATCTTAGCTCCTTCATTCTCAAGAGAATCAACATCTTCATTATGAACTGTGGATAGTTGTGAAGATGTAATGGCTAATTTATTCCATGGGGCTAATGCGCTTTTGAAGAATTAAAGGAATGAATCCAGAGGAAGATAACAACACAGAAGAGAGGCTGAAGTTTGGGGCCTGGATTTCAGTCCCAACTTACTGGCCATGTGGAATTGCCCAAGTGTCTGCCCCTTTCCCTCTAAACAAGGAGTTTGAATTAGATGACTTCCAAGGGCACTTCCAACTGTAATAGTCTATGATTATATTGCTTCTCAATACTCTCCTCAAAGACAGTTTACCCTTCAGATTCACTCATCAGTCCCTCCTGTACAGAAATAGCCTCCTCCTATTGCCTTTCCACTCTCCCCATTTACTAAGGTACCACTTCAGAAATCAGAAAACTGTTGCACGAAGTAATTAATGAGCTGCCCTGGATCTGAGGCAAGCCGATGGAAGAGTCAAGATGATTAAAAGTCTTCCGATAAAGGGTTTCTTTAAGGAAAAGAAAATCCCACAATGCAACCAGCAATGTTAATCTTCAATAAATACGCTGTTAATATTTAACTGGCATTTATTTAAACTTACAGTAACTGTCCTATTAAATCTAGATTAATTGCCCATTTGGGAATCTTCCCCTAAAGCCTAGCTGGGACATGGCTATCTAGATCATAGTCTATGCCAGGCATCCAGCCATAAAGAGATTGAGTAAGCCATTCTTCTAAGACTAGACTATTAGTACAACATGGTTGGAAGAGTTATTAAAACTTAACTGAACTAGCAAGTTGTATGCTCTGAGTTCCTTTTTTTTTAATCTGCTGTATGGGATGATTTGATGTTTCCTATACTCGTTTTTCTCTCCCTGTTTGTTTTATATTGATATACACCCCCCCACCCCCAGCTAATTTTTGATTTTTTTTCTTTTGGACTTCATATTTTATGCTCATGCTGCTGTGTTTTTGTCTTATCTCTCCTGAGTTTCTTGAATAAGCCATTTAGGCTCCATAGCAAGTTCTGTAAACACACACACACACACACACACACACACACATATATGTATATAATTTTGTGTGCCACAGAGAACATTTTGTAATGGTAGTTGTATATAAACGATTAAGAGCTATGAAATAATACCTGAGTCTCTCTGTTTTGGAAGGGGCAGCCAGAGTGTAATTGGGTAGAACTGATCTTTGTTATTCTTAAAATCAATCAATATTTTTTATTATGAATACAGTGCTGGCTGGACTTTTGTGATGTAATTTTACTGTGATTGTAACACATTTACATTTGCACAACTCACAACCACACACACTGGCTTTGTTTTATCTATGTACTAGGGAGACATGTGGATGTCAGATAAACACTGAATCAGATGGGCTAGTGTCTCACTCATGCAGCAAGGATGAACAGAATCTAAACTTTCCTCAAGAAAGTGGAAACTCTGTGAATCTAAAATAATCTACTTACAGGTTTCTGAAGGGTTAGTTCACTGAGTTAGTGCTACAAAAATTTACCATGTGTGTAAATTTGTAAAACCTGGAGATCAGATGGATTTGGATATGGGCACAGATGGGAAGAAGATGGGGTACCAATGAGGTAAGCAGAAAAAAAATTACCCATTTTTAAAGAGAGCTAAGCACATTTTTCAAAGATTTGTTGTGGAAAGCTAGAATTTTTTATTCTATATTATTCAAGTTTTTCTGTATTTATAACTAAGGTAATAAGTAAACCACTCATTACCTTTTTTCTATTTTATCTCAGTCATTGTCAAGTTAAAAACCTATAAGATCCTTACAATGTCTTCAATTAATAAAACAAAAAATCCACCATATGCAAATCATCTTTTTTTCTTTATTATATTCATGCTTAGGACTTTGGGAAATAAACATATTTCTTCATTGTTCTGCATCACTCTTTTACCCCATCTGCTGTCTTCATGCTCTATTGTTAGGAGTTCATGTCCTTCTACAATGAAGTGATGAAGGATGCAGTTGAAACATCTTTGGGCTTCCCTTCTATCAAGTCAACAGGCATTCCCTCCTGGAAAGGAATGATCTCCCTAAATCTTGTGTGTACTTTCTTCCTGTAGCTTACCCAAAATCTGAAAGAATTGAGCAAGTCAGAGGAACTTATGAATGGCTTTATAGAGTGGATTTATGTGTACTCAGGTAGCTCTGAACCTGGGGGAACAAGGGGGTAAATGTTATGAATGTGCATGTGAATAAGGAAAAACATATGAAAATAATTCATCTCAGCTTTCACAACAGTTTTGACAAGGTGTCAGAATCAAAGATGCCTTTTTAAAAGTGGATGATGAGAAGACTATCTTTTATTCCCCCCAAAGGCAGAGAATTAGCTTAGAGCTAAGACACAAATCAAGGATAGATTGACATGTTTCTATATGGGGATGTATTAATACCAGATTCCCCAAAGGATAGTTGCTAGGACAAATCAAATTTAATATTTTTACCAATGAGCTGTCAAAGGAAATTCACAGAGAACACTCTCAAGTTTGCAGAAGACATCAAGTTCCCTTAAGTAATTAAATTTTCAGCTAACACAGATGAGCTGAAAATAATCCACAAAGTTATATGAATATGCAGAACAGTGAGTAAATAGCTTATAATACACTTTAGGAAAAATAAAATATGTTTATATGATACTGGACTCTAGCTGATGGAATAAGAGACAGTGATGTGGGATAGATCAAGCATGGATCCTGGAGTTAATGACTTAGACTTTAATTTTCACAAATTATAGCTTCAGCTTGGAAATTTGTCTTACCTCACTTATCAATTTTCTCCCATATTAAAAAGGATTATCACTTGTCTGTCTTGTTTGATGTTAGCATTAAATGAGATAATATATGAAAGTGTACAATAAAGTACATAGCCTGTAGCAGCAACTTGACAAATGTCAGCAAGTGATTGATTATTCCTTTACACTCCAGGAAAACAACCTTGTAATCAATTATTACCAGTGGTTCCCATTGCAAAATATTTTGGAGTAGGATACTAATGATTATGTTCTGTAGCTATCAAAATTTTCTTCCCCCTGCCCCCCCCCCTTTTTTTTTTTTTGCCTTAACAGGAGAATTGGACCAAGCATATTTAATGAAAGACGTTAGAAGGACAAAGAAAGAAATTTCAATTTTGTTCAAAAGTACTATATATCAATCCTTCAAATATTGCTTGTAATAGTTATCATTGTAGCTCACAAATAATAAAAAAAAAACTCCATGTGTCCAGTTGCTGAAGTCAGAAATCAAGAGTGACTTTTAATCTCTCCTTCCTGACCACTCTCCTCATTACCCAACCCCTAACCCCACCATGTTATATCACATCCATCCACCTTTCTCAAACTCCACTGCTTTTCTCTGGCCAAAATCACCATCTCTACTTATTTTCCTATCTTGAGTACTAAAATTCCCTTTTACATGTATGTCCTCCATCAACTCTTCCAGATCTGTTTCAGTCTCCACAATGAAAGGAAGTTTTCCTGAAATCTGACCAGGTTGTTCTCCGGATTAAATTGTTGGTGGCTCTATGCTGAAATATGAATAAGAACCCAGCATTTTTATGTGGTTTCTGACTTGGCATCTGGGTTCTTTGAGCTTGCTTTCCCACACTTCTCCTAGCCAGTCATGTCAGGTTTTATTTTATTATTATACAAATTTCTAAAACATTTTTCTTTCCCAACTTTTAGCTTTTGGGTATGTTCCTGTCCTGTCTGGAACACTACCTCCAGGTTTTTCTGGCTGAGTCATAGCCACCCTCCTCAGTTCTACTCCCACATGAAGGGGAACTATTCTGTTTAACTACAGTATGTATCCTCCTGATCAGTGTTTCTTACAACATTTGTAAAACTTGTAATAGTTTAATTTCTGTCTTTTTCTCTATTATACTCCCAAAGCCTAACACAATGCCTAGCATTAAATGGGTCTTGATAAATATTTGTTGAACTTAAATGAATAGCACAGCTGGGGAAAATTCAAAATTAAAATGTCTTGGCAGGGGCTTCCAAATCAAGAACATTAAAAAGATGAAGATATTTGATATTCAGGAAGTATGAGGATAGTGAAAACATAACCTTAATAGCCAAACTCTAGATAGAATTTTTTCTCTCTCTTTTTTTTATTATTAGTTGTTCAAAACATTACATAGCTCTTGACATTATCATATTTCATACATTTGATTCAAGTGGGTTATGAACTCTGATTTTTACCCCGTATACAGATTGCAGAATCACATCGGTTTCACATCCACGTTTTTACATACTGCCATACTAGTGTCTGATATGTTCTGCTGCCTTTCCTATCCTCTACTATCCCCCCACCCCACCCCCCTCCCATCTTCTCTCTCTACCCCATCTACTGTCATTCATTTCTCTCCCTTGTTTTTTTCCCCTTTCCCCTCACTTCCTCTTATATGTAATTTTGTATAATAATGAGGGTCTCCTTCCATTTCCATGCAACTTCCCTTCTCTCTCCCTTTCCCTCTCACCTCTCATCCATGTATAATGTTAATCTTCTTCTCATGCTCTTCCTCCCTGCTCTGTTCTTGGTTGCTCAAAGAAGACATTTGGCATTTGTTTTTTAGGGATTGGCTAGCTTCACTTAGCATAATCTGCTCTAGTGCCATCCATTTCCCTGCAAATACCATGATTTTGTCATTTTTTAGTGATGAGTAATACTCCATTGTGTATAAATGCCACATTTTTTATCCATTCATCTATTGAAGGGCATCTAGGTTGGCTCCACAGTCTAGCTATTGTGAATCGTGCTGCTGTGAACATTGATGTAGCAGTATCCCTATAGTACGCTCTTTTAAGGTCTTTAGCGAATAGTCCTAGAAAGGGAATAGCTGGGTCAGATGTTGGTTCCATTCCCAGCTTTCCAAGGAATCTCCATACTGCTTTCCAAATTGGCCGCACCAATTTGCAGTCCCACCAGTAATGTACAAGTGTACCCTTTTCCCCACATCCTCGCCAGCACTTGTTGTTGTTTGACTTCATAATGGCTGCCAATCTTACTAGAGTGAGATGGAATCTTAGGGTGGTTTTGATTTGCATTTCTCTGACTGCTAGAGATGGTGAGCATTTTTTCATGTACTTGTTGATTGTATGTCCTCCTCTGAGAAGTATCTGTTCAGGTCTTTGGCCCATTTATTGATTGGGTTATTTGTTTTCTTATTGTTTAATTTTTTGAGTTCTTTGTATACTCTGGATATTAGGGTTTTATCTGAAGTGTGAGAAGTAAAAATTTGTTCCCAGGATGTAGGCTCCCTATTTACCTCTCTTATTGTTTCTCTTGCTGAGAAAAACTTTTTAATTTGAGTAAGTTCCATTTGTTGATTCTTGTTTTTAACTCTTGTGCTATGGGTGTCCTATTAAGGAATTTGGAGCCCAACCCCACAGTATGTAGATTGGAGCCAACTTTTTCTTCTATCAGACACAGAGTCTCTGTTTTAATATCAAGCTCCTTGATCCATTTTGAATTAACTTTTGTGCATGGAGAGAGAAAGGGATTCAGATTCATTTTGTTGCATATAAATCCCAAGAAATCAAGATAGTAGTTTAAGGATAAAAAGAATCATATCTGTATATAAGGTTATACAGGCAAAAATAATATCTAAATAGGATAAAGGAAGGTTTAGATAAATTAACAGGTGACAGACCTCTATTGATTTACTAGATTAGGCATGTCTTATGTATGCCTTTGAAATATGATTCCCATGCAAAATTGCCACTGTCCAAAACAGGTAACTGGAACATCTGAATTGATGTGACCTGGTGTGACCTTTCTAATATCATGCTCCTATCTACACAGGTAATTCAATTGTGTACATGGATAAGATGTATCAAATTAGTCTCATCTTCTCTGCCTCCATATCCTTTATCACAACCCATTCTAGAATATTTGTATATATTGGATAGAAACATTTTTTTAAATGTTGCAAGAAAATGTGTGTGTGTGATTTGTATAGAAATGAAACCTGAGCAGGGGAAAATCCCCCTTCAGGCAGAATTGGTTACATGACTTGCATTCCTATCCTTCACTCCTTCTCTACTTCCACTTAAAACTGTGGGGAGGGACCCTACTTAACTTTGCACTTTGTATTTGCTGCTCCTTGGACATTGCTACCTGGTTTACCTTGAATGTGACCCTTGCCTCGCTTGTCTCCTTCCTTTTAGAAGGTCAACTTCTAATAACTAAAAGAGCTGGATTATAACACACATCTTTAAAAGGCTGGTAATTTGCACCCTCTGCTCTGCCTCATTGCTTCCCTGTGCCAGCCTACTTTCCAGGGCATGATGGGAAGCAATTGACTTTTCATATAATTCTTCATTTTTCACTCTAGCAGAAGAGAATTATGACAGCAATCATCTAAAACAGTAGATAATGCACAGGCCTGAGTTCTCTGCTTGATACTCTGATGATTTGCTTCATGAGATGTTTAACTATAACTTCATTTCAGAAATCATATTATTCACTTTCATTTCCTGAGGACACAGCTGAATAACATGCATAGGGTCCCAGAGAGTCAAAGAAATAGAAAACCCAAGACCAGACAAGAGTGTTAGAAAAATTTCCCCAAAATCAAGGTTAAAGTAAATTAGTTGGAAAGGTTGTTTGTGCCTCTCCAGCTGGAATAAGAGTTCCCTTCTGACATTTATTCAACAAGTGTGTACTAGCATAGGTGATGTGACAAAATAGGGATTGTCACACGTGGCTACAGACTGCTGGAAGAGATGAATGTAAGAAATAATTGCTCACATCATCAATGACTCAAACATGGAATACAAAGGGAAAGTGCAGGATTTAAAAAAAAGGAAGGAATGGTATCTTTTTCATAATCACTCTATCTCAGCACAGAATAGATAAAATATAGTTAATAATATATAAACTTAAGAAGGAGGAATGAATGAATAAAAATGTGGAAAGAAAAAAGTCATAGAATCTTAATTTCACAATTTTCTCTGAGGCCAGTTGGCAGAACCTCCCCACAGGCAAACATCTGTGCCAGAACCCTTTCTTTCTTCTCAGAGGCAGTAGGATTCTAAGGAGCTGAAGCGCACTTCTCATGTTCTTATTATTTGTCACAACAAAATAGGAAAAGTATATAAATCAGGTTACATAAATATTTCCAGGACAGTCATTTTGCTCTTGGGAGAGATAGCTAACTACATTCTCATAACAAATCCACTTTAATCCCAACATCCAACTTCTGACCTCCTAGGACTCTCCATCCAAGAATAACATTAATACTAATCAGACTATTAGCCAGGGTGCTTGGTTTGAATCTGAAAAATTTGAGAAACGATCTTATAAATTATTTTCCAAGGATATCATTTTTAAGCATTAACAGGCATAACTGACTCTGAATTCTGGGAATTGAGCATAATTACATGGAAATTGACACGACATAAATGCCAAGAATTCTGTTAACCTTTAATATCTTTTAAAAACTCTCCCCCTGTAATTATCTCTTTTCTTTGTTTTAAATGCTAGTAGTGAATACATAGAAGCATAAGAAAACACAAAAGTAGATGGATTCTACAATCCATTCTACAATCTTAATCTTTGGAATCCTAAAGTTTTCCAGGTATTCCATAAAATACGAGTGATAGAATACTTGAAATTTGACAATTTCTAGGTGTGTTTCTGTCTCTATATTTCCTTTGCTCTGCAGAGGTTCTCTGCTTATAATTCTTCAGGTTGGATGAAAGCTCTTTTGCATTAGTAATGATAGTGAAAATGTAGGTCTAAGGCATTGGGTGTCTAATGCAATTCCTGACCTGTTCTGTGTCTTTGCAAAAGTCATTGCACCTTTTCCTGTGCTTCAGATTTCCTTTCTCTAAAGGGAGTGTGATGACATTTAATTCCAACTGCAACAATATTTGCATAGTGTTGTAAACTTTACCTAGGACATTTACATCCTGAATCTCACTGATGTATGGGGGTCTCTTGCACTTTTTTTCCTTCTCTCCAGACTACTCTGCCACCAGCAGGCTCTCTTGCTGTCTTTCTCTCTTTACTACTATTACTTTAATTAAATCTTAACTTATCTCTCTGCCTCCAACCCTGCATTTGCCTAAATCAGTGCTTCTTAAAAGGGATAGGGCAGGTTCCTGGAGAAGTGAGGAGGGATGGCATATAGGGTGGAGACTGATTATAGCCATCACTGGGGAAGTACTGCTGCCCTCAGTGCAAGGAGTCAGAGAGGTTAGATGTTCAGCAATGCACAGACTATTTACTCATGGATGTCAAATGCCTGCCAAGCATTCAGGTGAGTGAAACCTTTTAACCTAAGCTGCAAAATATACTCCATTGGACAACTAAACACAAATATTCTTACAAGGTTTTAATGTGTGCTAATTCTCAAGGAATGCAACTACCTTGAAAGTTAAGGGAAGGGAAGGTTTTGTTTGATTTGTTCAGATATTTACCAGGAAGTGTTGCTGGTTTGGAAGATTGCAAAACAAATGTGAGGGCTAAGGCTGTGGCTTAGTGGTAAAGCACTTACCTGGCACACATGAGGCACTGGGTTCAATTCTCAGCACCACATAAAAATAAAATAAAGGCATTGTGTCCACCTACAACTAAAAAAATACATTAAAAAAAAACAAATGGGAATTTTTTTCTCACTGTATCGAAGTCACAAACTTTACATTCCTGTCTCAATCTGTACTGTAGCTTTGCTGTTCTGTTTATAGTGATTTTATACATAGATAAAGCTATACTTCATTACATCTTTGATGTAGTTGTGCACAAAGGTTTATTTTACACTTATCATCAATTACCTTTTATTTATTTTTAGATGCAGTTATATATTATTTTACCTAAGAACTTAATGTTTGCATAGTAATAAGGATATTTTTAAGTATTTTAAATTATTTTTACTTTAGAAAAAATTAAATAATAGCTAATATAAATAATACCAAATGCAGAAGCCAACTTATCTTTCTATGGTAGAGTTCTCATAATGTCTGTGACATTTTCAAAAATTTTAAGTGGTTTCCCTGACTATAACCTGAAGTTTAACTCCCAAGTTTGCTCTTAGGGAACTATCCCCAAGCAAACATAATAGCATTTATCTTTGACCTTGTTATGGTCTCATGTCTACCCTCACCTAATACCAATGATCAGGTCAACATAGACTACTGGTCTTTCTGCAAAGTTGCACTAAAAATCACAGGCTATGAATTTGCTCAGAATTTTTCTCTGCAGGATTTCTTCTCTTTCACACACAGCTTTCTAAATTGAATTCAGACAGGACCAGTCCAGATTTCCTTTCCTCCATGAAACATTATTTTCACCAGTGTTCCCCAGTTTCCTCTCCCCCTATTGTGGATATCAATTATTTTATAAAATCTATCTTATCACAATATACGCATATATATGTACACACGCACGTGTGCTTGTATTATAATTGATAGTGTATTTGTTTGATTTCACTGACTCAGGCTATAAACTCTCTGAAGGCAGGTTCACTTTCATACCTTCCCAAAGCTGAGCAATGTGTGGGACAGAATGTGAGTTCAATAAATATTCATTGAATTGGCCTTTCAATAGTTGAGAAAAATGTAAGTACTATTATCTTTATTACTTGCATGAGGAAATTGGACTCTCAGTGAGTTCTGAAATGTTATTTTTATGTAGAGCATCAGATGAGGTCTGCTGTTGAGGTGGAATATATTATTATCTTCAACTTGTGAAAGGTCCAGACATGTATCTAGAAAAGGACTAGAGGGGTTGGCTTACATTTTGGCTGAAGATAAATAAAATAAAATCTTTACTTCTAGATCAGCTTTCCAATATAATGGTATGGATTAATGTGATGCTATGTGTCATTGATAATGGGAAATCTTCCATCTTTTAGTATTTTATCACCAAATAGTGTAGCATGTTCCCTCATTTTAAGACTATTGTACCAACAAGATTCAGCTAGAAATAAGACATGAGTTTCCCAGAATCGTCCTTAGGCTCACCGGATGGGGGAAGGGTCAAGCTCCAGCTGCGCTCCTTGGCATGGCGCCAGCCTTGACTGAACCCATCCATCACAGCCGAAGCCTGCCCTTCTCACACGCTGCATGAGTTGGAAATGGAAGTGGCCTTTTAACAGAACATTGTCTTAGGATTGCGTGAAGCAAGGCTGACAGAGAAAGGAAGATTCATTCCTGACACCAATCATACTAATATCTGTCACCGAAATGACATTTTCCCTTTAATGATGAAAAATGCATCAAGATAGAGGGAGGAGAATGAACAGGGAGAATGAACAACCCTGTGTGCCGCTCTGGTCTGGTAAGGAGGGAACCTCTGCTGCTGTTGCCACTGGTTGCAATTTGGAGGAGGTGAAGAGATGTGTGGCCAGTTGGTTACTGAACAAACAACTGGTACCTCATTTGGAAGAGAAGGGTGCAAGCAGATGGAAGCCTGTGGGTTAGGCAATGTCACTGAACATCTGACCAACTTCTCATTAGGCCTTCTGCCTGGTTTTTCATTAGAACTACCTCCATTTCTTTCAGGCCCCAAGCAGGGGCTCAGTACTGATTTTCAGGGCTGCCATAGACATATTTTAGTGTGTCCAGTTTTTTAGAGCTTGTAAACAGCAATAAAAAACCACTGAAGGCTCCCAAGTCTTCATTCCCATAGTCTCTTGTTTGGAAGGGTAACAACGGAGGAATTCATTCAGCAGTTCAGGTCCCATATGCATATTCATTGGGGATAGTCTGTTGGTAGGAATGACCCAGGGGTGGAGAAGACACCGTAAAGCCAAATTTTATAAACTAAGCCTGAGGTAAGAATGGCGGAGAATTTGATCTTCTAATTAGGGAAGAATAGCACTGTCATTTAGAGGAATCTACACACTTGCCCCGAATAATCAGAGTGACTATTTCCTAACAGGTATCAGACCTTTATCTACAAATCCATTTATGGCAACATCTATCTAAAATCATTTTCTTCTCTCTTTTCCTTGCTATTGACAGAGCCTGCTTCCCATAACAGAGGTTAAAAATCCAGATATTTACTGTTCTGTCTCTTTTGCAACTGTGGATGACCACATTTCACAACAAGTGTAAATACTCCTCCCTAATCAAAAAGAAGCATGTGTGTCTCTCAGGCCTCATCATTTCTGTCTTTGATCATGGCCAGGTGGTGGTGGGAGAGACGTGGACCCCATCCACTCATAAAATGAAGACCAGTTACTGACTCCTGGGTTCTTGTCCAGGGGGCCACTGCTGGGCTTCTAGACATCCTGTCTTCAGGCTTCTTTGGTGTGCTAATTTGTTAAGCCTCTGATAGGAAGGGACTTTGTCACTTGCATCCAAAATCATCCACAGTTTTACATTAACTTTTCATTGGGGAAAAAGACATGTGCTGACCTGTGAGGACAGTTCTTTAACATTCCTTTACTCAGCCTCTGACTGGTGTTACTTGGTGTTCACATGCCTGTTGCTTCTGGCTTTCTCTTACTTCCTCAATCTTATAAATACTGGCATACCAAAAAAAAAAAAAAAAAAAAAAAAAAAACATACAACACCAGGGCGCTTTTAAAGTTTTTATACTTTCACATTTCTTTGCAATATTAATTAACTTGACACCCACTCATTAGCTAACCTGCCAGCAACTCAACTCCACATCATCATCTGCTTTACAAAGAAGGAAACTGAGTCATTGACATTCCTATATTTGCATGGATGTGCCTCTAGCACCCCTCTCCTCCTCCTACATTCTCACAGTTAAATATATTTTTGCCCAGCAATGATGCAATTTTTCAAAGAAACTTCACCAGAAAAGTTGAGCCCCCAAAGTGTTTGGTACACAAACTATCTAGACCTAACATTAATTCATACAAATACTCAAGACCATACTGTCTGCACCCTCCACTTTGGTCAGATATGCTGTCCGTCTCTGATGTCCTTGGTCTTCCTGCCTTCTTGTCTCCTTGTATCCTTTCAGAAAATGTGGAGTCCCCTCAATGGGAGTTCAAAGGTCAAAGTGACTTTTAAGCTCCACAAATGACATGAGAAGCTCTATCATAAAGGACAGAAAGAATATGCTAAGGCTCTTCCCAGAGAAGATCAGCATGCAATAGTCAGAAATCTTCCAATCTGAAAATCTTCCCAGTCCTCAGCCCCTGCTGTGGGTCACCTGCAATGAAAAATCAAGTACCATGGTGGGTTCTTGTCAGGGGAAACATGCTCTTGGTCCTTGAGGGTGCTGGCCTGGCCTAGGCACCACTGACAGTGTAGGGCAAGGAACAAGCTCTATCTGCCCTCTGCTTCTTGGGAGCATAACAAGCTAAGATTTGCTGAAACAGATTCCTTACCCTCTGTTTGCCCCCATGTTCACTATAAAAGGGCAGGACTTGATGGCTGGTCACAAATGCAATGCAACCAAATGCCCAGTGGAAGTGCTAGAGAATCAAACATTCCCTGGAAAATGCATTGAGGAGAAGAGGTGAAAAAACATCACATACCTTACTTAACTGAGAAACTAACTTTGTTGTTCAGCCTTCTGTTGCAGTAACAAAATACCTGAGAAAAACAACTTAAAGAAGGGAGGAGAGCTGGGGTTGTAGTTCAGCGGTAGAGCACTCACCTAGCACGGGTGAGGCCCTGGGTTCGATCCTCAGCACGAAATAAAAATAAATAAATAAAATAAAGGTATTGTGTACAACTAAAAAATAAATATTAAAAAAAGAAGGGAAGATTTATTTTGATTCATGTTTTAGTCCATGGCCAACTGGCTCCATTGGTATCAGCCTCTGGTAAGGCAGAACATCCTGGCAGAAAGAGTGTGAAGAAGCCTAGATGCTCACCTCATGGTGCTTGAGAAGCAGAGAGAAACAGAGGAAGGGGTCAGGGACAATACATGGTTCCCCAAAGACATGCTCTCAAAGACCTATTTCCTCCAACTAGGTCCATTCAGTCATGAATCTCTCACTGATGATGTTAAAGCCCTCCTGATGTAATCACTTCCTAAAATCTCCCACATGGACGCTGCTGCATTGTGGACCATTCTTCGACTCATGAGCCTTTGGGGTAACATTGATTGACAATAAAGAAAATGACACTGCTTAAGAGAAGCTGGGCACATGTACAGACAATTTTTATTCACATACATTACTATGTTTCTAGAACATTTGATAAACTTTAGAAAGATTATCTCTCTTTTCATAGTCATAATAACCATGACTGACATCAAAATGTTGAATCTGCATAATAAATTGTATTTTCTTACATAATTGAATTCTCTTCTAGACGTTCTGTCCATCAAAGCCATGTCCCCTTTTGCCAAATGAGTA
Organism: Marmota flaviventris; assembly: GCF_047511675.1. NCBI lineage: Eukaryota > Metazoa > Chordata > Mammalia > Rodentia > Sciuridae > Marmota > Marmota flaviventris. The sequence goes on along the minus strand of NC_092506.1, from coordinate 116,234,727 downwards.
CACTAAGGCTCATATTAAGAAATCTGACAAAGTTTTCTTTGTGGAAGGTGGAATATCTTGGTCGCAAATTGAGTCTTCTAACTCCAAGTCCAGCATTCATTTTTACTTAGTGGCAGTTTAATAAATGCAAGAATCTACCCTCCCTTCTTCAGGAATACTCCGTATGCTGTGGCTCATTTGAGGATGAGGAGTACTTAGACAGGATAATAGGTATAATTTATGAAGGGCAAAAGGAAGACTATGATTCAGGAGTCCATGGAATGAGAATCAGAACCATTGTCGAGAAGCCGGCCTAGTTTAAAAAAAAAAAAATGACAGAGAGAAGAATAAGGAAGAAAGTCCAAAATGTCTGAACAATGTAACAGACCTGCCATTCATCTCACAGCATGTCACTTCTCAACATCTGAAAAAGCAACATTTGTTGTCCACAGAACAATAAGCTAGATTTATAGACACTACCAGGCTCAGAGAACAGGGATATAGTTACCACCATAAAGAGCACCCTGGGGTGGTTTCCTGGGTGGCCATTGGCAGACCCAGCAGGGCCCATCAGGAGGACCCCAGGTCTACTATCTGGAAAACTGTTTGTTCAGTGTGTGATGGCTAGCTTCTTTGATCTCTTGGCAGCATGGGGCCACATAAAATGATCTTCTCATTTATGAAAAGACCTCTTTCTTAAGAATTCAAGTCACTATACTTTTCAGATTTTCAGTCCTCCTGGACACCTTCTTCCCAAGTACCTCCCCAGTTTACAATGAAGTCATCATGTGATGCATCCCATCTTCTACTTTCTCAGCCAATCTCCTTTACTCCGTGGTCTCCTCTGGTCATCCGAGTGAGGAAAGATATCTTTCTTCTGGATTCCTGAAATATTATGTATCATTTATGATGCAACACTGACTTATATGTTGGTTGTAAACATATGGTAACGGCCCTACAAGAAGATAAGCTCATTGTTACTATTGTCTCTTTTTAGATCAATTTGGTTTAAGGCTGGAAAGCCCCATGATGCCATCTAGGTCTTAGCTCCCGTTGTATACATGGGGAAATGGATGCCCACAGAGCTTACATCATTAGGAAATTTCACAGACATAGGCCAGATTATAACTGAAATTTATTTGCACCCTGAGCTCAGTGAAGTGCTTGAATACTGTGAGGGCAGAACAGAAGGTTGAATGAATGAATGAATGATTCTGACAAATCTTTGAGACCTGCCATCCCATAGCCAAAAACACTTGCACTTAGAATCCTCAAGACACTTTCATTTGGAATCCTCGAGTCAACCTCTGTTTAGAAACAATCATCTCATTTAGCATGTGTCTGGGGTGTGAGCATCAGCCACACACAATATTTGCTCCTATCCAAAGCTTGTTCTGAGATTTTTGACAAGTAATTGGGTGACAGTTTTGTTTTTATTCAACTGGCCAGGAATGGGAGTTCTGAAGATAATTCTGCTTTTCTACATAACAAAGAAATAAACAGACAATCAATCCAGCACTAATAAAAGATGACTGAAAATTGCTAATCTAAACCCAAACATACAACCTGGCTTTACAGAAAAAGAGAATGCTTATGGATTTCCTTGTTTCCTCTTCTGTAAATACCACACACAGTTCAGCTCCTACCACTGTCTCCCCCTGCACTCAGCAGGCTGCTGGTGGCTATTATAGGCATGCCACCTTACCATTAGCACAGCAATGCCAATTAATTGCAGTAATGAGCAGCTCCATGTTGAAGAAAACTCACTGCCTGATCTCTAGCAGCATCTGTAGGCTCAAAATGTGTTCAAAAAAAATCTGTTTCCAGGGGGTATGATATTTGTCTCTACAAAAAGTTGAAGGATCAGAGGGTCAGGGACATGGTGCATGTGTGTGTGCATGTGCATGCATGTGCACTATCTTAGAGGAGCCAGACGCCTTGCTTTAGAGCAGAGAACTGGGTCAGGGAGGAGGGCACTGCTGGAGAGAGGCAAGCTGCTTGAGAGATAAGCTTTGGGTGTGCTGAGGAGGTGGAGCCCCCTGAGTAAGAGAAATGAGACTCTGAGTACAAAGGTTTTACAAAAGGTACTGAATTCATATTTAAGTAGGAAGTTTCCGATGGTGGAGGGAGAGGCCTCCTGTAATTCATCATGCAAAAGAGGTCAACTACAGTGTGCTGAACCCCTTTGTCTTCATTCCTTTCCTCCACCCCCCCCCATCTTATTTAGAAAAACTCCTGGATATGCCCCTCCCATTCCGTTTTTCTTTTTCTCTTTCCTCTTGATTCATAACTGATAGGCAAAGGGGAAGAGGTCCTGCTTCTTAGTGGGGAACCAGTCTCTGGTAAGTCTTCAGCTTAAAACCATGTTGAATCCCTGAAAACAAACCCCAAAGGGCACACGCTTTTCCCATGAGGTTCTTCAAAAGTATTAAACACATACACACACTACAAATATACATACACACACACACACCACACCACACACCACACACACAGTGGGCCATCAAAGTCACACACAATGTGACAAAATGGGTAATTACGTTTCACTTAACACACATCAAAGCACAAAATGGCCAAAGAGCAGTGTGCATGTGCACCCTGCACCCTGCTTGCCATGTGAGGACAGACTGGACTATGGGCAGGGGATAGGTGCAGCCAAGGGGCGGGGGGTCAGCCTCACCTCAGGTCCCTGTCCTTAAAAGGAAGGAGGGTGTAAGACTCATTTATATCCAGGAGCTGAAGTGGAATCTGCCTGGCCATTCTCTATGTTCCTTTGTTTGGTTTTCATGGAAACCTGTGTTTATGGGAAACTCCAGGCGTGCTGGCTACAGGCAGATGTTGCTGATCTCTGTTCTTCATCACGTGAAAAATGTTCCTTTTGGGAGATGAGCTGTCACTTGTTTCTTCTTCCTCCAGTGCAGCAGTTGGAAATAAATTATCAATATTTCCTAAAATCCAGACACTCCCTTTGGATGCAGGGGACTTCAGGCAGTCCTTGACAAGGGACCTATTTACCAGTTGGTGTTTGCTACAGCTCCATGCAAGGAGAAGCAGAACTAAAGGCATGAATTATGTCTGTGGTCCTGATCACTGCTTTAAAAAGAGAATTAAAGCTGGATTCTCTGTCACCAATGCAAAGAGAAGCCTTCTCCTTGTCCTGTCACCCCTTCCCTCTATTTTCCCATATTCCAGAAAACTTTGTCACTTTAAAATTTAATTATATAAAATCCTGCTCTCTTTACCCCCTGTGGATGAGCAATTGTTCTGCTATTTCTATAAAACGCCACAGGAAATATGAAAATAGGAGGCAGGATTTGGAGCAAGGCTGTTCCTGAATGCCTGTGGTTAGCAGCGTCAGAGATGGCTGCACGAATTTTACATCTGTCAAAGAGAAGTGGAAGTGGGTGGGGGGAGAGGGAGAGAGACAGAGAGATAGACAGGGAGAGAGTGTGAGAGAAAGAACAGGCACCAAGGGGAAGCCATGCCAGGTGTCTGCACTGTGTCCGGTGACCTGAAGGAACTGAAGCTGGGGTCTGAACCATAAGTAGGGCAGCCCCCACATGTGCCAAGTTCACTGATTAAGTAGGAGATCTGGGCTGGCAGATGGGTCAAAGATGAATCATAAACTGGAAGGGAGCATATGGATGACACCTTTCTCTGTGATATAAGATGCCTTCTCCAAAACGGGTAGGGCAATATCCATAGCCACATTCTTTCCCGAACCAAATTGTTTATGAGGGAGCAGTATTGAGGAACAACTAGAAGTGTAAGTACTGCAGTCAGAAGCCGAGGTTCCAATCATGGCTCCTTATCTTGCCAAAACATAAATGTGGTGAGTTACTGTCTTCTTGCTGCTTTTCTCAAATGTAAAATGGGGATGACAAAAATAGTACCTCCTTCATATAAAGTGCCTAGAACAGGGTTCTTACAATTATCTAATGAATGATTACAATGTAGCAAATTCTATACTAAATATGGGGGTTATGTGGTATATAAAATACAGTACTTGCATTTCAATGACTCGTAACTTAGTGGAGGAGACAGATAGGTACACAAATTAGCAAGAGTGTAACTGGAGCTAAGACAGTGATGTTTAGCAAGTCTGGAATTTTGAAGGAGTTGAGAACACTTAGCAGAAGAGATGCTTTTGTGAGTTACAAACAATAGGTAGTAAGATACCAATTGGAGAGGAGGAGCCAGGTTATCTCTGGACTGAAAAAGAAAGGAAAAAGGAGTGAAGGTTTTAAAGATCACCATCTGTTCAGTAAGAAATAGTGAGAAGTTGTTTGTGTTGAGAAATGGTGGATAAGAAAGTCTAATAGAAAGGCTGCACAAGGCTTGCTAGAGAGTCTGAGTTTCATTTTGTAGTAAAAGGGATTGACCTGAGTCGTATTTTTGTTTTTCTATTCCAGGTCATAAAAGTATTTGATTTTTTTCAATTTTATTGAGGTATAATTGACAAATAAAAGTTGTATATGTTCAAAGTATATAACATGATGTTTTAATGCAGGTATGCACTGTGAAATGTTTTGACATTCAAGCTAATTAACATATCCATTGCATCACATAGTTATCTTTTGTGTGTATAGTAAGAATACATAAAATCTACTCTCATAGGAATTTAAAATGTACAATATATTATTGTTAACTATAGTCAACCTGCTAAACACTAGGTCTCCAAAACGTATTCATCTTATAACTGCATATTTGTGTCCTTCACCAAAATGTATCCATTTTACTGGAGCTTTTAAGGAAAGGCAGAAGCAGGATCCAAACTATAGTAGACCAACCCTGGAGTTATGAGCAGCAGTGGATGATTGGCAGGATTGGAGACAAGAAGAAGGGAGTCCTTTTGAGAGACTGTTGTTGTAGACAATATGAGAGGCAGTAAAAAGCTCTAGCTTTGACAGCCGCATAAAATGTTATGGTTTCTTCCTAGTTGTTCCTATTCCATTCTTCCATAGCAGAAGATATCTCAATATGGTAGACACTATTAGACCTAATATATATTTTCCCTATTCAATTAACCCTGAGTTAGTTTAGGACATCAGTGGGATAATCCAAAATGCTATCTTGCCCAAGTCCTCATGCAGCTCAGTTGTGGCCACACCCTGGGGACCTGGCTAGCAATCTGAAAGCAGAAATATCTTAGTTGACACTTTTTCTCTTCTTAAACTGGCATCATTTTTCCTCTTCTAACATATTTTTATTCTTCCTTCCTGGAAATCAAAGTGAGGATAGAGGTGAAGCAACTATCTCTGAACCAAGAGGACAAGAACTGACACTAACAATTACAGAGAGGAAAGGTAAGAAGTTTCTGAAATAATGACGACATCTTGGAGCAACTCCACAGCTCTAGATGGCCTATAGGCAGGCTTTATGCTCCATAGCTAAGTCTTACACTTGGGCAGTCTCTGATACTGAGTGCCCATGTAGATACATGTCTGGGTGCCTTCTCATTCAAAGTACACTATAACTGAGGCACAGCTGTTAGACACATCAAGGGTAAAAATGGGTTTCCCTTTGGCACCTAGAGAACAGGATCCCTATCTCATCAGTTAGGTAGTAACTCACAACCTAAATTCTTCTCTGTTGTAAGGCACTAATCATAATTCTCCTACTATTCTGAAGAAAAATATGCCCGTATCCCAAATGCTTAGCCATCAGAGACCAACCCCAGAAAAAACACAAATGTCAGTATTATAGGATAAATGTTGGCTTTTAAGTGTTTACAAAATCACTGGTAAATGATGAGGTATCTTTTACATGAAGAAGAAAAACAACACTCCACACAACATTAGAGTCAAATAGGTAAGAGAGGACATAGACCTGTTGGACCTGAAGTGGAAGTTTGCTAGGGAGATTGAAGGAGCAGATAGAAGTAGATAGATATTCTCTCAAGTAAAAGATCTTAGAGGAAAACCAGAGAAAAAAAAACATTAATAGAAAATCTTGGAAATTGAGTTGGGGATAGTATGGTGCATTTGAGAAAAGCATCAACAAATCCTGGAGGAACTGTACTTTTCAACTTTATTGAGGTATAATTGACAAATACAAGTTGTATATGTTCAAAGTATATAACATGATGTTATATACTTTAATAATATTAATTCATCTCATTTAGATGAATTAATAATATGAACTAAAATGAGATGAATTAATAATAGCTGAGAGGTATATCTGGGGACCATGATGCAACATGGTAGAAAAGTCCAGGGCTTTGAAATTTTGCATGTGTGTATTTTAAAGCTAAGCTACATTGACCAGGTAACATAATCTTGTTAAACCTTAGTGTCCCAGGTTGTAAAATGAAAAAAAAAAAAATAGTGACCACTGTTAAAGATATATTGTTCATGTAAGTGTATAAAATACTATAGGCATCCTATAAATGAGGCTTATAGAAAGTGAATAGACTGACTCAAGGGAGCACATTTTCTGGGATGCATAGAAACATAAAGGTCAGGGGTCCTGTGTGACCCTACCTTCTTTCTTAATAAAATATATAAAAACAGCTGTTAGTGAAGATAAGCTCTGTCATCATGCCACAGATCCCTCAACCTCTAACATCTTTTGCTTACTCCCCTACTAAGATGGATCTTGCCTGCAACATGAATACAGCCTTGCATCTGGGAAACAGAAGGTAGAGAAGTGAACAGAAATACCCAGTGCACTCTACAGACCTAATGCTATGCCCACGATGGTGGCAGATAGAACTTTTCAGACAGAGTCCAAATAAGAACAAAAAAATGCCACCCAGAACTTGAAAGTCTTCTTCAGCTAAATAATCAGGACTCAGGTAGGGATGATAGAGAGGATTCCTTAGCAAGTCCCTATCCAAGGGTAGATTTTCTTCCAGTGCATATTACAATGAGTGAGAGTAGAGAGGAAGCACTAACAGTTACAGACATGAAAGGTCAGAAGTTTCTGAAATACTGACAACATCATGGAGCTCCTCCTCAGTCCTAGTGCTCTGTGGTTAAGTCTTGAATTTGGGTTTCTATTATTAGCATGGAATGAAAGAATTAAAGACTTTCTAGGAGATTTGAAGCCCCTTCTGCCCATGTGGAAATTCTCTCTCTATTGCTAGCTAGGAATGTGAGGCTTTGGTTTTATTTAAGAGGGTATGGTTTATAGAGTGAGCTATTAACACAAATAAATACATGGCAATTATTGGAGGAAATGAATATTTAAATTGGGCGGAGAGAATTCAGTGTAATTAAATTGACTCATGCTTTGGCTCCATGGAATACTACCTGAGCCAGGCTTGCCCTCATAGGGTAGCAAAGTTGTAACTGTGATTGTGAGTAGAGCTGGCAATGAGGAATCTTGTCTCTTAGAGAAAGTAGGAAATTGAAAGCAAGATAAGGAGCCAGGTGCTTACTTTTCAATGGAGTCGTTCATGGCCTTTCTCTCCCTGGGTGGGTAAGAATGAGTGCAAGAAACTTGCAGCACCAAAGTCAGGGTGCAGTACATCACATTTTAACCAGCTCCATCTCTCTGATCTTCAATGACCATTTGCAGACTTCCTAATCAGAAAGCTTGCTTGCCCTTGTGCTAGAAATAAGGGGTCCCACAGGGAGTGCCATCCCATCAGGGAACTTCTTGTATAAAATTTATCTTGTTATTCCATCGTTTAACTGCAGTCTGAGTACAAAAAGCTCTTTTGTTGTGGTGGCAGATAATGCAATGAGATCCATCCCTTCTGTGAGTTAATGGCATTTGTGGGGAGATGACAGGTGGGTAAGAAAATGGAATTGGATGGGGAGGGGGCAGTCTCTGGCTCCATTCCTTGCACTTTGCTGTTTCTGTCACTTGCTCTTGAGGATGAGCATGGGATGCTATCTATTATTCTGTGTATTGGGATTTTCATCTAATTCCATAATGAAGATGTTGCTCCATCAGATACAGATGACATGTCATCAGAAATGCAGAAGGCCATTTTTATGTGTCACCTGGATCTCTGCAGGGCCCCCACCTGCCTGGAAGAGTGTAGAATGTGCTGGTTCAAGGGAATAGCTCCACCAGGCCAGACTGGTGATCACAGATAGGCTAGCTCTTTCTTGTCTTACCCTGATGAATTGCTGCTCTCAATCTGTAAGCTCTGTGAGGACAGGAGCTTTTCTGCCTGTGTGCATCTGTGTCTGGAATATGGAAGGTGCTCCACTCAGATGCATGAGTGAATCCCCTCCTCTCTTTATTCCAGCCTATAATGTACACTCTTTGCAGACATACTAATTCTCCAATGCTCAGATCTACACCCAACCTGCTCTACCTTTGACTACCAGTCTTAACCTTAAGACAAGAGATCACAGAACTTGACCCCATCAGTTTCGAGAATGTCAGCATCAAATCAACTCAGCTGTCACCCACATGTAAATATGGTCTCATCTTCTGAAACTTTCTGTGCCTCAGCTTCTCTTTCATTGAGCAGAGATGCTAACAACACCCACCTTGTTGTTTGTTGTGAAAGGTGAATGGGATGGTATATGTGAAGGTTTCAGAAAGGCACCTGCACATAGGAAACAATGATTATTGGCCTTTATCAAGTTCTTAAAAAGGGCCCATGTCTTCTTTTCTTGTTTCTCAGTGTTTTGTTCCAGGAATTGATAGCGAGTACAGTTCCTCCAGGATTTGTTGATGCTTTTCTCAAATGCACCATACAATCCCCAACTCAAGACAGGGAGCTGACACTCTTTCCTCACGACCCCCCTTTCCAAGATTTTCCATTAATATGCTCTCTTCTTAGAGTCCTGGTAATTTATTTGGACCCCAGTGTCTGCCTGTGTAAAACTAAGGATCATTTATTTGTGAAAGGTTATACATTTTCCAGGAGATTTTTTGCTAGATGCCCAAAACTAGGTGGGCACCATAGAAGTAGAATTAATAGCCCTGGCTCCAGAACCACAGATTTTAGCTTTGCTCATTTCTAGCTATGCAGCCCTCAGAATACTGAAGATGTATACAACATTTTAGTCTTATTTGTAAAACAGGAACACTGGTTGGTATCTAGTTCATAGGATTGCTGTAAAAATTAAATGAGCTTATCACCCTGAAGAGCTTAGCGTAGCTTCTGCCTCAAATCAAGAAAGCATTCTATAGAGGCAAAACAATATCACTTGTAGCTACCATCCCCACCATACAAAAATATTCAGTCATTTAATTACAGGTTGACCCCTCCCATTCTAGGTCATCTAATAAGGATGGCATGTCATTCCCATGTGCAAAGACACGTGGATGCCCCTGTTTCTGTTGGGCAGATGGGATTTGCCTCGAAACTTTTTCAACCCAGCACCTGTAACAGAGTGAGGGGATCGGGCCTCTTTTTGGCATTAGCTTATCATCTCTCCCCCAACTACCTTCTGCTTTAATATTTCAGACATTGCATTTCTAAATTAAGTCAAAGAGAATATGTACTTGTCTGGGAGTCATAAAAACTGAGTCCAGGCTCTGCCATCACCAATTAGTTGTGTAACAGAACTTAAATTTTTCACTATATTTCATTTTCTGCATCTGAACAATGATAGGTCTATACTAGGTTTTATATTTCTCTTTCAATTCAGAAACTTTCATAATAAGAACCTAGTTTCTAGGTCTCCATGAAATCTGCCATAACCTGGACAGGATTTGATCCTTGATGCCTTAAAAGAGGTGTAGACAGGTAGCTGTGACCTCTGTTTGGATTATCTACCATCCTGATGGAGAAACCCACAAGTTTTTTTTGTCTCTAGCTTTGTAAAGGAGACTGAAGATATCATGACCTTTGAATATGGACTATTAATGTTTTGACTTTTCCTTTTTAATTACTTGCAGTACACTGTAATTGGCATGGAAAGGTTATGTGCTGATGTGTGGGTCTTGACAAGCAGCAAACAGCCACAGGAAAATCTGAGATTTTCTCATTTGTGGGGGCTGCTTGAGACATTTTCTGGGTGTGAGTACATATGACAGAAAAGTCCTTTCTTAATCCAGGTGTGACTAACTTTTCTATCCCCAGTGGGAATGTTTACACAGGGTTGGGTATAGTAATTCTTTGTCCTGGGCAGTTTGGCTTTTTGTGTGTCTTGTACAGGCTTGTCAAACTCTCCAATTCAGTCATTCATGATTTTTCTGAAAAGTTTTGAATCATTTCCTGTTTTCTTGAAACAAAATAAATTAATTAATTACATATTGTAGTAGAAACTTTTAACTCTTACCAGTTCTTATTGCATCAAGCCTAAACTTTTCAGGTTGGCATTCAAGGCTCTCTAAAATTAGTCAAAGAATTGCCTGTCTCAAAACACATCACAATGTTTTATTCTCTCTCCTTTCCTGTTCTACAAATACATAGTTCCTCATCTGAATTGTCAATTGGCCTTCCTCTTATTTCTCCCTATCATGGGAGGCTCAGTCTAATCCTATTCTCTCTATGAGGCACTGTTATGGGTTGGATAGGAGGTATCCCCCAAAGGCTCTGATGTTAATGTGGGAGTGTTTGGAAGTGAAATTATTAAACTATGAGAGCTGTAACCTAATCAGTCCATCCTAGTTTGAATGGACTGATTGGGTAGTAACTATGTAAGTGAGGCATGCCTGGAGGAGGTGGGTCCCTGGTGGACTACTCTAGAAAGGTTCATCTTCTCTGTGACCCCTTCCCTCTCTCTCTTTTTCTAATTCCTGGCCACCATATTCTGAGCAGCTTCTCTCCCCACTCCCTTCCACCATAATGTGTTGGCTCAACTTGGGTCCAGAGCAATGGAGTCAGCCCCACAATGGACTAAATCTTTGAAACCATGAGCCAAAATAAACTTGCCCCCTTCTCAGTTGTTATGTATTTTGGTCAGTGATGCAAAGCTGACTAACACAAGCACTCCAGGTCTAAAGTGCTGGTGTTAGGCATGAATATGATGAATGAACTTCTCTATCATGTTGCAATAGTTAATTTTTTTTGCCCACTTAGTTGGGCCATAATATACAGATATTGGATCAACCATTATTCTAGATGTTGCTGTGAAAATATTTTTAGATGTGATTAACATTTAAATCTGTAGACTTTGAGTAAAGCAGATTATCCTCCCAAATATGGGCAGATCTCATCCAATCACTTGAATGTTTTAATAGAAGAAGACTTATTTTCCCCTAAGAAGGGAGAGTACTGTTACAGACTGCTTTTGGATTGGAGCTGGGACATCAACTCTTCCCTGGGCCTCTAGCCTGCTGGCCTACCCTGCAGATAAAAAATTTGCCAGTCTCCACAATTTCGTGAGCCAATTTCTTAATTTTTTTTTCTTTCATACATATATCCTATTAATTTTACTCTTCTGGGAACTCTAGTAATACATATGTGTGGTTTAACACTGAATTTTCCTTAATGGCAAGACATTCTCTCATGTACTTACTTGGGTTATGTTCTTCCTCTGTGAAGTTTTTCCTAGATATCTTAATTTTCGAAATCCCAATTAATTTATTTTAGACAAAGAGAAGAAAGCTGTGTGGTGTTTTGGCCTGCCAGAGATGGAGAAGAGTATAGTACACCATTTGGTCAGACCTTGTAACTCTGTCCTGCACAGTACAGTGCTTATATTTTGAGTAACAATTTCTGTCTCATCACCCTGTCCCTGCAGGGGGCAGGGGGCTGCTCACCTTTACCAGTTGAATCTCCTTGCCTGTCTCTCCCCAGTAGTGAAAAATACAACATAGACTCAGTGGTTGAAAATAAATGAATTGTTAGGTTGAAACATGACAATCTTAAGCCTTCTTTGTTCCCACTAAATGAATGCTATGGATGATTTTTCCCTCCTCTAAATTTCATATATATCCGTGCACCTAATTTATTCTCTATTTTGAAGCCCAACATAAGTGAGAGGTATATAATTTTATGTAATAGAAAAACATATAAAATATATTCCATATTATTTAATTTTTAAACTTTTCTTAATGAAGGAGTCAACCACACTTGTACACTCTTGTGTTACCTTTTTTTTTTTTGGTACCAGGGATTGAACCCAGGGTTGCTTAACCATTGAGCCACATCCCCAGCCATTTTTTTTTAAAATATTTCATTTAGACAGGTCTTGCTAAGTTGTTTGGGCCCTCGTTCAATTGTTGGAGCTGGCTTTGAACTCATAATCCTCCTGCTGCAGTTTCCCGAGTTGCTGGGATTACAGGTATACACCACCACACCCAGTTTTTTGAGTGTTACTCTTATAAACATCATCCAATGTGTTTTCCATACTAGCATCTAATACATATTGGCTGCTTCTCTGTGTTAGAGGCTGTGTTGTGGTAGTGGGCATGTGGGTGTGTGTATAATCAAAATCACACAATTGCCTCTTAGATGGGTTTTACTATCCCCAATCTGAAATTCAACTGGATCAAATAAATTCCCCAGTGTCACATAGTTAAAGAGTGACCCACCATCTGGGATTCAAACTCAGTGTTTCTGACTTCAAATCTGTGTACTTTCCATTACTTCAGTGCCTCCTCAAACCCTTTACAGTACAGTTGGAAAAAAATACATTAAAATGTTTCTGGGTGCCATGGCACACACCTGTAATCCCAGCAGCTCAGGAGGTTGAGGCAGAAGGATCATGAGTTCAAAGCCGGCCTCAGCAAAAATGAGGTGTTAAGCAACTCAGTGAGACCCATTTCTAAATAAAACACAAAAAATAGGGCTGGGGATGTGGCTCAGTGGTTGAGTTCCACTGTGTTCAATCCCTGATAACCCTGCCCCCCACCAAAGGAAAAAAAAAAGTTATATTTTCCATATTCCTATTATCTTAATTTGTCATAGTACACACTCAGTGTGTGCCAATGAGAACAATGGAATGAAGGAAAAGAGCAAACAATGGAGACTCAACTGGACTTGGGTGGATGGCTAAGCAAGGGCCATTTTAGGAAATCAGAAAGTAATGAAAATCAGGGCTGAAAACATAGGACATCTGTGTAGGAAAGCAAATTATAGGGGAATAGACCAATTCCTTTCCATAGGAAGGCTCCTGATAAGTTCCATGGAGACACAAAAGCAGAGAGTAGTAGAATGATAATGTACAAACTAATAATTGTTATTGGAATTTTTCTGCTATCCACATATATATTAAGTATATTTTATTTTACTTTTTAAAATTGACAACTGAATGTTGCATATCATTATCATGTCTCTACACACCAAACATGATTTGGGAGCCCAACAACTTTGCATGTGTGTTAGGCTTAGGTCCTATCAGGGATTGGCACTAAGGATCATGACTTCAACTTCAGATAGCCCTAGGTTTAGAAGCAGAAAGAAAAGAATGACACTTGGAATTTGTCTTCACAGATTGTCACAAGAAACTGAACAGGAGGATTTTTTTTTTTTTTTCCTGAACAGCCAGGTTATAAATTAAATGCCTGAGGCAAAGGATTTTTGGTAGACATAGTCCTAGGAATACAGAAAACTGTGGGCCACCCCCATGTGACCCTTGGATCTGGAGAAATCCCCTTCCCATGCCTATTATCATGCCTCTGTCCCTGGTACCTGGCACTAGACTCCAAAGTCCAGAGCCCAGGGCAGGAAACTCTCTATGTGAGGAGATTTTCTGCTAATCCCCAGCTTAAACTTTCTCTCCCTTAGCTTCAGGCTGGTGCTCATTGTCCTAGCACCTGCTGAGCAAATGAATAATTCCCTTCCTTCATTTGCATTGTTACCTTGAAGGTATTTATAGCCTGTGATCATCTGCCCCCTGAGTCTTCTCCTTCTCTAGACTATAATTTAGCTTTAGACCCAGGTCTGTTTGCTGTGGAACTGAGCATGCCCAGGAGTTCTGCTGCCAGAACTAAAGCCAGCAAGAGCTGTAGCCTCCGTGAAGCCTTTACAGTCTTTCAAAAAAGAGAAAATGTCACTGTCAGAATTGGTCTGCTGGTTTCTTTGTTGAGAATTTTATGACGTATCTGTTGGGTTGGAAGAGATTTAGGTATTTGTCCAGATGGCTTTGCACATGTGCATGTGTATATGTGTGTGTGTGTGTGTGTGTGTGTGTGTGTGTGTGATGTGCCTGTGAGAAGTCAATTTTTTTCTGTGTCTCCTATCTCGGTCTCACTGGACCACTATGACTTTAGTCTTTTCTATTGCCATTCTTGAAGGTGACAGAACCAAAAAGCAAATCAAGCAAAAACAACAATAATCCAATATCAGACATTATACATATTAACAAAAAACCTGGAAAGTATCCTCTTATAACAGAGATAATTCTTTTAGCCTTCTAAGATGTTGAGGCCACAGACCATTGGAACACAAAAAAGACTACATATGGGATCTAGAGAGAGAAAGGAATTGAGGACAACTATTTAAAAGACTGTAAGAGGAAAGCTATGGCTTGAGCCAAGGATCTTTTGGGAAATTTGTCTGCAAGACGTCAAGTAGCTAGATTCAGCTCTTTCTGTGATTCAGAGGTAAAAAATAAAATAGATATTTTTAAAATAAATATTTTTCAACAAGTAAAATTGAGAATATTTTGAACTAGGAGATGGTCATGTTATTTCCATGACATTAGAATGGTAATAATCTGACAAGCAAGACTTTCTCCTGTCTCCCCTTTCAGAATCCTTCTCTTTTGCCTTATATTGCTGAATTAATATCATTATACTTATTTCTATTAAGATCAAGAGTGTCAAAAATTTGTATTTGGGAGTGAGGCTGGTGCAACAAAATGACTCCAAAATTTTGAAGTTTCAAGCTGTCTCTAGAAGTTTTCCATGCAGTAAAAGAATCAAGTTAAGATTGTCATGGGTGGGACAGGTGAACATGGTGCTCCAGGTTGGAATGCACTCAGAGAGAACCACATCCTTTTCTTGCTAATCCTGCCAAGATGTAATACTTAGGACTGATTGTAAGGAAGGTCAGACAGATCCAGGTTTGGGAGTCATTCTCCAGAATGTATAGTCTGTATGCCCCAGGGGCCTGATAAGGCCAAGAGAGACAGAAGCTGACCAGGCACTGTTCTGATTGAAGGAGACAAAGAATTATGACAATGAATTTAATGTGAATTCTGCAAAAGATCTTGGACCAGAAATAAAAAAGGTAATTTTTGTTGACAAAATACGAGTGGATTTAACAGATTGAATAGTCAATATTGATTTTCTTATTGGTAAACAATATAGGGGTAAGGAAGATAGAATTATTTAATTATTTTGGGTTTTTTTGTTTGTTTGTTTTTGTTTGTTTTTGCTTAGGTGCCTTTTACTTTCTTCCTTTTTTGGTACATTATATTTGTACATAATGGTGGGTTTCATTGTTACATATTCATACATGCACAGTATATAGCAATACAATTTGGCTAATGTCAATCTCTAGTATTTTCCTTTTTCCTCCTCTCCTTCCTCACAATGGTCCCTTTCCTCTAGTCTACTGATCTCCATTCAATTTTCATGAAAGGGAGATAGAATTTGGGAGAGGAAAACACTAGAATATTTAGGGGTGATATGCTTCATATCAGGCAAAACTTCCCTCTTCCTTTCTTTATTTTAGAAGAGTCTGGATCCAGAAGAAAAGAACAGGTGAACATGATGCATCTATCCTATCAAGCAAAGTGAGCAAGTATGCTGACTTCACTTTGGTTCTGACTTCCAATGATTCCCTCCTGAGCCCTTTCAGTTGGTTATTGCATAATCTCTGATGGCAAATTTTCTTATCTGAGATACCTAGATTACAATAGGAAACGCTTGAAAAGAAATGGCTTCAAGAACCCAAATAATCAGTCAATAAGTGCAGAATTTCTGGCACTGAAGTCGATGATGGTGCCCTACATCACAGGTACAATGAGGACACTTGCACTGAGAAAGGAAGAGCCTTGCCAGAAGACCTGATAGTCCCCAAACTACCTGGAGGGGAGATGAGGGTTCTCACAATTCCTCTCAATGACCCTCACTCAAGAGGAGACTATTTATTTTGGTGCCAAAGACAGCTGGATATAGAAGGTAGAAATTATCTAGGTAAAATTCCACAGCATCGAATTACAAAGATATGTTAAAATATATACAAGTTATTAAATATTGTCATCAAGATGACTAATAAATCAGACATTTTATGGATTCTGATTATAAATTCCATTTATTCCATAAGCAGTTAAAGGAAGAAAAATAGAGACCAAATAGAGGTTAAAGCATGCTCAAGATGGATGTATTTCATTATTGCTTTGTGACTGCTGCATCCTGAGGAAACAGAAAGGTCCTTTAAGGCCAGCAGGTATGAATTACTGGGTCTCTGGGGCTTTGTGGTCACAGACTTTGTCAAGTGAGGACCTTTCTTTAGGTTCTTCTTAAAGTCAGGATTCCTGGCCAGGTTCTTTCTGGAATTGTATTTCAAATCCCCAAATCAAGCTGTCTGAGAAGCAGAGTGAGGAAAACCAATGTGGGAAGGCTCTGCCTTAAGTCCTTGCAGAGAGCACTGACTAAAAAATGCAGATCCTTAACAGAAAGAAGGTGGAGCATGGATTATCCAAAAGACTGGCTATTGTAAACCCAGTACTAAGCCACAATTCCAGCAATGCAAGCATTAGTTCAATAAAAATCATACTTTATATTCAAATAGTACTTTACAGTTTACACATGTTATTTCATTAAATCTTGCACTATATCCTCTGGGATAGCTATTATTAGTTTTATTCTACAGACAGAGAAAATAAGGAAGTCTCACTTATATAACCTGGCCTTTCTCAACTCCCATTGATGCTGCACTTACAAATAATATCTTTTTAAAGGTGGTCCTAGTATTTAAAGAGAAAATGAAAATGTACTCTCCTGGCCTTCTTAGTGGCAGAATTTGACCTGCTTTTGGCTTTGGAAAGCTGAATATGATATTCTTTGGCAGATTTGTCTAATTATGTTTTGCATGGGCTAAGATTAAAATTAATTGGTCTTTTCATGATCAGATATCAGGAGAGTAATAGGGCCAGGCACCTGAGAGCAAGCTAGGGATTAAAGATTGGCTGTGGATAATCCACAAGCCAGATAGCCTGAATATAGTGAGAGGACAGAGGAGCTTGCTGAATGGGCCTCTCAGTGTGTGTCCAGAGACTTGTTTATTTGTTAGGTTCTTTATCACAAGTTTTATGTGACAATATGTGACCACAGCTGTTATTTCACATGCATGCACACACATGCACGTACATAGCACCCACGCAGATGGAGAAGCACAAAATACATCCTTTTCCAATCTCACATTGTTTATTAGATTCTGAGGAATGTTGACTTTTGAAGAAAGACCAGATTAATCATTGTAGAGAGGGAGAAAAGGAAAAAAGATGATAAAGAAAAAAAATCTACTTTGTCCCCCCTTCAAATGCCACAGGAAAATGTCAAGGAAATCGCTTTACTGGAAATAACAGAGAAGTTCAAAACAAAATTGTCAAGTGTCACTCCCTTGGCCCCACTCTCTCTTGCTCACAGCTCCTCTTCCCCTGCCAGTTAGCTGCCTTGCTGCCTCTACCACTGTTTGCCCCCAGGGATGTCACTTCTGGGCCCTCCAAAGGAAGAAGGACTGGAAAATAGTCCCTGGAACGCCTTTCGCTAAAGGGAATAATAGAGAATAAACAAAGGACACAGAAAGCAGTGAGGAAGCAATTTTTCTCTGCCAGCTGGCCACTTCCCGCTCCAGGACAGCGTCCATGAGAGATCACAGAAGGGGAGCTTATCATCATTTTCAATGTCATCATTATTAAAAGCCCTTATTAAATGATTAATTGTGCCAGGCTACATGCAGGTCTCTGTAAATAGAGAAAAAATATAAGAACACATTTGCTTTCCTGTAACTTAAAATCCATGACATTTCAAAATCCTATAAAAGATTTGCATGATTTACTCAGGTATAACTAGTCATTTTTCTTTTTGAATTTTCTATTGTACCTCTATTTTAATAGTAGCTATAAAGGTGCTTGGCTGAATGACATGGGAAAAGAGATTTTTCTACATTATTATTGATTGATTGATTCATTCATTCATTATTTTCCTCATTCATTCATTTTTTTTTTAAATTTAGAGCATATATATTATAAACCAGGTTCTCATCTGAGGTATAAAGATAGAGTAATGGGCAAGTCACAGATCCTGCCCTCTAAGAACTCTCTTACAAGGAGTGGTATTCAATTCTGTTTTAAAATTTCTTCTAAAATGTAGGAGAACTTGGTTTACATAAGATGTTTTTAGGAAATCCAATGTGTAAGTTCAGAAGGGTGGAAAAGGAGAAACCATTAGTCCCACTTTATATTTGATTAAATAAGGCTTGTAGAAGGCTGGGAGAACCATTTTCTCAAGGAACAGTAAACAGCCATGGAATTCATGATGTGGTACTGAAACTAGGATAGAGTGCAATTTAGGCAATCAAAGAAGAAACAGAGAAGGACTTATCCAAAAGACAAATTTTCCATCATATTAATTATTAGAACTTGAATGAGAATGCACAAGAAATAGTAAAGATTTAATAACAACCCTCAAATTCAGTACCTACACTGTTTGATTACTACAATTACAAATCTTGATCAATTGAAATACATAGAACTCAAGGTTTAAAATTTGTTTCATATGGTGCATAGCCATATTTCTTTAATGCAGAATATCTTATTTTGCTTGTGCTGATATAATTTTTTAAAATAACAATTGGAAAATTAGGCATCATGATGGAAAGAATTTACCTTGAAAGATACAGCCAGGATGAAAGACATGATCGTATGCAGCATGTCCTTTTCTATGTCTTTCTGTACTGTCATTCAAAGTGACTGATACAATTTGTCTGCAGAAGGAGATGTGATGAACCATGCTTTCCCCAATACACATATTTCCAGACCTTGAACTTAGGATCTTAAGTGAAATCAAAATGCTGTTTATATCTATATTCTTTTCACATTGAAGCAATCAGTAAGGCTTTGTACAAATGACTATTATTACTGGTTTTATATGCCAATATTGTTCTCTCTAAGTCGGATCCAATATTCTACACTTTGATAGTATAATTGTTTAATAAAATCTTAACTGATAACAGCTTTCTATAGTCACTATTAATGAATGGAAAAATATAAATCACCAAATTGGATGTATTCCTAAAATACAATTCAAAGTTATACTAATTGAATGCATCCTCCTTATCCTTTCAACTACAGGTGAACACATATACAGAGATATATCAACTGTACTGCACTTTTGCAAAATTTACCAATATATGAAAAAGAGAGCCATAAAATAAGTAACTATTTGGCAAAATGAGCAGGATAAATGTTTGCAAAGGAGAACTGATGAACATAGATCTTGGTTGAAGAAGCCAATATGTGAGGCAGCCACTGGCCCTTTTGGGGAATCAAGACAAATGAAACAACAAGGCAGAAGGACACTGAGAAATTGACGAATCTGGGCATCCATAAGTATGTCAATATCTATTTCTTTCTGTGAATAATCATTCTGAAACTTCTAATCCAAAAGCCAGTTGCTGCTGAGCCAGAGTAAAATTTAAGGAAGGACTTCCCCAAGGTTAATTAAGGGCTGGCCCAAGCTCCAGATCTCTGCATCCTCACCTGTCTGTGAATGATTTGTGCCAGATCTGCCTGAATCTACTCTATTCTTTTTAGTACAGATCTGGGGTTTGGTGGAATTATACCCAATAGAGAAAGATTTGGTAATAAGATGTCTCAGGTCCACTAAAACACAATCCAGTAGTATGACAAAATGAATGAAGCCCATTTATGTGCCAAGAAAGTTCTGTATGTGTTCATAGCCTGTATTCATGAGGAGCTTTGAGATCTCTTGAAGGCATTGTTAGTTTCTCCAAGTTTTAGGATGGAAATTTGCTGAAGCTCTTCATTCTTAACTGTGAGAAACTGCAGAAGCTGCAGGGAATCAAGAAGGAAAAGACAAAAGCCTCAGGGACCAACAGTCATAAATGAAGAGGGAGAAGGGAGAAAGGCTTCCCCAGAGAACCCTGAGCACTGTAGCCCCCAGGAACACAAAAGGCAATGAGTCCCTGAGGGGAGGGAGAAGGTAAAAGGAGAGAGTGTGCAATAAGATACTGCCACCATGATTCTCCTTGGATTAAAAGGAGAAAACAAGTCCATACATGCAAAATATTCATATTGATAACATAAACAATATTTCATAGCTAATAGCTATAGTTTTCTCATCAAAGTATAAAAACACATTATAACGCTCAGTCCTGCTGCGTCTGTCTGCCTGTGATACCTCCACATTCTCAGAAGTCACTCATTGCCTCAGTAGCTTTATTTATTTACTCATGATTTATATTCCACCTACTTAGAAAAATGGCCTAAGACAGCTTGCGATGTTAAAATAAATATAAAGCAGAATCTCTAAAAATGAAAATACAGACAGAGCCAGTAAGAGTGAACAAGGAAAGAAATGTAGCAGGCACCACCTGGGCTGGGCAACTGAGCACCACTCAACACTAAATTTAGCTCTGAGCTGCCAACACTAAGAGGAACAATGAGTGTTGCTGTCCATGTTTCCATTGATAAAAAGATACATACCAGGTAACAGGATTACATAAACTGTTTCCTGGTAACATTAGTATGTGCAGCATCAGATAATAAACTGACAATAGCTTCAACTACTGTTTTATAAATAATATAAGAATGCTTTTAGATAGGCTTCTTCACTTTTGCTCCCTGTGTAAGGTGGCTTGCAGATTCTGGATTTAGACTAGATAGGGCCTTAAATAGGCCCCATCTTGGCACTTTCTACTACACCTAGCACTGTGGTTCTGAAACAGAGATATTTATAAAACATATATCTGAATTTCCATCTCAAATACGATGGGGAAAAACACTAAAGATTCATTTTTTTAAAAGAAATTAACATTAGGCAATATACACAGGCCATTTCTCATGCTCATTTCTAATTGAGAAAAAAAACACCTTCTGGACCAAAAGC
Organism: Marmota flaviventris; assembly: GCF_047511675.1. Taxonomy (NCBI): domain Eukaryota; kingdom Metazoa; phylum Chordata; class Mammalia; order Rodentia; family Sciuridae; genus Marmota; species Marmota flaviventris. Next base: position 116,213,865 of record NC_092506.1, on the reverse strand, counting down.
ATTTTATTTCAATCATTTTCTCCTTAAGAGTTGGTTTCTAGTATGAAAGATGATATATCATGAGCTTTGTAATGTTTTGAACAACCAATACAAAAAATAAAAAAAAAAAGAGTTGGTTTCTAAAATGTGCAAGTTGGTAACTTTCTATGGACACTTCCTCACCTTGCAGATTCAAGAGAGGAAGAACACCTTGAACCTTGGTATGGTAATGCATCCTATGGAGATGAGAGAGAACCTGCACAAACCTACAAAGCACTGTGGCCTAAAGAAAGCAACTCGCTAGCTCACAACCTTCTCTCAGATCCCAGGCTTAGCTCCAGATAAGCAGCCAAGGCTGAGCATCCATCAAGCAAAACAAGGGCTCCCAACCTTTACTCAGAGAAAGAAACCATCATTCTGGCAGCAACTAATATTCATTAGGTGCCATTTTTTGTCTTTGCATAGTGAGAACATCAGTCTGTGTGCTGGTGTTTTTTTTTTTTTTTTTGTTGTTGTTGTTTGTTTTTTGTCAATAGTATTCTTATCCCATCTTTCTAATAAAGAAACAAAGGCTCCAAATAGTTCAAATACCTTTCTTCAGATCATACAAGTAAATGGTAAAATCAGAATTCAGTTTAACTCTAAATCCAAAGTCCACCCACTGTCTTACAACTGTTCTTTCATTGGGGTCCTGTTTCCTTCCCACTTCTCCCATGCTTTTGTCTTCACAGGACGGTGGGAAAATGGACCACTTAAAAGCAAAATCTTCATCTGAAATATTCTGAATCACAAGGAGAGAGAAGCACTGAAGTTACTTAAAAAGAAACAAAACAAACAAACAAACAAACAAAAACCCAAAATGTAAAAGTTGGGCAATACGCAAGAATCCCCAGGTTCTATTTGAGATGATGATGATGATGATGATGATGATGATGATGATGATTTTTGGTGCATGGTGGGTGGGGGTACCGGGGATTGAACTAAGGGGCAGTTGACCACTGAGCGACATCCCCAGCCCTATTTTGTATTTTATTTAGAGACAGGGTCTTACCAAGTTACTTAGCACCTCATTTTTGCTGAGGCTGGCTTTGAACTCACAATCCTCCTGCCTCAGCATCTGAACCACTGGGATTATAGGTGTGTGGCACTACACCCACCTAAGCTTCGCCTCTTAAAGGTTGAAAAAAAAAAACATTCAATTTGCTTAAACTATCTTTATGTCAGTTTTTTCATCTTGTGATATTAGTATCCAGTTTGTAGAGCCGTGGTGTGAATTAAATGAGTTGGTTTCTGCATAGCACACAGTCTATTTGAATACATACTTCTGACCTAGAGCAGAAGCAAAACAATGTTCCTGAAGATGCAGAGAAGATGACCAGAAGAAATTACCCCACAGCAATGGTTGGGAGCTGGATGCACCAAGTTGGATTCTTCTGGCTTCCTCCCATCACAGTGGGAATTACAGGGGCCATCTTGGATGAGGAAGGGCAAGTGACAAGATGGAAAGGATGAGACAATAGCAGCTGACCTGACAGCCATAATTAAATCAAGCCTTCCAAGTTCCCACTAAAGTTTCCTTTTGTTTCTAAAACTCTATATAATCTTACTAAAAATAAAATGAGAGCATAAAGTTTTAGAAATAGCATTTGGAAGGCTAAAAGCTGGCATTGACAAAAACATCTGAAATAATTTTAACTTTCAGTTGGGACAAAGAATGAGCAAGAAAAGGATGGACCAATCTTCCTGGGAAGCCAGCGGGATGCAAACAGATGTCAGGGACAACCCAACTTTTCAACTTCTGTTTTGCTTTCACATGTACCCCAAAGGAGAAGCACAGATCTTCAAAGTGTGAAAAAAAAAGAAAGACTAATTTTAGAATTATTCAAGCAGTGACTGAGCTGGGATGGACACTCTAACATGATTTTTCTTTCTTTCTTTTTCTTTTTTTTTTTTTTTTTAGTGAGTTATAGGTGATGATAGGTGACAGTCAGATTGTACCAGGGGGCCCAAACCCATCTTTTTCTTTTTCATCTGCCCCTGATGGAAGACATTCCAGAAAGGGAATTTGCCTGTCACTAGGTGATAGTGTAAAATTATATTAAAAAAAATCTATTAATCCCCACCAAAGCCTTCAGTTAAGTATTTAGGGAGCAAAAGCCACAGTGGGGCACTGAATGTGTGGTCACACAGCTAAGAAGGGGAAAGACAGCTACATTTTTTCTTCCACTTCTGAGCTGGGGAAAAGATCACTATAAAATTCTTCATATTGAAACTTAGCTAAGAAAACAGTATATCCACATGTTGGAAGCTTGGTCCCCAATGTGATGACATTAAAAGGTAGTGAAACTTTTAAGAGCTGGAGCTTACTGCAAGATAATTAAGTCATTGGGGGGTGCTGTCCTCAGGAGGAATTAATGTACTTCTTGTGGGACCCTGGGGATTTCTCATGGGAGTGGATTGTTGGAAAGAGCTACTGGCCCCTCCCTGGTCTCTGGCTTCCTGCCTCACCATGAGATCACTGTCACACACACTTGCCACATGGCCTTCCTCCACTGAGTGACACAGCCAAGGGTGCCTTTGCGCAGGCCAAACTGAAGGACTCTCAATCTCCCAAAATAATCCACACTTTGTGAAGCTAAATTCTTTATAAAGTGAGGAAGGAGAAGGAGAAGCCACCAAATTTCTGTGTTCACTTATTCAGAAAATAGTTTTTGGAGTCACAGAGGTGAATCACATTCAAGGCAGGAGAACTGAGTACGTGTGCAAATAACCAAAGTGTCATGTGAATGGAGAAAATTAGAGCAGACAGGTGCAGAATGGGATGTCTGGAGAGAACAGTGCAGGACATAGATATCTCTAGCTGATATCATCAGAAGACTCCACGAGACAGGTAGCATTTGGAGAAGGGACTAGAGGAAACTGGGACATTTGGAAATAAACATAATGAAAGGCAAGTAAAAAAGAAAACACTTACAAAGGTAGAGAGACAAACAGAGGTCAGGGTGGACATGGGAACTAGCATGGAGCTCAGCCTGACTCTCAGCAAAAAAAAAGTAAGATGGAGTGGGGCTGAAAGGAATGTTGCTTCCAGACTGAGCTGGTCCCAGGGCTTTGGATGTGACTTAGGAACTTGCATGGAGGATGCTGAAGTGTCTGGACAGATCTGATAGGAGCAGAGCTGTGTTGAGAAGATTAACCTGTGGTATGGGTAAGATGGATTGGAGCAGCAGAGACCAGTTAGCAATGATTAACAGAAGTCAGGTGAGAGGTAGTACAGGACTGGACTAGGGAAGGAATGAGAGACAGAAGAGGTGTTTTAATAAAAACCGGCCAAAAAGAAGGGTTGGATAGAGAGAGGGGAGAAGGTGAGGGAAACACCAGAGAATGAAGGTCCTTTTTCTCATCTATAAAACAAGAGGATGCCTTGCACTCTTTATGTTTCATCTAAATTATGAAGTTCTAGTTCTAGATGGGGGAAGAGTCCACTATCCCACAGTGGTAAATGGAACTAAAATGAGATCTTAGATTCCACCTGTAATTCCATCAGCAACTCTGAACAACACTGGCTACTTAGTGAAGAAGCAGAATTCTTTTGTCCAACCATGGTTGCCTCACACTGTGTGTGAGTGAGGTGTGGGCTTCCCTTAGCTCTCCACTCAATAGGGTCATTACTTCTGAGATCTCCCAAGAACCACTACATCTGAAACAGCCGGCCTCCCTGCCTTCAAACTTGTAATACAGCTCCATCTGCTGGCGGTGGGATCCCCTGACCAGTGGTTTTGTGTAAACCAAGTCATTCTGTGCCCTCAACACCCTCTCTGAACACCTCATGCTCCATATCACAAATATAGATACATACACATGAATACACACAGAGATACAGACACACACTCAGAGACATATGCACACAGTTATACACACAGATAGACATAGGCAACACATGCACACAGATATATACAGAGATAAAGACAGGTAGTCAGAAACACATACAGATACATAATTGGACCCAAAAAAATACACAAAAGATAGACAAACACACACACACACACAGACATACACAGAAAGGCACACATACACAGTCACAAAAACGCAAATAGGCAAACATATATCAGACACACAAAGATATCCCAGAAACACATCGACAAATACAAATACACACACACATGCACATACACATACAAACACACACACTACAAAGACACACAGACATACACATTGGAAGATACAAAACTGATACACACAAAAATAGATACAAAGACACATATAGACACACAGACAAACACAAACATACAAACATAGAGACATGCACACACAGAGACATACACAGAGTTGTACAAACATACACAATGGACAAAAATATACACAGATATACAGAGAGAGGAAGACAGACATATACACAGATACATAGATACACACATATAAAACAGACACACACAAAACAGAGACAGACACTAAGGCACACACAGATGCATACACAGGCATATGTACAAATACACATACAGAAAAATATACAGGCAAACACATAGCCAAGTAACACAGCCATTTATACACCCCACAGAGATACACACAGGTGTTTCCTCTGTGATGCACCTGCTGCAAAGAAACCAACTGAAGGCTCCAGCCTGGTGGATCCCTGTTCCCCCCTGCCTCTCTGCTCTCCCAGGCTACTCTCTGGCAGGCCTTGGGGTAAGTTGAACCACATTCCCTCCTCAGCCCAGTGTCAAGTGCAAACGTCTGGATGGTAGGAATGCAGCATTTGGGAGGACACACAGTTGGACATCAAAAAAGCTAATTTGCTGGTTAATTTACTTTTGTGCTGCTAATTGATCCTGTGATTCTACCTTGCCCTCTCTTCCCCCGTCCAAGAGACAGGGAAGGGAAGGGCCCGCCCCTCCTGCTACCCACCTGCTTCTGTTCTCCATCTTGCAGCTACACGCAACTCCCAGCTCTAATTCCACATGAACTGGGAAGACAACCTGGCTCCTCCAGAATCTCCTATTAACCTACTTTCCCTAAAGATGCTAGTTATTCTAAAGAATCCCGAGTTCAAATAAATTTTATTTTTAAACCAGAAAAATCACGGCACCATAATGAAATAACCATTTTTTTTAACCTTTTAAGAAAAATGCCATTCCTAGCCACATCTCTTAATAGCTGCCTCCTGGCGGCAGCCTAAATGATGAATCTACCAACCTGTTTAAAATGTAAGGGAGGTTACTTCAAAAGTAATCTGAGGGTGTTTCTGACTGCAAATGCAAATTCCTTTGTCAGCGATCCTGGCGCCTTGCGGTGCACAGGTATTTTTAGTCCACACAGATTTGCGGAGGGGGGGGGGAGGCACACATGCACATACTAAATTAATGTGAAGTAAGTTCTCCATTCTGAATATTTTTCCTTTGGGATTTGGAGCTTTGAGGGCGTAGCTGGCCTGTCCCTGAATTCAAACTGGTCTAGGTCCCTGTTGCCTATGGCCTGCCCTGTGGGTTTGTGTCAGACTCCTGGGCTCAGGAAGCCCAGACTGTGAAGTGTGCCTCATCCCTTGTAACTGATTCCAGTGTGCTGATAATGTGGAGGGGGCTGTCCTTCACTCCCAGGGGCACTCCTGGGTTGTGTTTATGTCCTGTTTTTTTTTTCCCGTGTAAATTTGAGACAAGACTAAAAAAGAAAAAAAAAAAAAAAACAGTTGAAACAGCAGAAATGTATGAACGTGTGTTCAAGTGTGTTTGCTAGATGTTTGTGGTATGTGTGAGTGTATATGTGGTGTTTGTAAGTGTAGTATATGGGTATGATGTGTGTGTTGTGTCTGTGTGAATGTGTATGTGGTATGTATGATTATACTGTGTGTGTTTTGTTGTGCATGTGTGTGGTGTGTATGGGATGTGTATAATATGTGTGTTATATTGTGGTGTTTTGTGGCATGTTTGTATGTGTTGTATTGTGCATGTGTATGGGTTTATGGTGTATATGAGTAAGTTTTATGTCATGTAAATGGGTATAGGGTATGTGTGTAATGTTATACGTATATGTGTAGTATGTATGGGCATAGGGGAGTGTTATGTTGTGCATGTGTGTGGGGTTTATGTAGTATTAATGGGTATAGAGAGTATCTTGTATTGTATGTGTCTTGTGTATGGTGATATGAGGATTGTGAATGTTGTGGTGTGGTTGTGGGTATATTGTGGTGTGCATGAGGGGGGTGTATGGTCTGTATGTATAAATTTTTGTGTGACGTATGGGTGTAGTGTAGGTATGTAGTGTTGCATGTGTGTGTGTGTATGGTGTGCATGAGTATAGTATACTGGGTATGTGTTGCACTATGCTTGTGAGGTATGTGGTATGTATGAGTATAGTGTATGTGTATTGTGGTGTGGGTATGTTGTGGGGTGCATGTGTGGGTGGTATTTGATATTTATGTGTGAATTTGGGGCTGATATGTAGTGGTACAGCATACTTGTGGGGTGTTATGTGTGACTGTTTGTGTGGTATATAGGTTTGTCATGTGGAAGTGTATGTGATATGTGTATGAAGCTGTTAGCCATGTGACGCACATGACTATTTCAAGGCTTGGCTAGTTTTGATTTGCTTTATTGGTTTTGGTTTTGATTTTTAAACCAGCTTTCAAGTAAAGAGCAGGAGGTTATGCTAAGCTAGGTAAGCCATGTGTAATGATGACTTTTTGAATTGCTTTGGTGCTACCTAGCCACATAGTCCATGTTGATATATCTCACTCAGGATTTTTCTGGACAATGTGAATTTCAAACACTGATTTATATGATGCTAACAGTTGTTCTTACTCAGAAAACTGGGTTTTCTGAATGTTTGTTTGGCATGACATAGTAAGACGATTTGGAATCTAACAAGTGGGGACTTGAACCTTGGCTCTTATCATTTGTTAGTGTGTGATCTTGGGTAAGCTACTTGATCTTGGCAAGCCTCAGCATTCTCATTAGTTAACAGGGTATTAACACCTACCTTCATGGTGTTTATACATTGTCTCATGGTAGAGAATATGATACAACATGGTGAATGAAGAATATGTCTGTGTCTCCCTACTCCTCTAGCACAGCCTGGGTGACATGAAGAAGAACCTCAGAAACTAGTACAACCAACCTCAGAATAGCACCGAGATGGCAGATCTGCTGGGCCCCATGGGGATTGCAATGAAGAGAGGATGGATGAACCTTCCTCTCCCTGAGCTCAGGAACTGCCAGGATCAGTTGACAAATAGTTGTTCAAGCCCAAAAACGTCGAATACTGAGCAAATGTCAGCCCAACAGTAGGAGACACTTGATGGTGACGGCTGTCCAACAAAGGACCCTGAGGTAATGAGCTCCCTCTCTCCAGTTGCATTCAAACAATGCCAGGGAATCCTGGTCAGAGGTGGCATGTGAGAAATTCTTTCATACAGTAGAAGGGTCAACTATATAAAAATCAAATCGAACATTCTCCCAATGCTAACAGTCTTTGTTTCTGTGAAAGAGAAAGAGAGTATTACCACTCCTGTTTTCCCTTGAAACTGAACACTTTACAAGTCCCAGGTCTCTGCAGGAGACAAAGAAATAGTAGGAATGCTCCTGTGTTTCAGAAACTTGCCCTGGGACCATTGAGCAAACCATTGAATGAGTCTGAGAGTCAAGTTTAAAATGAAAATTAGCATTTGTGATAGTCTTAATTGAAACTGGCTAGTCTGACCAGAAGATCTCTTGAGTCAACCTGCTCATTACACTCTCCAGTAGCAGCAACAGAATAGTACCCTCATGTGACAATCCACAGTGGCCCGGCAGAAGTCCTGCATAAGGAAGATACACTGTTCAAATCTTTACCCCTTGATGGATTCCACCCTTGTTGACTTATGTTCTGTTTTTGTTTTGTTTTTTTCTCATTGCTCCTTCTCTTCCCTAATCTATTCTTTCAGATAGTCATCTAACATTCAGGGTAATTCTCTGACTGATCTAACTTTCTTTCCATCATTCCCTCCCTTCTTCTCTTTTCCTTCTCTGGCCACTCTGACTTTCTAGGAGTGGTACACCATGCACTGAAGACTTGTATTCCTGATTCTGTCAACTCTGTTCCTACAAAGTACATCATGTTCATCAGGTACTCTCAGGAGCTGCACTGGTTTATCTGAAATTTGATTATTATTTTACATAGTAAGCCACCACAACTGACTCTAACTTTTGCATATGAGTCTATTAAAATAATCCCTAAACTGGGCACGATGGCCCATGCCTGTAATCCCAGAGGCTAAAGAAACTAAGCAGGAGGATTGTGAGTTCAAAACCAGTTTCAGCAATTTAGCAAGGCCCTAGGGAACTCAGCAAGAACCTGCCTCAAAATAAAATCTAAATAAAATATTAAAAGGGGCTGGGGATGTGGATCAGTGGTTAAGCAGCCATAGGACAGCAGGGGATCTTCATCCCTTGGAACATTTTAGGGAAGAGAAGATGGTAGATGGGGGGAAGGAAGGAGGAAATTATCTGTGCTGGTACTCAGATTGCCTCATATTCTGGCCTCATAGAAGTCAGACAGGAAGTACTAAGCTTGCAGGTTCGGCTTAGAAAGAAGGAAAGAAAAAAAACTCTTCCCTTATGCCATGGTTAATCTCCAACCCTTCATTTTCACACTGGTTTATATTTCTGCTGTTCCAAGAATAGAATACCAGTGATGCTACGGCATGGCCGGGTGACTTCAATCGTCACTTTCTGGACCTAGGTTACTGTGCTTCTTGGTGACACGCTGAATTGGCTCAGCTTGCTTCACAGTAGAGTCAAAACGACTGCAGGAACATCTGCTAACCTCAGGGTTGAAATAAAAGATGAGGATGTGGAGCCTTTGGGAAATGAAAACGAAAACATCAATAGGACATGAATGAAATCTTTCTCAGACATAGGCTTTGAGAAGCACAGGTATAGCAAACAGAAGTGCGGTATTACTTTCATTTTTCATTGCTATAATGAAATAGCTGAGGCTGGGTATTTACAAAGAAAAAGGGTTTAATTAGCTCAGAATTCTGGAGATACAAGGGCATGATACCCGCATTAGCTTTGCTTTGATGAGAACTTCATGGCATATGGCATCACCATAGAGGGAGCATTAGTAGAGAGATCATTGCTGCAGACAGGAAGCTAAAGAGTAAGCCTGGAGTGCCACAGTTCCTTCTGAGGTCATGCCCCCAACTATCCAATGACCTCACACTGGGTGGCAGTGTTAAGGGTTCTACTTCCTCTCAATATCATTACACCGGGGACCAAGTTTCTGACACAAGAACTTTGGGGGACACAATCTAACCACATCCAAATAAGAGCAAGCACCATCAGGTAAAACTGGGCTTTTCCCACAACTTCCTTCCTTATCAACAGAATGCCCATCTTCAAAACACACCATGATGGTTTGCCAATCTCACTCTTCTTAGAAACTGTGTTTCCATCTTGCAGAACACCACATACATGGGAAGCAAGATTTTAGAAATGAATGCAGCCAATATGGTACCAAACAAAGAACTGTGCTCTGGAATCCAGAGACCCTGGTGCAGTATGTCTGGCCTTGAGTATGTCAGTTTCCTAATTTTACCAGTGGAAAATTTTGATGTGATGACCTTGATGTACCTTTAGTTCTGAAATTCTAAATCCTATGTGAATATTTGAGACATAGAGGACGAACGTCACAAGTTTCCCTTCTCAGAAAGGCTTGAGAGAGATCTCTATACATTTTATTTAATTAAGCTAGACTTATATTTAAACTCAAAGACTGACATCCTGACATCGAGTGATTTGAACTTCTAGGTGTGGAGCCATCTTGCCCTAAAATGAATATCAGTTTGTACTCTCATGCAAGCAGAAGAGTCATGGCCTTTGCTGTCTGGGGAATGTGAAAGTCCTCCAAAACTCCAATGTGGGCTAAAACCTGAATGTAGGACAGGTTTTAAAATGAGGTATTTAGATATGGAAACTTCTTTAAAAAATAGCCTGACCCCATTAAAAATAAACCCTCAATTCATACATAATAGCTAGGTCTATGTCTTCATTCAGACTGTGGGTTTATATTCATTCCCAAGATTAGTTCTAAGACACAAGAATAAATATGCAGAATTAAAAAATAGGGGAATGAATAAATGAGTTTTCTATCTGATACCCTAACCTTCTTAGACAGACATGCAGCTGTAATTAGGGTTGCTCTGCTCTGTCGAAGACATCCTCAGGGACAAGAAAGTTATTGTCTCATCTGGTAAGCATCTGTCATTGTTGTTAAGGCGGAGAGAAGTCAGTTAAAAATACCTCCTTAAGTCCTTAAGTTGGGTCCAAATTTGCCTTTGTGCTCCCTGTACCATTGGCCCCAGTCATAGCCACAAAGTGACCAGAAATATATATTTCCTCCTCCACACAGCTGTTGTCACCTCGGTAGCTATGATGTTATCACAATCCAAGAGTTCCCAAATCATGGTGAAACTGGCTTTATAATACATACTCACTCACCAAAGCTCCTCAGATTTACGTTCTGAATCCCATTTCAGTTAGGCTGATATTAAACTGAACTTGTAGGTCTTAAGCCCACACCAAGAGCAGCCAGCCAATGGAGAGTGGAGCTTGATGCCTGACCTGAGGTTTAACATGAGCTCTGGGTTTATGAAAGCGTCCTAATGAGCAATGGAGACAGGACTAACTAGTATTCACTGGTGTCAAACCACTACCTGTGCCAAAGAACCGTACCAGACAGTAACACTGCAAGCAGCAGTGTGGCCTGCAATACTTTTTTTTTTTTTTTTTTTTTGCATTCTAAGACATATTCATTAGTGAAATATCAGAAACCTCAGGGGCAGCATGTGCTTCTAATTCATTTTCCAATTGTATAATGAGCCAGGAGTGAAATTTTTAGGGTGAATTTAATTGACCTTTACAGCAACATCAGGCAGATTGGCTTAAATGCTATTAAAGCAAAATGTAACCCGGCGAGACTTTCTAGAAGGTTATCGGAAAATCTATCAAGTTGTTTTTTCTTAATTTTCATCAAGAAAGAAAAAGAAGGAGAGACCACATAGAAGGATGAACAGACAGAGAGACAGAAGGAAAAAGATTCAAAGCACGGAAGGGGGAAGTGAAGAAAGAAGGGGGAGGGGCAATTCAAGCCCCTTATTGCTGGGGGATTACATTTTAATTTAGAAAGGATGCTTGAAAATGTGCAATTAAGCTACAGGTCACATTGGTCTAAAGTCATTTTAACACATGGGGATAGGACAGTACAGCCCTCTCTTTATTAATATTTTGGTGTTGGTATTTAGTCCCCTTCTAGCTCTATATAGGAAAGCACCCATGGAATTGGAAAATTATGTCTTTTTTTTTTTTTTGTGGCTCACATGAATCTTATTTCTGACTCCATTTTCCTCTTCACTAAAAGGCCTGCTTGATTCTAAGTAACTAGATATCCATAGGAAGCCAGAATTGGGGCTGAAGAAATCCTAGCATACCAACATCCTACCATAAGGACAGGGGTGAGAACAGGGTCCCAAAGCCTGTGGCAAGTTGCCCTCAGTTTTAGCTAGTGTCAAACCACAGGGAGATGGCTCAGCTATTGAGAGAGTCCCAGTGCTGGACATCAGAATCAGTAATATTATCATGGCCTCAGGCACTCAGACCTTTCTCAACATATATAGCCAGTAAGAAGAATGTGTTCTTGAAGACTGTGAAAATCAGGCAGAGGATGCATGCCCTTCATCAGGTTGGCCAAGGAAGAACACTAAGAACTCAGGAGGTAGTTCAAGTGCATATTCTGGACCTGTTACCTGAGGAAGGCTGCTTGCAAGGTTGGTCCTTGGCTAGTGTCAGGGAAATTTGGAGGGTCCTCAATGCTTGATAAAGGTGATTGACTGTACCTAGATTGTTTGTGCAAGTTATATAGTTTATGCCGAATACTTGTTTTCCTTTGTAGGGGCATGGTAGGCAGAAGTATGTACATCTCAGCACCCAATAAAAACATTAGACACTAAACTCTAATGTGCAGAAATAGCACATGTCTCATTGCATTTGTGTTGCTGGGGAAAGAGTGAGCTCCATGTAGCCCATTATGGGAGGTAGAAAGTATAAGTAAGGCTGTTTGTGGATTCCTCCAGACTTGGCCTGTGTCTTTCTCCCTGATGATCCATCTGTTTGTATTTATCACACCTCAATGGTAAATCTCAGAGCAGCCAGGTGCAGTGGTACATGCCTGTAATTCCAGCTACTCAGGAAGTTGAGGCAGGAGAATCACAGGTTGCAGGCCTCAGCAACTTAGCAAGACACAATCTCAAACTAAAAAATCAAAATGGCTAGGAATAAAAAAAAAAAAAGTCTTGGAAATGAGAAATGAGTAGAACTATTTGCTGAGTGCTAAGGGTACTTCCAGAAAATCTTCAAATGTGAGGTGGTATGACACACTCTTTCACAAGGAAAGTTCTTTAGCAGGTTCTTGTGCCCCCCTCAATTCTAAATATCACATGCTTTTGAAATGTCTTTTTGCTATTGATGGAGGCTCCAGGTACCAGCCATGGCCCAATATAGATGCTTCATCCCCAGCAATGACTAAGCCCTCCCAGCATTCAGGAGACTCTAATAGATATTGGAGTTACTCATATATAACAAACACGTTTCTTCCTGCCCAAGAACCTACAGAGGAAGAGGGAGTGGGGAGGAAGTGAGAAAGGGGAAAATCTGCCCTTACTAATGAGAACAACTTGTAATAGTTTTAGAAACAGTGAAAGGGGCGGGGGAAACATGGGGGACTTCTAAGATGGAAATACAAAATGTTTCAAAGTCTATTTTTATTGTCACAATCAACATTATGATTTTCAATACTTTTTTTTTTTTTGAGCAGTTAGTCTAACCAGGGTGATTTTGCAAAGCCTTTTACATATATTGATTTTAGCTAACATTAACAACAGATTGTAGCAGATAGCAGGTAATATTATTATTAACATTATTTTATCTATTTTTTAGATAATAAAACCAAGGGACAAAGAGTTTACATAATATGCTCAAGTTACAAGAATGGTAAGTGATACAGAGCCAAGATCACAATCAGGTGTGTTCTTTGAGAAGACAAGGGAAGTTTCAGACAGGGTGACACCTTTTCACTCAGTATTTGTGAAAAGACTTGTGAAATATGGTTTAAAAGAATGAATGATAAAACAGCCCTTAAGGGGCTTGCGAAATGAACAAGAGGCAATCTTTTAATTTTTTTTTTAACACAACTAGATTCCCAGTAGCACATATGAGGAATCCATGCATACCAAGATTTTTTAGTTCCACATTTTCAACTCTCCTAATTTTAAATAAGTAATATCTTTCTTTAATCTTTATTTTTTTCAAAAATTTTAACTTTTCTATTGGTCAGGATTATAGATTTTTTAGAGCATTTTCAAGGATAATTCAATTTGTTTACTAATTCTTGAACTCCATGAACACACTTTTGTATTCTCTGAAACCTACACTTGGCACCAAGCAGAAAACTAATGGATGGATGGCTGGGTGAATGGATGATGAGTGGATACTGAAGGGGAAAACAGACTTGGAGGAATTTAAATGACTTCCTAGGAGCTGAACTATGGTAAGCCCCTGACTGGCTGATGTTGTAATCTCTATGATTTCAGATTTGTGGGCTGAGAATAAATTAGCTTACAAAAATAAAGGTGTTCTCTACCATACCATCATATTCTGCATTTAAAGTACCTGACATACTTCTACATGTAAGCAGGGATGGAGAAATGGTGAGCAGAGGTAAGGAGTTGCCTAGGTTCTTGCCAATTTCATGCAATCTAGAGATTTGTAGAGTAAGATTAAACCCCACAGATTATATGCTAGCCCCCCCCCCCCAGCTCCTATTCCTAAAGGTAGGATTCAAACAAAAGGATTTTCAGCTGCAGGGCTCAACTTCCCCCAGAGCCTACTTAAGTGAATCAGTGAATTAAGCTGTCCAAGTAGGTGAGATCAAAGCACCTACCTGTACCTGCAGTTGCCCCTTTGCAGGAATTTCCTCACTTTCCTCAGTGTTCCATTATATAGCTGTTTAGCCCACCAATTCACTGGAAATCTCCCTGGTCCTATGAGCTACCATTGATTTTGTCTTTATTTATTTGTTCCACAACTACTAAATTCCTTATATAGACCAGGTTCTTTTGTAGTTAAAAGGGATACACTGATAATCCAAACAGAATCCCTATTTGCTTATCACCTTATAGGGGAAACAGAAAAAAACTGAATAAATGCATCCTAGGATATGTAGGGGAGGGATGGGAGTGGGAGAAAGGGAAAGAGAAAGAAAGAAGAGAGAAGAGCAGTCTGCTAATTCTCATTTTTTTCTGGCCACTCCAGAGAAAGTTCAGCATAGTACCTGATAGAAGCATGGTCAATAAAAATAAATTAAAAAGAAAAAAATTGCACCAGGTACAAAAGAGAATGTGTGAGAAGATAGGAAGAACATTCCAGGCAAATGCAATAGCAGGTACAAAAATCACACACATCTTAGGTGTTCCAGAAGCTCTAAAGGCTCAGTCTGGGAAATCAGACTGGGAGGGAGGGGTGAGCAGTGGAGAGAGGGGAGAGATAAGAATTGTCAGGAACCACACAATGAAGGACCTTTAATGCCACATGAAGGAGTTGGTGCTCTTTTCTGCAGAAAATGGGGTGCCACTGGCATAACTTGATCAGATTTTCATTTTCAAAAGGTCATCTAGCAGAAGGAGGTGGGGATGACTGGAGGGGGGCAAACCAGGAGATAAGGAGACCAGTTAGGAGACAATAACACAGAATAGACAAGAAATAACAGGCCAGGATTAAGGCTTAAGCAATGGGAATAGAAAAGGTGTACAAATTTGAGATGTCATTTAATGAGAGTGAGGGAGAAGGAGAAATCCTGACAGGTGTTCAGATTTCTCTGTTTTTACTGACTGCTTGCCCTATGGGAGTTATAAAGAACAAGACAAGGTTCCTATCCCCAGGAAAGGACATGTGAACATGCAGAGATAACTAATAGCAAAGGACAGTGTATTTTCACTACTAAATGAAAGGTACAGACTATAAGCACTAGGAGAAAGGAGAGGAGAAATGATAACTTCCAGCTAGGATGCTGGATGTGAAACTCTTAAGACACACAGACTTAAGACGAGCCCACAGGAAAGAAGTGGCTGTGGCAGCCCAGGACCAGGCCTGAGAGAAAAGACATAGCAGTGGGAAACAAGGTTTGTTCTAAACAGGGAATAATATAACTCAGTGGTTTGACTTCAGAGGAGGATGTGTAGAGAGGATAAGGGAAGATAAAGATGGAAAATAGAGGGTAAGAGATTTAAATGACAAGGAGTTGGAATTTTATTATCTGGGCAAGCATTGTCTGTTCTTTGGTAGGCCTGTGTCCCAGGAGATGTTGACAACTGCTTTGTGAAACAAGAGGATTGTGGTTAAATTACATTTTGAAAAAGCTGGATTAAACTAAGTTCAATAGGCTTGTTACTAATGAACTTTGTAGATACTTTAATATTATATATAAAGATGAAATAAAGAGGATCAAAAGCTACAGAGAAATTGCAGAAAACAAAAGAGAAAGGAAAAAGCACACAACAGGAAAACCATACCTGAGTTCTAGCCCCCGCTTCATTGCTGTTCAAATGCTTGAGTACTAGTAAGTCACAAAGTATCTTTCTGGGTGCACCTGAATGTCCTCATCTGTAAAATGAGCCATTAAGATAAGTAGATAGCTTAACACCTGGGTGTTGCCCTATTATATCAGAGCCTCTGACAGTAGTCATGCATATTGTAAATGCCTCAAACATATACATAAAATAATATGATTTTCTACAAAGGGCAGTTGAATCTAAATGAAATATTTAGATTGATTTTTGGTGATTTCACATAAACTTAGCTAGGGAATACTGGATATTTATTATGCTGGATTGTAAAGTCATTGAGTGAAAGGAATCTGGTTTTTGTTCATCTTTTAATTTCTGGTGTATAGTACAGCACTGAAGACACAATATCTCAATTCATATCTGTTCCATTTATGAATGAATGTTATTCAGTAGCATGATAGCAGATAGATATACCTTTATTTAAAGGTTGAAATGAGCTGCTGCTGGCCATGGATGGTAGCGCATGCCTGTAATCCCAGTGGCTTGGGATGCTGAGGCAGGAGGATTGCAAGTCTGTGGACAGCCTCAGAAATTTAACAAGGCCCTAAACAACTCATGAGGCACTGTCTTAAAATAAACAATAAAAAAGGCTGGAGTTGTATCTCAATGGTAAAGTATCTCTGGGTTTAATCCCTACTACCTTCCTCCCACCAAAAAAAGAGCTTTTGCTGAATACTAATTAGGGAGGCAGTCTTGAAAATGGTGTCATGGAGATTAAGAAATGAGTACTTGTTGAAAATTTTGGAGAGAGTTGGAATATATTATCTCTAATATACTTTTAATTATAAAATTATGCAGTTTTGTTTAGTCTAAGAAAATGTCAGTGTATGTGATATGTGCATGAACTTTGCTACACTTTCAAGGATGGAAATTTTTCAGTAACAATGATATGTGGGGTAATTCAGCTTTATAAGCCACTGAAAGCGTGAATGAATGATAAGAGAACTGATACCACAGATACAAGATGCTCACTCACTTCATCCACATATGGCAGGAACAAACACCCCTAATGCAGAGCCTAGCTCTATAAGGGATCAATAAATCTGCTTCACCTGTCTAATCAGTTCGATAGTTCTTTCTTTCATCCATTCAACAAACATTTATTGGGCACCACTGTCTTCAGGCATGGGGATCTGAAAGCAAACAGGGGAGACCAGTTTAAGCATGATCCAATTAAACGCATCATATGTCAGGCACTAAGCTAGCTACTGAGGATACAAAGATGAATGTGGCACAATTCGGATCCCCATGGAGGTCAAATTCATTGAGAGTCTGAAATCTCCATGGAGTTCAAATATCACCCAATGCTGCAAACAAGACAGAAGGTGTCAAAAGAATGACCCCATTGCATTTGGTTTTAGGTATTTGGATCATTCTTGAGAGAGATATTTAAATAGTGTTGTTAGGAGGACATTAATTTGAGGATTAACAGAAGGCAAGAAAAGGAAAGTTAGTAAGTGTATATAGTTATTAAGGAAATTTAGCAGGGGGACAGGGAAAAGATGACACAGTTCAAAAGTTTGAGGGAAGGCAGAGATGAAAGAAAGGTTTGTTCTTTGTGTCCTCTGTTTTATTTTGTGTGTTCAAATGAGGAGGATCTGAGGTTATTTGTAGAGTGGGGAATTTAAAATGTGACAATTGCCAACTGGAGTTACATAAAAAGCTGTTTAGTCTTGTATTTCTTCTGAAGTTGGTATAGAAAGGCTGTGGTAGTTTTCCTTAAAATTAATATTAAACTATTATTATGGATGTATCCAAAATAACCTAGTCTCCCTTAGCAACTCTGTCCACTCACTTTCTCTTAACCCCTTTGGTTTGTCAGCCTGCACCATGTCTCAGGGTAAAAAATTTCATGTACTTACCGCCTGCTGGGGAAAGAAGCACTTCATTTTAATTGTTCTATATTTACCATTTCTAAGCTGTAAGTCGTGCCTCCTTGTTCTGATCATCTAGAATTGCCAAATTATCTGTGCTCCCTGCCCAGCACGGGTACTCTGGCAGGGACTCAGTCCTTTGCAGGCATGCAGCCCAGATGCTCTGCCCAGCAGGGCTCTAGCACCATCATCCTTTGGCCTCTCTCCCCAGCCATGTGTATGACACTGCTTTACGCTTTCTGCATTTCCATCCTTGCCCTCCTTCTATGCATTCTCTGCACAGAAGCAGAACAGTCTTTTAGAAGCAGAAATCATGTCACCACACTACTGAAATCGAGGGAAAACATATGGCCCAATTTACCTGTGACACTCAGTTTATGCCCATTGTCTAGGTCTCATTATTAAGAGTGTACCTTGTGTTTTCAATAGAATCCCTATTTAGAATGAATAAATAAATATTCACCCAACTTAGAAATGTCCAAAGTCTTTCCATTGATCTTAAAATTAAAATCAAACTCTTTACCAGGACCTGATCTCTTCCTTGTCTCTCTCTCTTCCACCCTCTACTGTACCAACTGGGCTCCAACTACACTCATCTCCCTCCCTGTTTTCCCAACACATGTGCCCACTGTCAAGACTCAAGCACCCGTTGTATCCTCTGCATAGATTATAGTTCCTTTTGATTTTGGCAATTCTGGCCTCCTCTTTTCCTTTAGATAGATCTCAACTGAAATGTTACATCCTCATGAATGTGATACACCTTCCATTTGCAAAATTAGCAATCTCCACCCCACAACAATCATATGAATCTCTTTATTGCCTCTACAGTGCTCATGAGCAGCAGAGATGTTCCTATTTTTAAATTTGGTATTATTTAGCGCTGTACCTTCTCATTCAAATGCTAACACCATAAAAAAAAAAAAAAGAAACTTGACGTCTTTCTATTACTGTATTCTTTATCTTATTGTGAAGGCAGTTCAGAGAGCCTCTGGGTACCTAGGACTAGGAACCTCAAATTTTTATTATAGAAACACTCTAAAACATTTATCTTACTTTGAGATAATTTCAGTTGAGATTAAAAAATTAAATCTACACTTTATCACAGTGTGTCTACATTTGCTTTCCTCAGTCACTACAGACCAGGCATGCACATAATCCAGCCCCTTCTACTGAATAATTTGCATTAATAACTTTCTACATAATTCTGGCTAAGGATGAACGTATCATTTATTCAAAATAGGAGTGTATAACTAATTGAGAAAGAAACAGCGATTTAGGATGACATAGTATTCAAAAGAACTAGTTTTAGAATACCTTTCAAAGAGGGACAAAACATTATTATACCTATTAATGGCTGAGAGAAGTAACATTCCAAATGACTGAATTATCAATTTATGATCAGTTAGTGCCTGAGCTGAGAGGACAGCCTGGTTCTCTGACTCCTAGTGAGGTTCTTGGAACTGGCTTTAAATACAGAAGATGTACGTCATTCTCCAAATATTTGATCCAAATATAGCAGAGAAAATACTATGTACTTTATACAGAAGTATTGTAGAACTCTGCAAAAGTACACTCTGAAAAGGAAAACATTGTCCCCACAGCCCACACAGGGCTTAGCCCTGCCTTGTTCCCCATGCAAACTACCTTTGCTAGAGGAATCATCCCTAAGGTACCCAGTGTGACTAATTGTTGCCCAAACACTTCAATTTTCACATTGATCTTACTCACTTTCATCTATGCATATACATTACTATTGCTTCAATGCATATACTATTACCATTAGCACCTTCCTATATTTATCTTAACAAACCAGATAGTTGATTGCCAAATAGGATGCTGAGAACCTCCTAAGACAGAACAATGTTAATGGTTCAAAAGTCATAACCAGTTTGTAACAGTGGTTCCAATGCTTCAGCATGTGTCAGGATCACCTAGAGAGCTTGTTAAACACAGATTGCTATGACACTCTGAGAGTTTTTGATTCAATGAACCAGGGTTGGAGCCCTAGAATTTGTACTTCTGAGAAGTTCCCAGGTAACACTGATGCTTCCCAGATGGATGACGACGGGGCTTGGCATGTGATGAGAACCTCTAATTTAGAATTTGAGGTGACAACCATCAGGAGACCAACCATCCTGGCTTTCCTGGGATTTAAGGATTTTTCTTAGAAATGAGACTGACTGTAATTGCTAGAACCAGGAAAGGAATAAAGGAAGAGTTTTTGGATGGTATTTTTTTCTATGTACAACATGTGCCAATGACAGGAAGAATCACACATTATCTGATTTTATTACCAGCATCTGGCATAGTTCTGGGCATGTAGTAGATAATATAAAAATGTTTGTAGGTTTATTATCTGCCTGAATGTACAAATAAATGAGTGAATGGATGAATGGATGAATAGATAGATCGAAAGATAGATGGATGAACAGTTAGGTGTATTTATATGGATGGATGGATGGAGGCAGAATATATCTTCCTCCTAAGTATACTACATTGTAAGTATGCCTATTCCAGCAATCAAATCAACTCAGTAGATCCTAAGATATGTGGGTTTATATGTAGGTAGGATGCATAGACATGATCCTGGTTCAATAAGCACTGACTCACAAAATGATTCTATGAGCATCCTTAGTATGATTGTTGAGTTTCCAGGACAGGACAGTGGAGGTGCATGCAATCTGCTACTACTGCTCATTCCCGAAACCTCCCTCACCCTTCTTCTCCCTAGGGAACCTTCCAAAACCTAGAGAAAGGAACAGTTCAAAGGGAAATGAAGAAAAAGCCGTAGTTAAAATGGATGGTATGGAAATATAAGGCTATCTGTTTCAGAAAAATTAAGGATATGGGAGCTTCTGTTGTATTAAATGTTCAATATGTGCAGAAAGTAAATACTGTCAGTGAGCAGTCAGGAGATTAAGGTGACAGGAAGAGCCGTTTTTAAACCTGTTAGATATTAATTTCCCATAGATCATTTGTCTGTCCTCTCCTTGTTTGAAGTTCCCAAGGCTGGAGGCTTCAAAGCACACACTGACTGCCATTTGCACACAGCTCATGGCTCCGGGGGGAGCCACCTCAGCAGGTAATAACACACTGTCCCTGCAGGAGCCTTCCTTACACTCCCTCTCTGCCAGTCTCTGCCTTTTTCTCTATCCCTGAACATCAAGGACAATTCTATCAGTGAGTCCAGCAGCTGGTAATACAGCAGGCTCATCCACAACATGGTGTGCGTCCCAGACCCTGGCTCCAGGCAGGCAAATTGATTTAGGAGATGAAATGAAAAGTGATCGAAATCCTTCCTCAGAACTCTAACCAAAATGACAACTTTTTTTATTTTTTCTCATCGTCTTCGTTCTTTTTCTCTTTCTTGCTTCACTTCCCCTCCCTTTTATTTTAACCAAAGTTGTGAGAAATCTATGGGAAACTTTTAGTTTCACGTATTGGCAGGTGTTTTGTTTTGTTTTGTTTTTGTTTTTGTTTTTAGTTGTTAGTTTATGGCTGTTTGGTGCTGGCAATGATTCCTATCTTCAAGCAGTTCACTGCCTGGTAGGGCAGAATGACAATGTGTCCTAAAAGGTGGTATGGAAGAGATTTGTATAAGGATAAATGGTACAAAAGAGAAATCCTGAACCCTGCTGCAAAGGACAAGGAGAATCCTCTTGGTAGATGAAGGGTTTTATCACAGGCTACTAGGCACCAGACTATCCATGTACATACTTTCCAGAGCTTAGAAGGTTCTGGATCACCTGAAATTAGAAATGCCATGCCTTAGATTTACTAAGATATAAAAACCATGTTGATTGGAATGTTAGCCAGACAACAACAACAAAAAAAATATTTTTTTTTCTTTAGAAAGAGGACTGACTTGGGAACAAGGAATCATTTAGTTTTATTTCTGTGAAATACAGTGATGACCTCTTTTGTCCTCTAAGCCCATTTCCTTGCTCAGTAATTGACAGATCTAGAATTCTAAGGATGCTTCGTATGATAGCAAAGATTTTGAACATTGGGCTCTCTACTATTTATAATTTTTTTTTCACTTAACAATACATCTAGATCCATTGGACATGAGTAATTATATACAACCTGAACTCACTATATTGTTCTTTAGACTTGGCAAAGAAACCAACTGATGATATTAAAATTTGGTTCCCCATGAACTAAAGCAAGAATAAATTCAATTTAGATGTAGATACCTTGAGAACACGTGTGATCAGGAAGGACAACAGTGGTATGGATTAGGAATCTGCAGAAATTGGGACAAATAGGTAGAAAAAGGGTACCTCTCTGCACACACAACTCAGCTTTGTAGATATGTCTGTTGAAAGAAACTTGAGAAATAATCCATTACCTTTTCTTCTAATCAAGGAATCTTATGGGTCAGCACCCTCTGTGCAGCACACACCTGAATTAAAGATGGTGTAGTTTGTTTATAGTAATTTCCTTCCAGGTCATTTATTGACTGAACAATACCAGCCAAATCCGATGGCACAGGCTGACCCACTGACCTTGCCACCCCCTCTGTTTCAACATTGATTGCAGCTGCTCACCTCATTAGGCCATTCTCCTCAGCAGTCACTGCCTACCCAGAGGAATTTCAGCTAATCCTTTCTTTGGTTTGTTTGTTTCTTAGTTTTGTTTAAGTGAATTGAGGGCAATGACCTCATACTTGGTAGGACAAGCCAAACTTCTGTGTATAGGAAAGAAAGCTAGACCCAGTCTCCCACTTCCCTGCTTTGTATCCCTATGGTAATACATATTCTGAAAGGATCAAGAAGTGTCTGCCAGGGGAAAAGTGA
The DNA here is from genome assembly GCF_047511675.1 of Marmota flaviventris. Classification (NCBI taxonomy): domain Eukaryota; kingdom Metazoa; phylum Chordata; class Mammalia; order Rodentia; family Sciuridae; genus Marmota; species Marmota flaviventris. The sequence goes on along the minus strand of NC_092506.1, from coordinate 116,191,564 downwards.
AACTTCCTGAAAGTGAACAGAATGGCTTAGCTTAGATCCACATGAACAGGGAAGACAAGGAAATAGTGCTTGCTTTGTTTTCCTCCTGGTTACAATAAGCTGATATCCTATAGCAGCTGCTAGTATATGCAAATTTAACTAATGAATTGGCTAATATTTGTTGCCTGTTATTACTTGGGCAGCAACCCTTTACTTCGAACAGTTTGATTGCTTACCTGAATAACACAAAACTGCAACTGTGAATGTGAAGGTGGATTTTAACTGTCAATAGAATGATTTCAGGTATTTATGTTTACACTAATATTAGCAAGCCATTCAAGCTAATCCTAGGCTTTACCCTACTGTTCATGGTCACTGTAACCTACACTTAGCATCCTGAGTGTAAATCACATGCTTCTAGATCTTAAGTCTTAACTAACATCCAAATATAAGTTTTAGCTAAACTCTAGTGCCACTGAAACTATATAAAATGTTTTTTCATCAGCATGGACTTTTCAGGAAAGGGTCATTGTCCTTAAAGGACTTCAAAGTTGTACTTGATTCAAAACATATTAGGAAAACTGATGTTGGTTACAATTTTTCCTGAGAATAGGATCTACATCACAATTTCCCACTAGTAAAAAATTATGCTTAAAAGATATTATTAGTAAGACAAAATAATAAAATTTTAAGTCCTTACTATAGCAAGTTGGTTCATTTAGCCTCAGATCATTATTATAAGATGGAATGATTATACACCCATTCTATTGATGAGAATTCTTACATTTTCTAAACAGTAAAACAGCTTGTGTAGGAGAAGTCAGCCTCTTGGGATGTAATTATTCAAGGTCCTGAAAATATTGAAAAGTAAAATAATAAGAGTGGCCCAAACAGCTCTCCTTAATTCAAGACAAGAAAGGTCAACATCGAAATTCCACAGTGCACTGTGATGCAATGAAAACAGCACATATTCAAAAATAAAATTTCTAAGTGTGTTATTTGAGGCCAATCTGACACCAGATTTCCAGAGCTAGAATGAGAACTAAGGGTGATAACAGATGCAAAAGCTCTTTGTAAAATGTTAAGACTATCTAAATGTTAGTTATTAATAATATTTTTTTTAATGAGCATGCACGTTAATGGTATTGTCAAAGGTCAGAGGCAAGTGGATCTCTTTAAGGAGCATCAAAGGAAAAACTGACATAAAACATGAATGTTTCATGGGAAGCATGAATAACATCATGCTGTAATGACATCCACTGTGACCTCCAACCCTCTCAGGCAGCTGAAGGCTACATTAGTATTAATATTACCACATCATCAGGAAACCGACTTTAATGTAGATGGAAAGGATTTCAAATGGCCAGTCTCACCTTATCAGATGAGAAGAAAAAGGGATCAACTATTCAATAAGAATAATCAAGGAAACTCTAGTGACTCCTTTAAGGTTCCTTATACTCATCGTTAGCTACTAATTTTTGTTTATCTACAATCCAAGTGAAAATATGAAACTTGGGCCTTCATAGAGGAGAGAGAATTTGGTTGAGAATAAAAAACACATATCTTCAGGAACTCAAGTTCTAAACTTGAGTTTAGAACCCCTCATCAGAAAATTCCATTCAATAACATAACACATCTATGTGATACTCAGTAAATTCCATAGCAAAATAAAAAAATGAAGATTAGAGAGAATAAGTATTTTAATTATTCATTAAATATTATATTAATAATATATTGTGGACATTTTTCATGTTTGATACCAGCCTCTTAGATGGTCACAATGAACCCTCTCACTCCCTTGTATTTGTGCTTTTATATAAATCTCCCCTTGTATGGGCTAGACCTAGGGACTTTTTTTTGTAACAAAATACAGCAAACACATTGAGATAAATTATAAAAGACCATGCCTTCCATCTTATTTACTTTCTTTTTCTTGCTTTCTTTATTGCTCATCCTGCTAAAAGCTACTGCTGCCATATGCAGAAGTCTATGTGGCAAAGAACCAAGGACAACCTCTGTTCAGTATCCCAGAAAGAAACAAATCCTGCCATTAACCACAGAAGTGAGCCAGGTTTGGATCCCCCTATAGAGACTTAAGATAACTCTAGCACTAGAAGGCACCTTCATTTCTGCCTTATGATAGATTCAGAGACAGAAAACCCAATTAAGCCGTGTCCAGACTCTGGACTGAGAATAGTTATAAGAAAATAAATATCTGTTGCATTAAACTACTACAAATTAAGTCATTTATTGCACAACAGACAAATAATATAGCATGTGCCAGGCAAAGACACTGAATGTTCAATAAAATTGTATGATCTCATAACATCTCTAATGTTTTATTTATTAATTTTTTTTCTTAACAGATGTTCTATCCTAATATTATGACAAAGAGTTTAGAACACATGGATCTGCCATTGCCTATGTCTTTACTCAGAATCCACTCATGGCTCTGTCATCCAGAGGGTAAAGTTCAAACTCATGAACGTGATAAAATTCAGCCATGCTTGACCCCGCCTTTCTTTCCAGCTCCATCCCATATCACTAGAGTCACACTTTATCTTTTAGAATATGAACTGCCTATGGTCCCAAACACAATAAGACATTTTTAAAAATCTATGCCTTTGTTCTAAATCTTCTTTCTAGCTAGATTTTATTCACATGTCTCCTGTGTACCTTCTCACATAAATAAAATCTATTAGGACCCAGATAAACACTAACTTATTCAAGAAGCCATCCTTGATTCGCTTAGTTTGAGTTTGATCTCAGTCTTTTGGGTGCCAATACAACCATGGCCTTATTGTTATCAATATGTGTATCACTTTTGTAGTGGATATATGTCCATGTGTCTTGTCTGTCTCAGTGCTTAAAGTCAAGTCTTTGAGGAGGTCTGTGTGTCTTACTCATCTATCACGGTGCTTAGCAAAGCAAGTGTTGGGTAGATATTAAATACAATGCTAAGCAAAGGCATTGAACTAATTCTACAGCTCATTGTGTGTAATGGTCCAGTTGGGATCATTTCCACAAAGCAGATAGAACAAATTGCAATGTGAGAAGTAACAAAGCAATTTCCAAATGATGTAGTCCATTCTGCCACCTGGAAAATCCAGATTTTCTGCTGGGTCATGAGAGAACTGGTCAATCAGGGATTTCTACTATAACATTCTTAATCCATTATCTGGTTAATGTGGCTATAATCATTGTATTTTTATGGTTTTTATGTGGGATACTTCCAAGAATTGGGGTCAACCATGAACACATTAACTTCCCCAAATGAGTAGCTGTTCTACAGACATGGATATTGACTGTGTATTCAGACTATCTCCAGCACCCTGACTTGTAAGACAACTAAGCTTTCTATTTTCAGAGCTAGAAGAAATCTGACAAATTATGTTGGGCTCACTCTTACTTTAGAGAAATGACAGTCCAAGCATCCTTATTCCCTACATATGGTTGCTTCACTATAGGAGCCAATGCAGACAGGACATAGAGCTTGTTATCCTAGGTGGAAGGCTACCAGTAATACATACAAGATTAAAACCTTCTTCAAAAAAGATAAGAATAATGGTGGTGAGAATAGGAAGATATCTCCTGTGAATAAAAAGGCAACACACATAGAAGACATTGTTCAAAATAATTTAAAATCTCATCAACTGTTGGCTTAAATTATAGTTGGAAGGGGATCTGTATGTGTTTGCCTCTGGCATTTGAAGGATGATACAGAGGGCTGGTGGTGAAGACATGGGATTTCCTTTTTCACATGTCTTTACTTGCCATCACAGAGCAAGAATACTGCTCCCTGCACACCCACAATTTTGGCTTATGGTCTCAGACATTTCCCTGGTGCTGATCTCTGGGGCACAACTAGGGGATCAATTGTAGGACCAAAAACAGTTTATCAACTCTGGACTGATTTCTGAGTTGAATTAATGCCAGAGCAAGTGGGGAGAGAAGGGGAAATGTTGCTGGGCTTCAAGTACATAAAAAACAAAAAGTGGAATGGAAGTTCATTGGATTAGACAAAGGGGAAGGTGGAGAGGGTGGTTGGTAATAGGAAAGACAGTAGAATGAATCAGACATAACTTTCCTATGTTCATATATGAATACACAACAGTGTAACTACATGTCATGTACAACCACAAGAATGGGAGGTTATACTCCATGTATGTATAATATGTCAAAATAAATTCTACTGTCATGTATGTCTAAAAAGAACAAATAAAAAAAGAAAAGAAAAAGAAGAGTGATTATTCTATTTGTGAAGGAATGGTATAATCCCTACACATTCACTTTTCTCTATAATGAGTCATAGATTCCTTAATCCTCCTGCAGGTTTAGCTGCAGTTTGGGATTTGAAAGCAAGTTCTATCCTTGCTTATCAGAGGTATATAAAGATCCAGTTAGGTACCTTCTCTCCTCTGATTTTCCACTTATTATTACTTTTTTAACAACTACAGTTATAATAAATTTGTATAATTAAAATAATTTAAATGAGCAATAATAGCTATTTCATTGATTTGCCACTGAGTAATCACTACTTTTTAGAGACCAAACTAAACAATTTATTCTTTAACTTCCACAGTAACTCAATATGGTGATGATGATGATGATGACGACCTATATTTTATTGAAAAGAAAATCAGGGATCTCACGACAAAACAAAAGATGAAATCTGTAATTACAGAATCAGAAACCTTAACTATCGCTTCATGTTCAAGTTCATACTTTATTGTTTTTATTGCCACAGTCTGCATGCTGAGACTCCAGTCCTTTCTAAGCACAAGTTTAGTTGGGTGGTTCAGTTTCTGGTGGCTCCAACTCTGGTTCCATACCTTGTCCTTATTTGCCCCATTTTGTACTGTGTCATTGTATTTCCCCCACATATCTGGATTTCTGTTACTCAGCCCCAGAGCAATGACTAGGGCCCAGTTCCCACACATAAGATACACTGGCAATGCTCTTGCCTTCTCTGCCAGGCCTGTCCTGATTTCTAATATGATAATGAATTCTCTAATGAATAAGAGAATATGCATTACTTTTTGAACACATGGAATATTTACCACAGATTACCTTGGAGGCCACACAATAATTCCTAACTTTGTGTGTGTGGAGGGTGTTTCTGCACAGAGATAGTCCCTGACTATGACTTATGGTGATTTAATTTATAATTTTTTTGACTTTATGATTGTAGAAAAATGATAGAAATTCAGTGGATATCACACTTTGAATTTTGAAATTTGACCTTTTCCCAGGCTCTCATATGCTGTCTAAGATGCTGATTGTGACATGAAGTGGCAAACTACAGCTCCTGTCAGTATTAAAATCACAAGGGAAACAGCTGGTTCCCTGAGGTGCACTGTGTTGCTAAGCAAGGCTGTGTAGTAGACTGGGTGTCTTCAGTGCTTTTTCAACTTTATCAGGACATAAACTCATTTTAAATTGAGGATTGTCTGGATTTCAAATTAAAATTTCATTCATGCTTAAATTTCATATATATGAAATACAAATAAAAAGTCACAACATTTAGAAATAAATATTAGTGGAGTTTTAAAATATCAAAATATGAAGGATACAGCTAAAGAATGATATATATTCTCTCTATATATTTATATGTATTAAAGAATGCTATATATATGTATTTGGAGGGGAGGGTATCGGGAATTGCACTCAGGCACACTCAACCACTGAGCCACATTCCCAGGCCTATTTTGTATTTTATGTAGAGACAGGGTCTCACTGAGTTGCCTAGCACTTTGCCATTGCTGAAGCTGGCTTTGAACTTGCAATCCTCAGCCTCCCTAGCCAAGAATGCAATATTTAATACATTAAAAATCAGTGATTAATTATCCACAAATCCCATTAGAGGAGAACAACAGAGTCAATCCAAAAAATATTTGAAATCAAGAAAATTATAAAAAATAAAAGAAAAAAACCACAAAAAGAAAAAAATGAGTAAAAATCCAGGAGGATTCACAAGGGCTGAGAAATAGCTCTTTTTTTAAAAGAAGAAGAAAACAAAAACAGCAGAACTCCAGGGTCTTTGTTAATATAGGTTAAAAAGAGAGAAGTGGGGCATAAATAAGCAATACTAGTACTATAATAAATTGGTATATAATAAATTCAACAGTCTTTTAATTAAAATTAATAACACTTGGTGGTAAATTTAAAAACACAAACTATGTAAAAACTGATTAAAAGAGTAAAAAATCAAATAGTGCAGATAATGTTCCAAAGACAATGTGATCAGAAGTTCAAAAACCTAATAACCACTAGTAGGCACAGAAGAATTTGCATTAAACATAACACAAGCTATAGACAACTCAAAGTTAAACAGAATTTGTTAGAGGATAAAAATAGGAAACATTCCTCAGCTTACTTACTAAGCTAAAATTGTTTTGATTCCAAAACCAAAAGAGGAAAATCAGAGTCATTTTCACCTATAGAAATGGAGAGATCCTAAGCAAGTATTAGAAAACATAATTCAAAGTTGCATTTTTAAAAATACAGGAATGTCTGTTTTCATTGATATTGTTTTTAATGACCAAATTGTTTCATGGTAGGAATGCAAAGTTGGTTTAATTTTTAAAATGTACTAAGCCAGATTGCATGAATGAATTTGCCTCTAGTACTCAAAGGATGTTGTAGACAGGTCTTCTCAGACTCCAGGTGTGTGCAATGCATCTGGAGATCTGGTTAAATGTAGATTCTGATTTAGAACAGCTGGCACCTGAAAAGCTGCATTTCTGACATGTTCACTGGTTACTCCACTACTCTTTGAGAAACAGTGATGTTGAGGATTAATATAGAAGGAGGCGTTTTCCCTGACCTCATTCTAGAATATAAATAAAACCCACCCAATCTCTATTGTTGGCCTGTGGTGTTTCCCTTGAGCTGTATTTTGGATGTGACTAGTAAATTTATTCACTGAACTCCTAGAATCCATTTTAAGAGATAAAAGAAAGCAACATTTTTCATTGCAAAAATTACAGAATACATATTTAATAAGATGTGGGTTTTTTTGGGGGGGGTTGGTTTTTGTTTTTTGTAACAGGGATTGAATCCAGGGGCACTTAATCATGGAGCCATATCCTAGCCATTTTATTTAGAGACAGGGTCTCACTAAGTTGCTTAACGTCTTGCTAAGTTGCTGAGGCTGGGTTGAACTCCTTATTCTCCTGCCTCAGCCTCCTGAGCCTCTGGGACTATAGGCATGTACCACCACACCCAGCTAATATGGTGCATTTATGAGGGAAAACTCAAGGAAAACAAATCATGAGTTTAAGGTACTTCCTTAACTTCAGAAACGACATTTGCCAAAAATATATGACAAATATATTTAATAGGTAAAATATTAGAAGGAATCACTATAAAGTGAGGGAAAAGCAAGAATGTTCCTGCTCACTGCTTTGGTATAGAGTTTGTTGGAGGCCAGGATCATCACATGAGAAGAGACGAAATAGATTAGATAACGTAGATTAGAAAAAACAACAGTGAACTGAATGAATAATGATGTGATTATCTGTGTAGGAAATCCGAGTGAAGTAAAAGATTAATTAGAATTAATCTGGGAGTTTAGAAAATTTTCTGAATATACATCAATATTGAAATATCAATAAAATTTTGAAACATAAGCTACACACAAATAAAGAAAATTGATTAATGAAGACACTATTCATAATGAAAACAAAAATATAGTTTGTGGGAAGAACTGTACAAAACCTGTGTAAGAGATTTATAGCAAAAATTATCAAACTTTATTGAAAACCAAAAAGTGAGACTTAAATAAATGGAACCGTATTAACATGTTCATGGATGGAAAATCTTAACATCATAAATATATCTATTCACACCAAATTATTTTATAATTTTTATTTAATACAACTCCAGTAAAATAAAAAAAGATAATTTTGCATGGTACTAGACATTAATTTGAGGACCATGAACAAAGGGTCACAAATAACCAAGATGAATTTGAAGAGCTAAATAGTAAGATTCATTCTATCAGATAGCAAGATGTATTTCATAACTTCATCAATTAAGATAGTGTTGTGTAGATCCAAGAATAGAAAAATAGACCATCAGAACAGAATAAAAGTCCCAACACAAAACAAACTGGATTTAGAAAGGAAACAGCATTAAAAGTCATTGAGAAGTCATAAATTATACTGGGACCTCAAATTATACTGTATCACACACAAAAAAATCAGTTGCCAGTAGATTAAAAAGGAACTAAATGTGAAAACTCCATTTTGCTATTTTTAGAATACAAATAAGAGAGTATTTTAAAAATGTTCTTCATGTAGAAAATTATTTTGGGCAAACACATATGCAAACACGCATTCACTCATAAAAGAAAATATAATTTTAGTTCATTAAATGATATAAGATCTCTGCAAAAAATAATCATATACTGAAAATATGAGTCAAACACTGGGAGAAGAAATTTGCAATTGCAATGTATGTAACTAACAAACATGTTTTTTTTTTTTTCCAAAAAAAGAAAAATACCAACCAAGAAGGAATAAGAAAAAAAATTATAAAAATGGGCAACTTCCTAAGAGGAAAACCAAATGACCATTAAACGTGTAAAAAGATGCTCAGTGAAACTAGTATTGAGAAAGATACAAATTAAAACCACAATAGGATATCATTTATGCCCAGCAAATCGCTTGCTCTCATGCACCCTAGTGAGATAGTAAACTGATGAAACCATTTTATTAAACAATTTGGCAAGATTTAGAAATTTTGAGGGTGCTCTTAACTTACACCCAGTAATTCTCACATGTACACAAGAAACAGTATACAAGAATGTTTATTTCAGAATAGTTTTTGTTAGTTGCAAATAACCCAAGTGTTGCAACAATACAACCAAGTGGTGATATAGTCATAACATGAAGTTCTCTACTGCAATTAAAATGAATGAACAGTGTGTGTGTGTGTGTGTATGTGTGTGTGTGTGTGTGTGTGTGTGTGTGTATACCAGAAACCAATCAAATCTCAGAAACATGAACTTGTATAAAGAGGACAAGTATTTGAAGGATATAATCAAATTGAGGTTATTTTTAAGAGCTCAAAATTGTGGAGGAAAATATATTTTACTTATACACACATAAATGCATTAGGAAAGAAAAATAAATTATGGGTACTTGAGGGATGGAAAGAAAAGATCAAGAAGAACAAGTTTAAAGAAGAATAAACATGGGGCTTCTGTTGATGTTATGTTGTATTTTCTAATGCGGAGGACTGAACTAAATTTGGCAAAAATGTTAAGATGTGAGAAAATTGGGTAGTCAGTTTTTTTTTTTCTTTTTTGGTTTTAGCATTCATCATGTTCTCCTACATACATATTTGGAATATTCATGTTAAGAATGTTAATAATTAATTTAATAGTGTGCCTCGAACATGTGCAAATTGTTGTACTTCATGACTGATATACTCAATCAACGCACTTTTGTTGCAATGTCTTCTTTAAAAAGGTCAGTATCCTGAAAACGTCTTCCCTCTGTGTACCTGAACATGCTTAGGAGATGTCGTTCATCTTTGGGTCACCTCAAAGAGTCAGAGGATTTGCAGACACTGTATTTTTTATGGGACATTCCTGCCTGTCAGCACTCTTTTTACCATGCCACGTACTCTTAAAACTTCAAATCGTGAGAAATGAAACAGAAACCACAGCTTGCAAAACTGTGCCACGACTTGAAAAATAAACTCTACTAAACCATGATACACAACACAAACAATCTAAGTTCAAAATATTTTAACACCAGCTCTTTCAGACTCTTACTGTTCCACCATAAAATAACAGTAACTTTTCACAGATTCCCATGTTCCAAAGAAAAGAATACAGACTGTTCTAGCAACTCAAATACTTTCAAAAAAGTGACCAATCTCCACTCAGTTCCTGCTCAACCTCTGGCTCACTCCAGTCCCCAGTGTCCTAGAAAGTATCCTTTCCTCTCTGTGACCTGCTAAGATTCTCTCCAAGTGCTGCTCCTCATGTTCAGTAACTTGAGTTAACCCCGTTTTTATGATCAATGGATTTTCTTGGTCATCTTTAAATGGGGATTTAACAATTATTTGGGGGAAAATATGGAATTTGCTCATCCCAATATACCTCCTGCCTAATGGTTTCTTACCATTTCCATTTCTTATCACTTGTCCCCGATTTGGTATACTAGCTTCAGTCCTCCAGGCCACACACAGATTTCTGAATTAAAAATGTTCTTTCATCCCTTGGATCTTTGCTACTTCTTCAGCTACAGGACCCTTCCCTTGCCTTTCCCACAGTGACTCTCAGTCATTCTTTACTCAGCTCAGGTGGCTTGTACTCTGAGTTCCATCTACCTGCAGTGATAAACCAGCAGTAGTTCTCCCCAGTACTTCACGCTGCCATTTCTGATGGCATTTATAACATCTATCCTTCCTTTTGTTTTCTTATACTTCTCTTCCCATAAATCAGAAATACTCTTTCATGAATGCCCAATGGAAACATGGGACATTAAAAATTCTGTAAGCCTTGATGTTTGAATTTTTAACCCAAGTGATGTGATTTCCAAGTGGCTACTAATTTGGAAATCACAGCATTGGACAGAGAATACTTTGAGAGTAGAACAGATCTTATCTGTCAGTGTAAGCACTAATGCCTAGCATGGTGCTGGACATTTAATGTTTATTGAGTAAATGGAAGGTCACTACAGAAAACCACATTCTGATTCCAATGTGATATACACCACCAGCTTGCTGTGTCACTATATTTGGCAACAGCATTTGGCAGTACTTCCCAAAACAATAAGTATAACTCAATTATAGAATTATTACAATTTATTATAGTTATTGGTTTCACATTCTAGGACTGTGAGTTATTTGAGGACAGAGACTATGTCCTATTCCTTTTTATATCTCCAGAGCCAAGAACAGTGCATGACCTATAAAATGGCTCAAATGTGGGTACTAAATCTATTTAATTGACTATCAATCATGTGATCTCAGTTTAAACTAATCATCAAATTTTCACATGGGCCTTCTGTTGCTGCCTAATCCTAATTTCCCCTTAAATTCATTCACCAGCTCACTCCCCAAGTTGATCATTTAAATTATTTCACATCTTCTCTCTTCTTTTACTTTCCAACTCACTCTTCCATCACCCTTCGATTTTCCTGATGACCTCATCAGAAAAGTAAAACTGTTCAGAAGATTACTTCCTTGATCATTACCACTGCCCACAAGCATCACTGCTCACACCTGCCTCTGACGAGCACCAGACTCTGCCCCATCTCCTGCGCAATGTAAGACATCATTCTGTCTCACATTCTTTCCTGTAGGTCATTTCTTCCTCCTCTCTGGATTATTACCATCAAGATATAATCATGGTTTTCTCTATCCCATTAAACATTACTTCTGTCATTTTCTTGTTTCCTGTTGTAGGGAAATGAAACACTTAGAAAAATTTTCCTTTCCATTGTCTCTTCTTTATTTCTTTTGAATCTTTTTCAGGATCTCACTATACATCTGAAAATGTTCTCCAAGTTGCTATTGAGCTCCCTGTATCCAAATCCACTGGTTAATTCTTAAATTCTTAGGCTTTATTTTCTTCTTGAGGATCTCATTTGGTTTCATGACTTTAACACCTATATGCCAACATTTCCAAATGAATATGTCTATAGATCTGTATATATAATTACTTACTCTTTAATTCTACCTGTGTCTTACAGACACACTAAACACAGCATCCTCAAAAACTCCCAAACTTGGCCCACTCCTAGCCTTCACCATCTCAATTGTGCAGGCTAGATACCCGACAGTCCTACTTTCCTTCTCCCTTTCTCTCACACTCCAGATCCAATCCATTAGGAAATTATTTGCCTCTATCTTGGAGACATACCCCAAACTGATTCTCAATGGATTCACTACTACCACCCTGGTATACCCACCCTGAAATTTCCAATTCCTTAACTTTTTTCTGTTTGTTTGTGTTTTTTCCTCCTACCTAACCACTTACCTTAAAGCACACAATATAATTCACTTATAACATTTATCACTTATTTTCTGTCCACACTCCTTAAGAATATAAACTCAGAAATGCAGGAATATTTTTTTCATAGAAATATGCAAAGGACATTGAGCAATACATTGTACATAGTAGGCACTCAGCAGATGTCTGCTGAATGAATGGTTAATGGAATGTTTTTGTATTGTCAAAAGCTTTTTTGAAAATTTCATAAATCCCTCTTTGTATTATCCATCTAGTTTCAATATCTTTCATTAGATCAACTTTAGAGTACATATTGTATTGTGCATAGACATACGCAGCCACTATTTTTAACTTTCTTTCACCTCTTCCATATTTTCCATTGACCAATCTCATACTGACAATTAATATTGGCACTGAACTAAACACTTTATCTGCACTGTCTTCAACTTCACAAGAACATTAGAAGGTAGACATAATTATCCCCATTTCAAAAAATGCAGAAAATGATGCTCAGAGAGATTTAGAAATTTGTGACAGTCAGGATTCAAATCCAGTATCTTTCTTCCAAACCCACAGCTCTGACCTTCTTTTTCTGCTGCTCCTATAATAATGCAAAACACAAAACTGGACCCTCAGGTTTTTTTTTAATTTCTGTATAGCCTAACAGTAATTAATATTACATACTACCCTCCTTTAGAATCATTCACATGCTAAATGTATAGGTTCCTGACACAGTGGATGGAGCCGACTTCCTGGAGAGGTAGACTGAGCATGCTCACCCCCTGTGTACTCCATACCCACCCCCTGCAGCAGCAAAGCAGGAACAAAGTCATCCTTCCCACATTTTACCTGATATAAAAATAAATAAATAACTGTGAAAAAAATCCAATCTCTGTTTGGAAGCACTAAATCCCCTCTCCTTTCCAGATGGCTGGGAGATTTCTCCCAGGTGGTAAATATATTATTAAGAACTCATTTCACCGTGAAATTGACTATTCAAAACACAGACAGAAGTTAATATATTAGGACAACCTGTCTGAAAACTTGCGTTAGAGAAAATTTATTTTTGTTTAATATAAAACCTGGTATTATACACAACCTCTTTCTAGTTCAGGCTGTTAAAGTCATCTCCAGTTAGAACATGTGTCCCCATGTCAGGAGCTACCACCAAGAGTCAGATCTCCCTGAAAGAAACCAGCAATTACTCCTGCTGCATGGAACCCTATATCATGGCAGTTAACTATGTGACAACAGTACACATAGACCTTTGGTGTGCAGTAAATGCCAGTTCAAAAATCCTTAGCTGGACTTATTCCAGAATGGCTTTCAAACTGGTGATGGGGAACCATTTTCAGGGAAGGTGTTCTGGAAGAACTAGTATGACTTAGAGATGATTTGTTTTGTCACTAGAAAAATTGTATTGATAACAAAACAGAAAAAGAACTGTCAGTGAGGACCCAACTGGATGAATCTTTTAAGTATTAACTCATCCATGCTTTGTTGATTGACTGTTCAATAAATAGGCTACCTACTTAGATTACAGTCACTCAAGCAGGTTACAGTCTATCAGTGAAAATCTATGTTATAATAAGAAGAGAGTTTCAGAATCTATGCAGTGTTAGAAAAACCGAGTGCAAAGAGCCAGTAACTATTTAATTGAAGAGATGAGGGTTATAGAAAGCATTGCAGAAGAGGTGCCTTTCGAATTGATCCTGAGGAAGGGGTGAACATGATAGAGATCTGTGTGGAAATGTTTACCTATGAAGTGGCTCACCTACCTTGGTGTTGACAGTGATTTATCTAATCTTTTCCAGAGAGAGAGATATAATACATATATACACCAACGAATACATACAATATACAAACACATTTATACAAATATATATTTTTTCTCATATTGACTGGTTTTGAGTTTTTTCAATAATTTAAAAATAAAATGAAAAGTAGTTTATAGCTTATATCTAGGGAATACTTGGATTCTCTTCAGACCTCTGAAGAGACTTTCCCTTTGTCTTAAAAAGGATCCCTTCAGGAGTAACAGATTTATTACTAATCACACAATAGATTTGTTATGCATCACTAGTAGCAAAATCAAACTGACACCTAAATAATGTCTATTAAAGAACTTTTTAATTTAGTCAATTATTATGATCCAACTAATTACTCACTTAAATAAGAATTCATTCACACAACTGCCTAGACTTTAAAAAAAAAAACAGTTCCAGAGTAATTAGTAAGCCAGTAATTAATAATCCCCTGAGGAATGAAACATTTTTCACATGTTTAAAATAAACAAAGCATCTCTTATTGGGTAACACATTCTGTACCAACTTGGTGAAGGTCTAAACACTTATAGTGTGGAGAGAACCATACATAGAACATGCTCATTACAAAACCACTTTAAATTAATTTAAATTTTCAAGCACAGATAAATTGCATACTGTTATTGATCCTAAACAAATTATTAATGTGAAATATAAAGCATTAATTCATTCTTTAAACCATACATAAGTCACTGTCTACATTGTATCCTAGGCATTATGCTATACAGTGTCATATAAAAAATGAGAATTTCCTTAACAAGTCCTCAAAGATATTCCCTACTTAGAGATGAAAAAGATTTAAGGGAATTTACCAGATGAAAAAGGAAGAATTTTGCCCTGAAGAAGCTCTCAAACTAGTTTAAAGAATTAAAATTTCAAGATAAAACTTGGAAAAAGAGGAATAGTTAAGGGATGAAAGGTGATAAACATCCTAATTACTTTTAAAAGAAAGTTGTACTGAAATATGCATATATAAAAATGCATCTTAAGTATACAGCTTGATAAGCAATCACATGGTGAAGAGAACTGCACTATGACCTTTGGTTAGAGAACTAGATTACCTGTGCTCAGAAACAACCCCTTTTGCCCTCTCCCTGGCTTCATTCTCCAAAGAAACACCATCCTGCCTTCTATGTATGGGCTAGTTTTGCCCATGCTTATACTTTACATAAACAGGATAACTTGTTATGAATCTTTAGTATCTGGCTTCTTTTGTTCAGCGTATCTGTAAAATCCATCCATGTCAGCTATATACCATCAGTTTTAGGGTCTTACAATACATGATTGGATGCATATGTCCCATTTCAGATACCCATTCTGTTGTTCACATTTATATTGCTTCTCAATTGGAGCTAAAATAAATAAATGCAGCTATAAACATCTCTGTAAAATATTTTGCATGCATGTGTAGAGGTGCTGTAATTAATAGTTCTCAGCAGTTTCTCAAAGTGTTTGTATGAATTTGAATTCCAAGCAGCAAGGGATGAGATCTCTACACCCTCATCACCACTTGGTATTTTCAGTCTTAATTTTAACCATTAATACAATTTTACAATAATAAATCACTGTGGTTTTAGTTTAGCTAATAATAAGTGATACTGAATCATTTGCAGATTTGGGGGGGGGGTGTTGAAGTACCTATTTAAGTATTTTGTCCTTTTCTATTCTATTGGATGTTTGTGTTTATTTTTGAATAGTGAGAGCTGCTCATACATTTTGGAGCTAAGTCTTTTATCATTTGTAGGTAGCATTAATAGCCTATTTGCTCAGACCAAAGAGCTTAAAATCAATCCCCAGCAACATTGCAGGTGGCATATGTGTACTGGCTTAGCCTCCAAGACAATCATACCTGGCACACCTATATCTGGCAACTTTCATTTGCCATTTTGAACAGTTGGAGTGTAACATTAAACCTTGCACTATCTACTTAAAAACCAAGTGGCTCCAGATCTGAGCCTAAAGATATATGTACAATCTAAGTAATTACAGCAATAAAAAGCACATATCTACCATCCCCCCAAAACCGTCTATTCTACCTATAATACATATAATCTTCAGGGACTTTTGAAGATTTTGTTTCCTCTATGCTGAATAATACTGAGCACACATAAAGAATGTAAAAGATATTTGTCGAATGAAGTAATAATGAGGGTTACAATGGCAGTGGCCTCTCTCCACAGAATTTAGCTGCCTGATATCCACCAATAATGAAAATCAACTCCACTGTACTTCTTAGATAGATATTGAAGATGAAAAACATTTTGGTCACATATATCCAATGGGGAGCAGTATGGCAAGGTTAATTCAATTATGGGCTATAGAGAAAAAAAATGTCCAGGTTTGTATCTTGGCTCTAGAACTGGTAGCTATGTGACATGCTTAATCTCTCTCTTCCTCAGCATTTTTTATGCATCATATGCATCCACTGTGTTGCTGTAAAGATGAAATAAATGAATACATAAAAACGATTTCAAGGGTGCTTGGACCACAGCAAGAGCTAAGTAAGTAGTAAAGATGGTGATGATTTTGATGGTGTTGATGATGACAATGAGGTCCATGTGGTCCAATCACATCCTAATTATTCAAAGCTACATCCCTGGGCACATTGCCTACCACATGATAATGGATCAATAAATGATAGTTGACTGAATGAAAGATAGATGAATGAGTAATTATTTAGATGCAGAAACCATAGAATTGCCTCAACAAAGTCAGAGGCCTACAAAAGAATGGATAGTAGGAAAAGATAAAGAAAGAAGGGAGGAGACCCCTAACTCCGAGCCTTTAGGAACTACCACCTTTAAAAGCTTGTTAAAGGAACATGTGTGTGGTGGTCTCTGAGCCCCTTTGCTCTGAGCAGCACAAAGGCAGAGACATATCATGAGAATAAATGGAGACCAGAAACTCATGAACAATAATTTAGGATAACAGGATAAAAACGAAATCATCCATATACAACCTGTTTGCCTACTCTACCCCACCTCTATGTCATGAGGACAGATACACTTTGAAGAACTCGGGTGAATCCCAACCAGAAATGGGGAAGACCACAGGGTGGGGCAAGGAATAAGTATCATTGAAGAAACTTGGGGAAAAGTCTTGAAAATAATTACATGAAGATTTCTTTTGAGGCAAAATTGACTTGACTATGGGGATGGGGAGGATGGTAGAATGAGATGTACACTATGACCATAATATACATGTATGATTACACCACTGGTGAGACTCCACACCACGAACAGCCAGAGGAATTAGAAGTTGTGCTCCGTTGTGTACGATGTGTCAAACTGCATTCTGCTGTCATGTATAACTAATTAGAACAAATTTTTTAAAAAATAGAAGGGAGTCCATTAGAATTGAAGAAGGGGACCAAGGGAGGGAAAGTAGAGGAAGGGGAGGTAATGGGGAATGAAATTGATCAATTAATACTATTTTGTTGTGTGTATATGTGAATATATTATAACAAACCCCATTGTTATATATAATTATAATGTGCCAATAAAAAGGGGCTTTATCAGAATTCAATGGTATTGTTATAGGAAGAAAAATGAAGTTGTCTATTTCGCATAATAGTCTGTGCCCTTGAATGTAGAGGCACCTTATCTTTAGGCAGTAGGCTTTACTACCTCCTCTGGAGAAAGGAGACAGAGCTTTTTCCTCAAGGACATAGGTATTAATGGGAAAAATGTCACTCTGAGGGAAAGAACCAGTCAAGAACCAAGTCCAAGCTCATGACACTGAATGCAATTTAAAAGACACCCGGTCATTTAGCCCTCACATTTGAAGCTAGACAAGCCCTCAGTTTCATGCTGGCTTTACCCATGTAGGTTTCAGGAGTGGCTACAGTCTCTAATGCAAATAAGGAATGAGTACCATGTTACTGTCCCACTCATAGATTGAGACTGACATTAGCATCTCCTTCTAGTTCCCTGTAGAGTTCTACTTCTGGATTGTCACTTACTTTCTGTATCCAGCCCCTGTGCTGGGTGTTCTCTTCCCCAGTAGTACCTCCATGAGGTGCCATGTACTGACTCCTAGAATCTCATTAAATCTAGACTCTAGATCAAGCTTATGCAGAAACTGAGCTGTGACAATGAGAGGTAAGAGCTTTATTGAAAAATTAAGCCTATTGTAAAAGCCTGGGATTTAGATCTGTATGATCCAGGCCCCAACTTTGGTGACCTGTGGGGGCTGGTCAAATGTTTTGGCAATAACAAATAACTCTCATTTCTCTCATCTATTAGACTAAATTTTTATCTATTGCACAAAATTGATGTAAGGATCAAAAATTATATGTGATCTCTATTTATAATATACAGATGTAGTATAGTGTAAAAATGATATATGACATCTATTTGGCTCTTTCAGGTAGACACAATTGCTAGTGATGATGTTGGCAATGTCTCAAATGATAGCCACACTGTGTAACAGGAACTTTAAGATCTTTGTTTACAGTTAGCAGCATGAGTCTGAAATCAGTTGGGTCCAAAATATCCCTGCATCACTTATTAGCTGTGTGACATTGAGGAAATCATATAAACCTCTCTGTGCTTTAGGTTCCTTCCCTGTAAAACAGAGAGATAAAATTGGTATTTATCTTATTAAATAAGCTGAGGATTAAATGAGTGTATGTGAAACACTTGGTACATTTCCTGGAGCGTAGTTAAGTGCCAACCAATATTAGCTATTGATAGCAATAGTAGAAATAGGAAGTGAGTTAATTACAATGATTATATGTAGGAAACATAAGCACTACTGGACAGACTCAGGTGACCAGAGAACCTACATTCTTTCTACTGCATCACAATCTACAATATGAGTCAAGAAATATATCTCAGGAAAACATGTGAACAGGTATAATCGAATACACTTCGTAAGAATTATATTTATAAGCTCCTTTTCAAAATATAGCCAATGGGATAAATTTTGTGAGGTTATTATTTTCTGAGCTAGGTGGTATCATAGAGGAAAACTTTATTTTATGGGTGTGAACTACAACTTTAATCCTTTATCTCCTAAGTATTTTGTTCACCTTATGAGCAATATCAAATCTTGGTCCATAACTACTAAAGGAAAAAAAAACTCATTAAAATAAATACCCACAACAGAACAGCCTAAATTAAATTTTAAAATTAGTTTATCCTTTGGATAGTACTTAGTTTTCAGATTTCAGAGTGTTCTCATGTATAATGCATTTCAATGTATAGGTGGGTATGTATTTATGTACACACACTCATACATAATTATGTGCATGTGCATGCACGCACGCGCACGCGCGCGCACACACACACACACACACATTCAACTTCCCAATTGATCCCCAGTGCAATAAGGGAGCCATGACAATTTTCCTTACTTTCCAGTCAAGGAAGCTGAGGCTTAGAGACTCTTAGTAACTCACCTGAATTAGTAAGTGATAGACCCAGAACTCTGATGCCAAATCCTGTTCTGAGTTGCCTTGCACTAAGCTTCCTCATATCTAAGCCTAGGGTTAAGTCAAGATTAATTTTAAGAGGCCATTGGGATTTATCACAACAAAATTTGTCCTGTATTGGGATTAAAAATAAAGCTCATAGTAAATTCTTTACTGCTAGTGAGTCTATAGAATCATGATTCCTTTTTACCATCAAAGAACAAATATGCAGGTCAAAGCCTCCTCAGGGCATCCATAGTTTTTTCCCTGGAAGTGAGGTTCCTTTGTAATGATTGCTTTACCAAACATCACATGCTCCGTCCCCTGGCTGGTGAGTCTGAATTTCATCTCTCAGACACTGACATTGAGTTAGCAAGTGAAAAAATAGCTCTGAACTCAGGAGTGATAAGATGAAGCCTCATGCATACATATGACCTCTGTGCTATTTTTCCTCCTCTAACATCTAGAATTTGACCTGAGTGTTTATGCTTGTGTTTGAACGAATGTGGCTTGTTTTTATGGGAGATTTGGGAGCTCAAGTAGATTGTGGAACAAAGTGCTTCCCTTTGTTCATCCATCTGTAGGCATTAAAAAATCTTCTTCCATAGGAGAATCGACTAATATTGGCTTTCCACATGTATATGTGTGGACTAAGAAATCAGGCCTCTCTATACCTTTGGTATGTTGATAATTTGGGGATCCTTTATGCCTTCAATAATATTTATTTACTGGGTTGATCAAATCAGGTTCTGCACGTGTATGACTATGGCATAATGAATTCTACTACTATTATTTTTATAATACCCCAATTACATTTTTAAGTATTCATTTACAAAAGAATAATAATATTTATTCAATCTTTCATTTAGGTCTAGAGCCAGAGTACTTGCTGCCTACTTATTACCTAAAAGCCATATAGCACAGCTGTATCTCCA
Source organism: Marmota flaviventris (assembly GCF_047511675.1). Classification (NCBI taxonomy): domain Eukaryota; kingdom Metazoa; phylum Chordata; class Mammalia; order Rodentia; family Sciuridae; genus Marmota; species Marmota flaviventris. The sequence goes on along the minus strand of NC_092506.1, from coordinate 116,171,443 downwards.
GAATGCTTTCCTGTGGAATTTTAGGAGGGGCTTCCTGAGAAAAAGTTAGTAGCAAATAACACTAGCTCTGAGGTCCTTTCAAAAAGGTGCTAACTTTTGTAATTGAAAAAAAAAGGAGCTTTCAAGATATTTGGAGGGCTCATTTTCAAACCTACATCTATAATAAATTATTAAGCAGCTAATTTTTTATGGTTTGCTATTGTTTACCAAGCACAGGAATCAATCTGATATTCTTTGAAGGCCACATTGAGCATTCACAAATACAGGAATGGGAAAGCTTTAATTGTGGCCTGAGCCCTGTACATACTGTATGGAGTCCTAGGGACTGGAGGAAGTTTCCAGACAGAGGCATGGACTCACAGAAGCACTCACATATGGTCCATCCCATCTAATGATAACAGCCCGCAAATATTGTACAGGTTTATGGACAAGGTTGTGATAAATGCTTTAGGGTGCATGAAAGGCACAGAATGAATATCAGGGCCTGGCGTGGCCATTTTATGATTGTGAGAATTTGTGCTTGGGCTCCTCAACCTAATCTCATGGACAGTTTGCTTATCAGTAAAATGAGGCACTAGGGCTTTCTCAAGGCTATGCTATTTCTTCAAAGGAGGGAACAAATTTGTTCCATGCTTTGTTAAGCAATACCAACCCATAACAACTTAGTTGCGTATGGAATTTGTATAGATGTAGATGTGAAAACGAACCCTCTAATGTCTTAGAAGCTATTATTTTTAATTTCAAAATCAAAGCCAGTCCCGAACAGGAAAAGATTTTATTTGAGATGATAGAGAAGATTAGTGCTCTGGAAGTTCTTATCACTGAAACTAGACTTAAGAAATAGGGAGATTACAGAGGTGGTTTAACCTTGAATCTTGAATTTAAATGTGTATGTGAACATGTGTATGTGTGAAAGAGAGACAGGCAGACAGACAGACAAGGACAAAAATGGTCATGGCAGGGTGGTATTCATGAGGCTAAAAATCACAGTTTTGTTTTGTTTGCCAGTTTTAACTTTCTTATGATCAATTTTATTAAATAAAGACTTTAAAGTAGGCTGTAAATATTCTCTGAAAGCATAGTACAGACTAGTTTAGTGAAAGGAACAGAGGGGAAATAAAAAGAAGTGGGGGAGTAAAAGTTGTATTTGTTGATTTAGTGTGGAGAGGTACTATGAAACACGTGGAAAGAAAAGACAACTGATGATCACCATCAGAAAGTATCAGCGGTAGTGTTGTTGATGTTGATATTGGTCGTGATGGTGATGGTGATGGAAGTGGTGATGGTGGTTTTAGTGGCGATAGAGGTGGTAGTGATAATATGGCAAATAATAATAGGTGGCGTATCTTGTGCACTTCTATGGACAGGGCTGTGATATATGCTTTACCCGAATCATCTCATTTAGACATAAAAATAGGCCTATGTGATAGTTGATTTTATTCCTTTTGTCTTACAGATGAGGAAAATGAGACATGGAGAGTGTAAGAGCTTTTCAAGGTCAGCTACTTCAGGGTTGAGCTAGATATTTAAACTCAGGTAATTTGACTCTAGAGTCATGAGCCTAACAATTTTGTCATGCTGCCAAGAAAATGTAAAAAAAGTAAGGTTCAGCTACAGAAAGATTTATTCCATTAGGAAACTGGTTTGTGTGCCAATACCTGGGGACGGGAGACGTGGGAAATATTATCACCTAATGATGGCAGGGGACTGCTGAAAGTGCAGAGGAGCATAGTCTTAAGAGTGGAAAAAGGATGGACATAGAAATTAGGGAGGTAACTATCCATAAAATTTGATCATTTTGTTAGAATGTGACATGATAAATTGAGTAATGACACTAGATATCTGTATTCCTCCCATCTGTATGTACCTTGAGCTTCAAGATGACCATACAATGTGGGAATAGATTTTTGTATTCGCTCCTAGGTGACTTCCTGTTCTTTGGTTATGCTCTCAAATCATTGAAGAGGACAATGTAAAAGGGGTGGTGATGTGGTTCCAAAGATTTAAATTTTGGAGGCTACATGACCATTGAAAATGGGTCCACAATGAATCCAATGACTGGCAGTTTGTTTTAAGTGCAATGAAATTCACAGAAACTGAGGTACATGAATCCTGAATCCACCTAACTATCTAACACTGCCCTCTTTTCCCTTTCTGCAACCTTTTTTCCCAAAAATACAGTCAGTGATCTATTGAAGCCACTGCATGTAACTCCATTACTGTTCCTCATTGCCCTTTCTCAATCAACCAGGATTGCTTGTTTCTCAACTCTTTGGCTGGGTATATTTAGTTCCTATAAATGCAGGCTGTATAGACCAAAAGTATTTATTTAATACATCACTTCTTTCATTTTATATCATAATATCTTATACCCATTTATCTTTATAGCACTTTCCAACATATAATTACAGTTTAATTTTTTTGGTTTTGTTTGTTATTTATTTTCTTTCTCAAGTAGACTTTAGGAACTATGAAAGCAGAAATACTATCTTTTACTCATTAATGAATAACCAGAGTTTGGTACAAATTAGGTACTCAAGAATGTTTGATGAATGAATAAAGGAAATAATGAATGGATGCACTTCCTGGTGGCACTTATTTTCTAGTCATGATCTAGAGAGGCAGAGATTCTTAGACCTCATTGGCACATAGGTTAGCTACTACACCATGCTCATGAGTATAGAAACTGTACACCTAGATTTGCAAGCACATTACTTCTGAAGATCAAGACTGGGACTTGCACAAAAGCTCTAGAGAGTCAACTCTCTGCTAATTTGGACCCAGCATGCATCTCCCTATGTTCTAAAGAATATTGAAGCTCAGCTAGTAACCACTGTGGTTCTTGTCCCGTTATGTTATTATCAATATCAAAATAAAAATATCCATCCCCAAGCATCCCTCCCACTATTGGTTTCTGTTTCTCTATTCCTGTTCTTTTATCCATTACGCCTTCTACTGTGCCATCCAGAATGTTTCCTTCATAAATTTTTCAGGATCTTAGGACCAATTCATTGACTTAAGTGACTCTAGGACACTACTCTCTTTACAATCTGAGCTGTATATTCTCACACTTTGACACATGCTTCAGAGTCTGGAGGAGGTGCAGATGTGTCCTTCCTGATTATCACTGGCCTTTCCATACTGATTCAGTCTCCTGTTCAAATTGCTTCTTTGAGCCTCATGCCATTTGTCAATTCCACCTCTAGCTCTCCTTGTTTCCAACCTAAAAATTTCCTTGTTAGTTTCCTATTCATCAAAGACTTTTGAACCTGCATGACTTATCCAGAACTTGGGCTCCTCAGTCTTTGAATTCCTAACTATAAATGACCATTTCCCACTCCATACCAAAGATCTACTCCCATAAATATCACCACCTTTGTGGTAACCCACAGTTGATCTATTTTAAAAATTGTTTAGTTTCCACTTTCTTGCTAACAATATTTTTCCAACAACATCTACTGGAAATATTACTTAAATTCTTTCATATCTTAGTTCAAAGATTCCCTCTTTTTTTCCTATGGATCTCCCTATGTTCTAAAGACTATTGAGGCTCAGCTAGTAACCACTGTGGCTCTTGTCCCCTTATGTTGCTGTCAATATCAAAACAAAAATATCCATCCCCGGCTATCCACTCTTTCCACATTTTTCTTCTAAATCATGTGGATCCCATGTCCCTTCTCATTATTGACAGTCTTGTCACTATCTTAAACTATGGTGACATCCATGCCCCTTTGGGTTGATCTTGCATCTTTAATTGGGTAGGAATCCAAATATATGTTTTCTGCATGTCACATCTGAGCATCCACATAAGGCTGGTGAATTGCACAGTGGAGTAGTTTGACCCCTATACTAATTCATCATTATTCACCTTCAGTGTGCCCTCAAAAATACTGGGAAATCCTCCTCTATTGCCTGTCTAACTTGTATTCCAAACTATCACTCTTCCTCATCCTCAACTTCCTGCAATAAGATGGGATATAGTGCTAAATAGATCTCTTTTTATTTTTCCAGTCTTTTCCACCACTACTTACACCAGCCCAATTCTCAGTTCAGAAGAGTGGCTGTGGTAATTCCAATTACCTACACTTCCTCTGTCCTGCCCAGAGATCAGGATGGGCAGGAGGTAAAGCCACATTTTTGAGGAAAGTGGTACTCACAAAGGAGTAGGGAAGTAGGGGAAAGTAGAGCAGCAAAGCTGTAAGAAGTTCATGATAATAATAAAGTGAGTAACAATAAAGTGATTCTTAAATAGTCTGTTGACCTGTAAACCTGGTGACCTGACTTGCATTATTGAATAGAGCAAGGTGAGCACCAGGGAGAAATGGAATGGTGTAGGAGCAGAATAGGAGGCATGAATGGTTTCCTTAAGACTCTAGTGGTCCTGAAGACTCATACATGATCTATCCAACAAAGCCATGTACCCTCAGGGAGGGGGAGCAAGCAATCATGAAGCTTACTATGGACTTGCATACATTGGTGTGAAATGTATAGAGAATCTAAAGAAAGGGGATGAGTTGCCACCAGCTAAATAAAGGTGAACTGGAAGAAGTAGCTGGCCCCTGGTTCTAAGAAATAAATGTTAACAAGAAGAATTGCTGGGTTTGGGGTTGTGATAGCTGACTACTGGCCTGCTCTAACTGAGGCTCCAGACAATAATCTAGATCAGAAATTAAGAACTACACCATAGGGCTCTAAATGAAGCTCATTGGTAGAGCACTTGCCTGACATGCTCAAGACCCTGGGTTGCATCACCAGCACTGAAGAAAAAGAAAAAAAAACAAAAACTCATAACTTTACTGCATCTAATCCTTGTTGGGCAGAGATTATATTTTCCATTTACTTTCTTTTTTCTTCTTTGTATAAACAGCATTCATCTAAGAAAGATAGAAAAGTTTAAAGAGTGGGTGAGCAGACCATGTCCACACCCAAATCTGTATTCCAAACTATTAAAACCAAAATATGAATTCATGAGGGGAAGAGAACTTTGAATAAAATGCAAAATTATCATATTAATTCAGACTGGTCAAATTTTTAAAAATTGACTGCAAAGTTACAGGACAAAACATATATTAGGAATCTATGCCAGGCATAGGGAAAAGAGATTTTATTTTTAAGAAAGATTGACAGTAATTATTAGGACATCTTTCTTAGTTTATATCCACACCATATCTGAATGAGAACATATCCTTTTCTCTCCATTCTGATACAATGTAGGAGTTAATGTTCCTCCAAGCTAAAATCTCTTTCACTGTTTCACTTGGATCTTATCCCCTTTAGACTTCCCCAGGACTTCCTCTTCATTCTTTTTTATAAATGACCATTTCCTACACGGATATAAATGTGCTCAATCTCTATACCTTCAAAATATTTCCCTTGCCTCCATGTCCCTCTCCATCCACCCCCATTCACATCAAATGTCTCAGAGGAACTGTGGCTGTATTACATATTTCCTCTCTTCTCCTTGACTCCTCATGCCAGCACAGTGACTACGGCCTTTGTCTCCATGCTAAAGCTTCACTAACAACCATGCTACTGAAACCAGTGGAAACCTCTTCTGCTCCACCTCAACTCTTTGTGTGGTTATATTTTAAACTGTTGTTTTGCTATTCCCTTTTGAAACATTTTCTTCCTTTGATGGGTATGGCTGTTTTCTCTTAATCTCTATTGCCCATATTCTTTGGATTCTTCTGTAGGATTATCCTTCACTTATTGGCCTGGAAATTATAAAATTCTAAACCCAGGTACTCTCAACTTCATATTAATGTCTCCCTAAAATATTTTGTTCCTGTACAAATTTAATTTATGAATTAACACATAGAACAATAATCCTCAAATTTATGTCTCTAGCCAAGTCCTCTTTTCTGAATTCCAGAGCTCTCCAAAACAGGCTCATTATGTCCTCCATGAAAGTTAAAAATTACTTCAAACTTCATGTAGCTAAGACTAAGCTCAAGGTGTTCTTAGTCAACTGAGGCTTCATGTCACTAACCGATAATACCCCTGATCCAGTTTTCATCCTTGATCTTTTTATCTTCTTACTACTCAAAACCATCCACTGGGCCTACTAACCTTTTACTTTTAAATACCTTCCATCTATTAATTTCTCTATATTTCTATCTTCTCCATCCTGGTCCACTTAAGCCCATCATTTTTCATTCAGATGATGGCAACAGTCACAGACACAACCTTCCCATAATGAATCCTACAGTGCAGAGGCAGAAACACATTTTCAAATGCAAGTATGGCCATTGCATCTCCTACTTAAAATCTTACAATAAAGAGGCAAGTCCCTACTATGACATATCAATCTTCTAACAATCCATAGGCCTAAAGCACCAGCATTTCTAGCCTCATCCTTCTTAGGTGTTAAAGTGTATCCCTCCTAAAAATTCATATGATGTGATATTGGCACCAAAACAGACATGAAGACCAATGGAACAGAATACAAGACACAGAGACAAACCACATAAATAAAGTTATCTCATACTAGACAAAGTTTCCATAAATATACGTTGGAGGAAAGACAGGCTCTTCTATAAATGGTACTGGAAAACTGGAAATAAGTATGTAGTAGAATGAATTTGAACCCCTATTTCCCACCCTGAACAAAACTCAACTCAAAGTGGATCAAGGACCTAGGCATTAGACCAGAGACCCTGTACCTACTAAAATAAAACATAGGCCCAACTCTCCATCCATGTCGGCTTAGGAACTGACTTCCTCAATGAAACTCATAAAGAGTAAGAAGTAAAATTGAGAATCAATGAATGAGATGGTGTCAAACAAAAAACAATCAAGAATGTGAGGAGACATCTGACAGAATGGGAGAAAACCTTTGCTACCTAAATCTCAGAACATTAATCTCCATGATATATAAAGAACTGAAAAACCAACACCAAAACTACCATTAACCCAATCAATAAATGAACAGGCACTTCACAGAAGAAGAAATGTGAATGGTCAACAAATACATGAAAAAAATGTTCAACTTTACTAGCAATGAGAGAAATGCAAATTAAAACTACAATGAGATTCATCTCATTCCAGTCAGAACGGCAATTATCAAGAATTCAAGTAACATTAAATGTTGACGAGGATGCAAATTGGTGCAAACACTCTGGAAAGCAGTATGGAGATTCCTCAGAAAACATGGAATGGAACCACCATTTGACCAAGTTATCCCACTGGAAGGACTTAAAGTCAGCATACTACAGTGACACAGCCACATCAACGTTTATAGCAGCTCAGATCACAAAAGCTAAGATATGAAACCAACCTAGATGCCCTTTAACAGATGAATGAATAAAGAAAATGTAATATGTGTGTGTGTGTGTGTATGTGTGTGTGTGTACACACACACACACACACACACACACATACACACACACAATGGTTATTACTCAGCCATAAAAAAGAATGATACTATGATGACTTTGCCAGTAAATGGATGAGTCTGGAAACTATCACACTAAGTGAAATAAGCCAATCCCCCAAAAACAATGGCCAAATTTTCTCTCTGATATGTGGATGCTAACACACAATAAGCAGGGGAGGGAACAATAGAAATACAGTGGATTAAACAAGAGGAATTAAGGGAATAGAGGGGGGATGGAAATAGGAAAGACAGTACAATGAATGGGACATAACTTTCCTGTGTTCATATATGAATATACCACCAGTGAAACCCCACATCATGTACAACCACAAGAAGGGGATCCTTATTAAAATAAGCTCACTCAATATACATGTAATATGTCAAAATACATTCTACTGTCATGTATATCTAAAAAGAACAAATAAGGGCTGGGGCTATAGGTCAGTGGTAGATGCATGCATGAGGCACTACTGGGTTTGATACTCAGCACCACAGAAAAATAAATGAATAACAATATTGTGTCCATCTACAACTAAAATAAAATTATAAAAAGAACAAATAAAAAATTCATATGCTGACATACGAATTACCTCAAAATGTGAACTTATTTGGCAATAGGGTCTTTGCAAATCCAATTAGTTAAGTTAACATGAGTTCATACTGGAGTAGGATGGGCTCCTAATCAAATATGAATAATATCCTTATAAAAAGGGGAGATTTAGACACAGACACACTCAGGAAGATGAAGACAGACTAGGATGAGACTTCCAAAACCAGGGAACACTGATGACTGCCAGAAAGTCACCAGAAGCAGAGAAAATGCACAGAACAGATTCTCTTTCACATTCTTCAGAGCAAACAAAACCTGCCAATGCTATGGTCTCAGAATTCTAGTCCCCCCAAATTGTGAGAACTTTCTGTCATGCTAGACCACTCAGTCTGTGGTACTTTTGCATAGCAGCCCTGACAAACTAATACACATACAACATCCCCTTGGCTCTGTGAGCTTCAGCTGAGCTAGCCCTTCTTCTCTTCCAATACCTTGGGCTCTGCCTTCCACAAGTGAGTTTCGCAGGTGCCCTTGCTTGTCTGGAATGCCTTCCCTCTCTTTCACTTTGTTAAATTCTTACTAATCCCCTAGTTCCAGGGCTAGAGAAAGACTACAGCCTAAGTAAATTTTATTTATTATTCAACTTGCTTCAGTTTATAATTGTGTATCATTCAAGCAATTCTTTGACTAGTGTAATGTCTGTCACAGAGCAAGCAAGCATAACACATTCACTTATGGAATGAATGAAGGAATACTTACATAAATGCATTTCTGGGTTGATTTCAATGCAAATCCAAGCAGAATTTATTGCCTACTCTTCTATATTCTCCTAATGATTTATGCTTTCTGCTCTTACAGAATTTGCTACATTGCCTTCTATTCATATATCCCATGTGTCCACCTCATATACTATGACCCCCTTGAGAGTAGAGGCTGTAACTTCTTTGAGTCTTTTGTTCTCAAGCCCCGCACCATGCCTAGAACTTAGTGGGCACTCAACAAATATTTGTGAAACTAAATTATGTTGAAATTGTAGGGGATGATGGACTGCCATATACTGAACAAATGGAAGGGATAATTACTACCAAATGGTTTGGATTATTTTCCCCTACGCTAAGGAGTTGTTACAATTTGCTGCCCCTGGTAAGTACAGCCCGGTAAATTCTTCTGTTCAGCCTCAAGCTTATATGGGAGGAAATTAAATGTCTCTCCCTCAGATTCATTTATAACTCACTCCTCAGCTGATGTGCTTCACAATGCCTTGTGAGAATTCTTTTCAATTCTCTTTATCCCCTTATTCTTCCTCCTCCCTTAGATGTTTGTAACCCAGGGGGAAACAAAGCACTTAAATGCAACTAACACTGTAATCATACACAGTCTTGAATTGCACTAAGAAAAAAAAAATAAACAGAAGCTGAAAGACTTCTCTGCTCTCTTGTATCTTCCTGTATTAAACTTTTGTACTTGGACACTGTAAAGGCCTACCCAGGCCGAAGTGACAACCTTTTCCATTTGGGGTTAATTTAGTCCTAACAGGGATAACAGAACCACAATTGCATCAAAGGTTTATTTATTATTTTTTTAATTTTAAGCATTGCACATTGAGGTAATTAAAAGACGTAGAAATCTTAAAATATAGGAATCTTACAAATACAGGAATATAAATATAGAAAATCGCTTTTTAAGTAAGCAATTAGAACATTAATAAAAATCTCTATTTTTTATTCCTTTTTAATATAAAGATTACAAGGTACTTTTGATGGCTTATACTAAGGTCAAGGAACAGGGAATAAACATTAGGTGCTTACTAATTAAGAAAGTTCATCCAGATGTTTTATAACAAACTATTTCATTCAAGCAAGATATAATATGCATCTCTTGTGGGCCAAGTGAGTTAATCTGCTTTTAGTATAGCTTTTCCCACTTGTAATTTCATACCCACCTAATGCTGGGGTCATTTAATCTTCATGTGAAGGACAAAACTAAGAGACTTAGATGAACTCAAAGAAGCTGTGAGAGACTAAAGAAGGGGTGACAACTTCTTTGAAATTTGCTCTGCATCCAACAGCCAGGTTTTCATATAACCAAAGTTAGAAAACAAAATAACCCTCTAAACGGAGATGAGGAAGTCCCATGGTCTTTGGGATTCCCTGTGATGATCACCATTACTGTATCTTACCTTCTAAGTAAGATAAATTTCTTCTCCATTCTTAACCCTAATTCAGGATATTTCTGTGGAAGGAAATTTGTGTCATGCATCTCAGCATAAAAGGAATAAAAAGGACAAAAAAAATGAAAGAGCAAGCTGCTGTTCTGTGCCATAACGGATACTACTTTTAGTCTATTTACAAAGGCATTTCACTAAGGATGTGACTTTCCCTTCAAACTGGCTTTTTTGGAATGCAAATGAATCCTTGTCCACTGAAAACCCACCTACACTCCTACTTTCATTTTCATAACTTCCCCTTTCTCATCTGCGGTATCCTATGGAATATCATTGAACCAGTGGAAAGGCAATGAGCCCTTCACTCAACTAAGAGAACACATCTGAACTCCACACAAAAGTAACACGTTGCATTGACACGATGAAAAATGATTCACTGAAGACTTCCTGCTTTCTTAGCCTTTATCAGTTGCTCATTCAAGACAACGAAACCGGCTGTTATAAAGGGCTGATGTTTGCTTTACAAAAGAAGAAAAGCTCCCTCTGTACACACATTCTTATTCTTCCTCTGATTCCAGTGTTAATAGCATTTGACAGGAATGGTAATTTGTTTTTTTTTTTTTAAAAAAAACCATAATTCATTTAGTGCTGTTCTGCTTTTTTATTGTATGTTTTACACGTTGGTGCATAGAAACATTGTTGTATTATAACAATTCTATTCCTTCCAGTAATCATTCATTCAAGAGGGCTATGTGAGAGTCTATGGGGACAGGGGATGAATTGTGGAAGTGCCAGGAGCCCGGGAGAATGAGGAGAGGGTGAGAAGGAAGAGTGTGGGGTAGGAGGAAGATGGAGACAGAAACAATCACAGAAGGGATAATTACATGGGGTGACAACTGCATGAGAAAACAGTAAGAACTGGGAAGAAGAAAACCCCTGAAAAGTACCATAGCTTTATGTCCATTAGTAGGTAAAGGATTCTAACCTACATCTTCTCTTGCTCTAAAGGGATCTGTAGGGGTGTTGACATTCCTGAGTGTTTTTGAGAGAGGGAGGTGAATGCTTCTCTACCTCTACAGGTAAAATTACACACAGCTGAGGAAGAGGGTCAAAGCAGAAGTCCCACATATAAATGTGTTTTGTCCACTGAAACTATAGTCAGCCCTCAAAATCCATGGACTCAACCAGCCATTGATTAAAAAAAAAAATAGCCTGGAGGTGTAGCTATAAGATAAGCACATGCTTATGCACAGGTGCTTGAGTTTAATCCATTGTGTGTGTGTACACACACACACACACACACACACAAATCTGTCCTGAACACATACATTCTCATCAATAAATTTCTTGTAAATAAATTGATATTCTGTCATTGTTTACAGACTAACAATAGAGTATAACTCCAATTTATATAGCATTTATATTGTATTAGATTTTATAAGTAATCTGGATAGGAGTTAAATTATATGGGAAGATGTGCATAAAATATAAGCAAGTACTATGTCATATTTGTACATAGGAGGAGTCATGGAACTAATAATCTCTCAGGGATACCAAGAGATGAGTGTAATTCCACTACTCTCCTTGGATAAGAACTGATAGGCCTAGGAAATCTCTCTGAAGTTAACCTATCCCTAAACTACCTTGAATAATCAGTGATGTAAGAATGCCCAGTATCTGCCAACCCTGATATGTGAAGATCTAGTACAGTCATGGTTCTCCCTTTGAGGAATCTTTTTTCCAGTTGGGCATTCTGGCCACCACACAGCAAACATGAAGAATACAGGATGAACTTAAAAGTCACTTCTATCATTTGCTAAATAACCACTTAGTGCCAAGAATTGTACTTTGTGCTTGAATTTATTTCTCTGATCCTCACAACTTATCTGCAAGTATTATTTTCATTTTTATTGATGAGGAAACAGAATCTGAGAAGTTCATTAATTGATCGTGGTCACAAAATTAGTGAAGGTAAGAATTCTAATCCAAGACACTGCAAGAGCCCAGGTGTTTCCATGTGACCATGGGGCTTGCCAAAGCACATACAGAGCTAGAGCACCACTCAGCTAGGAGCTCTGGGTATTGATCAGCAGGAACCATCCTGCCTGCTTCATGAGAATGAAGCCGGTTCATGATTAAGGTTTGTGATTAAGATCTCACTTGTCAATGGCTCAAGGATGAAAACAAGTTTACCAAAGTAGGTAGGAACAATTGACAAGTTCCCAGATCCACTCTGATGATGATGATGATAATCCTTCCTTTCAGTTAAAATACCCCCAGATAGTGGTAGACCAAGGATGAAAAGTTGAAGGAAGTGATTTTCCTTTCCCCATTGCTGTTGTCTTCCTGGCAAAACTAAAGAAAAACTCATGTCTGCATGTTCATACGTAAAATAGGATTAACAAGCTCTAACTTCTTACACCTTTAGGAGAAAATGGTTTCAGAGGCAACTGACTGGTACTGGGGTTGAAGATACAGACCTTTAGCTCACTTATTAAAGGAAAGAATGTCATGTCACAAAACTTCCAGATTGAGGAATGTATGTGGCAAATGACCTTATAAATTTAAAAACATGCTGATACTTTCTATTGTTTAGTGACATACATGCAGGTGGTAGAAATGCCTGGGGGTGGTAGATAACAAATTCAGAAGAGCAAACTCTGTAGGAAAGAGTATACACTCATCAAAGAAGGGGTCTCAGGAGGTCTCAGAAGGTCTCTGCTAGATTGGTCACGTCTTTTTTTGTTAAGTTGGGTAGCAGATACTCTAATATATATATATACTCTAATTAGATATTCTAATGTATACTCTAATTTATTTTTCCCTCTCTTTATCCTGTTTTGTATATCTAAAACCTGTATAAAAATATTTTTGATTGAAAGATACATAAAAGCAAGCACCTATTTACAAACACCAACAGGTGGCAATCACTGGGAGCGATAATTCCAATCCCTGAGGGCTGAAGCAGAGAGCCACTCCCTGACCAGGTGGGGATCCTGTACCTACACAACCCCGGTGGCTCCTCTCCTCAATAGACCACTGTGCTGCTTTGGTGGTCCCAGGTAGATCCAGCTGTCCAGAGCCGAGGTGTAGCAGGAGAAAGGAAGGAAGTCAGAAGAGGGACGATGAGAGCTGAGGATCAGGGGATGAGTGAGGGGAGGGACCCTTGTTAATCTCACCAGGCTGTTGCGGTTGAAAGGACCCACTTTGCTCCCAAGCAGCCGCTTATGTTATTATTTCTCTCAGCGGGTTTCAAGCTGCCTGCAATTCTCTGTTAGTTAATAAGAAAAGTGAGAGATGCAACAATTGCCTTTGCTTGGCTGGCTTGTAAAGGCTTTGTCACTCAAAAATGGAACAAAGGCCCTAATAACACCCTGTGCCATGAAGGCGGGTGTCAGGGAACAGACCAAAATCAATTATCTGGAAGCAAGAGGAGCAGCACACACGTACATAGAGGCATCCAGACCACATAATCCCATTAACAGGGTGCTGCTGCTCTCACGGGAGGGCATGGCCACACGGGAAAATTATAATTAAAAGTAAATAAAGGGAAAGGAGTCCCTGGTGCCCTGCTGTCACAACCCTCAACATGAGGTTGGTTCCACCCAAAGGTGGCAGGAATTCAGATGGCTCCTGCATGAGGCAAGCTTAGACAATGGGGAGCAGCAAGCTCTCATAGGTGTGGTGGCTAATCCTGCTTGTTAGTGACATTTAGTAACTGGATAAGGCATTTGGAAAGTGCCTGCAGTGTGCCCAGAGCCTGGCAGAATCTTCCTGACACAGAATATGAACAACTTTGCATATTTTTAAAATGTGCATTGCTCTTGCTAAAGTAATATTATGGAGATATGAAAATAAGTGAATGGATGAATGAGTGAATGTATATGGTAGTAGGAAGGGTGGGTGATGGATCAAATTTTCCCTAAAACCAATAAAGAGAATTTGTAGAAGTTCAGTGATCTAGACCTGGCCTCAAACCAAGTAAATCAACATTTCTGAGAATGGAACTCAGGCTTCAGTAGTGTCAAATGACCCTTCAGGTGACTCCAAATGTTTAGCCAGCTCAAACTCTGGACTTGATGTTCTCTTACCAGCTTCTTCATCTAAATGTATAGGCTTTACTTGTGCAGTTATAAAAAGAAAAGAACAGCCAGAGGCAATGGTGACAGGTAGGATCTGATCTCATCTCTGCCAATAATTAACATTGTGACTCTGGCAACTAAACTAAACACTTCAAACTGCTGTGTCTTCAACAGTTTAAAACGGGGTGGGGATGACAACTAGATGTCTTTGTGGTCCCTTCAGGTTTGACAGCTCTGTGACCTTGAAACCCCATAATCCAGAGCTGATATAGAATAGCTAGTGTAAATGTTTACTGAGTGCTTTTCCTGTGTACTGCGTATCTGTGGGGAGATCAAAGATGTGTATTTGATAGGAGGAAGATCAACCAGGTCCTATAATTCCTATTATACTCTAAAAAGATAGTGAATAGTGGGACAGACACATGGACTCCATATGGTATCTGTAAGCACAATAGAAAAGTGGTGTAACTATAGCCTTTGACACATTATTTCCATCATCTCTAGTTACTGAATTGATTAATTAATAGTACCAGTAATGGGTGAATCAAAGTGTGGCTTGTCTTTGAAAATTGAGTGTTTCTGCCTCACTAGCTATTAAATACACTTTGCACAACTTTCTAAGAGGCAAAGTATTGTACTGAACTGTGCGTGATGTTTTCTAATATCCTAATCCAAATACACAAGCCCACAGATTTCATTAATATGTACAATATTCCACCAAAGGGATATGGTTCCTCTTCCAGTAAGGAAAAAATTGTACCCAATGAGATTTTAGTTTGTTTCTAGGTTGAGATATTTATAACATATTCAAAAAGCCTCTTTTACTTTAAGTGTGTTTTACACATTTACTAAAGTCAGTAGGAGAGAGACTGGGTTGACATCAGGCAGGCCTGGGGTAGTGGTGCCCTGTGAAGAAATACCAATAGGATAGAAAAAAAAAAAAAAGCATTTGTAAATTGGAATCATCATAAAGAATGCACTGCACTGTGAACATAGGTTTTGGAGCAAGCAGGGAAGTTTCAGGCTACTGTCCCTTTCAGACTTTTGTATACTATGACTGGTGGGTGCTAAAAGCTGCTAATGTGTACAGAGTGTGGACAGCAAATGCCCTGGTCTCAAGCTTATTATTTTCAATGTTGTTGGAGGTGAAAAAATCTGTTTGAAGGAAAGCACAGTCAGGGAATTTTCCCTTATTTACAAGACAGTAAGTGGTAGAATTCAAACCCAGCAATAGCAGCTGGCATCTGCCTCAAGGCCTTCAGAGCTCCTGTGAGGTTGGGGTAGCACTCAGAAATCAGGAGAGTGTGGAGAAATCACTAAGTGTAAACCAATGGCATACAAGGAAACAGCAATTCTCAAGCCAGTACAGGTGAGGGCCAGTTATTATTGTTAATTGGAATGGTGTGGCCAGTGCTGGACAATGGGTTAACACAGGTAAAACCAGAGGAGTGGCAGGAGGTGGGGCAGAGGGAATCATCTGCACAGAAGCTCAGCATCCGCTTCCAGGACAACTTTGGTAAAAGTCCAGGTACATGCTGTACTAACATGCTGAGTGTTCCTGGGATGTGCATATTTTCTGTCCTGGCCAATAAATGTGAATATTGGCTAAGAAACGATGCTGCTGCAGCAGAAATTTGAGGGTGGCATCTCTGCTGGAAGAACTTCACTGAGATGCCCAGGGAAAATCAAGACTATTTCAAGGTCAGGCTGAAGAATAAGACTGGAGAGGAAGTATTAGAGTCAAGTGTTTGTTTAAAAAAGTCTGTACAACCATTAAATTCTCACTGTCCCTTACTCCCTAATGATGATCTTATTTTTTCAAAATAGTCTGTTCTATGTGAAATCATCCTTAAGTCATAAATGTCATGTATATGCCCTGCCGTCATGTTGCTTGGGTTATAGTAGTAATGAATCAAATACATTATTAACACACAAGTACAATAATACATTTGAGTCTTTCAGGGATACAGAGTTCTCAGAACAGCCTGGGTGTGAATGAAAAACAGAGACTATCAGAGAGAAATTCTTCTTAATTTACTGAAATTAAAATCTAAAACAATAGACTTAGCTGAATCAAAATTAGAAAATAGATCTCCATATAACCTAGTTTTTAGATTTCTCAGAACCCTGTAAGTTCAGTAAGGAGTATTTGGAAATATATGCAGTGCCACAGGAAAAACAAAAATAGTTAAAATTTCAAGGGAGGTTTAGATAAAATATTTGGAAGTCCTAGACTCTCAGAAGTCTATTCAGAGTATATGCAAACTAGACAGTGTGAATTTAACATTTATGCAGTCATTGTACATTGAGGGCTTTCTATGTTTTAGGCTATCCTAAGTGTGTTCCCTTAACCTTAAACATTAACTAAAGCCCTTAGCTGAAAGGAGGCTGCAAAGATGCATGGTCCAATTTAGCTCTATGTAGAGCTTCCATTAGAGACATAGACCCCTACAATTGCCTTAACTTCAAAAGTTAATTTGCTATGATAGAAACTAAGTCCAGTCTAATTCTAATCCATTTGGGCCCTTATAAAGTTGCATGATTTGGAACAAGTCTTCAAAACTCAGTTTCTTTGCCTGTCTATGATGAACTAGACTAAATGGTCTTTAAATTCATTTTATAAATTTAATGTCTGATGAACTCCTTTCCCCACCCAGGTGTCATTAATCCATATTAACAAAGCCTCTATAATGGACATACCTAAGAAGGGACATATCCCATGTTTGTAAGAATATCAACTCTGATTTTTCAGAGCTTTTAAGAAGGTCATCTCAGGGGGAGTGATTTTCTACTTTTTGACAAATAAAGGGGAGATAGCAATGGACCTTGTGCCAGCAGGTCACACCTCATGATGCTTCGGAAGGCAACATACTTATCCAGGTTTGTTGCATGTGGTATGTATTCATGATGAGTGACTGAGCCTCAGAGATATTCCTTTATGATCTCACTTGGTATGAGTCAGAATATATCCTCTTCTTGCTTACACATCTCTGGATTTTAGCCTTGGTTGTCACATAATTCACAAAAACAAAAATTTCCAGTGACTGATGAAAGATCCTCATATTTAGAAACACAAGAGCTTTTTGAGTTAAAAAAAAAAGAAATAGGAGAAAAAATAAGGTAATTCAGGTGAGTAATTAAGATGTTAAAGTGGAAACAACTGTCCATTTGGCCAGATCACTCTCCTCAGTCCCAACTCCAGGCTTCGCCAGCTCTGAAGATGAACTGAGGCTGAGATGCTGCAGTCCAGCCCTGCCCACATGCTGGAATCTGCTTCCACCACTGCCACCCAGAAGGAAGCAAGATTAAAGGCAGCTCCTTAATCCTCTTGCAAAGCTTCTTAAGCGTTTCTATCAGGGTCAGCTTAGTCAGTGCTTACTCAACCTGCCTGCAGAAAATATACCAATTTAGGTTCTTCTGCTGACTGTCAACTTGAGAGAAATGAAAGACTGGATCCTGATGAAGGGACAGGCTGGGGAGAGAAGCTGGTGGCAGGGGGGCAGGCAAAGGGGGTTCCCAAATCATCCACTGTGCAGAGAGAGGATCTAATTTCCACTCCCAGGATAATTTTCGTTTTATTGACTTAATTTTCCCTCTCGAAAGGATTCTTCAAGAATCCTAATACGTATAGGGCACCTACTGGGCTTCAGGGCTATGCTAGATGATTTTTGTGAACAGGAAAGGCAATGCCCAGGAGGAAGTCATATTTAAGCACTAATCTGACAGATAAATTGCAGTTAGTGTCACCAGAAAGGCAGGGTGTGAGAGGGAGGGGCAGGGCAGTAAGGGTAAGTATCGAAGAGGGTATTGAAGATCAAAGGGTCATGAAGTTCAAAAAGTTCTTTCTAAGCCAAGTTCAAGCCTGTATATTTTTGTATGCAAGTATTGTTATTTGGCAACATGATCCCATTTGCATCTTGAAAGATCTGATTGTTGCATAGAAAAAGATTGGAAGAAAGCAAAGATGAATAAAGAAGACCAAAATCCATGGCTGGGGTCTTTTGTTATGAGAAGGTGGCAGTGGGGCTGAGGAGAGGTGGTTGTTTTGGAAAGAGAATTAGGAGGTTTGATTGTGAGGGTTTATTTTGTGATTATATGATGCTGAGGAAATGAAGGGCATCCAAATTAAAGGTCAGGTATCTAGGGCACTGGAGCAGGTGCAGCAATGCAGAATGAAGGGCATTCTGGAGAGGTGATGGGTGGAGTTGATCTTGGCATGCAGGGAAGTGAGACAAAATACAGAAATAAGTAGCAAGAACTTGAAGTGGTTGGAAAAGGAATTGCCTCTCACTTCCCTTTTCTAGATGATTGTTTATTTGTTTGCTTGTTCGATTGTCTCTGAATTGATTAGAAAGAGAGACAAGTTATAGGAGTTCTTTTAGAGCTAGACCATGGAGATATATATATGTGAAAGCAGAGAGCAGAGTTGAGTGAATATGCATTACCTTCTGAAACTGCATAAAAGGGTTCCATACCCTTTGTTTCCACAATGACCAAGTTTATGTGTGATAAGAATCTATTTGTGTGGGCTCACATTCTGCCTCAGCAGAGAACCAGCTGGGGGACACACCTAGAGGGAAGTCGGAGGAGGAGAGCCAGGTGCCAGCTTTCATAGCAGCTTTGTTAATGATCTGGAAGAGGAAGTAAACTGCACATTCATGAAGTTTTCAGCTGAGTAGCCAAAAAGGGGAAACACCAGGGAGAATAGCAAAATAATTGGAGTAAAACTCAAGTGGCTGCAGAGAATAGGGACCATGTGAACCCACTTTTGCATTGGTGATTTATTACAATTTGGACTGCATTCTTTCTGAAGAGAGATGAGAAGAACGTCCTATTAGGTCTCTAGGACGTATATTAGCTCTACAACATCAGTGGGTTGCAGTTCATTCAATGCTTCATTAGTTGTTAAATGACAGATAGTAATAATATTAATCATACATGGCTAACATTTATTTAGCTCTTCCTGTGGACCTAACACTGAGCTCAGTCCTTTGTCTCCTGTCCTGCACTGTGAATTCTATGAGGTAAGCACTGATGTAGTACAATGAGGAGACGAAAGACAGGGTTGAAGTGGCAAAGGTGAAATTAGAACCCAGATCACTGAGATTCTTAACAACCACTTTATACTGAAAGTAGCATCATAGAAGTAATGTTTCAACCAATCTCCTAGAAAAAAGATTATTTATAGAGCTGAATGAGTCTAATAATTATAACACCATTTTCATTTTGTTGGGGAAACTCTATGTGGATGAGCTATCTACATCAAAACTCCCTAGCTTCCTCATCTATAAAATCTGCCCATGGAAAACTCTCAACCATTCTTTAAGATAAAGCTCAATTATCTCTTCCTTTGAGCATCCCAGACTCCCCCAGGCAGAGGCCATAAATTCTTGTATTCCTCAAAGCCCCAGTTCATCCATTATAATAATGTAGTTCATGATGTATTAACAATCATTCCATATATGTGTCTTCCTCATTAGTTTATCAGAAAGAATCTTATATGCTTCCTCCTTGTCTCCTTAGCATCTAGCAAAGTACCTTGAACTTAGTAATTTCTCAATAAATTTAGTTTGAAGAAATAAAACAGTGATGGAATCATAAAGTATGGGTACAGTTCACTTAAAATAACTTGGTGTCATGATAACAATCATCCAGTTACTGGAGAAGTCCCAAAAGAACATTAATTGATGACTATCAAATATTGATTAGAAAGAGAGACAAGTTATAGGAGTTATAAATCCTCAGTTCTTAATACTTTTTTGCTTAATTACAAACAATGAACACCCACAAAGTCTTAGTAGATTTGATGATAATTTTTCTTATTGCTGACACATCTTTCTTATCACACAGTTGACAAGTCTGTGGTGAAATAAGGCTCAACCTATTAAAGGCAAATACATAAATAGGACAAATATAGGACATTATCCTATGTATCAAACAATCTTTTACTGTGTAATAGTCCACACCTTTTAACAGGCATATAGCAAGGATCTTAAGGATGTTGATGATACTTTAGTCTCATCTTTTGATGATCCCTCTCATGTGCTCCTGTTCTCTTGCTTCATAGTAGTTGCAGATTCTCATATTTACTAGAGTATCGTGCTATGGACATGTGAACCAGGTTTCTCTTGGTGTATCTTTTCCTCCCAGCTTTGCCTTCCTCACTTTAATCTTAGTTCAGAGAAAAATTCCTCTGAGAAGTCCCACTATTTATCTGAGTGTCACCCCCTGACTCCCTTTGTCCCCTGAGAATACACCTGGGCATCCTCATGGTATCTCTCAGGCACTTCTAACGTCCTCCAGCACTGGCTTTCAGTTCTTTCCTTCTGTGTCCTGTGCTCTAACCTAGGGTCTTATCTACTACTGTGTCCCAAGTATCTTTCACAAGGCCTGGTGTATGTTGTAGAGGAGGAAGGGGAGAAAGCAAGAATGGATGACTGAAGAGGGGCAGGAAATGTAGGCAGTTAGACTCCAATGCTATAGAGTTATTAATTGTTAGAGTTTAAATAGTTCTTTTCTAATTTTGGTTGACAAATATGAAGTGCTCTTTAGCCAAATGATTTATATCCAAGAGCAATTCCTCAAACCTCAATGTTGAAACGGAGTTGGTCCAAGCATCATTAGTTGTTGAAATGATACATCCGTTCTCCGTACTCTCACATGTAGTCAATATTAACCCATACATGATAATCACAGCCTTACTAGAAGAGAAAATAAAGAAATAAAGGGGAAAACAGAGAGACTAAGACAGAGGGAAGGGTGGAGCAGGGAGAGAGAGAGAGGCAGAGAGAGCAGAGAAAGGCAAGAGTTTAGGCAAAAGTAGGAGCTAAATGGCGTTTTAAAGTCAGCGTTCCAGTGTTTCACAGAATTACTGTACATGCACCATGAGGCTGTTAGACTGGGAACAGATTTAAAACCGTGGAGCGTCGTGGTTTGCTGACAACCTCCATTCAACTGAATTTCCTACCAGCATCATCTACTGTAAACACTTGATCCAGAGATGGTGTTGTGACTTTTTTAAAAACCTTATACAAGATGTAGATTATTTCAGGGCTAAAAGGTGAAAAATAATTATATCTTTAAAGGCCATTGCAAATTCCAGATGCTGGCACAGCTGTATTTTAATATTCCAATACTAGGACAAGAGCGAATCTTGCTATGTGCCTCTTATCTTCCCCTCACATACCAGTGCTGTCAATGCCATTGGCAATTTTACATGTAAATGAGCCCATCCATCACTCCTTACTCTGCAGCAACTCACTTCTAAGCCTGCCATAGAGTTACACCATTAAATCTCCCTGCTTTACAATATACATCATGACATATTTGACATCAATCAGCTGTGTCAGCCTGCTCACTGTAAACCATAAACTTGCTCTGCATCCCTCCCTGTACGGGGTGATTAAACCTGCTTGGGGTAGCTTCCTGATTATGGTGATAAATGCTGCTTAGTTTCTGACTCGCTCTTCCTCCACCCATTCCTAGCCTCTGCCCTGAGCACCTCATGCCTGCCCATTGGAGGAGGTAGTGGTCAGTGGAAGAGCATATTCAGGTGGTGATTGTATACTTGGGTTTAATCCTGACTTTGGCAATTACTGCTTGGCTGTGAATTTTCTCTTTGTTATTTTAGAATGAGGATGAGAAACTGCATCTTTCATTGTGCCATGAGGACACAAGAGAGGAGAACTGTATTTAGAATTTTTTTTTTCATAACAGTCCTCCTGCCAGTTAGAGGCAGACTAGGAGAGTGATTCCCCATACCCAGTGATGGAGACTAACACATATCCACCAGACTCTTATATATAACAGGTGATTCCTGGCAGGTTAGTACTAATTACCTCCCAGTCCTACTCAGGAAAGCATATCAAAATTCATGTGAGCTAAAATGATATTATTATAAACATCACCTTGACATGGATCTAATCAAATTTTTAAACATTTCATTTGTAAATTTCAGCATGTTATTGTTAGAAGGAACACATTAGCTGTGACATGCTGAGAACTTGTATCACACCACACAGCTGATCACAATGCACCAATGCATCATAACAATGCCTTGAAATCCACCAGAATGGAAAATACTAGTGTTCTGTTTTTGTTTTTTCGAGCAGAGAAATTCAAGAGAATCTCAGCAACATGAAGAGATACTCCACTGAACTGACTAGGCAATCCATCTGATCACTCCAAAAGTCCTTTCGTCCTTCCTTCTGTTGAGTCTGAGAGAGCAGTTACTTCTCTTGTTTGCTGGCACAAAGACCAAGCCATCTGCTGACCAGTGGAAGCAGCCTTGATCATGTGTGCATCCAGAATATCTCCTAGGCAATAAATCAGAAGGCTCTTTGGACCCAACAAAACACAGAGTGGTAAGCATTCTTTATCCCATTCAAACACAGGAGGAGTACCTGCCCACCTGCTGCTTGTCCTGGATTCTGTCTGTCTGGCTACCCAGGTTGTCTTTTCCTAATGATCTCATTCATCTACCAGAGTCCATAGTGGTCTGTCCAGAGCAGACCGAACAAACCCATCTGGAAGTAACAGAGGGAGGAATGTGCTACTGATACAGCCACAAATCAGATTCAGTGTCAGATGCCCGAGAAATGCCAGGGCATCTTTAGGGTGGGTTGCAGAGAATAAAGAGAAATATAAGGGAAGATGGCAGAGATGGGGAAAGGGAATCATTCTGTGTAGGGGATGCAGCTGAGATCATGAAGGCTAAGGAGGGAGTGGGTAGAGAAAGGGAGGGAGGAGAGAAGCAGAAAGCAGAGGAGGGGCAGGAAGGGAACAAAAGGAGAAAGTTAGCTTCTTGCTTTCATTCTTGGGACATCCAGAGTAATGAACCCTCTTTCTAGAGAAGATGAATGGGCAGCTGTAGAGATTATGAGTGAGGTTTTATTGCAGATCAATAAATCTGTGTCACAGATTCCCATCTGGAGGGAGTTTTAATTTAAAGGAAAGAGTGATGAGCTCACAATGACAATCAATCAAAAAGTTGTGTATTCACGTATGCATTAACCTTCTATCAAAACACATCAACGTGAAGGCAGGAGTAGGGAGACAAATCTCATGGGATTGCGAAGGACAGCCACGGGAGCCCAATAGCTCACCTGCCTTGGGACACAGTCAGAGACACTACTGTCTCACTTGGCACACTGGCCCACGTCTTTGACAAGAATGAAGGGGAAAGCTGAGGATTTATAATGGTGCCGTTAACAGGAATTGCTGTTTGTCACTAGGCGACAGCTGCCTCAGATCAAAATCAAGAAGAGTTCTCCAAAAAAGGAGAAAGGAGATTTCACAGCAACCAAACTGAGATAGCAGCTGACAGAGGAGAAGGGAGGAACATGTCTAGGAAATTTTGAAACCAGGGTTTAAACACAATTTGAAGTGCTGGACACAACTCTGACACTGCCCCTGTTGTTACCTCTCCACTTCATGGACCCCAGTCCTACACAGGTGGCCCACGTGATCATAGAAGTAACTGGTTGCCACACAAAGTGCAGCTGTGGGCTAATGGCAGCAAATTCCCTGAGTCAAGGGACGGTGGAGGTCAATCAGAAGCAGGCAGTGCTCATCAGTTACTCAAGATGTTCCAGGAAAGCTGAGAGTAGATAGAGGGAACATTCGTTTGCTAGCCAATCGTTGCCCTTGTTACAGGACAATCTAGATGAGCGTACTCTTCTTTCAAATACTCAGAGAAATATGAGAAGGAACTAAAGAAGTTAACCATGTAGGGTCCATTACTAAAACAATCAACCAATGAGCATCTCTGCACACAACTTACACAGTCAGCGCCCTGCATCCACAGGTTCTGTATCCATGAGTTCAACCAACCACAAGTTAAAAAAAAAAAAGAATATGTTATAAAAACATTGTGTCTGTACAGAACATGTACATGTGCAGAATTATATTTTTCTTTTCACTATTCCCTAAATAATATAGTTCTGTAACTATTTATATAACATTTACATGGTACTAGACATTATTAGTAATCTAGAGATGATTTAAAGTACACAGGAGGATGTGCATAGTTATAAGCAAATCCTATGACATTTCACATCAGGGACTCATGTGCTGACAGATTTTGGTATCATGAGGTTTCTGGAACCAACCCCCATGGATATTGAGAGAAGACTGAACATATAGAATTTCATGTGTGTATGTTAATGCTAATATAGCCACAAGTCACATATGTATATACTGTTTCCTTCATTTTCTAGTACATAAAAAGAGGAGATATCTCTGTTCCTACTAATACTGCTAAGTAGATACATTATATTATAAATGATGGAAAATTTGAGACTCTAGAGGATCAAAAAGTCTTGGATTTTACCTAAATCCATCTGACCTCATTTAGAAGGCATTTTTTTGTCCCACCACTTCTTGTTAAGCTAATGGACATACAGGTGCTTGCCTCCAGTACCTGATCCCACATCCATTTCCACCCTAATTCTTAATAACCCCCTCCTATGAGGGCTGCTTCACAGTGGTGACTTTGTAATACAAAGTTTAGCACATGCTGTTTTCCACAGGTGGGAATACTCCTGCCTCCTCTGACCTCTGTGATCCACTTGACCCTTGGATAACTAATTCATGGCCTCTGCCCTGTGACCCCTGCCCTGGCAACATGTACTCTACTGAACAGGACCAATTCTTCTTCATTTTATACCACGTATAATCTAGATCAGAGCATTTCTTTCTTTCTTTTTTTTGTTTTGAACTTACATGTTTTGTTATAGTCATTATTTTTAATTAAAAATTATTGAATACAGGAGTACAGTTGAATAGGAAGAATAACTTCTAATGTTCTATAGCACAGTAGGATAGCTACAGCTGACAAATAATTGGATATTTCAAAACAGGCAGTGAAGAGAATTTTGCAATGTTCCCAACACAATGAAAAGCTAAGTGTCCAAAGCAATAGATATGCCAGTTACCCTCATCTTATATGCTGTATATGTGGATTGAAATGTCACACTGTACCCAAGAAAGAATTGCAAATATTAAATGTCAGTTACAAATAAAATATATTTTAAAAATATATTTCCAGACATTTTTACATTTTTAAGGCTACAATGAGAGCACACATGATGAATTTTTTACACATTCTCTCATTTACTCAACATATATGGACTTATGTATTTATTACTTATGTGACTTTTATTACATAATGTTCACAAGTACTGTGTCTTACACTTATTTGCTTCATGCTTAGCACAGTGTGTGGTCCATAGTAGATGCTTTACTGAGGAGGCCTGGAAGAGTATTTATCACTAATGATATTTGAATTCTGATCAAACCAATGGATGTACTTAACAACAGAAGTGCAAACAGGACAGCACTCCCTGAAGACTTTTTAACTGGACTGTCAATTCCTGGTTATCACTAGAAATCTGTGCATACTTTAGAAACCCTCTCCACTATTACCTTCACTACCTTTAAGACATCAAAATGTATTTACTTGTGAACATAGAATAGTTTATGAGGTTGGTTTATAAATCCCACTTCAAAGATCAGTAAAGTGCATCCTAGAAAGATCATGGGGATCTCATGACCCAGTGAGTCAATTCAGCCCCCCAAACAGTCCTAGACTTTGAGAATTATTACAGCAGAACCTCAGCTCACTGATCTTCTAAATCAAGTTTAAAAAATGATGACTCCAAAGTGTTCATCTTCAGCTTAAAATTTCTGTTTCCTGAGCCCTCTGCTGAATACTTGTGAAAATGACAGTTTTAGAAAAAATCGTGATATTCTTAATAATCTTCCTCACATCAATGAATATAATCTGAAGACTGCAGTTGGAAGCGATATGCATGTAATCACCTGAAAGGCCTAAAGGGAGAAGGAACAGGGCATTGACAATAATTATAAAAGCAAAAGCAAGTATTTATTGAATGCCTAATATATGCCAGACATATTTCTAGGCACCAGAATGCAAAGGTGAGTCAACAAATTACCTTCCCTCAGGAGACCCACATGCCACATTAACATCACTGAACCAATGGTTACCATGGATATTCTCTGAGAGGTTTCCATGAACCAGACTCCCCTTGGCACCTGAGAGCTGCAATATTCTGAGTGGGCATTGTAACCCCACAGGACAGAGAGAATCCAGTAACTTGCATAAAGATACAAAGGGACACCATTCTGAATCCAGAACCCAAGCTGCAATTCTTCATAATGTGCCTCCTATTTTGTTATTGTTGTTGTTGTTACTGTTGTTATTCTATTAGCATCATGTTACTATTGGGAGAGAACTTTCTGATTTGAAGTAGCCTTGTAACTGTTCCTGTTGCTTCCAATCTCTCAGTCCCAATTCTACTGTAACAAGAATGATTTTCTGAAATGAACACCTTGAAAGGCTCTATGTCACCTGTTGGATAAAGTTCCAGTTTGTCCTGAATGATCAAGACGAATGTCCATTTGCACTCTTCATTCCCTCTTTTGTACCATGACTACAGCAAGCTGCCACCTTGGAAAGACACTGCTGTTCTCCTTTGTGAGAACTATCCCCAGACTTTTCCCTCCTCTTCCTAATTAGGGATGTTTTGTGTTTCTTAAAGAGATCAATCCAGTGCCACTTTTCCATGGAAGCCACTCCACAGCCTTCAGCCCTGCCTGTCTTCTAATCATTTGTTAGTGCTTCCAGCACGTGTTTTAGATCCCTTAACTGTATGTATTTCCTAATAAGTCTTTGGTAGTGCTTTAGATGTTTTTCTTCTTCCATTTGAGTTTGGGAACTTAAGAGCAGAGACTGCCTGATTACTGTCCTTATAGTGTCATTATGACTATAATGTAATAAGAGCTTCATAGACATTAATTTAATTTAATTGGTTCTTCATAATTTCAGAAAGTGCATTGCATCTATGAAATGGCTGACATGATGTGACATCTGTAAAGACCATTAGATGGGAAACATGAAATCTGAGATATGCTCTTTACTGTGCTACTAACTTGCTGTGTGATGTTGGGCAAATTCCTTGACTCCTCTGAATCTCATTGCCTAATTCAGAATGAGAGGGTGACACCAGATAATGAATTTCATCATGTTACACTTAAAAATCCTCAACAATCTTTCCCCACATTTTTTTTTTTGTATTTAGTAAGTATTAGTTGAGCATTTTCCCATCCAAAACACTCTTCTAGGCTTCAGGGATGTAGAAACAACCAAAATGGAAGTGAGAAGCTCACATGAAATCCTCATTTCAGATTGTGAGCTCACCAAGGCAATTATTATTAACCTCAAGTTATCTCCCAAAAGAGCAAAACTATAGTTTGCAGAGCTTTAAATTTGATCATAACTAGCTATTTTTAAAAGTTTTGAGTCATACTAGTTGAATACACATAAACAATTATTTACAGTTTGTCCTGTAATTGAGAACAACATTATTCAAAGAATTTGCACGTAGATTTATAGAAAACCTCAATCACAGCATGGAATTGACCAGGCCATCTAATTTGCCTCATTGACCACCTTTTAAAAGAATGTTGTCAAATCCATGCTGTTTCATTTTTTTAGGCTTGTATGAAGATATAACAGAATGATCAACATTTCTGCTGAAAACACAAATTGAAATGATGGATGTCTAATCTAATTTTCCCACAGAAAATATGTTATCATGTAGGTTACTTTCCTCGCCAAATGTGTGTTGTCTGACATTTTATAGGCATGACCACAAACATCACATTTAATTTTGTGCAAATAATAAAACTGTTTTCTTCTTTAAAGCATAAAGCTTACTAAATCAGTTTGCTCCATTAAATTCAACTACTATTATCAGCAACAAAATTATATGAGGGTCTCTGATAGCCACTGTAAGAAGTGAAAAGTGAATAAGATTGTTCGGCCATTGGGAGTTTGTTCTATTTTGACAATATGAAAAGTGCATAAATGTGCTAAAAGTCATAAGATGTGCTAAAAGTCTTAAAGGAGGAATAACATGAATTAACATTTATTGATCAATTGCCATGTGCTAGGTGCGATCATACAATCTTTTGTAAGTATTATTGTCCTTCTATGGTGAATTATAGAATTAGAGTAGCATAAACTACTTAAAAATTAGGACTAAAGGTCTATTCATCTTAGCCCAAAGCCTAATATAGGTCTGATAACTATAATTCATGCTTTTTCTGTGTTGGGGGCACACACACACACACACATATTTGTTAAAAAGAAATAGAAGAAGTCATCTTGAAAGAGAAGATATTTATACTGAACTTTGTTAAAGATGAGTAGAATTTTGGTGAATTGATAACAAAGGAAGAATTCTAATGTGAAGGAAAGACCAGAATAAAAGCTAAGAGAGAGGAAATCATTGTACAGTCCTTCCTCTCTATCCACATACTCAACCAATAGCAGATCAAAAAATATTTTTAAATTGCATCTATATTGAAAATATATAGAGTTTTTCCTTGTTGTTATTACCTAAACAATACAGTGTAACACTCTTTAGTTAACATTTACACTTAGTTAGGTTTTGAAGTATATGTAGGGATATGTATTCATTTTATGTAAGCACTAGAACGTCTTTAATAAAGGCCTTGGACATCTGCAGAGTATGGGAACTATGGGGGAGTGTGGAACCAATCCCCCACGTATGCCAAGGGACCTCTGCATGTTCCTATGCAATAACAAGCACTCCAGATTGGCTGGAAGGTAAGGGTTGTCAATGATGTCCTGTTTATTCCATGTTAGATGCTGGGCTGCAAAGATGAATAAGGTGGCCATGGTATCTCTGCTTTATTAAAGCAGATATTATGATATAGATGCTTTAACCCATTATGTTGCTATAACAAAATACCCAAGACTAAGTAATATAGACCAGAAATTTACTTCTCATAGCTGTGGAGGCTGGGAGTTTTGAGATCAAGTTTCCACCAGATTTGGTGTCTAATGAGAGTCCAGACTCCAATTTGCAGGTGGTGCCTGGTTGCTACATCCTCTGGATGGGAGCAGTGTTGAGTCCTTACATGATGCAAGGAGGAGAAAGCACAATAATGGGACTCAGCAACTTCCCCCCAGCTATTTGACAACAGACTAATGCCTTCATGAGGATAGAGTCTTCATACTCAATGCCTCCCCAAGAGACCCCACCTTCCAGCACTGCCATAATGGAGATTAGATGTAAATACATGAAATTGGGGAGACACATTCAAACATTAGCATGGGACTAAAGAGAAAGAAATGGTTATTGATGTCAGATTAGGTTAGGGAAGACTTTGCAGAGGATATGATCCTTGCACTGAGTTTTTTTTTTTTTTTTTTTTTTACCAGGGATTAAACTCTGGGGCACTCGACAACTAAGCCACACCCCCAGCTCTATTTTGTATTTTATTTAGAGACAGGGTCTCACTGAGTTGCTTAGTGCCTTGCTTTTGCTGAGGCTGGCTTTGAATTTGTGATCCCCCTGCCTCAGCTTCCCAAGTCGCTGGGATTACAGGTGTGTACCACCATGCTGGGCCTTTGCACTGAGTTTTGAAAGATGAAGACTTGTCAAATCAGCAAGGAGATGGAGTGAGGTAGAGTATGATGATAGAGGAAATTATAATCCAGGCAGAAGGAGCATCACATTCAAACACAGAGGCATCACCGAGAGTGGCATGTCCTGGAAACCATTGGTAACTGGTGTGGAACGGATGCTTGGC
This sequence comes from Marmota flaviventris, assembly GCF_047511675.1. Classification (NCBI taxonomy): domain Eukaryota; kingdom Metazoa; phylum Chordata; class Mammalia; order Rodentia; family Sciuridae; genus Marmota; species Marmota flaviventris. Next base: position 116,141,630 of record NC_092506.1, on the reverse strand, counting down.
ATGTGCAAGGAGGAAGAAGGTGAGGCCTGAGGCAGTCCAGAGCACACACACAAGATATTCAGTGCCAAGCTTAAGAGTTTGACCTGACCCCACTCACCCATGCCTGAAAAAGTAATTTGGACTTAACTTTCCTAGCAAAGGAGGCATCATTAATGTTTGCTGATTAAGGGGTATCAGGGTCAGAGCTGTACTCTGGGGAGATATATCTAGCAGAGTAATAAAGAGCAAGACACAGAGGCGGGGGTGATGAATTAATTGGTTGTTCTGATGGTTCAACCAAGAAGTAATGAAATGCTAAAGGACAGTGGAGGTAGAGATGAACAGGAGCAGTGGGAAATTATCAAGCTAACATCAACAGATCAACAGACCTAAAAGACAGGTTTCATGTACGGCAAGGGAGACAGAAGTGGTAATATTCTGCAGGCGATTATAGATGTAGGATTAGATTTCAGGATAGAAGTCAGGGCTGGAAATGGATTTAGGCATCATTCCCACTGAGGTGATAATTGGACAGTGGGAGGTGACAAGAACATCAAGGAATTTAATATATAAAAATAAAAGGGCCAGGCACAAAACTCCAGAGGATACCTTCACTTGGGAAATACTGCAGGACATGGGAACTGACCAAGGGGCAGAAGACAAGAAGTCAAAATGTTAGAAAAAGGGAGGAGGGGGACATCTTGAAGATTAGGAAGGTGGATTTTCACAGAGCAGAGTAATAGATGGCTGGGAGAGAAGAGATACAGAAGGAGTAGGTTGGATTGAGATTCAGCCAATTTGTCTGTTAATTAATAAGTCAGTGATAAACTTCAAGAGAGGAGTTGGAAAAAGTGTTAAAGGCAGAAAACAGGTGGCAGAATCCATAGAAGCATAGATACATCAGTAAACACGAAGTGCAGAACGTTCTCTCACAAGTTTGTCAGAGAAAATGATGCCTATCCTCCAGGCATGGGGTGGGGGGGGGACAAAAATCTTATCTAAATTTGCCTTATTTGCTGCTTAACATCTCTGGTTTTGGAAACTGAGAACGCTAGGTAAATGATATGTTGGAATATTCGCATTGTCCACGGTCCTTGCCAACTCTGAACAATGCAAAGCTGGGTCTACATATGCCCAAATGTTCACGCTCATGTACTTAATATATCAGACTCTCTCCCAAGCAAGAGTCATTCTTTTGCAATTCTCAACAGCAGCCAAGGCCACTGCACTACATAATGGATAAAGCTCAATCAATAATCTGATGAGCAATTTTATAAAGTGGGGGAAAATAACACTGTGCTTTTGTTTTTTTTCCTCTCTTCCATAATCTAGCAGGCTTTTAGTTAGCCATACAAAGTGCAGGAAGGAAGGTTAGCCCAACATGCTCTGGGCACAGGAAATTACCCAGCTATCTGAACTCTCAACATATACCAACCACAGATCAATAGATCAAGAGCAGAGCTGAGGATGCCATGGACTCAGCAGCTCATCTTCAGGCACCTGCGCCATCACTTTCCCAGCAATCTCTCTTCCTGCCAGCACTCCAGTCGCTGCAATGCCTTCAGGGTCCCACAGAGGGCGATGCCCATGGGAACCAGCAGTGTGCAGCCTTCTATTGAAGGCATCTCTGAGTTTGGTGGGTACGCAGATAGAAGTGATATCAGGGGATTATGCATTTTTCAGGGAGAATAAATGACAGTAGATAAAACTCCAAGTAGTTGAAATGCTTTCTTTCTTTTCTTTTCTTTTTTTTTTGGGGGGGGGGGGCTGCAAATAGTCCAGAGTAAAATGAAAAGAAGCAGGGCCAAGAGGAAGGAAAAGGTACGAGAAAGAGATACAAGAGAAAGGCTGAATTAATTCTAAATATGAGAATTTTCTGAGAGGCATTAGCCACTCTTGAGAAAATGAATAGGCTTTCTCCTCACATTTATTAAATTTTTATGATTCTCTAATTCAGGAGTCTTTTAATCTTCAGTTGGAAGATGAAATACCTCAGGTGCATTTCATGAAAAAAGGATAGATCTCTCTTCCGTACATATTGTAATGCTGGAATTAGTTCTGAATGGGAGGTAAAGATGAGAAGGAACTGCCTGGATTGGGGCAGAGGCATCTCAGGATGTCTGTTTGGGTCAGCACAGGGCTGGGCTTCTTGACCTTACATCAGGGAGGATATACCAGCTCACACTCAGACAAAGGGGAGCAGGGGAAATTACAAGATGTTAGAAAGTGTTATGCACTACGCCTAGTGAGTCACCTCTACATCACATCAAACCCACTGTGAGCCCTGTGAACTATTTTTTACCAAGTGTTGTGGAGAGAGCATCAGGTTTGTAAAAAGGTGGCCTTGTTCTACTGCCACCCGTAATTGGATATGTCATTTAACTCTGGTTTTCTTATTTATGATAGTGCATTATAAATAGTTCACCTTTCTTCCTTAGTGTGAGAACAAAATAGTAAAAAAAAACCATAAAAATGTGCAAAAAAAAGTGGTCAGAATGGCTTAATAGAAACGCAGGAGGCCAACACACTTGAAAGAGGGAGGAAATGCCCCTCAGTAAGGATGTTTTAAAAATGAAATGACTGTTCTCTGGGGAAATTGCCATAGGCTCTAGTTCCATTGTCTGAGTGGAAAGAACACCATCTCTATGGAGATACTGGCTTTCAGGAGCAAAATCAAAGGTTCTGAGGGTCACAAGAGTGAACAAGAAGAAGGGACAAGGGATGGGCACAAGGTTGTTCCTTGGCTCAGGGAGGATATGGATATCTCAGCTGAGACACCTGCCTATCCAGTACAATTCCAAATATTCAGTTGATCCACATGAGAGATCCTATACTCCAGAAGGACAAATACATTTCACCTATATCTTCTCTGTTACGATTTAAAATCTGAACTTCCGAAAAAGCCATTTTTCTGCTTTTCTCCATGACTTGGTAAAAATAGTTCATGTGGGTCACAGTGGGTTTTATGTAACGCAGAGGTGACTCATTGAGTGTTGTGCAAAAGTGCTAATCTTCTCCCAACAACTTCTGAATTCTTTAATTTCTCTGACACATTAATTCTAACCCCTTCCCACAAGGACCAGCATCCCTGAGAATCCCGGAACAGAAATTATAGCAATTTACTATAACCAGAATCAAATTCCAAGGTTGGAGAGCATGGGCCAAGTCCTGCCATTAATTCAAACATCCATGTGAAAGATTATGGTGGGCAGCTGTGATTCCATTAAAGGGGGCAATTTCAACTCCATTTCCTTGATAAACAGACACAAGCTCACCCCTAAATTGGGCTTGATAGATTTGATTAGGGTAGAATTTTTGGAGGTTGTGATTTCTACAGGAAAATTGCTGTTTGATGTGCAAGGCCAAATTGCACTTGAAATCTCCTTGTAACCATGGAGGGGGGAGAAGGAAGAGGATTGAACACCTAGCCAATTGCTATCATCCAAGCAGCAGGGGAGTCAAGCTGTTGTATTCAAAATATCTGTTAGGTATGCAGCCAGTGTGTGCTGCAGAAAGCATGCCATGCTCAGGGGAACCAATGATTAAAAGCAGCAAAACCAAGTGTTATTTAAACAAAGCAAAATGTACCCATCCAATTTCTTTTGTCCATGTGAATCTTTTGCTGGGGGAAGGAAAAATATGTAGCTTCCTTTGGTAAACCTGTGGTTCTATGTTTCAGAATTCCTACTGAGAGCTTAGGGACCAGGAAGGGATAAAAGTTGAAGCTCACAGCTTTAAGGTGCATTCTCTTGTCACAAACACAGAATGATATGTTAAATGACAGTAATACCTTTCAGTCTGTTTGGCTTTTGTCTTAAGCAAAATGTGAAACTTTGCATCTTTAGGTCAGCCTTACCAGATGAGGCAATGAGGGTTGTAATTATTTCTTTAAACCCTAAACTAAGAATCCAAAAGTCATAAACACTTTTTATTGGCAAATCTGTTTGCTTTTTAAGTGTAGGTACTTAAAGGAACACTCTAATTTCTCCAGCATTGCCCATTCGGCCTGGCCTGGTGCCACGTATGTAGAGAAATGAGATTTATTGAGGATCTAGAATGTGCCAAGAACCATACCAGATGCTTTATGTACACCATCTCACTAAATCTTGCAATAACTTTGCAGGTGGCTACTGTTTTCCTATTTTCAAATGAAGGTAATGAGCTCCATAAATGTTTAAAAAAAAGAAATGGACAACATCCTGTAAGTGGTAAGAGGTGGACAGGGATGCAAACGAAAATCATCCTGACACAAAAGTACAAATTGACTTCATCTTACTGGATTGCTGCCATAGTTGACACTAAGGCAGGAAGAACTCTAGTTGGGAAGAGAACACTTCAGGCTAATCATTTTAGAAAGGTTCCAATCCTTGATAGAATTATATAAGCTTGAAGGACAGAGTCAGTAATAAAGATCGAGAGAGGATGAAAATAATACATTACTCAAATTGCTACGTAAAGCAATCATCAAATCAGCTTGTGTTAAAGAGGAAAATAGATTGGTAAGTGCCAATCCAGAATCTCTAGAAGAAACAACAAAAAAAATCACTTTAAGGAAAAGAGGGGTTCTACGTGTTTGTCTGTCATTTCACATAATATTGTATTCTGTATCGTTTGGGGAATTAACACATGTAGAATTTACCTAATCACCATCTTGAATATGTCACTTGGTTTTAACTGAACCACTATGCTCCCCCCATCCCCCTGCCACCAAAGCAGAGATATTTGAGAATCCAGGTCACACCCACATGAATCTACTTTTGACAAAAGCAATACATTAAATGAAGATAGTATTGTTTTCATTTAATCTCATAAGCAGCCAGGATATGGAACAAAACCCACTCCAACCATAATTTGGAAGCATTTCTGTGTTTTCCCCCATCCCCTTGTACCTTCATCCATTTGCTTATTTAATCAACGCTTTCAGAAGTAGCCTTCTATGAGGATCAAATACTGCATTTAGAGTATCAGAACCTACTTTTTCAACCCAGCATCTGAACCACACTCAGACTTACTGATCTCTTTCTTTCCTCCTTCCCTGCTCACTTGTTTTTCCTGTGTCCACCAAGAGAAGGAAGACTCCTTGGGGGTGACAATCTACTTCCTACTCCTGCTTTGATAAGCAGGCACTGGATTCAAAGCTCCAGAATCTGCCTCCCCACTTTGGGTATACAAACAGACACCAAGTCTCCACTGAGCCAGGGAGTATCAGGCTGAACTTCTACTGGAAGAAGTGGTTTTCTTGCTACCTTCAGTGGCAAAAAATTGCCACCTCTTCTCCAAACAAGACTTCTTTACAATTCTATCCTGTGTTTTCCCCATACATTATCTGAGAAATAGAACATATAAATAAAATCCTTTGTAGTACAACTTGTGCACCTGCAGGGCTCCTTTTGGATGCCGGGGTGAAAATACCATATAACCCCAATAAGATCATGGGCAGAGCACAATACCCAGGCTCACTGTGTGCCTTTGGATGGCGTAGTTTGAAACACAGTCTCCATTCAGAGTCATATAGGATGGGCCAGGTTGTCTTGGGAAGGGATGGGTTACAGTGTGTATTGCCATACTTGTCTTGGAAAGGGGTATTCTTAATTATGAAGGGTGGAAGTTATTTGTTATGAGCCACAAAATTCTTTACTCACCAATTAGTAACAATTAAATAATAATTAAACAACAAAATCCTTTACTGAAAGAGTACTTGACAATTTTACTCCTTCTTTTGTGTGTGTGTATGTATGTGTGTGTGTGTGTGTGTGCTGTTTTAGAATTTTAATCAATAATTAATTGAACAAATATTTAGCCTGGACCAATTCCTGGGAAAGCATTCTTGATTAATACAGACATGGACTCTGCTCTCATGGAACTTGATAATTTAGAGGAGATATTATTCAGCAAGCAGTTAGAAGTTCATTGGATGTCACCATCTGCTTCCTGAAAACATCAAAGTAACCCAAGGCAGGTGCCTATACAGATGGTTATTATCCATCTACAGGGAAGAAGGTTGCAATACTCCAAATGAACTGTAGCAATATCTCAGAATCCACAGTTTGAGATGATCTACCACAATCACATTGCCATCTTCATTGAGATGCACAGTGACCACATAAAATTGTATGACCACATAAACTTGTTTGAAGTAAAGAAAGTTTACTGTCTCTCTTTTCTAAAATAGGAAACCTTAAAATAAACACCAACCATAGTACCTACCACATAATAAGTGTTTAATAACTACTTGTCAAAGCTGAAGAATTGCAATTTGCTCTAAAATAATCAGGAGTTGGATCCCTCATCTTGCCACCCCTACTACCATCTAGTAAGCTAGGCTGTGGGAGGGTAGGTGCAATTAATTACTTGGAGAGCTCTCCATCTCCTCTCCTCCATAGGTATTGTTTCTTAGGAAAAGAAAGAAAGGAAATTGCACCCTGTTTTTGTCCATTGATGTACCCACAATAATAGCTGCAACTAGGAAGAAGGATGGAGTGGGGGACCAGGAGAACCTACACACTGCAGCCTGTACATCCACAGACCACAAGATGAGGATCAGGAAGACTACTTTACAGCAAATCTTCCTTTAATTTATTACACCCCAACGCCCATTATTACTACCCTTTTCTTGTTTAGGTCTCACATCAATATGCTTGGCTAATTTTTTTCTGCCCAGCTGCCAACCTTGGGCAGCAGAACATCTGGTATATCCCCAAAGGGCATTAGCCCATTAAGAAAGGCAAATTGATTTTTTAAAAATTTCATAAATCAGCAGTCAAATGAAAAATGTCATTTTAAATTACAAACACAATGGAGTCGAACACGTGGCTGCTACTTGTGCACAATTGGAATTATTTATGACTGTTTAATATTTGTTGGGGGTGCATTGTAATTTTAATTATGTGATACAAGGTGAGATAATTATTTACTGGTGCTGACATGGAATTGCCAATAATTACTTAATATTTGTTGGAAATTATTCAACAGTTTTTAATTAGTGATACATACTAAAGTGATTGTTATTTTCCAGTGAATATAAAAATCCATCTATGAGAAAAGACACCTGGGACTTACATTAGTAATTGTTCTAAAATGCATTATTGATTTATACACATTATCATACTTGTGTTATTACTTTTCAATATTTGAGGGATTCTTGCTTTCATCAGCAAAAGAACACAAAAGTAAGAAATAGCTCCCAGAGCGGGCCATCATCCAGAGGAAAAGGCATTTATTGGAACAGGCTCCATTTGTCTCATATTTCCTTGGGTTCTATCCGGAATAAACTCATGTGTTGCCATGAGCAGATGCAAATACTCTTTGTGCACTTAGTCTCTTCATTTTTATTACAAATTCTCCGTGGGCAGGAACCAGGTCTTTTTCTAGGGCTCACTGTATCCTGTCCTCTGTTACACAATTACACCTAAAGCAAATGGTCTACAAAGAGGTTCAGAAGACAAAGGATTGATAAATGTTTGCAGAGGTGAATATGTTTAACCTGATTTCAAAATTACACAGGTATTACATGATACTCTATTAATAGGTACAACTTTCAAATTTTGGTGTATCTGTTAAAATAAATTTAGAAAATAATAAAAATAAAATTGTGCAGATGAAGATGTGAACCAGAGATATTTGTCAATCTATTTTTTCCTCTGGTTGATGTTCCTTTGGTCACCCTTGGAAACCACACACACACAAAAAAAAAAAAATGAAAAAAATGATCTAACCAGTTTCTAATATATGATCTCAAGCCATTCACTTGGTGTAAAGATTACTCAGGAACACCATTACTTACTAAACACATTATTCAGGATCTTTTTTATGTTAAAAAGAATTTAATTAGAATTACATTATTAGAGGCTGCTAAGTATTTCCTTTAGTTATTCATTAAACAATGAAGTGCTTTGCTAAGAGAAAACAAAAGGAAGAAAGATCTTCCTATCTCATCATTTGCTAAATATTTTCAATGAATTACTAATGATCATTTCCAACTATTTGTAAGTGTAATAAACCCAACCCCTCCTACACTGCCTTGTTACACCTGTCAGGAGAAAAGGATGCAGGGATTCTGTCTCTAGAGAGACGAGGCATTGCTTTCACTCAGTTGCAGGTTATAGGGACCCAGATAGAAGCAAATGCTTCCTCCCTTGGACATCACTTAGCTCCAGCTCCAGCCTCTCACCTCATCCATACACAATGCCAAAGTCATCCCACATTCCTTAGAGCTCCTTACTGTCCCACAGCTCCAAATACATCCTCTATATTCTTTTCAGAGGTTCTGAGGCTGGGACTCAACAAATGGCATTTCTTCCTTGTCAATTGGATTCTTATCAGGTTCTCCAGCAGGGGCCATTAAGGAAGGATGGAGAGCAGAAAAGAGGACTTATTTTTCCTGTCAACATCACCCCAACTGAAGCAGCTTCTTGCCATGCTTCCCAACACAGCCCATTGCTCACTCAAAGGAATTAGAAGCACAGCAGTGGCCTCTCCCAGAGGCTCTCTTCTAGCCCACAGACAACAATAACTGCTCTACCAGTCCTTGTCTACAAGCCTACCAGCTCTCGTTTCTGATTCCCTAACTTCTTCTAATCTTTGCATCCCCAGCTGCAGAAGAGCTGTTGTATTTCTTTTTGCCTCCCCAGCTCCCCAACACCATTAGGCCCAATTCTGCAGATTAGATGTTCTCTTTAAAATATCGAGTGTGGTTTATGCTTCCCTGAGAGAGGCTCACTGTTACATAGGCTCAGGCTGGCTCATGGTTCTATGCCTTTGCTCATGACTTCCTGTCAACCTGAAATACCTTTTCCCCTTCTTCCCATCTGGAACATCTGATCCACTTTCATCATGTAGTTTAGCCATCTCCCAGTCCAAGAAAATTATTTTTCAACTCTAGACCAAGTATTCCATCCTTTTAGTTCCAGAGTACCTTGTGTGTTCTTGCCACTGTGGCCATCACTCTATCTTTCTGAAAGCTTGTGGTTCCATGTCCCCCATCGACTGTTCCTACAAGGCAGGGTCATGACAGGGACAGTGCATCCCCAGAACCTTGAACCATGCCCAGCACAGAGAATAGTAACAGACATATCTATCATGTACTCTGAACTTGTGTGTACTGGCACTGCAAGTATGAATAGGAATTAAACATTTAAAAGTGTATCCCAAGCCTCTGCATTGGTGGGACCAGGACCATCATGAGGAATGCCAAAGTATCCTCACTGTACCCTGACATTGCGTGTTTTATTGTTATTCAGATTTTTTTAAAGGAGCAACAAAAGTCATATTGAAGACATCTGTTGTTAGTTCCTTAAGTTACTTATCAAGCATTTGACCTCATAGCAAGTATATTTAAAGGTGGCCTTAAAATACCACTATTCCTTTTTTAAATGATTCTAAACAAAAATTTAATAATAATAATATGTAACAGTTATTGTGCATGCGAGCACCTGAATGTTCCACTGTTCCATTAAATCCTAACAGCTCTCCAAGGTAGAAATCATCTTGCTTTTCAAATGGAGAAAGAAATATAGAGAGGGCTAGGATTAGGTTGAGTGGGGTAAGGCTTTCATTCAGTAATTGAGATGTATAATTTAATACATGATTTTTAAAAATCAAAATTAATGAAAAAATCAACAATAAACAAGATGTGTGAATAGGAATTAAACATAGTGATGTGAAAAATGACCATAAAGACCAGATCAGTATTGCTCTTTCTCCCCATGTTTGCCTATGGGTCCAACATGGCAACACTGCTGATGTACATCCAGTGACAAAAGGGGCCAAGATGCAAATATAGTTTCCCCTAACTCCAGAATTATGCACAACTCACTACAATGGCAAGGAGGATCATGATACAATTTCAATAGGGGACATTACTTAGTGCAGCTTTCTGAGCTAGGCTTTTTCTTTAATGTAGTCAATCTTAGTAGAGGCTTCCAAAGTTTATGAATGCTTTTCACACATTACATGGAACTCTTCACTTTTATAAATTCTGTGTAACCTATCTGTGGTTTTGGATGTCATGCATTCTAGGGCGTTATTGTAAAAATGACTGCCAAAAGGCACAGTTTTGACATTATGTGTACTACTTATTTATTCATCCATTCATTCAGCATCAGTCATCGAGTGCTTATTTTTTATCAGTCTATTGTCATGATTTATTCAAACACTTGTGGAATTCAGTGAATGACAGAAAGTAGCAGGGAGTGAATTTCTATCTTCCTTAGGATAACTCTCAAGGAACAAAGCAGTAAAATATGGATGAGGGATAAAAGTAGACTATTTATGTTACAGTACTCATTTATACAGAAGGTACAAAGCAGGAAGATATGAGGCAAGATTTTTTTTTGAGTGACTGATGGTTATTATGAATTTATTGCTAGAGTTCATAACTCTGAGTATCACTAACTTAAAAGATTATTCCCTTTCCTCCATTGTCTTAACTTAGACCAAAGCAAAATGTTTACCTTCTGCTAAAGACTGGCTTGTACCCAGAATAGCAGTTTAATTATCCACACTGGAGAAGTAGAGACAGAGATACCCTCTCAACCAGAAGTGCAAGTGAGAACCTGAATACCCGCTGCTGGCAACATAGGAGGATCAGCTCATGATGTCATGCTCCACAACTCCCAACCCCCTTCTTTGCTTTCTGTCAAACAGCATCTCCTTGCCTGAAGAGTCATCTATGAATTGAATAGCTCAAGTGATTACACCCAGCAAATATTTGCCCATAGCTATCCTGTCTGTCCCACAGTCACAGCTCAGACAAATGATAAATACTGAGTCTTTTAATCTTATCTTCCCAGTCAATCCCTCCAGCCCTCTAATCATTCTTGTTGCTCAGTGATCAGGACCTCCCAATCTGTCTATCTCTCACTGATACAAAAAGGGCCAGAAGCAGGGCCCTGCTGTAATGTGGTGCTGGACCTCACCTCCATGCTCTGAGGCTCAGACCCTTGCAGAGGGTCAGAAGACTTTCCATCTCTGCTTTGGGAATCTGTCAAAATCTCTTCCTCACACAGAAATTCCTATCCCTCCTATCCCTTTATGAAAATAATAAGGCAGGAGGTGGAGAATGTGGTGGGATAGGTTTGAATAATAAAGTTATTTCAATTGGTCTTAAAAGAACCTCTACCTTGAAGGTTCACAAATTTTCACTGTTATGGAGCACTGGAGGGGTTTGCAAAGACCATTGGTTCAGAATGACATGGGATGGAGACACTTAAGTGCCATGACTTTGATAAATTGTATAACATCTCTGCTATTCAGTTTTTTAAATCTGTAAAATGAAGATAATGCTTCCTCTTTTGCAGAGTTGCTTCAAGTTATAGGAAATACCACACCAAAGTATCTGCTTTTCCTTTCTTCAGTTATCCAAAGACATCAGGTCAATAGTTTGTGCCAGACATTAAGTGCTGAGGTAGGGTATCACAAAGATAAAAATAGTATTTCCCTTCTTAAAATTCAAAAGGCACTTAATAAATGATAGTTATTCTTGTCACTATCATTAATAATGGTAATTGAAGAAATAGCTAATTGGCAGTTGGAGCATTTACCATTATTACTAATATGAAAATTACTCTGCAAACATGGCAGGTTTTCTATGAACCTCTCAGACTGCATTCATTCATAGGTAGTTTTCAATATTTTGCAATTTTTTTGCTGTAGATCAATAATGGAAACACTAAAACATCTTTCTAAGCCAGTTGGCATTTCTCACTAAAGAAAGGTCCCAGGGTTTACTTTACGATGGGACTCAACATACACATGTACATGTCCCTAACTATACCCTGAGGAATCCAACCCAGACTAGTTCCACTTCAAAACAGAAATAACTGTTAATGAGAGAAATTAAGCAACTTAACTAAATACAATTTATTCCATAATCACTTATCTTCTAAACAGACATTTGACTAGATCTGCAGTAAAAAACACATTTTAGTTAGACCTTGCATATGAAACCAATTGTCTCTATGTCCGCTCTTTTTAGTTTTCAAACTAAATGAAAACAATACCAAAATATGTGGCATTCAGGAGTGATGGTGTGAAGATGCCATGCCCATTCCTTATGGGTGTTTTAGCTATACCCTCCACACCACAGGTGGCATGAGGAGCAATAGGAGGCTATAATGTGTGGGATGATGATTAGAAAGTGGGGATTTTTTGAAGAGGTGGCAGCATGTCAAAGACATGACAAAAGTAAGCTGTGATGGTGCAAGTCACATGAGGCTAGATTATTGTGGAACTCAAGCAACCAAGGTGCAGATTCAGAACATGGACTTTATCTGCCAAATTTGTACCAGCTTAAATTTAGCCAGGCTTGGTTGGTGAGCCATGTGGCGAGAATAACACAAGGACTGTAGAGACAAAAGTCCATAAGAAACTATTTTAACCAGAGGGCACAATAGGAAAAGGGACAGAAATCCACTATTTGTCCTAAACTTACTACAGGACATAAAGTAATTGCAAAATATACATATTCTGAAAGACCAATTATTTTTGTGTGCGTGTGTGTTTTTCTACAATATTGAGTATTATTAAAACTTTTATTTTCAAAAATAAAAAATAATTTGAATGTCATTTCTAACAGAAAAGATTATATTAAACGGAAAAGACCCTGATTTGAGATAGTTGTACCCTTTCCCATCATAAAATAACAACTATTAAGAATTAGCAGTTGGCGACTTCTGTCAGGTGATAACTTTACATAGATTAACTTTAAGGCTCTTGACAATGTCTAATATATGGACATTGGCATTTATCTTTTAAGAAAAGTAATCTGAGACTCAGTGAGACTTAATAACTTGTGTCAAATTAAACCAGTTAAACTCAGACTTCATTTTAAATACAGGCCAAGTTTCACTGTTTAAGAGTCTCTGCCTGATCCTTCATTCATTTAGTTATCCATTGATTTATTTATTCATTCACTTATCCAATGATTATTTTGTCAAACACAGCAAATCTTCTATGTTAAATGCTGGATATAGAATGGCAATTCAGGGTGTCCTTGCAGAAGTCTTTTAGATTATTGGATTTTAGGTTTATGGTCACTATTTGAAGGTTGGATAATAGAAGAAGGGAGGGACTTCTTACATGCCTACTGTACTGTTGCTCCATCTGCATGGTAGCTACATAGATGTGATGAATTTAGAAATTTATGAGCTGTACAATAATGATGTGTGAATTTTTCCTCTTTTCCAGCTATCCTTTTTAGTTATACACAACATCAGGATACACCATGACATAAGCACATAAGAATGGAACACAGCCTACTCCAATTCAGTTCCCAGCACTTTCCCCACCCCCACTTTCCTCCCTCCACTCTACTCCTTCCTCTTCAATCCATTTACAGTTTACTTAAAAAAAAAGTAGTGTCCTGTGGACATATCCAATGCCAGCACCCACCATTCCACATCCATGCATGCACATATGAAAGTTCTGTCAGATTTATTCCACTCTTCTTCCCTTTTCCTGTCTCTTCTTCCTCCTCCTCAATCCCTTTTGTTTACTCGGGTTTTTCTATATGTACATGTATATGTATGCATACTCGATCACATTCATAAATTACACTTAAATTATAAAGACACACAAACAAGCAAATATGATACTGTTCTTGGCTGTAGAAAGATAACAGTATACGGAATAAAAAATATCTCTTCTTTAGCCAGAATATCTAAAGATACTCTACCAAATTGGTTTTGAGGGTTGTTTACTTTAGTACCACTTGATTTTCCAATTTGTTATATAGTTAGCATAAAGTTTATAAGATGAAGCTAACCTTGACTTGTTTAAATAGTTGGGAGAAAATCAGGGACTTGGAAAGAGAAGATTTATTGTTGTTGTTGTTGTCGTCGTCGTCGTTCTTTACTAATTTGCAAATGTAGGCATTGCCCTAAACCACTTTGAACCTGTTTCCTCACAATAAAATCCAGGACATAGAGTGATTTTCAAGGATCAAAAGTCTTAAAGCATTAACATTAATGTGTACTAGTATTTGTTGCTGCTGCTGCTTACATTCTGCGTTTAACAGAGTTTGCTCCAAAGATGTTTTTGAAGGATGAAAACAAACTTAGCACTGCAGTGACCTGAAAGCATCTCTGTTTTTCTTATTTCCAACTTTAATCTGTCTCTCTTGAGACACACATCTGGGGCTGAAGGGCAGTCTAATACTAGAAACTTTGCTGAAATTGCTATGAAGAGAATTTCTGTAAGACTTACTCTCTTGTGAGCAGGAAAGAAAGCTAGAAATTAGCCACAAGTGTCTTTGCCAAGGACCAGAAAGTGGCACATGACAGGCTAGTCTTCGCACAGAAATCTATGGGACACCAGGTAGAAGATCAACATCTTAATATCTGCCTTGTTTGAATGACCTTTCAGATCCCCAGGAAGCCTGCAGGTACTGCACTGGAGGGTTGAGTGCTTCTTGCCCCTGAGGCCAGGAGGGTAAAAGGAATTGGGTGAAGGAGTGGGGAGGAGGCAACATCAGATAATTTCACTTTCTCCCACGTATTTTGTGATTTCACAACATTACCTGGATCCTATGAACAAAGAAATAAAATCCATCTAAGGGGAATTAGTAATTAGAGAATAAGAATATTTAGACTAAGATATGTGCCTAGTGAAACAGCTGTTGGAATTCACAAAGTAAATTTAAAAAAAAAAGAGACACTATTCAAGTGCATCACAAATATATCTTCATTGAAAAACATGCTTTCTAAAACCAATAATAATTAAAAGTAATATTATTATTATTTATTTATTATTATTATTATTATTATTATTATTACTTCTGAAGTTGAATGGAAACAGAAAATATCAGTGTCAAGACTCATATTAGTTGCCTAGAACATCAGGGACAAATATCTCAAAGCACAGATTAAAAGGATAAAATGTGTTAGTCAGCCTTGCATTGCTGTGACAAATATGTCTGACAAGTAAACAACTTTGAGAAGGGAAGTTTATTTTGGCTTATGGTTTCAGAGATTTAGTCCATGGTTGGGCAACTTCATTGCTCTGGGCCCATGGTGAGGCAGAACATCATGGTGGAAGGGTGTGGCCAAGGGAAGCTGCTCTATCCATGGTGACCAGGAGAGAGGGAAGAGGGAAAGAGTCACAGGAAAGATAAACCCTTCCAGAGCACACCCCCATGACCCACCTCTTACACCTTGCCTGCCTACAGTTACCATTCAGATAGTTCATTCAAACTAGGATGGACTTATTAGGCTACAGCTCTCATTATCCAATTATTTTAATCTCTGAATAGCCCTGCTTTAACAAAGCAGATTTGGGGGAACACCTTATCTCCAAATCAATAATACTGAAGACATATACAGAGGTGAAAAAAAAAACAGTTTCATATGAAGAAAAAAAAACTAACGAGAGGGAAATGTGAACAAACAATAGGAGAATATGTGAGAAAGCTGAGGATAGTCCAAATATTGAGGGGTTCACTCTATTCCAGGTTGGCATGATGAGGAAAACTACACGCCATATCTTGTGTATTTCATTGCATAGACATATTGCAATGGAATTCCTCAGTCCCACATGAATATACAACTTGAAAACTCTTGCATGGAAGGAACCAGTTGCTTACAAAGGAAAAAGAAATATGCTAGCATTGAACTACTCTGCAACTCAGGAAGCCAGAAGTCAATGACATAACACCTAGCAGTGGCTGAGAGAAAATGACTGCAATATTAGAATCTTTGGCTCAGTCAACATATCACTCACCTTCCAGGGGATAGAAAAGACACTGAGAATAGAAAATAATTCAGAGATTGCTTCATGCATATACCCCATCTGAAGCGAACACTCAAGAAAAATCCAGACAGGCAATTGAAAGCTGAAAGATGAACCAGAGGAAAGATGAGAGAAGGGTAAACTGGGCTGAGAAATGAGCACCTCCCAACATGGTTAGGGAGGCAGTGTGTTTAAACCCATCCTGAAAACAAGGCATATACTCAAAAATAAATTCTCAAAACTGCCTAGAACACTGCATCAAAACTTACTTCAGAGCAGTATAAAATTACATGGGAGAAGCAGTCAAACAAACAACAAAGATTTCCTGTGAGGTAAGCAGGGATATGGAAGAAAACTTTTCCAATCATCCCATCTAATTGAGGAAAATAGAGCATTACGATAGGTTAAAGTCAATCTTAGCAGAATTCTGTCTTCTATTGTTTTCTAAGTAATAGGGAGAAAATACATGTATGGTTGTGTCAGCAGAGACAGCAACTGTTAGTGTAGACTGGAACTTCTAAAAATAAAAACAGAGACAGCCCTAGAATGAAGAGCAATTAAGATGGAATAGGCATAAATCCCTATATACAATACAATATGTAGTCAATTATATGAAGCAAAATTATCCATAATTTAAGAAGAACATGATAAAAATAGTTACAAAGAAAAACCATAATGCAAGCTTTTTTGGATTTGGGAAATTTAGTTGACAAAAAATGGAAAGAAGATAGAAGATTTGAAGTATGTAGTTAATGACATTGACCCCAGATTAATTTTACATTCTTGTACCACTCTTGTATACACAAGAGTTGGGGGAAAAAAAGAATCTTTGGCTGGACTACAAGGAAAGTTCAAAAAGTTTTAAATATTGAAGATTTTACAGGTAACGTTTTCTGATCAAAATTCCACACATTAGAAATAAATAATAAAAATATATTTGAAAACCTTTACAAAGAAAATTTAAAAAAAAAATCTCCTAGATCACTTACCTTGTAAAAAAGGAACTAAAAGTTATCAAAGAAACAAATAAAATAAAAATAATTTAAATCTAACCTTTGGAAACCAGGATTAGATGTATCCCTAATTTTCTTCATTACTAATGAAGAGAGATGAAAATAGATGAAACAAATACTCATTTTTTAAGAAGTTAGAGAAAGAACAAAATAAACAAATAGACCTGTGGAATAAAGATGCAGCATGAATACAATTAATAATCAATTAAAACTAAATATGCAAGGAAAAATCCAAATGTTAGTTCTTTGAAAAACTGTGAACCTGATTAACAGGGAAACAAATTTAGGTATGGTTTGAAGAAAGGAAAAAAATGAAAGGAGAAAAATACAGACCAATATACAGACTCTGGACTGAGTAAAGTACACACAGAGAATTCTGCATAAAACTCAATAGCAGGGCTGGGGGTGTATTCAGTGGTAGAGCACTTGCCTAGCATGTGTGAAGCACTGGTTTCTATCCTCAGCACCACATAAAACTAAATAAATAAAATAAAGGTATTGGGTCCATCTACAACTTAAAAAAAATTATAAAACCTCAATAGCAACATAGAGAAAACACAATATCTTAGAAAAATGTAAATTTCTAAAATTGATCTAAGAAGTAGAAACCCTGAACAAATCAAGTTAAGTACCTGCCATTTAGAATAGGGAGTAGGACTTAAAGTGTTCACAATTGAAGTTCAAGTAATCTTTAAATTCCACTGATTCCACATTATTCAAGGGCATATTTTTAAAAAAACCCTTCAAACTTGTTTTATAAATCCAGTATTACATTATTACCAAAACCTAATAAAAATACTATAAATTAATTGTACTCTTGTATATAAATGCAAATACCTCATTAGTAATCTGTTAGTAACAGAATTGAGCAATTAACTTAAAATGTATTAATGTAAACTATTTTTTATCCCACCATGGGGGAACTTCAAGTAAAACAGCAATAGAATTAAGAGATTATTGGAAATCTGAATTGGTTGAAGCTGGGCATGGTTTTGTATACTCGTAATCACAGCTACTCAGGAAGCTAAGGCAAGAGGATGGTGTTTGCTAGCCTGGGCAACTTAGAGAGACTCTTTCTCAAAATAAAAACAAAAATTAAAAAACAGGCTGAGGATTTGGCTCAGTGGTAGAGTGCCCTTGAGTTAAAACCCCAGTAAGGGAAAAGAAAATTTAAGACTTTGACCCTTGACTTTTTGAATCTGTTTGGTTTATTACACTTAGCATAATAGTCTCCAGTTCTATCCATGTACCAGCAAATGCCATAGTTTTATTTTCTTTATGACTGAATAAACTCCATTGTGTATATAGACCAGATTTTCTTTATCCATTCATATATTGATAGACAAATGGGATGTTTCCATGACTTAGCTACTGTGAATTGTGCGGCTATATGTGCTGATGTGCCTGTATCACTGTAGTATGCTAATTTTAGCTATTTTGGATAAATACCAAGGTGTGGGATAGCAGGGTGATTCTATTCCTAGTCTTTTAAAAAATCTCCATTCCGCTTTCCAAAGTGTTTGTACTAATTTGCAGTCCCACCAACAATGAGTTTGAGTATACCTTTTCCCCCACATCATTGCCAGCATCATTATTGTTTGTACTCTTGATTATTGCCATTCTAACTGTAGTGAGAGGGGGAAGGAAGAGAGACAAGAAAGGGGAGGAAGTGCAGAATGAAATTGACCCAATTATGCTATGCATATATATGAATACATCACAGTGAATTCCACCTTTATGTATGACTATAAAGCACCAATTTAAAAAAACAATCAAACAATAGAAGGAAGGGCAGTAGAGGAAAGAGAACAAGCCAAAGGGTAGAAGGGAGGGAAACAGGAAGTACTGGCAACTGAAATGGAGTAAATTATATTCCACACCTGTATGATTATGTCAAAATGAACTCCACTATTATGTATAAATGTAATGCACTAATAAAAACATTTTTAAAAAGTAATCCCTTTATTTTAATGAGTCTAGTTTCTATAATCAAAGATTTGGTTTTAGCTTTTTAGCTCTCAAAGACAAGAAGTAAAGATTTACTATATGAATGCTCATATAATGGCATGTACATGGATGTTTACAAAAAGCCATATAATTCCATTTGTATAATTCTATCACATTATAAAAAGAAAAACACTTAACAAAGTTAAGCCCTTTTCAAATATTCATTAAATCAGCCTTTTGCTCAATAAATATGAATTTTCTGAGGCAACAGACCTTACCCTATGAATGCCTCTTCTCATTTGTTTCTAAACTTTTTGCTGAGTTGCTGATAGAACTAGCCTCCTATAGGTGCAATCTCTATTTTAAATGTTATCAGTTGGAGCTGGACTTTAACATACTCTCTAGTTCTCCTTTCATATTTAAATACCATGATAAATCTAAAAGATCAATCGTATCTTTGTACCCTTAAATCTCTGAGAGCATGTTTTACTTGTTTTTTTGAAGTCCCCCACAGCTTCTGTATTTTATTTTACTGATTCTTTATCTTGGGGGGGTGCACAGTAATTATCTGGTTCATTAAATAATAATGAAACAAACTTCTGTCATCCTCCCACCCCTTCTTGACTTTACTAGTATTTACTCTCAAGAAGTGTCTATATTTGAGCATCTCAGCATCATTTTTACCCAAATTGCAGACACCACTTTTGTAAGGTATTAGCATAATTTTGGTAAAACATACATAACTGCATTAGCGTTCCATTCATATACCTGAGATAAAACAATTTTTAAGGAGAAAAAGTTGATTTTATTCTTAGTTTTGAAAGTTTCAGTTCAAGATTATTTGGCTTTGTTGCTTTGAGCATATGACAAGACACCACACCATGAAGGAAGTCCTCGTGGGATCAAAACTTGCTTTACCGTAGAGAAGCAAAAAGGAGTAAGAAGAGGATGGGTTTACTCAATTCCTTTTGAGGGCATAACCCAAAGTCTTAAGGACCTATCACTAGGCCCCGCCTTGCTGGAGACTGAGTCTTTACATATGGAACATTGGGTGACATTCTAAATCTAAACTACTGCCAGAACCCCAATGCACAGCTGGAAGTTTTAGGTCCCTTAGGAGCTTATTCATCTTGGTAAGGACATCAAGTTACAGTCTTTCTAAAAGTTAGATTCTTTGCAAGGTTAATACTAAAGTTCCTTTAACAGCCAAGGTATCCAGCTCTAAGACTTGTCTTAA
Organism: Marmota flaviventris; assembly: GCF_047511675.1. Lineage (NCBI taxonomy): Eukaryota > Metazoa > Chordata > Mammalia > Rodentia > Sciuridae > Marmota > Marmota flaviventris. The sequence goes on along the minus strand of NC_092506.1, from coordinate 116,121,731 downwards.
AATTTTTCCAAGTTAATGCCATTTTTTCCAAATTGTGTAGAACTTTGAAGTCTTAACCAAACACGTGCTTAAATACTTTAGAAGGTAGAAATCTCTTCCCTGAAGAAAATGCTGGCTCCACCTGAAGGAACCCCTGCTGTCCCCACCTGTTCTGCCTTGAGATAGCCTTCTGTCTGCTCCTCAACTTCCACAGCAGAATGACATCCTCTTTCCCATCTGCTATCTCAAGCATATGGCCATCACAGCAACTTAGAATGCCTGCACTACAGGTACCTGTTAGAGGATTCAGTCATAATTGTCTGAGTCCCAGCATCAGCCAAAGGCTCTTGTAATAGATCTGCTATTTGAGAAAGACTGCTTAATATGCATACCTGCTATTTTGTTTCTTTTATTCTCTTAGCCCTACTAACACTGTATTAAATTACATTATGAGAAAGCACAATGCCATAACCTTGTATTCCAAATTGACAATATCAGATCTCCTTAGTGTCATCTTCATAGTCTTGGGCATCAGAATAGTCCTTTGGAGAAGGGTGTCTGTCATTTTTTTAAATTCTCTTGAAGATGTCATTTACCTCATTACTAGCGGTACATTTTCCTCATCATAAATTCTGTCTTGAGTTGTGTTACAGAAGCACATTCCCTATCAGAGAACTGGCATACTTTCTCTCAGTGGAACAGGGATACTGAGTAATACTATATAATTTCTTTGTTAGCCTTAGCTACGAAAAGTCAAATTGCAAAATTAGCTTCCCCAGGCATCTGGGGGGAAAAATGACTCTCATTTTTGAGACTATTTCTGATCTACTTTTATCTGTCTCATTTTACACAATGTTCAACTTGTAAAACTTCATATCACTTCTGTTTCTGATCTGGCTTTGGCCTCTCCCAAACTCAGGCATTCTTCTTCTATGTATGGTCATCTTGCTGGACCCTCACGTGCCACTGCACATGCCCATATGTTATAAAACAAGAAACTGTCCAGGTAAGCTTCAAGGACTGACAAGAAAAAATTGTAAATACAAAGACTGTTCATCTCCTGCTGTGTTTTTCTTTTTAAGTGATAAATTTGCTGTGTCTTTGGTAAAAGAAAACCTACAAATATATGCCATTTGCCCTCCGTATCTATAGGTTCTACATCCATGAATTTGACTAACTGCAGATTTCAAGCTATTAAAAAAAAATAATGTGTCTGAATTGGAAAATGTAGTGACTTTTTTTTTTCTTTTCATTTCTTAAAAAATACAACTTTTTACATAATATTTATTATAGATATTATAAGTAATCCAGAGGTGATTTACAACATATGGAATAATGATATAGTGTATGTAAGGAACTTCAGCATCTGAGGATTTTGTGTCTGCGGAAGTGCTGGAACTAATCCCCTGCAAATACCTAGGTATGACTGCATATGCAGAAAGAAAGATTTAAAAGACTATGGTCTTTTTATGATCCTGATCAAGTAGAGTTGACTAAACTGCTTGTAAAGAGTGCTTACAACAGACTCTAACACATGAACAAAATATTGAATCAAAATAATATATTAATTAGTTCTTGATAAATAACAATTAAAAAAAACAAGGGAGAGAATTGAATTACAGCAGATGGGGTAGAGAGAGAAGATGGGAGGGGAGGGGAGGGGTATAGTAGGGGATAGGAAAGGTAGCAGAATACAACAGTCACTAATATGGCATTATGTAAAAACGTGGATGTGTAACTGATGTGATTCTGCAATCTGTATTTGGGGTAAAAATGGGAGTTCATAACGCACTTGAATCAAGTGTATGAAAGATGATATGTCAAGAGCTTTGTAATATTTTGAACAACCAATTAAAAAATCAATAAATGAATTAGGAGAGAAAATTTAGAAAATTCAGAAAGGCTAGAAAGAGAAATTTCAAACATTTGTAAACCCACTCTTACTAACTTTATTAAGGTATATTTTGCATATGATAAATGACAACCATTAAAACTGTACAGTTTGATTAGTTTTGAATATATATATATATATATATATATATATATATATATATATATATATATAAATCTACATCAGCACCAGTATAATTGAGTTCTAGGACATTTCCAACTTCCTCTCAATCTCTCTCATGTCCCTTTTCTATACTTCACCAATGCCCACACTTGAAATCACATACTGACTCTACTTTCTCTTGCTACATCTTAGTTTTTCCTATTCTAGAATTTCATACAGGAATGATATACAGATAATCCCCTATTTGCAATTGTTCAACTTAAAATTTTTTGAATTTGTGGTGGTGAGAAAATGATATGTATTCAACAGAAACTATACTTTGAGTTTTGAATTTTGAGCTTTGACAAGGCTGGAAATACTTAGAAAAATTCTCGCTTGTGTTGTTGGACATTGGCAATGAGGAAGGTCATCCTGCCAGCCACACTATCATGAGAGAAAACACTCAAAATTCTGTAGTATATTAAATAAGTTACATGTGTCATTTAGTTTATTTTAAAACAGGCACTGTGTTAGATGATTTTGCCAACCATAAGCTAATATAAGTGTCCTGAGCACATTTAAATTAGGCTAGGCTAAGTTATGATGTTCAATAGGTAAGCTGTTTAAAATCCATCTTTGACCTCAAATTTTCACCTTAGGATGTGGTTATGGATTAATCCCATCAAAATGAGGAGAATTCCTAGTATATTTACCCTTCTGTCTAGTTTCTTGGTTCAGCATAATCAACAGAATTTATTCATTCTGTTTTGTATATCAAAGTTTCTTTTGTTATCAATAAGATACCCTGTAGTAATATAATATAAATGTTTTTATCAATTTTTTTTTTTGGTAACAGAGATTAAACCCAGGAGCACTTAACCATGGAGCCACATCTCCAGCCCTTTTTATGTTTTATTATTTTTTTTTTTGAGATAACATCTCACCAAGTTGCTTAGGGCCTCAAAAAATGCTGAGTCTGGGTTTGAACTTGTGATCCTCCTGCCACAGCCTCCTGAGTTGATGGGATTACAGGCTTGTGGCATCATGCCTGGCTCCATTCACTTTTTTTTTTTTTTTTTTTCATATGAATGTCAATACTTTATTTTGGTGTAAATACGGGAAGCTGGAAAATACAGTGTATTTAAATTTTTTGATTCCCCCTCACATTGTGGAAACCCCCACCCCACCCCAAGCTAATCTGTTCAAACTCAAATACTTAAAATTACAGCAGCAAAACAAAAGCACAGAAAAAAGAAAACCAGGTGAAGAAGGTAGCCTTGGCCAGTAGTGTCACTTGGTAGGGACAATCCATTCACTTTTTGATAGGAATTTCAGTAACAGTTTTCAGCTATTTCAAAGGAACATTTGTGTGCATATCTTTCTATGGGCATTCTTCAATTTATCTTAGATTTCATTTCTCTAAGATTTATTTAAGTCAAATGTTAAGGGTTTTTTTGTTTAATTTTATAAAAAAACTACCAAATTCTAATTTACTACCAATTTCCAAAGTTTATAATTTTATCATTTCTACTAGCAATATTTGAGAGTTCTACCTGTTCCTACATCTTTAATATTTTTTTCAGTCTTTCACATTTTACACTTTCTAGATGATGGGAAGAATTATTTGTCTGGTTTCAATTTGCATGTTCTTGATGATTTGCTTGACACTGAGCATATTTTCATGTTATTGCTGACCTTTCATAGTGACCTTTTGAGAAGTATTTAAGTATTTTACCATTGAAAAAAACATGGAGGTTTTTATCTTTTATTATTTTTATGAAAGAATATTTAACTTAATAGAATTTTTTTTTAAAAAAAAAACGGCTTTTGTAGGCCTGGGGTTATGGCTCGGTGGTGGGGCGCTTGCCTGGCATGTGTGAGGCACTGGGTTCAATTCTCAGCACTACATATAAATGAATGAATAAAATAAAGGTCCATCGACAACTTAAAAAAAAAGATGATTTTACAGATTATATATACAAAATATTTGTTAGATGCTTATATTAAGATATATTTTCTTCCATTTTGTGACTTGCCTTGTCTTTCATTTTAATGCTTGGAAAGAGTAAATGATCTGAATCTTGATAAAGTTTGTTATATTAATTTTTTCTTATGGTTTGTGCATTTTATGCTGAATCTAAAGAATATACCTACCTGTGATCACAAAAAATTTCTGTTTTTTTCTAGAATGTATATGGCTTTTGCACTTATAATTAGATCTGTAATTCATTTTGAGTTATTTTTATGGAAGATATAAGGTAAAGGTAGGAGTTTAAAATTTTTCCTAAGCATACCTAGAGGTTCTTTTTGCTTGTTTCTTTGTTATTGAGTACTATACATTAAAAATACAATTATTATGGTCTCTTTTTGGAAATCAGTGAATATATATGTATTGCTATTATTGGTCAGCTTGTCAATTTCCACCAGACACTGAAATGCTGATTCACATTTTGTTGAAATTTTTTATAATTTGGGAAGTGTTGATAGGTTAAGAATATTATCTTCTAACCCATGGAAACTGTATATTATCTCTTCTTATTTGAATTAATATTCCATTTTTCTTAGTTAAAGAAAAGTCAGCAATGTTTTATAGTTTCAAATGAACAAGTCTTATATTTATATTTAAATATTCATTCCTAAATATTTTGTTTTTCAATGCTAATTTAAATAGGATTTTTAAAGTTGAATTTTCTAATTCATTGTTCATACATAGAAATAAACTTAACTTCTATATATTGGTCTTGTATCATTTTACATTGCTACATTCACTTATCAGTACTAGTGCGTAGATTCCTTAAGATTTCTGATGTATATATCATTTCATCCATGAACTTAGATAATTTGACATCTTTATTTATAATTTGTATGTATTATACTTTTCTTTAAATTATTGAACTAGCTAGGACCCCAGCTCAATAGTAGATAGAAGTAATGAGAGCAGACATTCTTTCCTTATTCTCAGTCTTAGAGAATATTCTGTCTTTCCCACTAAGTGTTATGCTAGCTATAGGTTTTCTGTACATGGCCATTATCAGGTTGAGGAACTAACCTTTTTACATTCACTTTCTCAGAGTCTTTATCATGAATAGGTGTTGAATTTTTCAAATGTTTTTTCTGCTTCTATTGATTTTTTTCTCCTTTATTTTGTTAGTATAGGAAGTTATATTGATGACTTCTCAAATATTAAGCCAACCTTATATTCTTAGAATTAAATCTACTTGTCATGATGAATTATCCTATTCATGTATTTCTATATTCAATTTTCTAACGCATTGCCAAGAACTATTGTGTTTATATTTATATGTGATTTGGACTTATAGATTTTTTCCTTTGTAATTTCTTTAGTTTTAATATCAGTGTAATGCTGGCTTCATAAATTTAATTGAAAACTGTTCCTTTCTTCTGTATTTCCTGAAATTGTTTCAATAGATTTGCTATAATTTCTTCCTTAACAACTTGTTATAATTAACCAGTACAGCCACATCAGTTGGAGTTCTCTTTGTGGGAAAATTTTACACTACATATATATTCAAATTTTCTATTTATCCTTCTGAAAATTTTGGTAATTTTTTTCTTTTCCCCATGATTTTTCTCCATTATATCTAAATTGTGAAATTTATTAGTATGTAGCTTTTATTATATATCCTTTTTTTGCATTCCTATAGAAGGTATACTGATATTTCTTCTTCCATCACTCCCCTTTGTTAATTGTTATTTCTGTATTTGACTAATCAGTCTTATTGATGCTTATGGATTTTATTGATTATTTGGAAAAAAAGCTTTCAATTTTTGTTTATTTTTCTGTATTATGATCCTTCTGTTGTATTCACTGAGTGTGTCCCATGTATCCATCAAAGTCTTGCCACTCGAGCTTGTCAGAAATGATTTTTCAGTCCTTTCTGAGTTCTCAAAAGTATCTCCACTTCAAGATCCGTGACTATGTGCATGCTCACCCTGTGCATTTTCCCATAGAATCTAGAGGATCCATGTCAGTTTCTGCAGTTCTTTGTACTTCCCTCCTCTCTAGTGTCCTCATCCTCTTGAACTCTGAGTAAACTTATTTACTTACTCCTGACACCCTGCTGCATCAGGTAGAAGCTACTCTCAGAGCACATGTGATATTTACTATCTATCCAATGATGCTCTTCCAGAAAGTGCCTCTAGGGAGACAAGACAGCTCTGTGGACCTTAAGGTTCACTTCATCTCTCTCCATTTTCTCAGGGATCACAGTCCTCACAGTTAACCAAAGTCTGAAAAAAAAATACTAATTCACATATTTTGTGCCATTTTTTAGTTGTTTACAGCAGAAGGGAATTCTGGTACTAATTAATCTCTCATGACCACAAGCAAAATTCTGGAAGTCTCATTATTAACCTTCTGATGTTTGTTTCCTACTTTAATTTATTAATTAATTCAGCAGAATCTTATTCAGCATTTGCTATGGTGGCACACATTTAACAATAATAAATTAGTACATGATATATTTAAATTGGTTTCATACATCACTATGTTCTTTTTTTCATTTATTTCACCTGTTGTTTATTCAATATTTTATAACTATAAATTAGAATGCTTATTCAACTGAGGAAATGATTATGTACTGTTTGAATATTGTTCTCATTTGGTATGAGTTGTCCTTATAGGACACAAATTCTCCTTAAGTTAGGATTGCTATATTTTATGCTTTAATTCACTCATTTTTTGTTCTTTTTAAATTTTTGAAAACAAATCCACTCTCAAATATGTTCTCTGAATCACTGATTAAATTTTAGATTGCTATTTCTGTACCACACTCCTTCTTCTGCATTTTTAGTTTCCTTAAGTGTTTCTTGATATAATGGGACTCTCTTTTTCACTCAGTTCACCGCTACATCATCTTCTATTTTCTCTTTTTTCACAAAATGAGTGATTTTTACTTTTGCCTTTATGGAATTTCATATAAGACATGTACTAAAGTTGCCTTCTGGCTTCTGTACCATAATTTTTTTTAATATTGTGTTTCCCCCTTTATATCATTTCCTCCCTTATATTCATCTTGTAAGTACAACAGAGATCCAACAAAATCTTTTTACAAGTCTCTTTCTTTGTGTTTATTCATGAAGGGGAAAGGCATATGAAACCTGGTAGGTGAGTGGGATTTCCTCCATGCCAAGATCTCTTCCCACCTGGAGTCATCTGAATCCTCTCACATCATATCATAATATAAAGGTCTGTGGGATAGGCTCAGCTCATTTCAGACTTTTTAATATCGGACATATACATGTGTTTTCATAAGTATTCTTGAATAAGGTAGAAGAGGTACCAAGTGGAAAGCTTAAGTACAACTGGAAGTTTTAAGTTTTAGAAGAGAACATGAACAGGAATTGTCAGTTTAGAAGCATTCATTCACTCTCATGGCATCTTTGATGCTCTGAAAGTCTCTGATGACATGTGAATTATTAATGACCCAGGGCATCCTGGTGACCACAGTCCCATATAACACTTCCCCTTTAACATATTTTTAATAACATTTTATGTATTTATTTATTTGCATGTAGTGCTGAGGGTCAAACCAGTGCTATACTACTGAGCCACAACCCCAGCTCCCTCCTAAACATCTTTGTGTCAAAGTCCCATAGGCATCTCACCTCACCCAAGTTGAAACTCATCATTTGCCTTCTACTTCTGCCCTTTGACAATGTCCTCTCCACTGCACAGCCTCAGGCAACACCAAGGGTTCTCTTTAAACAAACTTGGTGATCTCATCAAGTCTCTTATTCAAATTCTAGCTATTCTTCCTTCACATGTTATTTTTCCCCTCCTTTCTACACCTACTTCATGCACATGCCTGGACTATTAGAATTCTGTTCTAAGTGGTTCTCTGCTTTCCATCCCTACAACTTTAGCCAGTTCGTCACACTTCTTCCAATGTTTTTCCTAAAAGACAAATTTGATTATGTTCCTATCCAACTTAAGACATTTCAACATCTTCACTTTCCTTCCTGAAAGGCAGCACCCAGATTCACTATTCTCAAGAATCCCTGACACATGAACATGCCTGTGAGTCCCCAGGGGATGTGGTGAAGGCATAGGCTCTGACTTGACAGATGAGGAGGAAGGTTTGAGATTCTGCACGTCTAACCTATTCCCAGGTGATGCCCACACTGCTACCCATTAGACCACATGTGGAATAACATACCTCTAAGATATCCTATTCCAATGTGGCTCGAGACTCACTTTTGCTCTATTCTCTCCACTGCATACTTGGTCTTTGCTCCATTCCTACCAATATGTAGTTCCTAGGGAAATATATCTGTGTGATCAGTCCTATAGCATCTCTACTCTGATCTTCCATTTCCTTCTTGTCTGAGATCTACTCCTCCTCTCTTAATATTTAATCCAAGTTGAATTTTATAACAGTCTTTCCTTGCATCCCCGGCTCCACAGGTAAATGTATTTACTTACTCCTGATACCCTGCTGAATCAGGTAGAAGCTAATCTCAGAGCACATGTGATATTATTTATGTGCCTATTTTCCTTACTAGCCTACAAAACTTAAAGGACAGAGCCTGTGTCGTATCACAGTTCCTTAACACCATCTGCATATTAAGGTATTGCATAAATAAGTATATTTTGAAATAAAGAATAAACATAAAATGAAATGTAAGAATAAGCTGAACTGTAATATGAAGTGTTGGGTATGATTCTATTTTGTTTCTATTGCCACATAACAAATTATTGCAGACCTATAAGTTCAAAACGGCAAACCCTTATCATTTTATATTTTTTATGGGTCAGAAATCCCAAAGACTTCCACTCAAAGTCAGACAAGGCTGAAATCAAGACGTTATCAACAGTTGTGATGCTTACCAGCAGTTCCAAATACACTTCCAAGCTCATTGGATGTAGGCAGAATCCATTTCCAGTCCTTCTTGCTCTGAAGTTCCTGCATTCCTGCTAAGTGCTCTCTGGGTCAGTGCCATCACATCACAGGAGCTGACCATGGTTCTCTGCCACATATCCCTGATAGACAACCCACAACAGTGATGTCTGCTTTTTTCCAGGCCTGCAAGAACTTGTCTCATTGACTCCCAAGTCTACTATGTTGCAGATGTATAAAATGTCATACAATCATGTTGATCATGAAATCTACATTTCCCCCATAGCATAACCTAGTCCAGAGAGCTATGATAGACTATTCCATATTCATAGGCCCTGACCTCATAAGAAGATTGAGTTGTTTTACCTTCATGTTCTTCAAAAAGGTGATCTATTAGGGAACATGTTAGAATTCTCTCTAGCACAATAATTGGACAATTGGAGGCTCACCATAAGTTTTGGGAACATAGGAAAGTGAGTCAATATATTGAAGAGGAAGATAAAATATGATTTGAGTACATAATTGTGAGCTATAAGTTTTACTATCTTTATATGCTAAAGCTATCTTTTATGTTTAAAATCTTAATTCTATATATGAATAATTTATGGTAGAAGAAGAATTCCAGAATACTGCTAAAGAGGTCTTTCTTCCAGACTTATAATTGCCTTCTATTTCAATACATTAGAAACAACCCAAAAAAACCCTTCTTGTCATACAACAGTTAAATATGTGAAAATGAACTTGACTTGGGAATTAAGTCTGATTAGTTGCTCTTAAATTTCTTTCTCAACTTTATCAACTTCAAGTGAATCTTAATGTTTCCAATATAGTTGAAGGCATTTGAAGTAAGATTGGCAGCTTATTTTTTTGGTACAGCATAAGTATGGAGAAGTTAATTGTGTTAGCTTCAGTTTAACCTTTTGGAAAACCAGTTGACAACCACCTTTACAGGTTTTGGCTTCTTGTAGAGATGCCTGTTTCTGCTCCACAAATCCATCTGGATCCTTGGATTTGAATGACAGGGGCTTAATGTTACTGTACATACCAAGTTTACCTTTTCATCTGCTGCATTGAATGGGATTAAACCTCTGAGCTGTGACAGGTGATGAAATGACAGTATTATCAGTTTTCAAATTTTGAACACTCACTCCCTAGTAGCTTATTCCCTTGGGATAGTTTCTTTTCTCCCCTGAAATCCGCCAATGATCTGTGTACCATAATTCAATATATTCATCCCTCACCATGCAAGCATAATTGGGTCAAACATTTTTGCTCATAGGTAAAAACTCCCATAGGCAATTATCAATTCCCTTTATGATTAATGTAAAAACCATGGTATTTCTATTCATGGAAATGTATGCTGTAGCATTCACAGGCATATACTATAGATAAACTCTGTCATTACATTAATACAATGTTAAAATTCCTGAAGCAACCAGAAACTTGGTAGCAGCTATAATAACTGAGCACATCAATTTTGCCAGGAAATTAGAATAAACTAGCAGTATTACTAATGACATTTTTGAAAGTCATTTTGCAAAAATTAGGGTAATTTTTGTTGTTGTTTTAAAATATCATATTTTGAACCAAGATTATAGAATAAGAACATAATATGCAGAATGGTGGCGCTGGAGAAAACCCTGGCACTACATGCTTCAGTGCAGACTAACACTAAGATTGCACAAAGTGAAAAAGTTTTACTGATAAAAATTGGGTATGGAAACACATGGTTTATATGTCTCACAACTTAGTAAAAATCCCGGTACAAGAAGAATAAATTTAATTGGAATCACATTTTTCCACAAAAAAGATCTTCATTGAATATGTGTGTGCATATCTGGGTACACACACTTATGCATAAATATGTGTGCTTTCTCATTGAGCCTAGTGTTTCTCCTTAAGATTAACTCTTTCCAAATTAAGTTTTTTTAACTCAGGTTCACAAAAGGAGGGCACCATACAAAAGAAGTGGTATGCATTGGTAAATATGTTACATAGAAGATATAAAAATACAGTCATCTTTCAGTATCCATGGGGGATTGGGTCCAGGATCCTCCTGAGAATATAAAAATTTGAAGATGCTTAAGTCCATTCTAAAAAAATGCTATAGTATTTGCACATAACCTACACATATCTTTTTGTGTACTTTAAAACATCTCTGGATTACTTATATTACCTAATACAAAGTAAATGCTAGGTATATAGCTATTATACTATATTGTAATATTGTATAAGGAATTATAACCAGAGAAATTCTGTACATGTTTAGTACGCGTGCAATTTTTTAAGAACATTTTTTGATCCAAGGTTGGTTGAATTCATGGATATGGAAACTGTAGATAAAAAGAGCCAACAATATATTAAACAATCCCCTTATTAATAAAATTTAATATTTTCTTTTAAAGCATTTTCCACTTTGGCAAGAGCAGCCTTCTGCCATCAAAATATTGTGATTCATACTTTTGTAGAATAAATGTTGTTATTGCTGGGAAGGGACTGCCCAGACAGAAGTCATCTTTACCAGCTTACTTCTTATTAGGTAAAGTTTTTATTGAGTCCTTGTGAATGGAATCTCAGCAGAAGTAATATGCATAATTTTCAAGTCTGGTCCATAAAAGCCTCACATACTTCCTTCCTTTTCAGGATGGTTGCTGAGGATTTGGAATTCCTAGGACATAAGAGAGTCATGGAGCAGAAGGATCCTGGATCCCTGCATAACTATATGGAGGAAAGCCAAACTTTCATGCTCTAGGAACACTTACACTAGAATTTATGTGAAAGAAAAAGAAAATTTTATTTTGTTATGACATTAAAATGTTCAAATATTTTATTGCAATAGCTAACATTACCCTAACCATTACAAAAGTCAGGGCATTGAAGTAGATGCTGTAATTAAAAAAAAGTCTAAAATATCTGACACCAGCTTAACAGTTTAGTGGTAGACAGTGAGGAAACAGACCTAGCAAGCTGGAAGTCCCTGCTCTGCTGTAGTGAAACATTTGGTAAAACTGTCACCCTTGTTAACATGGAAGGCAGACCAAGTGCCTACTGAGCCTGTGCAGCTCAGGGAAGTGGTTGGAAGGAGCCAGAATGCTAGCATATGTTGATCTTCCCTTGCTGTGTTTGGCAAGGTATTTTAAGAAAGATGAGTTCAAGATGGAATTAGCTGGTTTGCATACAAAAAGAAACAGATATTTAAAATCACATAAGTTTGAAACTGCTCCTGAAGGACAAACAATGTGAAATAAGACTATAAAAGACCTTCAAGCTACAAAGGCCTATTAAGATTTCTCAATTAAACAAAGTGACACAGCCCTGTAGCTTCGACCAGATTAAAGCCAGAGTTTCCACTCAAGACTATTATTACTAATAACCTCAGGCTACCATCATCATCCTGACAAAGACAGGCTTAGGTGATGGAGTTATAAGCAGAGAAATAAAGTTGGCAGCACTATTGTTCCAGAAGAGAATTTCTGGTGTGATTTCAGGCCCACAGAACTGCTAGAAAAACCAATGAACAGAGTGAGTTATCTTTGTCAAAGCACTTATTCTGTTCTAATGAATACACTATCCCAAATAGTCACTTATGCATAACTCCTATCACAAGAGCTCCACATCAATTTCACATTACCATTGCTATTTGGCAAGGAAGCCTTCATTTAGCTTTAAACATCATGTTGACTGAGTTTTCCATATCCCTATATATCTTGAATTTAAAACTCCTAGATAAAATAAAACAGGTATATGAAATTATTTTTATGCCATGCCTATGTGAGGGAGAGCTAGACTATGAACCATATACCAAGAATTGCTTAATGAGTACTCTTTTTGGATAAGAGAATTGATCAAAACCAGAAACTGAAAGAGATGCTTCCTAAATGAATACCTGCAGGTGGAATTAACAGTAGGGAGGGGGAAATCTAGGGGCAAATATTTTCCTTTAGGGATTTATTAAATAAGAATAAATAACATGACAAAGTTTACATTTATGTGGATTCATGCTATATAAAAAATCATCAAAACTTCATCTCATCTTTGCCTGTCAGAGAAGCCCACCTCCAAGAAGGAAGCACATTATTTTTCTCCCCTCATTAAGCAGGCACTATATGCAGCAAAATGTAATTTGATATCCAATCATAAACCAAGTGAACTAATAAGTTAAGATGCCAGACTTGGTTGAGTGTTAAGTCTCCACATCTAACATTTTCAGGAGACAAACCCGATACAAAGCATTTCTATATTTTTCCTACAAAGCAGCTACATTTTGAAAATTATAAATAAGCTGTAAGTGCTGCATACACCCCACCGCCCTGTCCCACCCGGGGCTGTCAACTGGGCAAAAATTCACCCTTGGAATGACTGTTTCCAAATTCCATAAAATCAAAACACCGAGAGAGATGTACATTTGCTGAGCCCCATGAAGTCATTACTGGAAAGGAGAGGAAGAGAAAAGGGAACGGAACCCAGGGACTTTTTCTCTCATGAGACACCATAGGATTTCTCCAGCAGGCTGAGATCCTCAGCAGTTTTTAAATCTGAATGTGCTTAAAAAATCCACAGGCATCTAGGAAGAAAGCAGCCCACAATAGCACTCAGATCATCAATGATACAGTCATATTGAGTGCTAAGGCAAATTATCTTCACCTTAAGTTTAATGTATTCCTGGAAACCAAAACGAGAACAGCTCTGAGGAGTGTCCTTTATGGCAAATTATAGAAAAACAAACAAGCAAACAAATAACTTTTACTACAATTCTTTGTGACCACAAGTTTCCCTAAAACAGAGGAAAACTATTTTTGGAGCCAAAAAGTCTGACATCCTCATCTATTCTGTATGCCACCAATACATTTTTGGCAAAGAGATCCTCACTTGGCCTGGGTGGAGCAATACAAAGTGGATAAGATTATTCCAGAAAATAGAAGGTAGTGAGATGCATATTATTCTGCCAAAGTGAATTACAGTAGGGTGACTTTTGATAATAATTTCTCCAGCTCCTCAAGAAGGAATGTGTGTAATTGTGTAGAAAGTCAAGGGTGAGCGTGAATGATAGGAACCGCCTTCCCAAGGGTAAGAGAGAAATGGAAGCAAGAAAGAAATGAAGAAGCACATTGGCTTTCTCCCTGAGATGTTGCTATGGAAGAAGAAATTGAGGTTGTAAGGGGCAAAAAATCAGTGCCTGAGGGGTAGGAAGCTTAATAAAGGCTATGGAGATAGAGGAAAGCTCTTGGAACAGATGGGTTTTCAGCTGACATTTATGAAGAATTCACTGACGATTAAGTACTCTAAGCGTGGTGAAGGTTTCAGAGCAATTTTGGAAAAACAGAAGAAAGCAAAGTCAATGGTACCAAGGCTATTGACTATTTTGTTTAAAAATGGGACTACAGAAGATGTCAGGAATTGGAGGTCCTTAACACTATTGAATTCAGACTTTAATACACTTGTGGGAATTGTACAGTAAGTCCAGCAGTCGTAGATGACAGGATGACACATGAGTAACCAGACCGTGTTATAACGTGAGGAAAACCACACACTGAATAACCACTACCCCCTAAAAAGGGGGGGACATATTGAAGTTGGAGGACAGTTGAGTTACTTACTATGTTTGAGTAAAAACAGTGTTTTTAGTAAGACAATGTGACTTGAGTTATGAAGGTTATGAGTTTAATATTAGCCATGTAAGAATATGGGTACTCAGGAAAAAAAGAAAATGTCATAATGCAGGTAAAGGTGCCCGTTATATTTTTGCTGTGTGCATTCATAATGTTTGATTTAAAAGTGCATCAGTGTGACACCAAGAAGAATGATGAAGAATATTCTAAGCCACAGCATAGGAAAGAAGAGGGAGATAATTTCACTCTTTTGCCAGGAAAAAGTCCATAAATACAATTGTGCAATGGTTATATTAAGAAAGAACACACATAATCAAAGATTCCTTACTGCCGTAATTTGAACGTGGGTGTCTCTCCAAATTTCATATGCTAAAATAAAAAAGTAACGTCACTAAAGTGATGGCATTGGGAGGTGGGACTTTGGGGAGGTGACTAAGCCATAGGGACTCCATTCTAATGAATGAAATTAATATTCACATAGAAGAAGATTCAGAGAACTGCCTACTTTGTTCCACCATGTGAGAATACAAGGTTCAAAAAATGCAGTAAATAAATGCCATTGTGGAAATAGAGACAAGGCCCTCAGCCAGACACCGCTGTGCCAGCACCTTAATCTTTGTCTACTTTGCTTCCAGAATCATGAGAGAAAAGCTTCCATTATTTGTAAATTAGACAGTCTTGGATATTTTTCATAGCATCAGAAACAGACTGAGACACTGCTATAATATAGATTTTAAATGTTCCCACAAACCCCAAGTGTTGAACGTTTAGTCCCCAGATTGGTGATATTGGGGAGTGATGAAACTTTTAGGGGTGGGACTCTGTGTGAGGTCTCCAGAATATGGTGGATATGCACTTGAAGGTGATATTGGGACCCAGATCATTTCTCTCTCTGTAGTTCCTACCTCACACAAGGTAAGCAGTTTCCTCTACTACATGTTCCCTACCACAATGTGCTTCCTTACCACAGGTAAGGAAAGTCAATGGTCCAAAGCAGCAGGACCAAGTAATTATGAACTGAAACCTTGGAAACTAAGCAGAAATAAAGTTTCTTCTTGACAAGTTGATTTTTTTCAGGTATTTATTCTATAATCAGAAAGAAATCAGAAAGACTAATACAGACACACCTGTCTTTAGATATGTTGGTGTATTAGATGTTCTACAAGCATATCTTGGATGACATCCCACTCAAATACATCTCTTCCCCTGTCTATCTGGCAAATCTCTAAGCATCAACTCAGACATTAACTCCTCTCTTTCTCCCCACCTCTTCTCAGGTAGAATTAACACTTCCTTCTCTTGTTGCAAAACAAATCACTAAAAGCTCAACAGCTTAAAATAATGAATTTATTATGTCATTGTTTCTGTGGGTCCAGAGTTCTTATAAACTAGCTAGGTGGTCTGCTTGTGGTCTCAGAAACCTGGAACAAAGGTGCACTGTTTATATTCTCATCTATAGTTCCTTGGAAGTAGAGGAAGATCCACAGTGAAGCTCCCTTAGGAGTTTGCTGGCAGAATTGTTTATTTCTTTGTGGCTCGGGTCCTGCTTTCTCTGTGTGACCACTTTCAGCTCCTAGAGACTATACTCTGGTTCTAGACTTGTTGTCCCTTTCTCAGGTTGCTTTTCTATTGGACTACATGAGAGTGTCTCTCTGACACATCACCTTCTTTTAATAGGGCAGACCTGATTAAATGATACCCACAGAAAATCTCCCATTCAATTACACCCAATTGATTAGTTACCTTATCACAAGGGTAATATCCAATGATACTCCCTGGCCCCACTTAAAATCAAGAGGAAGAAATTAAACAGTGTGTGTATAGGAATGGAGAAAGAACTAGGGTGTTATTTTAGAATTCTGCCTACCACACTTTTAAAAATCAACACATAGTATAACAATCACATATATGATGGCTAGGAAAAAAATTATATTTTTATATATAATCTCTTCCTATCTTAAACTCCTCTTGAGCAGAGACCATGCCTTTTTCAAATCTGAATCACCAGCAAGTAGCATGATACAAAGAATATAGTGGAAAATCAACAACTTTACAGATGAATGACAATAGCAAAACAATAAACAATACTGAAACTTGAGGTTGGTTTTTAAGGAAATAGTGAGACATAGATCCAGAATATAGCAGATGTCTTCAAGCAAGGAGTCCAAATCAGTCTATTATGGTTCACTGAAAAATTCTTAACAAAGCATGTACTATTTAATATCACTACCAATGAAACTGTCAGATTTGTTCAGCTATTTTTAAAAAAAAATAACAAAGAGAAATAACATGACTATCACAGAAATGCAGGGATCAGACTCTATGCTTTCTCTTTGCCCCACATCTCTGTGGCATGTACGAGGAAGAAAGGTGGGGCTAGAAAGAGGATTTCTGAGAAGGAAGATCTCCAAGTTCCAGCATGCACAATTGGTGCTGGGCATGGCTGTATCTGAATTACCTTTAGTCTTTCAGTCACACGGTTATCTTTCTTGAAAATGTTGATATTTTCTAACTCTGAAAAATGAAAAAGTAATGAAACAAAATGGATTTGGACCCAAAGGGTTTCTCATAAAATTAAGCTTCTACCAGGTTTAATCAGGTATTGCAGATAATTAAAGGAGCAAAACATTTTTCAGGAAGTCCAGATTGGTATAAGTGGACATACTGGTATCATCTTCATGAGATTCTGGGGCAATCATGATAGAAACCCTGGAACCTTCATTTCTAATCTTGTTATCTATATAAAATGGAACCAGCTCAGAACACAGACCCTGAGGCCTTCAAGTCCAGAAATACACTTAAAGAATCACATCAAACCCAAACTGTGTTTTACTGCAGTCACGAACAAGAGTAACATAATTGATAAAAGCTTTAAAGTGAGATAGATGTGGGATTTTGAGAATTTCCAAGATGCCTTCTATCAAGAGACTACATTTTTTTTATTGCCAGACTTCTGTGTTATAAGTTTTACAGCTGCTACTGGTTTGAATTTTACAGATCTTTCATAGAAGTGGGTTTTGGTTTTGCTAGGAACATGCTTAGAGGACCTCTTCATGGGAGTCACCAGTGTTATGATAAATTTGAAATGGAATTTCATCTTGAGATTGTGTGTGTACAAAATCCACTGTCCAGTGCATAGAATAGCAGCAGAAAGAACACCAAAAAACGAGGACTTTGGATCCAGGGAGAATCATAGATGGTGTCTTTTCAATGATGGACCTTCCGAGCTATCCTTGACTCAAGGACCATGAGCCAAAGAGAATAAGGAAACCAGTGGCAACTTCCTGATGTTGACTGTGAAATATTTTGAGGAGGCAGTTTCCTCTATTGTTCCAGAGACCCATGCAAATACTGGGATAGAAAGAATCAGGAAGAGATATCAGGAAATCCCGTTTAGTTTCAAACAGCTCAGAATCTGGATATTTGTGCATATGAAAGCTATCATTTCTGCCCAGAAGCTATTGATTTAATTTAGTACATTTTTTTTCTTATTAAGAAAATCTGATAACCCAATGAAGGCAGGATTCAGAACTGGTCATAACCCTGAGGCCTGAACACTAAACAGTTCATTCCCCTCAGACTTGTCTAAGAATTCATCAAGAAATGCTACACTGACTATTCCTGTCAGTGAGACATATATTTTATTGTTTGCATCTAGAGTATTTGTGTGGGTGATAGAAGGAATAAAGAGTGGGTCAACCAGGTTGTCTACTATCTCAGAATTCCATGTCCTCATCTTCCCTTTGGCCTTAGCACCCTCAATCTTCCATCTTCTGTGGAAAGGAAGAAGGAAGCAAAATCTGGGCTTCTCAGCATGGGCCATCTGGTCTCCTCTGAAGGGCAAATCAGGTGAGTGGGAACATGGATCCTACTACCTGGCTCAGTGGGTGAAGGATTTAATTATAAACAAATGAACAAACAAAATGCAACGTGGTCTTGATAGGACATTTTTGCCCAGCTTTCTTATTTCTGTGAAGGAACTTGAGTTGGAATCATATTTCTGTCCCATTCTTCCTCTCCCTGGCTCTTCCTTCTGAGAATAGGAGACACTTGTGTGACTGGGTTAGCCAGGGACATTTGCTAAGCAGGTCCCATCCCTGAGCTCTGGCAGGAAAGGTGTCCTGGGAAGCAATCTCCTCTTCTGCCAGGTAGTTAGCAGCCTGCCAAAAAGCAAGGGCCTGAGGTTGCACTGCTGGTCAGCCGGAGGCTGGATATTCACCACCAGTGACCACACTGATATTGTTGTCCTTCATCTGACTTCTGGGCATCTTCCTCATTTAGTTCAGAATAAGCAAACAGAGATGAGGTGGGTGCTTCCCCCTCCTTGAAGTCTCCCTCATGACCAAGTGGAAATAGCACACTATTTGAAACCTTAGGCTTCGATTCAAGTCACTGGCTGTGTCACCTTGAGCACTCTACACCAGTTGCTCTGGATCTCCCTGTTGCCTCATTTGTAAAAGAGAGTTAATGATACTAGCTCCACAGGCAGGGTTGTGGCACTCATATACAACTGTGTTATCCAAATGTCTGTAATTAATGAATTCAAGTATCTTCATTTTCCAGGAAAAGAAAAAAGCAACAATAAATGCTTTATGAATGCCAGAAGAATTAGTTACTGATGAACACTTATTTTTTTATTTGTTCTTTAATTTCTTTCTTTTTTTTCCTTTTTGTCTATTTTTCCATCTTGTTTTTTCACTGGAGTTTCTCTGCTAGCATTTTCAGAGGGAAAAAGCCTAAAGAGGGATTTGAGTGCTTTCCTCCCTAATTGAAAGAATAGTTTTAGTAGGAGACTTTCTAGTCTTAAAGAAACTAAAAAGACCAAATCATTGGAGAATAAAATAAGAACTGATAGAAAGGAAAAACATCCAGGGGATTCTGAGCTGGGTGAAATTCTAAATCTAAGAAGACCTGAGGAGAGAATCCTGTGAGATAAGTATATCAGCATTAGAAAGGAAGCCATTAAATTCTTAATTGCCTATTGCTTTGAGAAGGAGCTGTCAGGGGCCACTGATCCATGCCTGGTCTTTGTACTTGGTAATTTTCCTAAAAGTTTACCAGTTTTTTTCAGGTTTCAAGACCCTTCACCTGCTCTAATAAGGTTTGCTTTTAACCAATGAAAGCACTTAAATTATTTGATAGTACTAAACAGTAAATGCATGCTTAAAAAATAGTACAGAAATGTCTAGGACACATTATTTATCTACCCTGGGTCCCTGGGATGTGGGTCCCACAAAATGGGACTCCTGACTTACTTTCTACTAGTGCTGTTAGTACCATCAATGTTTCCACTAGGTGTGCTACAAATAATAATTGAGTTCAAATGTATTGAGACTTGCTAGCGTTTTACATGGTGCCATAGTCGTTTCAGACTGCTATATTTGATACAATAGGCTGGGTAGTTTAAAAGGCAGATTTTTCTTTTCCTGACAGTTCTAGAACCTGTAAAGTTGAGTACTAGTAGATTCATTGTCTTTTGAGGGCTCACATACAAGTTTTCGGAGGTCCTTCTTCTGAGATCCTTTCATGGTTCTAGTCTCTTCTATAAAGACACTAATCCCCTGAATTTATAACCTCACCTAAATTCAATTGCCTCCCAAAGGGCCTGCCTGCTAATATCATCTTATTGTGGGTTAAGATTTCAACATATAAATTTCGGGAGGAGGTATACTGTGCCTATGCATTATCTTGTTTATTTCTTACAACAATCCCATAAATTAAGACTTTTGAACTGTCTTTGCAGGTGAAGAAAATGGACTTAAGAGTTAAGCCATTTGCCTTGGGCACTAAGTAAATCAGGAAGCTGTGCTAGCAACCCAAGCCAACTCATTCTGGAGCCTTGATAACCTTTACACAATACTTATTGCCCTGTTCATAGTTCTGGATACAAAAGGAAACACAGAGAGATGACTTGAATAGTTAACTGACTTCTACTTGATCAGATTCGTGAATAATTTAAAAATAAAAGAAATGAGGCAAAGACTATAAAAGAAGCTAGCGTTATGGTAACAAAGTTACTGAGAAAGACAGAGGAGTATCTTTATGAAGGTGAAATGAAAGAAAAATGGGAATTTGAAAGGGGACAAAGAGGGCTAGATCTGAATATTTATGTGCCCTGTTATTCAAGCGGCGGTGACTAAAATGAGATGTGTAAGAATGAAGAGAGTCTGATTGAAAAGAAAAATAGTTGTAGAAAGGAGAAAGAACACATTGCTATAAATAATGTCACTTAGATTTTTAAAATCACACATATATATAACCCAAGGAAGAAAAATGCTTCAATAAAATAATAATAACTCAAGGACAGGTGGAATAACAGAGGCTGGTCTGTCTGAGTTCCTTAGTGATAATTGTACAAACAAAAAGATGCTCTCGGCAGAATGGGTGCCTGCTGTGTGACTCCTGAATAGGTGCCTGTTTTGAGTTCCAAATTTCCCACTCAAATATCGGGTGAGAAAGGCAGCCCTGACTCCCCACACATTCATAGTACAGAAGGGTTATCTCTCCCTGATTCCCTCGAGTACATGCCTTTCCCTCCCCAAGCCCTTTGCACCTTGGATGACCACAGCAGGGTCCATTGTGCTTCCAGCTCCTGGCTCCCACCACCCATGATACTATCATCCCGATCAAGCTCTTAAAGATGGGTGCTAGATCACTCCTTGAATGTGCATCAGTGCATCCTCCTTTCTTTCTAGTACACATGAACCATTTAAGCCCCAGTGCACATATGACCACATAAGGGCGGATAAACATTCTTTTCTTAAGTAGATGTTTCCTGAGTGCCTACTTTTTTTGCCAGCTGCTGAAGGGTAGAAATATAAAGAGGCCTGGTGGGGAACACAGGACAAGAACTACTTGATCAGAAATGAAGCAAGACCTGTCTGAGAGGACATGTTATACAGGAAGCAAATAGGGCATTTACTAGGGAATCACAGGATATGGAACTGGGATTGATTTGGGTGAAGAGTTTTTATATAACATTATACATAAACTGAGATATAGAGAATGAGAAGATAGAAATAATCCCAGGAAGAAGAGCTGAATGAAAAGGATGAGCTCAACATAGCCAGGTGCCGCAGTCTGGCTGGGCACAATCAGGAGCCACTTGTCAAAAGAAACTAACTTTATTTTTAGAACCACACACACCAAACAAAACAGCCTCTCAGAAAAAACCCTCAGAGCCCCAACTGCCACCACCGGCTTTTCACAAGCCTCTCTCTCTCCACCTCCCACAATCCTCCTGCTCTTGAGGCCAATTGGCTGGGTCACGTGGGCGGAGCCAAAAAAAGTCCCCCAATGAGCAGCTCCGTGGTCTGAAAGGGCAGGGAAACAGCCCAATGAGCATCACCACAGAGGAGCCAATCAGCTAGATGTTGCTGGGGCCCCTGTGAGCCAATCATCAGCTGGCAGCTGGAAGTTTGCTGGGGCCCCTTCGGCTCTGGCCCCTTCGGCTGTGGCTCTCAACAGCCAGGGAAGGTCTGGGGGTCTGGCAAGTGAGGGAGAGTGGGAGGAGGTGAGTCTGG
Organism: Marmota flaviventris; assembly: GCF_047511675.1. Lineage (NCBI taxonomy): Eukaryota > Metazoa > Chordata > Mammalia > Rodentia > Sciuridae > Marmota > Marmota flaviventris. The sequence goes on along the minus strand of NC_092506.1, from coordinate 116,099,767 downwards.
AATAGCAAGCAGGGGCCATATCACAAAGATTTTTAGATTTAAGCCTGATGTAGGGCTGGATTTTATTTCAACAACAAGGGGAAGCCATCGGAGGCTTTAAAAGGGCTACAATGGCAAATGATTTGCATTTTAGGATGATCAGGCTGACTGCTCTGTGGAGAATGGATTGGAATGAGACACAATGGGCATCAGGAAGTTGGTTCTGCAGAGAGGGCAGCACTCAAGTAGCTTCTTTGAGCTGATGAGACAAAGTTGTAAAAGGAGGTTTTTCCCTCTGTTACATGGTACAGCTGGTAACAGGTGGCCTGAACCTCACATAGGCACTGCTACCAATGAGCCACAAGGAGCCTGACACATTCTGTGCCTGCTGTGTGCCTCAATTTCCTCATCTAGATGATAACAATCATACTTGCCTTCTAGAATAGCTATGGCTGATTAAATTAGATACTGTGTGTAATGAATCTGGCAACACTGATCCCTCATTATGTTAAGTGGTAGTTCTTTTAAGAGTTATGGTGATTTGGGAGGTGGTCGGTGATATTCCCCAACTAACGACCTCTGGGTCATGAGAGGGAGTTAGGACAGGGTGTTTCTAGAGAGGTACAACTTCAAGTCACACTCTTCCTCCTAATCTCATTAACTGGTAGCTCCAAAACAACAGCTACCAATAAGCATCTCTTATACCCCAAGTTATTGCACACATTATTGCATTTACTTCTCACGACAGTCTTCAGTACAATGAGGCTTGTATTGTATTACTACACCCCATTTAGACATGAGGAAATCATAGTCCTCAGAGGTTAGGTAACTTGCTCAAGGTTACCCAATTAGTAGCAGAGCCAGAATTCAATCCAGATCTGTCAGAATCCAAACCCCATGCTTTTTCCACCATAACGACTCATTAACAACACAACTCCTGCATCCCAAACACACCTCAGATTCTTGGGTTTCTACAGCATCTGTGTCTCTCAACACAGGGTATCCCATAGATGGAAAGTCCCCAGGTGACCTGGGAAAGATAGAAATCTGCCCACCCCATGCCTTATAAAGAAGAATAAACAGACCTGTTCCATCTGGTGTTCTATAAAACACGCTTTGCCAGGTAAATCTGGAAATGAGGTTGTACCCACTGCTGAGTACCAAATGTTATATAGCTAATTAACCACAGAGACTGGGGAAGAAACCCATTAAAGAGACCAAATACAGCCTGAAGAAAAAGCAAATGGTAATGTTGCTGCTTATTACTGTTATCACCATTAATATTAATATTAATATTAATACTATTATTTAGTTTTATTATTACTCTGATATATCATTGTTATTGCTGTCTCCTAACATCTTTCCCATAAATCTATCACCAAATGTTTTAGAGGCTTAATATTGTTATAGTTATGTAATTAAACAAATAGAAATAATAGTTGCAGAATTGCAGAGTTACATAATTATTGCTGTGCAATGGAAACAATAAATAAAACTTACATGCCTGGGTAGCAGTTACATTAAAAACAATAGAAACATTGAAGGCTAAAGCTGAAGAATTATGTAATGGTTACATAATTAAATAATAAATTATCCCAGAACTACAGGGACATGTACTATATAAAGCAGCTTACCGAATGGAGGAGAAAAGGAAACCACTAAGCAATGAAAAAAAAAAAAAAAACGAAGAAAAGAAAAGGAAATTTTGCCTATAGACAGGAAGCAGAGCAGTATGGACCCTGGAATGAGGAACCCTGAGAGATTTTCCACTTCCCATTCTGGTTTCAGACATAGATGTGGATTTTATCATCCCCAGAATACAAAGTAATTTATCTAAGGCTATAAATCACTTGGCTAATATTATCTCCTTAAATGAACAGCTTATCACATGTAACATACATTCAATCTCTGTGTTTCAAATTATCTCAGAATTTAGCTTTACTCTTGACTAAAGATTGTATCGCAACTCTTCAACTACCTGCATTGATTCAATGACCAGTGGAACATACAGGATGGAACACTCTAATAATATCCTAAAAATTATTTAAAAATCAAGGCATCCAGACACTTCTTTGGTTATTTGATCATAATATTAGCATACCCAAATATTTGGAAAGACTAAAATATTTGGTGTTAAATCAAATACCCAGATGAATGACTGACTTGCTAATATTTTTATCCCCAAATTTTGCCTATCAGACTGTATATATTTTGTATAAAGCTATGCTTATTGAAGCCTGGAGTGAGGGACACTGTCATCCACCTGAGGACATATAATGGGCATCTGCTCTAAAGACTGAGTTCCAATGGGGATGCCAGAGTGATAGCAACACATTTTGCACACTGAATCCACCTGTCTCCCTGGGTGTCAGCAGAATTGAGCCCATTGTTGGAATGAATGGCACAATGGGATGTTCCTGGGATGCCAGCAGCATGCAGTTTGAATAAGCACATGGCATCTCTCAGCAGTGACAATGGGGAGGCAGAAGGCTCCTGTCCAGAGCCAGCAGGGAACAGAGCCATAGTCTGCCAGTCTCTCTGTAATTCACATTTGAAGGAAGCTCTCACTTCTCCATCAGGCCTGTTCTGAGAGCAGCCAGGCTGGGCCATTATCATAATGGGGTCACCTGGGAGGCTAGGAATAGACAGGGGAGCAGTCTATTGGGGAGAACTAATTGACTCCTGTCTCGTTATTTGGCTCAGCTTGACAGGCAAACCTAATGATTGGAAAAGTACGGCCTCAGAAGAGGCCCACGCCAAGGAAGGGCCATGAGGCCAATGCACCTGCTGGGCCTGGGGGAGGTTGAGCAGACTGCCCAGTGTCAGCCCCACACTCCTGGGTCGTAATTTTCCAACATGCAGCTCCGACATGCCCCTGGCCCACAGGGAGACTGTGCTGCCATCTGCTATGTCCTACATAGCTACAGTACTGAAGGACACTTAGAATTCAGACCTCTTAGCATCCTTTTGTTTCTGTCCCCCAGTAGCTCACCTTCTAAGTCCTGTTAGTAAGACTCTTTTAACCCTTCTGCAGAGGGAGGTCAAGATAAGGTCCTCATTTAGGGAAATTAATGTGATCCTGGGAGCAAAGAAACTTCTTCAAGGGCTCTTCTGGTATTAAGTCCCATGGGAACATAGGCAAAGAATGTCCTGTTCCTCTGATATCATTGAGGGTACACCCAGAGGTCTTTAGTGCTGTTGAACTTCCTGGGGCACTGAAAACTAATAAACCTGGCATATGAGTCAGTCTGCCATAACAAAATATACAGCCTGGATGGCTTAAACACCAGCAATGTCATTTGTTATAGCTATGAAGGTAGGAAGTCCCCGATCAGGGTTTCATCATGGTCAGGCTACCTTCCTGACTTGAAGACTCCTACCATCTTGGCATCCTCATACCCTCACCCTCCCTTCCTTCAACCTCTTCTTCCCCACCTTCCTCTCCCTACATAGATAGATATATAGAGATATAGATAGATACAGATCTCACTCTTTTTTTTTAATAAGGACACCAATCTCATCATGAACTCCCCCATTTCATAACTACATTTAACCCATTACCTCCTTAAGGCCCCATTTCCAAAAACCATCAGTTTGAATATTAGGACTTCAAAATTAGAGGAGCAGGGGATACAAACCTTCAGTCCATAACACCTTGGTTTGATTTTCAGCTTCCCCTGTGTGATAGGTGAAAATTCCATATGACTTCAACATTGAATCTGTTACCTTACCTGCAAGATGTGACTAGCAATATCCACTACTTAGGATCACTGTAGGGAATAAGGCAAAAGAATGTAGAAGCAGCCTCACTCACACCAGGTACTAAAATGTCCAGCTTTCTGTTCTCCCTCATGCCTCTTTCTAGATGTCTCTCATTTCCTGGAGCATCAGGGCTCATCAGGAGTTCTGTCCCACCCTTCATCACATGGAAGACCAGTGTCCATCCATGCATTTTTCTGGAGAAGGAATCCCCTGTTCCTTCCCAGCCCCCAGCACTTCAGATCATCTCAGCCTGGTGTCTCTATTTCCGGTTGCCAACATCAGTGCATTGGACAGAGCGGTGAGAGGTGCTTCCCTGACTAACCTCTTTGTACTGAGAAGGGGGAATAGAAACAGAACAGATGTTTTAAGGACTCCATAAATCCGTGAAGATAAAAAAAAAAACACCACCCAGCACTTTTTAACAATGCGCCATGCTGATGAACCAGCATATAGGAAATACCAAAATAAATATAAAATCCCTCTGAAACCTCAGAATAAATCTTTGGGATTTTTTTTTCTTTATAACATACACCAGACATCATTTTTAATACTCAGTGAAGACCCACAACTGGGAACAGAAAGTCTATAAAAACGCTGCTGCTTCTTTCTGAAGTGACCCAATGATCAACCGCAATGTGTGTGAATCACCCTCCAATTGCTTCCTGAAAAACTCATTTCACTCTAGCCCAGAACCTTCTCCCTCTCCCAACACATCCAGTGTTGTCATGTTTCCTCTCATAACTCCTTGCTGAATTCCAATGAGGCTTTCTAATTAGCCTAATTAATTTTCTGCCCAACTTAATAAGACTGTCTCTGGTTCAGAAATAATTGGACTTCCCAAACACCATTTTCCCTCCCTCTATTTCTCAGTGGTGAGTTGTGATCCAGCCTCTTTTAATAATTCAAAATTAGCTTCTGTTTTTCAGATGATGGGTTCATGTTCAGAAAGTTATTTAGTTTTTTCATTAACACTCTCACATCTCTCTCTCCCTACCCCCGCCCCGTTTCAAAAAGAATATCTTTTAAGTGCACTAAAAATAAAAGAAAACTTGGATCTCTTCCTGGAGAGAGAAATCCATTTTGGATCAAGGTTCCAATGGATTCTTGCTTCGTATTTTATCAATTTCAGGAAGGTAAATTAATGACCTGGGAGAAGCATGTTATTTCCCACAAAGTTTTGGTAGCAGCTGTAAAAATGAACCTTATCAAACCAAGATTGACCCTTACAATAAAAAATGTTTGGCATGCTTTTAGGCTGTTGGCTTCCTAGGGAAGAGAAGTTTATGTCTAACCACCTAGAATTTTGTTTATGTGATTATAAATTTGTTACTAAAGGAAAATAATATGGTTACTATAAACATAAGTGTGTGTAAGCAAATGAGTTGGAGAAAAAAGAGAAAGACAATAGGATCTGAGGAGAGGAACAGATGACAGAAAAATGAAAATGTCTATGTCACAATGCATGTTTGAATAAGATTTGCAAAACTGTGTAAATTGCATATTGTCTCCTGTTTGCTCACAGGTTTCAGAATGCCAGGCAATATCAGCCTCTGTGGTATTGGTTTTACAGCCCAGGAATGCTTCACTTGGAACCATGAAGATGGAATTATTTTCTCATTCCCTAAAAGGCCTCAAGCAATTTTTAGAGGACTTATAAATATGCCAGTGAATAGTCCTGGGGTAAAGAGAGCATAGTAAGATTGTGTGCCTGGGATCTTCTCTAGGCACTCAGATGGCACAGCTGTGAACTTGGTCATTGTGTTCCCCTAGGTTTTAAGTAAAATCATAAGGTTTGGGGGTTTGAAAGAATTTATTCCAAACAATAGCTATAAGAGCTCATCCTTTGTTCTCTTTGGATTTTCCTAGTCCAAATTCCTCAAAAATGAAATGTCTGGAGATATCAAGTTTGAATTCTTTTTCCAATGGAGATGGGTGATCTACTCATATTCCAAGAATCACTGTTTCTATTAGGAACCACTGAAACATGTACAGTTTTCTTAAAATATGACTCGGAAAACTCTAATTGTACCAAACTACTAAATTCAGTAATAATAATCTTCTACTTAAGAACAAGTTATCTTTCTCTTTCTCTCTCTCTCTCTCTCTCTCTCTCTTCTGGGGATGTTTCTTAAGAGACAGTATTTGGTGGTGTGTGTAAAGTACAATCCATTTTTTTTTCAAATGTAAATAACATTCAATTTCTCAAAAATGTCCAGAAGGGAAGTATGCCTATATTACAATCCAACGTGATCAGAGTCTGGATCAACTAGAGGGGAAAAGAAGACCAAAGTTAGCCAAGCTCTGTGGGGCTCACCTGTAATCTGCAGCTCAGGAGGCTGAGGCAGGAGGATTGCAAGTTTGAAGTCAGCCTCAGCAGTAGTGAGGCAATTAGCAACTCAGTGAGATCCTGTCTCTAAATAAAATACAAAATAGGGCTGGGGGTGTGGATCAGTGGTCTAGTGCCCCTGAGTTCAATCCCCAGTACCCCCCCCCCAAAAAAAGGGGGATGACCAAAGTTGGGTAAAGAATCAAAGTAAAAAAAAATGAAGAATAGTATCATGGGTAACTGTATATTTAAATGAAACTTATTCTTAGCTACCAAAATAAATGTAAAACTGAATAAAGTAGTTTTAAACTCATAGACTTCCTCTCTTGTTGCTTAAGTAAGGCTACTTGCTCTGAGCAATGCCACCATCCAGGGATTCTTTGAAATATGGCCCATTTAAAAGCAGATTTTTCAATGACGATCTATTAAAAATTCAAAGCTAGTAGAATAATAACTAAACTTTAAGTCCTTTATACACATTTTATCCCTAGAATATGCTTTCAATAAGGTTTTTTTTTTCCTTTTTCTTTTCTTTCTTTTTTTTGTTCACTGCATTTTAATGTTGTGGTAGGTTACTTTTGTCAACTTGGGTAAATTTTTACTAATCTCTGTCTCACTTCCCTTGCTCTGGTTATCTTCTTTTGTACCATAGTAAATGACTCTGAGTCTTGATTTTGTGTGAATACATTAGAGGTAAAACTTTGTTGAAAAAAGCAAAACAACAAGCATAATAACAATAATCATCTGAGGGTTTAACTTTGAGTCACTTCAATGGAATTTACAACCTCAAGCCATGGCAGTACCTTTGTTTCCTGAATTAAGAGGAATTTATTTTTTTGCTGTCCCATGGACACTGAATATGGACCTAGCACAGCCATTGAATTGGGTTATAGACAGTACCCAAATCTTCTCCCACTCAAGTTTTTCCTGTCCATGCACTTTCAAAGATCACAGCTAATGCATCAGTCCTATCTAGATGAGCTGTGACAGGCAAAAATTCCTGGGGAAAATGGCATGCTCAGGTGAATTACTGAGGAGGTAGTCAGGTGGAGTTCATGCATGACAGAGCTCCTACAGAAATAATTTGACACCAATAGTTAATCACAAAAATAGTGAAAAAGTGGAAGAAGAGAAGTGGAAGAGAACACATCTCAGAGCCATCCCAGAGTTTCTACCAGACCTAAGAATGTGGGCCAAAGAAAGAGGTGATTCTTCCTAAATCAAGAACTGGGGCCTTCCTGGCAGGATCTGGAGCTACCTTGGTAGGGCTTTTAGGTGAAAATTAAAATAACAATGGAGATATATTATTTCCAAGAGATGCTACCCTTCCTGTGGGAGATAAGGGATGCAGGGAACTAGTAATGGCTTGCCCTAAGACAGCCTGCTCGGGCTGAAGCCACTTACTGTCACTCAGGACCCCAAAGGGGCATTTGGGCGCCTGCACTAAACAGCATCACCAGCCAAGATTTGATGGATCATGAAATTGCTAAGTCCCCTTTTTAAACATGGCTGCAAGTTCAACTTCACAGAAGGCAAAGAAGCATTCTTGTTTTTAATGGCTGGGAGTTTACTGGCCATATATTTCACCCAGAACCCTCAGTTCTCTGTGAAATTTTCAGGTAAAGCAAGTCAAGTGAGTAAGCAGTTTTACTGTTACCTTTGAACAATCTTTTCTTTTCTTTTTTTTTCCTGAGATGAAATAATTCTAGGTTATAGCAGTTCTTTAATATAAGGAAGCCCTTTCCATATTCTGAGCAGGTTAAAATCCCTCCCTATTCCTTCTCAAAAGAATGTCTTCTTCTTTTTTCTCAAGAAGCATTAGTAGGCCCCCTCCCCCTGCGCCGGCATAGTAGAGGGAACTGGGACCAAACACAGAGCAGGCCCAGCGGCCTGCTGAGGGGCAGAGCCGCCCCCCACCCCCCTCACCTGCCAGGTAGGGGAAGGGTGACCACCGACAGAAAAGGCCCAGTGGCCCGCGGCGGGACAGAGCTTCCAATCACTCCTGCAAGGTAGGCGGGCCTGCGACCCACCGGCAGAAGAGGAGCAGCGGCCTGCTGAGAGGCAGAGCCGCCCCCTCCCCCCCGCGCCTGCAAGGTAGTCGGAACTGAGACCACCATCAGAACAGGTCAGACCTGCAACCGAGAGACAGAACAGGCCCAGTGGCCTGAGGAAGGGTAGAGCCGCCCCCCCCCACGCCTGCAAAGTAGGCGGACCTGCGACCCACTGGCAGTACAGCCCCAGAGGCCTGCAGAGGGGCAGTGCCGCTGCCTGCGCCTGCAAAGTAGGCAGAACTGCGACCACCGACAGAACAAGCCTAGCGGCCCGCAGAGGGACAGAGCCGCCGCCCGCGCCTGCAAGGACGGCGGACCTGCTACCGACTGGCAGAGCAGGCCCAGCGGCCTGCCGGCGTGGTAGGCACATTGCCCCAATTGGCGGAGGGGCAGAGCCGCCGCCCGCGCCTGCGAGGGAGACTTTGCAACTATACAAGACCAATATAAATATATAGGGGGAAAATTCAATAGCACAACAGTTTCACCAAGAAGAAAGGAACGCGAACAGTATGAAGAGACAAGGAAAGAAAGGACCACAAGCATTGCAGGTCAACTCAACTTTAGAAGAGGTAATAGCTGCAGCTGATGGAATGTCAGATAAAGAATTCAGGATATACATGCTTCAGATGATCTGGAGTCTCAAGGAAGACATCAGACAGCAAAATCAGACAATGAAAGATCACTTCAACAATGAATTACATAAACAAATCCAAGAAGCAAAAGATCAACTATACAGGGAAATAGAGGTTATAAAAAACAAACAAACAGAAATCCTAGAAATGCAGGAAGCAATAAGCCAACTTAAAAACTCAATTGAGAATACTACCAGCAGAGTAGAACACTTAGAAGACAGAACATCAGACAATGAAGATAAAGTATTTCAACTTGAAAAGAACATAGACAGCTCAGCAAGACTGTTAAGAAACCATGAGCAGAACATCCAAGAAATATGGGATAACATCAAGAGACCAAATTTAAGAGTCATTGGGATACAGGAAGGAACAGAGTTTCAAACCAAAGGAATGAGCAATCTATTCAATGAAATAATTCGAGAAAACTTCCCAGACTTGAAGAATGAGACAGAACCCCAAATCCTAGAAGCCTACAGGACGCCGAATGTGCAAAATCATAAGAGACCCACACCTAGACACATTATAATGAAGATGCCCAACATACAGAATAAGGAGAGAATTTTAAAAGCTACAAGAGAAAGGAAGCAGATCACATTTAGGGGTAAGCCAATCAGGATAACAGCTGATCTTTCAACACAGACTCTGAAAGCTAGAAGATCCTGGAATAACATATTTCAAACACTGAAAGAAAATGGGTTCCAACCAAGAATTGTGTTTCCAGCGAAATTAAGCTTCAGGATGGAAGATGAAATTAAAACCTTCCACGATAAACAAAAGTTAAAAGAATTTGCAGCTAGAAAACCATCTCTTCAAAACATCCTTGGCAAAACATTACAGGAAGAGGAAATGGAAAATAACAATGAAAACCAACAGTGGGAGGTAGGACACTAAAGGGGGGAAAATAATCAAAGTGGAAAACAAACCATGTTTAGTAACATAAATAAACAAATATGGCTGGAAGAACAACCCATATCTCAATAATAACCCTAAATGTTAATGGCTTAAACTCACCAATCAAGAGACACAGGCTAGTAGAATGGATCACAAAACAAGACCCAACAATATGCTGCCTACAGGAGACGCATTTGATAGGAAAAGACATACATAGGCTGAAGGTGAAAGGTTGGGAAAAATCATATCACTCATATGGACTTCGGAAACAAGCAGGAGTATCCATTCTAATATCAAATAAAATAGATTTTAAGCCAAAGTTAATCAAAAGGGATAAAGAGGGACACTACATACTGCTCAAGGGAACCATACACCAACAAGACATAACAATCATAAATATATATGCCCCAAACAATGGTGCAGCTATGTTCATCAAACAAACTCTTCTCAAGTTCAAGAGTCTAATAGACCACCATACAATAATCATGGGAGACTTCAACACACCTCTCTCACCACTGGACAGATCTTCCAAACAAAAGTTGAATAAGGAAACTATAGAACTCAATAACACAATTAATAACCTAGACTTAATTGACATATATAGAATATACCACCCAACATCAAACAGTTACACTTTTTTCTCAGCAGCACATGGATCCTTCTCAAAAATAGATCATATATTATGTCACAGGGAAACTCTTAGACAATACAAAGGAGTAGAGATAATACCATGCATCCTATCTGATCATAATGGAATGGAACTGAAAATCAACGATAAAAGAAGGAAGGAAAAAGAATATATCACTTGGAGAATGAACAATAGGTTACTGAATGATCAATGGGTTATAGAAGACATCAAGGAGGAAATTAACAAATTCTTAGAGATTAATGAAAACACAGACACAACATATCGGAATCTATGGGACACATTGAAAGCAGTTCTAAGAGGAAAATTCATTGCTTGGAGTTCATTCCTTAAAAAAAGAAAAAACCAACAAATAAATGATCTCATACTTCATCTCAAAATCCTAGAAAAAGAAGAGCAAAACAACAGCAAAAGAAGTAGAAGGCAAGAAATAATTAAAATCAGAGCTGAAATCAATGAAATCGAAACAAAAGAAACAATTGAAAAAATTGACAAAACTAAAAGTTGGTTCTTTGAAAAAATAAACAAAATCGACAGACCCTTAGCCATGCTAGCGAAGAAAAGAAGAGAGAGAACTCAAATCACTAACATACGGGATGAAAGAGGCAATATCACAACAGACACTTCAGAAATACAGAAGATAATCAAAAATTATTTTGAATCCTTATACTCCAATAAATTAGAAGATAGTGAAGGCATAGATAAATTTCTTAAGTCATATGATCTGCCCAGATTGAGTCAGGAGGATATAGACAACCTAAACAGACCAATATCAATTGAGGAAATAGAAGAAACCATCAAAAGACTACCAACTAAGAAAAGCCCAGGACCGGATGGGTATACAGCAGAGTTTTACAAAACCTTTAAAGAGGAACTAATACCAATACTTTTCAAGCTACTTCGGGAAATAGAAAAAGAGGGAGAACTTCCAAATTCATTCTACGAGGCCAACATCACCCTGATACCTAAACCAGACAAAGACACTTCAAAGAAAGAAAACTACAGACCAATATCTCTAATGAACCTAGATGCAAAAATCCTCAATAAAATTCTGGCCACTCGGATACAAAGGCACATCAAAAAAATTGTGCACCATGATCAAGTAGGATTCATCCCTGGGATGCAAGGCTGGTTCAATATAAGGAAATCAATAAATGTTATTCACCACATCAATAGACTTAAAAATAAGAACCATATGATCATCTCGATAGATGCGGAAAAAGCATTCGACAAAGTACAGCATCCCTTTATGTTCAAAACTCTAGAAAAACTAGGGATAACAGGAACATACCTCAATATTGTAAAAGCAATCTATGCTAAGCCTCAGGCTAGCATCATTCTGAATGGAGAAAAATTGAAGGCATTCCCTCTAAAATCTGGAACAAGACAGGGATGCCCTCTCTCACCACTTCTGTTCAACATAGTTCTCGAAACACTGGCCAGAGCAATTAGACAGACGAAAGAAATTAAAGGCATCAAAATAGGAAAAGAAGAACTTAAATTATCACTATTTGCAGATGACATGATTCTATACCTAGCAGACCCAAAAGGGTCTACAAAGAAACTATTAGAGCTAATAAATGAATTCAGCAAAGTGGCAGGATATAAAATCAACACGCATAAATCAAAGGCATTCCTGTATATCAGCGACAAATCCTCTGAAATGGAAATGAGGACAACCACTCCATTCACAATATCTTCAAAAAAAATAAAATACTTGGGAATCAACCTAACAAAAGAGGTGAAAGACTTATACAATGAAAACTACAGAACCCTAAAGAGAGAAATAGAAGAAGATCTTAGAAAATGGAAAAATATACCCTGTTCATGGATAGGCAGAACTAACATCATCAAAATGGCGATATTACCAAAAGTTCTCTATAGGTTTAATGCAATGCCAATCAAAATCCCAACGGCATTTCTTGTAGAAATAGAGAAAGCAATCATGAAATTCATATGGAAAAATAAAAGACCCAGAATAGCAAAAACAATGCTAAGCAGGAAGTGTGAATCAGGCGGTATAGCGATACCAGACTTCAAACTATATTACAGAGCAATAGTAACAAAAACAGCATGGTACTGGTACCAAAACAGGCGGGTGGACCAATGGTACAGAATAGAGGACACAGAAACCAATCCACAAAACTACAACTATCTTATATTTGATAAAGGGTCTAAAAGCATGCAATGGAGGAAGGATAGCATCTTCAACAAATGGTGCTGGGAAAACTGGAAATCCATATGCAACAAAATGAAACTGAATCCCTTTCTCTCGCCATGCACAAAAGTTAATTCAAAATGGATCAAGGAGCTTGATATCAAATCAGAGACGCGCCGTCTGATAGAAGAAAAAGTTGGCTACGATCTACAGTCGGTGGGGTCGGGCTCCAAATTCCTCAATAGGACACCCATAGCACAAAAGTTAATAACTAGAATCAACAAATGGGACTTACTCAAACTAAAAAGTTTTTTCTCAGCAAAAGATACAATAAGAGAGGTAAATAGAGAGCCTACATCCTGGGAACAAATCTTTACTCCTCACACTTCAGATAGAGCCCTAATATCCAGAGTATACAAAGAGCTCAAAAAATTAGACAATAAGAGAACAAACAACCCAATCAACAAATGGGCCAAGGACCTGAACAGACACTTCTCAGAGGAGGACATACAGTCAATCAACAAGTACATGAAAAAATGCTCACCATCTCTAGCAGTCAGAGAAATGCAAATCAAAACCACCCTAAGATACCATCTCACTCCAGTTAGATTGGCAGCCATTATGAAGTCAAACAACAACAAGTGCTGGCGAGGATGTGGGGAAAAGGGTACACTTGTAAATTGCTGGTGGGACTGCAAATTGGTGCAGCCAATTTGGAAAGCAGTATGGAGATTTCTTGGAAAGCTGGGAATGGAGCCACCATTTGACCCAGCTATTCCCCTTCTCGGTCTATTCCCTAAAGACCTAAAAAGAGCATGCTACAGGGACACTGCTACATCGATGTTCATAGCAGCACAATTCACAATAGCTAGACTGTGGAACCAACCTAGATGCCCTTCAATGGATGAATGGATAAAAAAAATGTGGCATTTATACACAATGGAGTATTACTCTGCATTAAAAAATGACAAAATCATAGAATTTACAGGGAAATGGATGGCATTAGAGCAGATTATGCTAAGTGAAGCTAGCCAATCCCTAAAAAACAAATGTCAAATGTCTTCTTTGATATAAGGAGAGTAACTAAGAACAGAGTAGGGTCGAAGAGCATGAGAAGAAGATTAACATTAAACAGGGATGAGAGGTGGGAGGGAAAGGGAGAGAGAAGGGAAAATGCATGGAAATGGAAGGAGACCCTCAGAGTTATACAAAAGTACATACAAGAGGAAGTGAGGGAAAGGGGAAAAATAATACAAGGGGGACAAACAAATGTCAGTAAAGGGGGCAGAGAGAGAAGAGGGGAGGGGAGGGGAGGGGAGGGGAGGGGAGGGGAGGGGAGGGGAGGGGAGGGGGGATAGTAGAGGATAGGAAAGACAGCAGAATACAACAGACACTAGTATGGCAATATGTAAATCAATGGATGTGTAACTGATGTGATTCTGCAATCTGTATATGGGGTAAAAATTGGAGCTCATAACCCACTTGAATCAAATTTTGAAATATGATATATCAAGAACTATGTAATGTTTTGAACAGCCAACAATAAAAAAAAAAAAAAAAGAAGCATTAGTAGACAGTAAAAAGGAAATTTCAGTCCTATTCCAACAACACTGTTCCAACACCTGCCTTTTCATCATAGTGTGGGGGCATTGATGATGCCAACCAATATGGCAGACCTTAACCCCTTTTATGGTTAGATCTAATGCTGACAATTGAGCTCCATTTGCCTCCTTCCAGGTGCTAATGTTATATAATTTCTGGAAGTTGAGACTCTGGTCTCACCTGGTTATAGTAGGATAGCAGTGGGAAAAGAGAGTCCCTTAGGTTAATTAGAGTGACAAATACCCAATCCTTCTATTGCCACTTCTCAAATAAATCTTTGTATTACATGTTATTATACTCACTTTGAAGAGATATTAAATAATTTGGCTATATCCTCAGAGTAAGGAGCTAATTTGGAGTAAGAATTAAGGTCTGATTCACTCCAGAATCCACATTATTTTTACTATATAGAATATTGCTTCCAATTTTCCATTGGAATGGCATCATAAAATGCAAAACATGTTCAAAAGAAAATCTTGCTACATGGGATTTCAAACATTCTGGTTATAATGTGGCATGCTTAGCCAGGCTTAGCAAATAAAAATAGAGGATGCCCAGTTAAATTTGAATTTCAGATTTATGATTTTTTTTAATATATGTGTATCCCTTATATAGCATGTTACATACTTACACTAAATTTACTTACTCTTTGTCATAAATTGGAATTTAGTTGGTCACTCACTATTTTCCCTAGGAACCTACCTGTATCTGAATTTCTTGAGCCCCCAAACTCACTTTTCTGTGACAAACTGAAAAATGCTGTCAAGGAAAATATAATTGCTCTCTCTTCTGTTGTCATTGCCAGTTTTCACCCTGAAGATCATTGTGGCTCCTCCTAGGCCTAGAGTGAAATGTCATTTATGTACTTGTAAGAGTAAAGCTGATATGCTCTATTGTGCTCAACTAAGTTGTTTCCCCCGCCCCCTTGGCCAACTTCATTGAGATACAGTTTATATACAATAACAGTAGCCATTTAGCAGTATACATCTGTGTAAGATTCAACACTATCAAAATAAAGAACATTTCATTGTCCTAGAAAGTTACCTTGTGCCCTTAGTATTCAATTTCCATAGCCTTTCAGATACATACAAATATTTTTCTGCATTCTGTCTCTATATATTTGATTTGTTTTCCCAAAAATTTCAAATATATGAAATCATTGAACTTTTCAATCTATACTCTTCTATACAAATGACTTCTTCCTCTCATCATGATGACTTGATATTCATCCCATTGTTGCATGTATTCATCCTTCATCCCTTTTATTGCTGAATCATACTCCATTGCTTGGACAAATATATTCTAAATATCCCTCAATCTGTTGATAGACATTAATTGTTTCTAAATTTGGCTAATGCAAATAAAACTGATATTGACATTTATATTCAAGTCTGTATGGGCATATAATTTTATCTGCCTTGGAGAAATACTGAGGAGCTAAATGGCTGAGTCATGTGGTAGATGGGTATTTCATTTGATAAGGAAACACCATATATTCTTGCCAGTGTAAGATAGTTCCAGTTGCTCCACATTCTTGCTGACGCTTGATTGTGATACACTATTTTGCTACACTGTGATTTCATTGATTATCATGGTTGTATAATGTAACTCACAGTGGTTTTGATTTGCATTTCCTTGAGGTCAACTGAGTTTTAAAATATTCAGAAAAATAAAACATACATTGATTTCTCTACATATTAAGTATTTTTTTTTTTTAGTATCTCTCTTGGACCAGGTACCACACTATAGTCACTAAGTATAAAATGAAAAATAAAAAGATAATTGATCCTTGCCAAATATGAAATTTATAATTTAGTGTGTGATGAAGATATTAAATAGACATATATGTAACAATTACACCTACAAATAATAATAACAAATATCATTTAAAATATAAATAAATGAATAAATCATTCTAAGGACAACAGAGTACACCCAAATTAGACTAGAGTGAAAAATGTGCTCTCTGGAAGATGAACATTTTAAACATGTCCTGTAGGGTGGTTAGGAAGTAAGAAGGCAGTAGCTGTGTGGTGAATGGGAGAATTTTCCATGTAGAAGACATGTGGATGAGGGAGCTGATCACTTTTCTCTTGAGACTGGAAATAACCACCTCTGTTGAGAATACTGAAGCAGAGTCAGGAGCAACTAAGCAACCATGTCAGGGACACCTTCTGGATTTTCTACTAAATGGAGTAGGTAAAAGGGAGTGCCACATGCAAATTCATGCTTTCAATGCTCCCGTGGGATCCTGTGATAAGAAGGATTTACATGAGGGTGGGAGTGGATTCTTTTAGAGGCTATTCTGCAGTTGTAAGGCATAAGCTTTAATGGGAAAAAAATGGAAATAAGAGAATTCAAGATGAATTTTGGAAGTGGTATCAGCGAGATTTAATATCATTAAGATAGCAGGATCCTTGGAATGGCAGAGTCAGGAGACTTCTGGGTCTCTGCTTCGAACAGTTGGGTTGATTGAGGTAGCAGACAGTGAGTTAGCAAGACTGAAGGAGGAACTCTATAATAGTTACAGTAACTTGCAAAGCAGTCTCCAGTGGCAAGCAGCAGGGAAGGAGGTGATAAGCTTGTTGCCAGAGTAACATTTTTTTTTCCTGACAGTAAAAACACATGGATATGTGACAATGTACAATTGACTTAATGTAATATCTCAGAGGCCTCTGACTAGACACTGAGGAAGATTCAGGGTTCCAAATAGAAATGTGTAGATGGGGCCTTGTCCATCTTGAACAGACATGTGCAGTAGCCCAGGACAAAGCTGGCAACACCTAGTCTCATGAATATAAGGAAAATACATATTTTTTTAAAAAAATATGAATTTAGAGAGGGATAGGAACACAAGGTAACTGGCACTTTCTTTCTCTCAAGTGTCACCAGGTGCCTGATGATATTTCACCTAAGATCAATGTGTCCTTAAAGTAAACAACCCAAGTCCCACCTGGCTTTGGGACAGTTTAGGATAGCTTTCTTTCATATGACATTCATTAGCTACTATTAGACCAAGAATCCTGCCAAACATGGGAAACAAAGGAATGCTGAAGATTCAGAGTCTGTTCTGGAGAGCTGCCAGGAAAAAAAATTTATGATCCTGTATGTAAAACATTGACAATACAGGAACCTAAGTCTACGACAAAGATGAAAATGAAATTTGACTATATCTAAGTCAAATTTCTTCACTTATTAAAAAAAACATGGTTTTCTGATAGTATTAATTGTTCAAGTATATTAACAGTAGCTTCCTTTCTTCTTGCCCTTTTTTTTGTATGTTCACTCTGTACCAGGCACAGTGTATGGTGCTGAGTACTTTTCATGCTCTGGGAGGTGGAGATAATCATTATCAATTTAATGAATGCCAGGAAACGTTGGCTTAAATCTGTTATTTGCCTAAGGTCATGTTGTTAGAAAGTAGACATACTGGGGTACAAAATAAGGCCTATCTGATCCCTAAAACCTAGTTTTCTGTTTATTTAAAGACTTTCTGCACTGAATTTATTCAGAAAAAATACACTGGGAAGTAAAATTGCTGCATTTATTCCACCTCCTCCAGTGCCCACTCCTATTTCAATTGATGATTTATTGTGATGCCCAAAGAGAGTTTATTATTTATGTGAAATGATCATGGGTCTAAATCCTGAATATATACACTGCTTTATGACTTTTTTTATTTTTTCAGTCTAAACAAAATAGGGAGATAGGACGCGAACTTGTGTTCAAAAGGAAGGCCAAACCAAGATCGGTTCCTCTGATATCAATGACTCCACGCTCCTGGAGAAACACATTGGCATCATGCTGTGGTTCCTCACAGCCCCCATGGCCAGTACACACCTAGGTAGAGAGTTCACAGTCTCCAGGCATGTGGAGAGAGAGGTAGTGCTGTGTTCCTCCCGTCTGTTTTGCAGAGGAGAGCCATTCTGAAAAAGCACATCCGATTAAATAAATTAAAAGAATTGCACCCCCCTGGGAACATTCTCAAAACAGAAAGTCATTTGAACCGATGTACGATTCACTCAGAGCCTTTCTCCTTATAGGAAATGAATACAATCAAAATAAAAATCACTTCATGGTGTAAGAGGCAGTAGATGGGCACAGGGAGGAGGGAAGCAGGTCATGGAAGGCAGTGTTTACAAAGCCATTAAAGGAGGATGAATAGAGCTAGTCTGGTCCCAAAAGGCAAAGACATGTGAATTTTCACATATAAATAGAAAACGTTTAGAATAGTATTAATTCAAGGCACAGCTCCTAATGCGTGTTGGCTGTTTGGAGCGTCCGCTTAGCTGCATTGCCCCCTGCTGGTAAAAATCCTTCTCTGCAACTGCTACTGCTCAAGTTTCAGACTCTGTCCATGGTACTAGCCCCTGTAAGGCAGGTCTATATCCATATTCATGAATGGTGTAGGGGACACCCAAGACAACTAAGAACTCGGTAACTACTATATTACCTAGAACTTACTACAATACCTGGCATATCGCAAACCTTTAACATAGCTTGTTGAGTGAGTGTATGAACAAATAGGAATAGCTCTAAATCAGAATTAAACTGTTTTAGCCTAAGACACCTTAACCTTTTATGTCATTATCATCAAAACTTCTTGAACCCAGTCAATGGATCCTGCTAAGAAAGATGTATCAGGTAAAACTAAAGTCACCATGTGAGGTGGCAGGTGCCAGGTGCCAGGGGCTGTCCTGTGAACACAGTGGAGAGGCCCATCATCAATCACCAAGACAGTGGTGATATGTTGGCTGTATCTTGGCAGAGACATGCCTGAGACCACAGTATAATGAAGAGCTTGGCAGGTAAAGAAACAGGAGAAGAGAATTCTGTGCAAGGAGAACAGATTGTCAATGAAAAATTGCATTAGACTTTCAGGAAACTCCCTTGGCATTGCCAGAAATTCCAATGAGAGTTACAACTGGTGAGTGGATAATGTTTGAGAGGTCAAATGATAAAAAGCGATCTGTATAATGATATAAAGATTATTATATGAGCCACCTAAACCCACAAAATTGGTTTACATTTAGAAGCTGTATGGTTTGTTTTGTATTTTATATGCATCAATCTGGAAAGGAAGTAGAAGGTGACTTAAGAGGGAGAGGGAGGGGGAGGGAGGGAGGAGAGAGAGAGAGAGAGAGAGAGAGAGAGAGAGAGAGAGAGAGAGAGAGAGAGAGAGGAAGAATGGACACAGAGCCCAGCTATTAAATTTAGTAAAGAACTGGAGAAAGAGACTTCATTATGATGTCAGTAGTCTGAGCAGCAAGGAGAAGACTGCTGAGGGAAAGATTTAGGAGGCACAGTCTAAAGGCACAGATACTGTGCTAGCAACTGGAAGATTTTTCAGGGAGATTTCAGGAGGAAGAATAGATCTGCAGGGAAAACTCAAAAGAAATGCAGCTTGGGTGCTTGTTAGTTATTCTGCCAGCATCTCAATGAGTGAGTTTTAAGCTCACAAGAGAGTTTTGACTGCATGAATAGTTTTGTGAGTTTGTTAATTTATAGATTATAGTAAGCAAAGGAACATTTTCCATCTGTGCCTTAGTTTCCCTCTGTCATATTAATATAAAAAGTAAACTACTCCTAAGGGGCTTCCAAGAAATGTTTATAATAATCCTATTGTATGTTATAATGCTTTATAATAAACCAAGTATTTCAACTTTTCCCTCACCACAAACCTATAGATTGTGATGTTCATATCACAATTTTGAATTTCTAAGACTAAACGACTTGGTTAAATTTACGACACCAAATCAGTAAGTGATGCATTGAGATCTCAACTCTGGACCTTCGGCTTTTTTTTTTTTTCTTTTTCTTTCTTAATTTCTTTCTTTTTTTTTTTTTAGGAGACCATTGTTGTGGGATTTATTTTTTTCTATTTATTTATTTTTTAATATTTTTTATTTATTCTGATTTGTAATACATGGTGGCAGAATGCAATTCATTTTATATTACACATTTGGAGCATAGTTTGTCAAGACACTGATTGTACACAGAATATCTTCACACCATTCGTGTCTTATACATGTATTTAGGGTAATGATGTCTAACTCATTCCACCATCATTTCTACCCCTGTTCCCCCTCCTTTTTCCTCCCTCCCCTTTGCCCTATCTAAAGTTCCCCATTCCTCCCATGCTTCCTCCCCCAATCGCCATTATGAGTCAGCATCCTCATATCAAAGAAAACATTCGGCTTTTGTTTTTTGGGGATTGACTTGCTTCATTTAGCATTATATTCTCCAACTACATTCATTTACCTGAAAATGCTATGATTTTATTCTTTTTTAATATTGAGTAATGTTCCATTGTGTGTGTGTGTGTGTGTGTGTATATATATATATCAAAGTTTCCCCATCCATTCATCTACTGAAGGACATCTAAGTTTGTTCCATTATTTAGCTATTGTGAATTGTGCTGCTATAACATTGATATGACTGTGTCCCTGTAGTATGCTGTTTTTAAGTCCTTTGGGTATAAACCAAGGAGTGGGATAGCTGGGTCAAATGGTAGTTCCATTCCAAGTTTGCTAAGGAATCTCCATACTGCTTTCCAGATTGGCTGCACCAATTTGCAGTCCCACCAGCATTGTGTATGAGTGTGCTTTTTCCCCACATCCTCGCCAACACTTACTGCTGTTTGTATTCTTAACAGCTGTCATTCTGACTGGAGTGAGATGAAATCTTAGAATTGTTTTGATTTGCATTTATCTAATTGCTGGAGATGTTGAACATTTTTTTCATAGGTTTGTTGATTGATTGTATATCCTCTTCCAAGAAGTGTCTATTCAGTTCCTTGGCCCATGTATTGATTAGGTTATTTGTTTTTGAGTGTTAGGTTTTTGAGTTCTTTATATATCCTAGAGATTAGTGCTCTATCTGACATGCCTGTGGTAAGGATTTTCTCCCATTTTGTAGGCTCTCTCTTCACCTCACTGATTGTTTATTTTGCTGAGAAGAAGCTTTTTAGTTGGATCCATCCCATTTATTGATTTTTGGTTTTAATTCTTGCACTACGGGAGTTTTATTAAGAAAGTTGGGAGCTAAATCGACATGATGGAGATTTGGGCCTATTTTTTCTTCCATTAGGTGCAAGGTCTCTAGTTTAATTCCTAGGTCTTTGACCCACTTTGAGATGAGTTTTGTGCATGGTAAGAGACAGAGGTTAGACTTTTTTTTTCTGACACATCATTAACTCTTTCATAAAGTAGTTTTCATTGACATAATTGCTATTCCCCCCCTCCTTATGGTGCAGTAGACCCATGAAAGATAATATTGAAATTGAAAGTTTTCTCAGAATGTCAAATGTTCAAAGCCAGAGAGTGTTTGGAGAAAAAAAAAAGCAATGTCCCTTCAATTATAAAACTCTGAGCTCCTTGGAAGATAAACGTTATTTCAATGCATTGTCTTATTATTGTCTCTGTACACCTATATTTCTATCCATCTGAGCACAAACTGCAAATTGAACAGGATAAAATATACAATGTGTGTCATGATTATCTTGATCTGGAAAATTATACCATATGTACCCAAAAAGGCAAACTTAGTGTCTGGGTACATAATGAAGAAATACATTCATGAGCTTCCCTTATCTTTCTCTTTGTGCCTTCCTCTTTTCCTGTCTATAAAACCTCCACCACATCAATTTGGTTACAGCATTTCCCCACATAGAAGCCAATGGAGTGCTCCCTATTGGGTGATGTTTCACTTTTCCAGGATTGAAAAAGTGAAGTGTGTGTCCAAGCTACACCAGCATGCAAAAAAAATAAATAAATAAAAATGTACCCAACCAGCTCTGTGAAAGATGTCTGTCCCTGATGGTTGCCATAGAGAAATAAATTAAACCTCATCAGCCCTGAAAGTCACATTCTGAGGGAAGATTTCTTTTTCCTCCACCATGTCTACTTACCTTTTCCTTTCAATTACCCACAGGAGTGGAAGAATGTGAAGACTCCTAATGAAAAGGCAAATGAAGTATCCCCTGATGAACTGAAATCCCCCTGGATCCCCTCACCATGCCTGGTTCTGCTGTGAACCAGCTCTAGTACTATAGGGTGTAGCAGAAAAAGAGACAGATAAGAAAATGATAATATTTTCTTGAAATGTTTCCTTATTGGAATAAAAATAAAACATGGGTTCATTGCCCACTTGGAGAAACTAATATCAGAGGTACAACTTCACTTATTCTAAGGATGCTATGTTCCCTAAGTCCTGGAAATATTTCCAAGAAAGTGTTTTTCATTTTTCCTTCACCAAAACCCTATGGAATATATATATATATATAAAACCCCAATTTTGCAGATGACAAAACAGAGTTTATTAGATCAGTGATTTGACTAAGACTACCTTGGCAAATCAACAAGGAAGGAATCAGAAACTCAATTCCACTCCACTGATTCTTTTTCATATGTATTATTGGTTTATTACAATGATGATTTGGAAAGAAAGAAAGATGTGAGTAAAAGGGTGAAAAGTAACATTAAGCTAGGGGAAAAGTTCTGATCACAGAAAAAACAGTGATATGATACTTGTATAGGGTTTTTGATTTATTTTGTTTTGTTTTAGTTGTTGATGGACCTTTATTTTATTAATTTGTATGTGGTGCAGAGAATCAAACCCAGTGCATCATGCATGCTAGGCAAACGCACTACCACTCAGCCACAACCCCATCCCTGTATAGGGGTTTTAAACTTCCAGTTTTTCCCAGTTCCTATACCTCTGTGACTTCATCATTTATGGCATGTATAAGAATTACCAACTCTCACCACCTGGAAGATTAAGACACTGAGCAGAGCCTCATCGGCACCATCTAATTTCCAGTGCAGGGTGCAGACACTCTCCTCTCTTTAGGAATCCTTTCAAGTCATATAGGGAGAGCTCTGGGAAATACACCCCCGGTAATACAAGTCATAATCATTGCCACCCATGGCTATAACTCCACAAAGTGGTTTCTGGTAGCACCATCAATCAGAGAGCAACTCAACATAAGAGGAATGGAAGTTCCTGACTTTGTGAATCAGGGTTTGTTTAAGGAATGCCATCTCTTTTTATCAACTTTGGCTGAATCATGTTTGTGGGGAACTGTCTAATGCTTCTATCTGTCAATATGTAAACTACTTGCAATTACCCAGAAGATAGACCTCTGTAAAACTGTCAGCCACAGATATCTTACAGTTATCTGTAACTTACAGTTTCTGTTCAGTGATTCCAAGCATAATACTAATGTTTTTGTTGACACACCAAAATGGCAAGGTGAAATCAGTGGGATATTGGATAACTAGTATATGTGTGTCTTTTGACTAAGTCAAGTCTGATCAGTTCTGTATTCAATCACTGGGTCCTGGAGAAGTCGGGCTTAAGTTTAAGTATGTAGTCTGCCCTTAAATAACTGCAGAAGACACTGTTAAGCCAAAATTGTTTCAGAGTATAGGAATAACACATTCAGGAAATTAGCATCATTTTTAGAAAACATTAATTGTCTAATGCATATCCAATTCCTTAATGAATGTCTCTTTCTCTTTTATCTTCTCTGACACACTTTCTGCAGACTGCATGAAGAGGGAATTTCCGGCAATACTTGAAACTGGGAGTCACTTTCCCCCAGGATGCATAGTTTGCTTCTAACAATAGTCATTTCTTTTATATTTTTACTAAAATGAGTTGAATTTTATTTGCATGTTCTGTATTACAAATAATAATAATCTCTGTATTAATGTTAGATATATTAAAAATGTTTCTGTAAATTTGTTAAATAAACTCAATTATTTAGTCCCTTCAGATGATACATTGCAATTTATTTGTATGAAATCTAGTAATACTTAGCACTTTACATATCTAAAGTACTTTACAAACATTAACAAATTAATCCTCTCCATAGACTCTTAATGTTAGGAATAATTAACTCTGATTTGCAGATGGGGAAATCAAGAAAGGTTAAGAGACAAACTTCCAGTTACAAAGAAAGTCAGTATCTCCAAAGACAAGAAGCAGAACAGAACATGCTCTTCAACTATGAGCTAATTTTGGAACATCAAGAGCTTCTGGAGTAAGCAGTCATGTTTCATCTTAAGAGCCAATTAGATTCTGGAAGATTATTAGAGTGAGTTAGAATACATCATAAGGAAAATGCAAATGACCACAGGAATATATTCCAGTCAGAGTGCCAGAATGAAGACAATGTGGTAGAGTTCTATATGTGTTGGGTGATTGTGCAGGATATAGTAGCTCTGTCCCAGAGTACTGTATACTCCTAACACCCTAGTGTGTCTGTATGATACTAAAGGGTAAAACCAATTTCAGAAAAATAAGAACAGCTGCTTCCACTGTTATACATCATCTCCCATTCTTATTGTCTTTTACCTATATTTTTTGAGTCCTGGAAGGAAAATGCACAAAGGTACAGTGACTTGCAAACTGAAGACAGGAATAAGTCTTTATTGTGGGTGATTGCCACACCTTGTAGGAACTACATATATGAGAAATAATTTTAATTAAATCTATGATCCTGAGCTCATTCATAATTCACATAGCAAATTGTCCATTTAAGAAAAGTACTTTGAAAGTTCAGGTGATATAATTTCTTTGTCTTTATTAGTTTTCATATTTTTATAGAAATTTGCCAAACTTGGTTCCTGAAAAATAACATATTGTTTTTTAAGGGAAATTTTGTAAACATAAACTCTATAATATGACTTTTGCATTTTATTCTCTCTCCCATTTTATCTCTATCAAAATTATTTCTTAAATAGTTACCACCACTAGAAATGGATATATACTTGCCAAGAATTAAACATATGCCCAAGACTGGAAGGATACCATGAAGTTTCAAATTTTGATGAAATTATGGCATACATTTTTTGTGAGAGAAAAATAAAACAGTAAGGATGATTTTTCTGAACTCCCTTCTTGGAATGATTGAACTGAACAGTTGAGCAAGTTGAAAGACCTCAGGTGTTTTATATAAATACATAAATAACTGAAAAGGTGAGGTTGCATCTATGCAGCTCTAGTGTCAACAATGAAAGATCCTTCTTTCCATCTCTTCAGTAGATGGTGCACACTTTTGCATTCAGGGAATACAAATGTCATTTGAGCACTTACCAAATCGTTGCTCTGAAAACTAAAATTTATTGCACATCTCTAAACTTGTCCTTCACCTAGATTCTATTCTACTTAAATATACAATCTTTTCTTTTTTAACTTCCATAGCAAGCAATTCTACTTACATTGATTATTCAATAAAGAATCTTTTGTTTGGGTTGACTACCTTGTTCACCAAACTTTCTCTGTTTTAAGTTGAAAAAAATGAAAATTAATTTTCTGACAGCCAGGAGGGGTATATTTCTATACCCCCATATATATGGTACATAGTACACATCTTTTAATTAACATAAGCACTCTTTTATCTAATACTGGAAATGGCCTGCCAAAAATCACAGACTCTGTAAGTTGCACAGGTTGTCTAGCCCAAGTGAAAAGCAATGTATTTCAGATCACAAATACCCAAAAGATGTGCATATGCTTGCTTTTTAGTTGTATTAGTGTTTTCTTTTAAAAAGAAAGAAAAGTTCATTTATTTCACATCTCTAAACTTGTCCTTCACCTAGATTATATTCTACTTAAATATACAATCTTTTCTTTGTCACAACATAAATAATTCAAAGAATCACAAAAGGAATAAACCAAAACACACAGAAGTAAAGAAGTGACTTGCAGAATGAAATAACAACTTGTCATTTAGAAATATTTTCTATTCTAAATGCCACAACAAACTTTACCCAGAATTTACATATTTTAGGTTTGTTAGATATATCTATATCTTTCTCTCTCTATATATATAGAGAGAAACACTATTTTATATATATATA